>NW_027093939.1:0-600000 GCF_022343315.1 Plenodomus lingam
CCCTAACCCTAACCCTAACCCTAACCCTAACCCTAACCCTAACCCTAACCCTAACCCTAACCCTAACCCTAACCCTAACCCTAACCCTAACCCTAACCCTAACCCTAACCCTAACCCTAACCCTAACCCTAACCCTAACCCTAACCCTAACCCTAGTATTAAGAATTAAGAGGCTACGCTTATAGAAGAAAGAATATTAGGATAACCACAAGGAAATTTAAAGAGAGGAAATTAGCCCTAGCTTATTAGTACTGCTGTGGGATTTAGTCCGCTAGACAGATATGTCTAGAGATAGGAAACTTAGTAACAAATAGCTAGGTCTATACTTAGTAGCTTAGAGCTTTCTAGAGTTAGGGATGTATTAGCTAAAAGATTTAGATAGAGCTAAGTTCGCACATACAACGCTAGGCTAGAGGGTAAAGATCTTCTACTAGAGAAGCTAGGATAAGGTAAACTAGGAAGACTAAGGACTTATAAAGTTGTAGGATAGGGCACTATAGGAAAATAGGCACATCTTCTAAGCGCTGCCTACACAGTTTAATAAGTTAGGTATAGAGGGAAGAGAAGAAAATAAGGAAGCTAAATTAGAGAATTAGGACTAGGAGATCCTGCGACTAGATGTAGGCAGCCCTACTCTTAAGATTAGGCCTAGGACGCTCTTAGACAAAGAATAAGTAGAATACTAATATTTTAATATCTTAGATTCTAGTAAAAGTAATTAAGAGGAGGATAATTAATAATTAAGAGTTAATAGTATTAATACTTTAGTATTAAAACTTAGGAAAAAGATGCGCCACAGGATAGGCGCAAGATTAGTAGGGGGAAGGCAGGAAGCGCGCTAGTCCTAAATAGGTATCCAAAGGGTGCGCTAATTTTACCCTTTAGATATACAACGCTCTAATTAGCTACACTAACTACCTACCTACGCGCGGACAAGCAATCACAATATAGATAATAAGAAAGTAAAGGTAGAAGGATAATAAATAAGTAAAGGTAGAAGGATAATAAACAAGTAAAGGTAGAACAAAGTAAAGGTAGGAGAATAATAGGAAGGCGCGAGTATAATAGAAAGGCACGCGTGTTCCCGCATATATTCTGCCTATACTACTACTACTATAATAAGCTACACTAAAAAACTTTAGATATCTAACAAAGCTATAAGTATCTAACAAAGCTACTGCTAGAAGATCTTAAACAAAATAACGAGCCCTAAATAGTTATTAGAAGTCTAGAAAGGAAAATAGCTAGTAGTTAAGCTAAGTTTACTAGGATCCCTAATATTAACAGGTTCCCTGCAGCCCCTAAGGTTAAGCCTATAACCTAGAGGGTTACAGCTATAGCCTATAACACCTAGAAGTTTTGCACTAGACTATTAGTATACGTTATAATAGAGGAGTCTTTTAGCTATTAAAAGGTTAGACTTAGTTTAGCCTAAGGAGTTTAACACGCAGACCTAGGCACTTTACAAAGGTATCCCTCTTCTATAGAAAGGAGGTGTAACTATAGGTAGCTAGATTAATAAGATACGTATAAGCACTATTACGTAACAGAGGAATATTATAGATAACTTTATAGAAGCACTAGGGAAGCACTTTAATAAAACTTTAGGATTAATAATAGTAGTAGGGAGCTTTATAGAGTCTAGCCTAGCACTTATATAGTTATATAGTAGTGTAGCTAATTTTAGGCTATAGTACCTATTTATAAAGGAAGCGCGCAATATACATAAGAAGTGGCTTAATAAAATACGCTTAGTAATATAGTATATCCGCGCTAATTACGCTAAATTTAGTTAGAAATACCTAAGCTAGTTTACCCTGCAAGTAGGTTAAATATACTAAGGATGCATAGACGTAAGGTACCTCCTACATTGCGTGGGTCTAGACTAGCTTGCTAGCTTCCTAAACTTAGAGGTATACTATAGAATGTAGGGTTAAAACTAGTTAAAAGACAATTTTGTTAATATTACTAACTAGCACAGGGTCTAGGTTACAATTACTAAGCTAATAGGAAAGGTAGATGCTATCTTAAAGGCTAAGGAGGAACTAGAGGACTATTTCTTGTAATATGTTAGGGAAATTGTTTATTACTACGTAATAGGCCCGCATGCCCTACCTAGACTAACGCTTAAAGGTATAAGTAACCCTTACAACTTTAATATGCGCTAAGGGGAAGAGGATAGTGCTTACGCTAAGATTTAGCGCCTAGTGCTATAATAGTACAGGAAGTTAGAGAACTAGGTAGGGGTACTACTTAGTATAATCCCCCTAAGCAAATAGATATAGAAAGAGGGCATAAGGTTATTAACAAACTATAGGATACTTATGCTAAAAGAAATTAAAGATATCCTAGCTAGCTCTCTACAAGGAAGCAGAGAAGTAGCTAAAAAGAAAGTAGAGGAGGAGAGGGTAACACGAGAGATTAAGAATCTAGGTTATAACTAGCTACCTAGGACTATATCCTACGCTAGACGTGCCTAGACTATACTACTAGATAGGAGTGTGGTCTAGAATAGAGAGCTATTAAGGTTAGGAAGCATAGTAAGGGAGTTGTAGAGTTATAAGAAGAGGATAGAGGACATGCTAGATACCACCTAAGGAGAAATTAAATTAGCCACCTATATCTTAGAGGGAGAATCTCTAGCAGAATTGCCTATATAAAGGATAATAAGAGCATAAGGAAGACACGCCGCTTAGCTCTTAAAAAGGATAGGAGAGAACGTTTACTAGGAGTTTAGTATTATTAGCTAATATATAGTAGTAGGCCTATAACTATAGGATACTAATATAGAGGTAATAAATAAATTACGCAACTCTTTACCTAGACTACTTAAGGAACTTAACAAGACTCTAGATACTAAGATAATAATACTAGAAGAAGAGGGTATTACTAAAGATAAGCATACTATAGTTAAGAATAAAGCGCCCTATTAGTGCAAAAACTAACGCTCCGCACTATAATTAATTGCCGCTAGGATTAGGAGTGGCGCACTTAACAATACTAAGTAAAGGAAGCTAGTTAAAGCATAGTACTACAAAGTCACTAATTGCAGCACTATCTAGGACGCTAAGGGAAGGATAGTGCAGGATTTAAATTAGGTATGCTTTAGCTACTTAAAGTTTATTACTAGTAAGATAGGGCTCTGCACTTAGACTCTAAATATAGAGGCAAGCAATAGATAGCTAAACGTGCTATACTATAAGCCTAGAGAATAGGGAAATTTGCAAGCTAACCTAGTTACTATAGTAGCTTTTACTAAGCTATTTAACTAAGATTACACCTCTAAGGATCTATAAGCTTATTACTACTAGCTAAAGAAGACGGCACTAATAATTAACTAGGCTTAACTACGACAGGTAATAAGATTTAAGCGGAGTTACTAAGGCTTCTTATAGAAAGGAAGTATAACCCTAGACACCTTTACCTAGATCTATAAAGACCTAGAACTAGTAAGGATAGTAGATAAGTGCTTTAAGATATACAAATAGCACTTAAGGGAGATAAAGCAGGTAGCTAATTTAGGGTGGTGCAGGACTATATACTACTCTATTATTTAATAGCTAGTGTAAGGGGATATAGGATACTAGCTCTAATACACTATAATCTAGGAAACCACAAACCTAATCTTATACCTATACTACACTAAGTACGCCTAGGTAGGAGACTAGACCTTCTTTTATCACGTGGACGTGAACCTTTCTAAGGTAGCGCAGTTAGGACGAGGGCTTAAGATAATCTAAGGCTTAGTTTCTTTTAATAATAAGGACTAAGATAACTACACTAAGCTTCTAATTAGGTTTAAAGAAGTATAAAAGAATTAGGTAAATTAGATAGATAGAGGATTAAGGAGGAACAAGAGGGCCTATATCTAAGCATAGGAAGATAGGGTGCACTAGCCTAAAGAGCTAAGGGAGAAGTGCCCTATAGTAAAATAGGAGAAGGAGATCTACTAAAAAGGATAGGTAAGGATTATAAGCCTAGTAATACTATATAGATCTACTAGACCTACTACTTAAATATAGTGTACAGTTCTACTATAGTATATAAAAGTGTAGGATAATATAATAATAATAGAGGTGCTAGAGATAGGGATATATATAGAGATTGTACTAGCCTACCTATAGATAAGTATGGCCCTAAAGACTCTATTAGGGCACCTAGTTAAATATAGTAGAGTCTAATAGTAGTTTCCTAGGGACGTCTAGGCTACCTACCTAACCTAGATCTTAAAGGCAATTATATGTTAGGTTTAATAGGATAACCCTTTAGTAAAGGCAGAGATCTAGAAGTACCTAATAGGAGATTTAAATAGAGAAAAGATAGGAGCATAGATTAGGAAGAGTTAGGTTAAGATAGTAAAAGAGTTAAAGAAGAATTAGGCTATCTACATTAAGAATAAGAAGCTTGCATTTAGCAAGGATAAGGACGCTAGGGTACTAGACTAATCCTACTTTAGCACAAAGGGAGTACAGCCTACTAAGGTAGGAGAGTAGTAGAGGTATAATAGATAGATTAAGCAATTAGAGACTCTAGATGCTGTTAAAAAGCATCTAGGAGCCATTAAGGAGGAACAGAAGGCGGAGGGATCTAGACGCCTAGGGCTAGGCTATCTAGGAAGTCTAGCTAGGGCGTAGAGGAGAACTATCTTGTTAAGTTTAGGTTTAAGATTAGAGACCCTAGATACTCCTACTCCCTTACCTAAAGCTTAACAAGCCAGGAACTAGGGTTGCAGACTAGGAGGAGGAGAGTAAGGTCTAAGCTTAATAGGGCTAAGCTTAAAGGAGGGGGAGGTTTGTGCTATAGTAAGGGATATATAGGAGGAAAACAAGGCTTAGCCTAAAAAGGTTAGGTAGATTAAATAGTATAAAGGCATAAAGGATTAGAGGATAGGAGAGGAATAACTCTTAGGGACTTTACTTTAACTTTACAATATTATCTTTTTACTTATGTTCCCGCATTAAACTATATCCTCCACCATGGCACCACTACTTCTAAACCTTGCCCCTCCCACTTCTCCTCGTTTAAATGGGTTACTCTCCCTAACGGTTCACTACTAACTATAAGCGCAACTATAATAATAAAAGATCTACCTACACCTAGGGGGTGTGTTGCAAGAGGGATTATAACTAGATTATAGAGCATCTACATCTTAATTAATCCTAATTAATCCTAGTTAATACCCCTATATAAACTACTATTTAATTAACTGCTAGCTTACTACTAAGTGCCTAATAAAAACAAGGAGCTCTAGTAAGGAAGGTTTACTAATTATACTCCTTCTAGTAAGGGTAGCTAAAGCTCTATATATATGAGTCCAATCTTAGTAGAGATAATCTAATAATCTATCTCCTAAATTATTCCTAACTTTAGTGATCTAGATTTCTACAGTTTCCTTACTAAGTAGTAGTAGGTATTAGTCTAAGGTTATTATACTGTAAAGCATCTAGTAATCCACATAAAGGCGCTAACTGCCTAATAGCTTCTTTACTAGCAATACTAGAGCTCTAGCTACAGAAGAGCTTGCTTAGATCTAGCCCTTGTCTATTAAACTAGTAAGTTATGTTTTTAGTTCTAGCAATTAATTAGGCGATATAGTGTACAGGGGACCCTATAGGGGGTTAGGCTAGGTTCTATCTAGGAGAGTTATTAACTAAATATAGTAATCTATACTACCTTAATAGGGTAGTAAACTACTTACTAACTCTTTATTAAATAGGTCCTTAAACTCTTATAGTTCTAGTAGCAACTTTGTCTTTCTAGTTTTATACTTAGGTTTATAAGGAACTATGTTACTAGCAATATAGATAGTGTGTATATTAATAGGACTTCCCTTATTAATACTTCCTAGATATTTTATTAGGCGTAAGTTATATATTACCTATAAAATATCTAGTATATTTATTATAAAGATTTATACCTATATATCTTCCTAGTAGAATTCTTAATTTAGTAACCCTACTATAACTAGACCTAAGATAATTAAGATATAGGTAGGATATAGGCGTCTTTAACTCTCTTATACTACTATATTTCCTGCCTCCCTAATTATTAATTTACCTTATAGAATATCTATAATAACGCCCTCTCTGCATAGCTATAGTCTATCTAGTATTAATTAATAGGAAAGACTAGGTACTATATAAGCTAAAAGGTAAGACTACTAACTATCTAAATTATAGTCTAATACTACTAACTGTAAAATTCTTATACCCTTAGTAATTCCCTAGGTATATTATAGGGGTCGCGGGGAAATATTAATAAAGTTCTTACTAATCTATCTTGCTAACTTTTCCTTAACTACACTAAAAAAATTGCACCCTAAATTAACTATTGCTTACACATTCTCTACTCTACCTAGGAGGAGGGGAATAAAGAAGGGAGGATTATTTAACCCTGCCTTAATATCTAGGGGATACTTAATAGCCTCTACTATTAATAATTCATCTATTATAGTGTCCTCCTTATACCTATAACTTAGCCTAAGGTTAGGGGTAGCTAGTTTCCTAAATTAGGGCCGCTTGTGTAACAAGGCTAGGCTAAAAATAGCTAGCGCTTACTAGATACCTAGGCTAGACTTGAACAAGGTTTATAGGTTAGCGCTAGGGTCTAGTACTATTATGTGTTAAGATATATATATTATACTATGCGAGGATTACTTAGCTTAAGTATTCTCGTGCGTACCTTTTGGACCATGGCCAAATTGGTACAGATAGGGGAGATGACCTAGTATTCATTTCACAGGCAGGGCGCCTACCTTGTTACAGCTTGCTAATACTACAACTATCTTAACACCTACTAGTTATAGCAACTAGGTATTAGGATATGCACGCACAAAATAATCGCCCTATCTACACTAGGTATAGACCTTTACTAGTTTTTGTGCATTAAATAGGTCCTATAGGATCTAGTTAGGATATAATATTAGTAGTTTAGTAAGTGCACTTAATAAGGCTACTACTTCTACTATATTTGTGTTACTATCCTAATCTAAGGTAGACTTCTACTAGGGTTCCTTAGACTTACTAGCCTAAAGAAAACCTAGTTCTAGGGAGGCTATTTTAATATCTAGTATAATTATCTTATATTCCTCTATAGCTATATTATAGTTTATCCTAGAGACTACCCTATTAAGGGAAACTAAGCGTATATAGCTATTAAGAGATTACTAAAGTTATAAAAGCTTCTATTTATTATCCTAGTATAAACCTCTTAACTATATAAGAAGTGTGGAAATTTGGATTACTAAGGTTAGGAATGATTTAGGAGATGGATTATTAGATTGTATCTACTACGATCGGACTCATATATATAGAGCTTTAGCTACCCTTACTAGAAGGTAAATAATTAGTAAACCTTCCTTACTAGAGCTCCTGCTTTTTATTAGGCACTTAGTAGTAAGCTAGTAGTTAATTAGATAGTAGGTTATATAGGGGTATTAACTAGGATTAATTAGGATTAATTAGGATTAAGATGCTCTATAATCTAGTTAATATCCCTCCTATAACACACCCCCTAGGTATAGGTAGATCTTTTGTTATTATAGTTGCGCTTATAGTTAGTAGGTAGTGTAGCTAATTAGAGCGTTGTATATCTAAAGGGTTAAATTAGCTTACCCTTTAGATACTAACTAGCGCGCCTTCCTTATTTAGCCTGCGCTTACACGCGTAGATATTATCTAGATAGAGCTCTATAACTCTATCTACCTAACTATAATCTTTACTATAGCTTAAGTTATAAGATTATACAACCCTAAAGATCTAAACTATACCTATATCCCTACTAACCTATCTTAGTTAAAGTTAAAACCTGCTACT
Organism: Plenodomus lingam; assembly: GCF_022343315.1. Classification (NCBI taxonomy): domain Eukaryota; kingdom Fungi; phylum Ascomycota; class Dothideomycetes; order Pleosporales; family Leptosphaeriaceae; genus Plenodomus; species Plenodomus lingam. The sequence goes on from NW_027093939.1 coordinate 7,815, forward strand.
TACGCTCGCTCTACCTATACTACCCTTATTACCTCCTACGCAGCTAAAGCTACAGTTACTAAAGCTACTACTACTAAAGAAGAGCGTGCTGCTACTAAGCGTAAGGCTGTTGTAGAGTATATAGTAGCTAAGCGCATAGCTACTACTACTATAGCTAAGATCACGAAGCTAAGGAAAGGCGCTCCTACTCTAGCTCCTACTACTCTAGCTCTAACTCTAGCTCCTGCTCCCCCCTAGACCCTGCCTAAGGCCCCTACTCCTACGCCTACTCCCTCTCTAGCTCCTAAGAAGACCCTAAGATCCTCCTACTATAGAGAGCCTAGCATTTATTATGCTAAAACTTATCTAAATTATCTGCGCTTAGCGCTCTTTAACAAGTCTAATAGTAAGTGCTATAACTCTTCTAGTAGGGGGACTTAGTGCTAGTAGTGCTTCTCTAGGTATAGCTATGTCCTAATATATATAATCTATACAAGAATTTTCCTTTATAATACTTAGCAAGATCTATACTAATAAACTAATAGCCCTAAGCTTGCCTAACGTTCTGCGCTATCCTTCCTAGTAAGGAAGTAGGTAGGTAAGAGCTAAGACCTTCTTAAGGATAAGAAGTAGAGGGTCTTAGTGCTCCTTAAGGAGAGCAAGACTAAACAGTAGGAGCTAGTAAAAGCTGCTGCTACTACTGCTAAGCTTGCGCGCAAGGCTGCTACTATAGCTAAGGGCGCCTAGAGCTCCTTATTAGAAGATAAGGACTCTAGCTCCTCTAAGGTTCCCCCTATAGATCCTAGGATAGGGTAACCTAGGTAGCTCCCTATAGACTCTAAGGCACGCTTTACGCGCGTGATAGAGCTCCTTAGGGAAGCTACCTAGTTAATAATAGAGAGGTAGGCTATAGTTAGTTATTCTTATATTATATATTAATAGATCTTGTATACTACCTTACTTTAATTAATATTATATAATCTATACTCTACTATTATATAACTTTAGGTGCTCCCTAAACCTTATAAATTATTATATAGTTAGGTTTTTAGTAAGCCTATTAGCTAGTATATTACTAGTAGGTAGGTAGGTAATATAGAAAGATCCCTTTATATGCTCTTACCTAAGCTATATGTTTTAAATATCTACATAGCGCAGCTTAGTAGTAATCCTTTTGTTATTACCTACTACTAACCTAATAGTTTGTTAATTATTATAATTAATTATCTAGGTAGTATCTAAAGTAAGGTGTATTTTAGTTAAAAAGCGTTTTAACACTATTGCTTCTTTGCTTACTTACTTAAGCGCAAGGAGCTCTACCTTAGTAGTTAAAGTAGTAACAGTTACTTGTTAAGCTGCCTTCTAAATAATAGGTCCTCTAAAGAGCGTGATTAGGTATCTATGTAATAATTGCTAAGTATTAATATTATTAGCAAATAACGCATTACTGTATATTATAAGCTTATTAGGATCCCTATTCCTATATTAGATTAATTAGTATTAAGTTTAGTATAGATAGATAATTACTTAATTAACTGTATTAAAGTGTTCTTTAGATAGGTTAGTAAGGTATTAGGAGAGCTAGGAGGCTACATAGGCAATATTAGGGCGCACTATAATTAAGGTGTAAAGGATTAATCTAACGCGCTCCTGATAGTCCTTAATCTCCTTTTTGGTGGCTTCTCTAGTGCTCTTTTTAATATCTTTACTTAATAGTAGTATAGTAGGGAATTTTCCTGTCTCTGCTAGATTAAATTTCTTTGCAATCTTATTAATATATTTATTATAAATAAGCGTTATTGTCTGTCTCTTTCTATCCTAGATTACTCTTACCCCTAGAAACCAGCTTACAGGTCCCTTCTCTTCTATAGTATATCTTTGCTTTAGAGCTTAGATAACTTTATAAGCTTAGCTTGCGTAGTTTTAGTAATAGAGCGATAGGATATTGTCTACATAGAATATTAACAAGATACTGTAATCTCTGTTAAAGAATAGGTATAGCTCCTCTTTAGAAGCAATAAGCTTATTTTCTTAGAGTGTAGTTAAGAGCTTATTATACTATAATAATAGTAAGTCTTTTAATCTATATAGAGCTTGTTTAAGCTTAATACACTTCCTAGGTATTTAATATCCTTTAGATAGCTTGTAGATAACTGTAGGGTGTTAATCCCTTAAGGCGTTAAGGAAAGCTCTAACAACGTTATATTAATATATCTTAAGGTTAAACTTAGCTCTAATAGCTATTGCAGTCCTAAAGGTTTAAGCTACTAGGGTAGCTACGTAGGTTAAATAAATTGAGTTAGTAAGCTATAGATCTCCTCTTACTACTATCCTTGCTTTGCACTTAATTAGGTCACTATCCTAATTAACCTTATATATAAATACCTATTTAAGTAGGAGTAGACGCTCTCCTGTATTTAGCCTATTAATCTCCTCCTAGGTACTAGCTTTTAGCAGAGTATTAATTTCTTTATATACTACGTCTCTAAATTACTATCCTATTTAGTAGTTATAGAGATCCTTCTATTATTTTAGCTCTTTTTGTAGAGCGTCCTAGTGCGTATTCCTTTTAGAGTTTTTAGGAGATTTGCTCCCTATTACTACTGTAATTATAGCGTAGATTATAGCGTTTAGTTTAGGATATACTAAAAGATCGTGCAAGGGATTTCTAATTAGATCTATATCTAATAGATCTATTACTATGTATATCCCCGCACTTATAGAGCCTCCTAGTAGTTTATTAGGGTCCTGTCCCTAAGCTCGCTTACTAACACGCGTTAGTAGTAGTCCTTTAACTCGCAGTTTTCTGCTTCTTCTAGGAGCTCTAGGTGCTGCTTATAAGGGATCTGCAGGAGATACAGAATCTAGTCCTAAAGCGGGTAGGTAGGAGCTCTGCTCACCACCCCTATAAGAGCTAGATAGGGTACCCTTACCTATCTCCGTGCTCTTATAGAGTAACCTACTAATAGCACTCTCCCCTCTAGGTCTTTCCTAGGAGCTACCTATTATGGCGTTAAAGTAAGTTAGATTACTACTATCTTAGGTAGTAAGACCCTAATCTATAACCTGCATAGATCCTTTGTCTCCTGTACTAAAGTTTAGTTCTAGTATTAGTTTAGGAGTTTAGAGCCCTATTAGCTTAGGGGACTTTATATAGATCCTTTATGCTAAGCTAGCTATACTTAGTACCTACGCTAGAGGTGTCTGCTTAGGGGGTTGTAAATCACTAGGCTAGCTAGCCTAATTATCTACCTCCTCTAGCTCTACCCTACCCCCTAGCTCCTACGCTAGGTTTAGTCCTCCTTGCTTACTAGACTCCTTATATTACTCTGCCGCAATATAAAGCTAATTAAAGATATTAAGCTCTTTATATGCTTCTCCTATATTACAGATCTTATCTTTGCTAATAACGTTAACTATCTTTTAAGCCTCTAACTATTAAAGCTACTCTAGATCTTTCTCTTTATAGAAAAGATCCTTATTAAAGGTAACGTTCCGCGTTATAATAATCTAATTAAGCAAGGGGATCTATATCCTATATATATTAGATGCTCTATATCCTACTAGATATCTAATATAACCCTAAGGGTTCACCTTAAAAACCCTCTTATAACGCCTAGCTACTTAATCTCTATTAAGGGGGTAAGCTTAACAGCTATAGGCGTATATTCCGCTCTAATTAGGGCGGAGATTAGTAGTTGCCTCCCTTATCTGCTCTAGTTGCTACTACCTAAAGTATCTAGTAAACTAATAATCTAGCACTTTGTTAGGTGATATTATATTATAAGCATAGGACAGGCTTATATTATAGAGCTAAGTCGCTACTTTAATAATTTTAGGCCAGAGCTTTATTAGTAGGTTAGCACTAATCCTTATTTTAATTAATTTTGTTATAATCTCCTACCCTACTCTTTCTACTCCTCTATTAGGTTTATAGGTATATACAGGTAAGCTCTTAATTTTAATACTGTTATTAGCTGCCTAGATCTAAAAGCAAGATTCGCCACACTATAGGAGCGTTACAACGTTGTTGTCTTGCATAATCTTAACTATGCTAAGCTTATATTAGTTAAGTATTAAGCTCTTAAAATTTTTGAACACCTATATAATCTTATTAAGGTTTTTAGCTTGTAGTAGATAGGTATAAAGCTTTCCTAAGTAGTCGCACTTTAATACTAAGATCCATTACTTGTAAGCTATACCTGTTAGCATGTTAAATAGATCCTATAATACCTAGTAGTATAGACGTGGTAATCTTTCCCTTAGTTATCTTAATATAACCTATTAGGCATGTGTAATAGCGTAGTGCTTGTATTTGCTCCTAGGAGTTCCTTTAATTCTAACGTTTATTGCTAACTTAACTAGAGCTTTAAGCGCCTTAGGTCCTAAATAGCCTAATTGTTAGTGCTAAAGCTCCTCACTATCATGTCTTAGGTGAGTTGTCTAGGATCGTTAGGGTTATTTAGGCACTATGCTTTAGATTATTTAATAAGGGGTAGAGGGCTTATATTCTAGGAAAGTTAAGTTAAACTTGCGCAGTAACTTGGCTAATATAACACTCTTCTCTAATAATCTAAACCATAAGGTAGCATCTAGCCTAAGGAACTAAACTCCTGCTTTAAGCAATTAAGCTTCTAATATAATATTTATATAAAAACCTTCTACTAATACCACGTTAGTAAGCACTAAATCTTGTGTTTTTGGACCTCTTAGTCTATTAAGAGCATTAGGGATTACTCTAGTCCCTCTGCCTAAGATTAGAAAAGCTTAAGTTCCTGCTTTAACCATCTTATATTTAACTAATCTAAATAAGCTTTCTTCTAGGTAGCTTATATTATTAACTAGGTGCACTGCACCCCTATTGTTAAAGATAGTGCTCTTTAATAGAGCGTAAGCTTCAAAGTCTATAGTTAAAAAGATCCTGTTTGTTTTCTCCGCTATTAATATAGGGTTAATTAGTGCCGCCTAGATACTGCCTAGATAGGTGATCGCGTTTTCTTTTACCTTACTACTATAATCTTAATTAATAGGATAGGACTTGATTAGAGCTTTTCTTAACTCTTTGAATTTTTAATTCCTGTTAATCTTTTTCTTAATCTCTAATTATTAAGTAGTGGTAAGCTTGTCACCTGTATTAGTCCAAGCTTTAATAACGTTTTTGCATTTAGGAGGTTTCTATAGGTAGGATCTACTGCATGGGTATAAAGACTCCTTCTTAGGTTAATTAGAAGGTAGAGCTCCTATTATTGCAAATACTCTAGGACCCTTAGAGCTTAATCTTATGTTGTTCTCTTAGAGCAGTAATAAATAGATCTTAGTAACCTGTGGGAGGTTGTAAGTTAGCTCTCCTATTACTAACTTTTTAATAATCCTTTAAAATATAGTTTAACCCTAATCTAGTAAGATCCTAGCAGATAGAGCTTTAAGATAATCCTGTACTACAAGCTGTCCTTTAATATTAGGAATGTTGTATACCTTAGCTCGCGTATATAGGATTGTCTACTCCTTTTGCTAGCAATTAGTATCTTAACTACTTATCTTTACCTTAGCAAGATAAGCTTTGTACTACAATCTTGCTAGTGTTGCAGCACTTAAATTAGTTAGCCCTAGGTTGTTGTAGAGCACTTAGATAAGTGCTTAGAGGGTTACTCTTCCTTAATTAACAAGCTCTATATAGGCTAGGGTAAGGATCCCTTAATCTACTATATTATTAACCTATATAAAAATATTCTAGATTGCTAATAACTTTAATGCCTAATCTAATAAGCGGGCTTAGTACTAAGCTATTTTAAGTTTATACTGCTTGCTTATTATATTAGATAGCGTAATATCTGTTAGCATGTTAGGCTTAATAGGTTTATTCTTAAAGTGGTTTTTAGCATCCAAAGCCTTAGGGTCTACCTCTGCCTAGATCCCTTTAGTTAGGGCATAGTATCTAAATTAAATGTACTAGGTAGGCTAGTTAGTTAATCTAGTAAGTAGGATATCCCCCTTTAGGATTTAGTCGCTTATAGTAGAAGAGTAATAAGTAAGCTTCTACTTAAGAAATAGTATAAAGAAAGAGTAAAGCTTGCTAGCTTAGTGTCTAAGTTAAACAATACGCTTAAATAGATAGGACGATCTTTAATAAGGTAAAGCGCGAACTAGGCTTATAACTGTGGAAATTTAGATTACTAAGGTTAGGAATGATTTAGGAGATAGATTATTAGATTGTATCTACTACAATTGGACTTATATATATAGAGCTTCAGCTACCCTTACTAGAAGGTAAATAATTAGTAAACCTTCCTTACTAGAGCTCCTGCTTTTTGTTGGGCACTTGGCAGTGAGCTGGTAGTCGATCAGATAGTGGGTCATACAGGGGTATTGACCAGGATTAATCGGGATTAATCGGGATCAAGATGCTCCGTGATCTAGTTGATATCCCTCCTATAATAAGAAGCTATATAAAATTTATAAAAAACTTTATAAAAGGCTATTTTTAGCCCTAATGTAAGTATTCTAATATAACTTAGGCGTGCTCCTGCCTATAATAGTTACTATAATAGAACGCTAGGTAGTTATAAAACCTACTTATATCCTAACGCTTACGTGCACTATCCTTAAAGTATAGTGCTATAGCGCGCTAGACTATAGGAGATAACTAGGACTAAATATCTATAAACCTTGCCTTTTTATCTATAATAAAGACCTTATCTCTACGTAGTTTAAATTCTATAGATATTTACTAGGAGGAGAAGTTTAACTTAGCACTATTATATAGTAAGCTAACTAGGAAGGGTTTATAATACAAGGTAGAGGGGAGTAGAGGTAGTAGGTTTTTAAAACTAGTAGGCTTAGAGGGGGGTTAGGATAGAATATAACTGCGTATTTCCTTATTCTACTAACGTAGTAAAGCTATTATAGCAGAGTCTTAAGCCTATCTCCTTTAAGATACTAAATACTATTATTAACGCTTATTATATTCTCCCTTAAGGCTAGTCTATAATAGTGAAAATATAGATATATAGCTAATATACTAAGTTATAGCAAGTTAATCCTTTTCCTTTACTATAGTAATACTACTAATACTATACACTAATACTATTAATACTAGTCGCGGGCTATCTAGCGGCATCCCCTGCAGTACTAATTTACTAGCTATAGGATATTAACTAATTTAGGTAAGGTAAGGCTTATAACTAGGACACTTTTCTTATTATAACCTAGATAAATAACGTTTCCCTAACCTAAGCTTATAGCCTATGCGAAAATTTATAGTTAGGTTTAGGTTAGGTTCAGGGTCTTATATAAGCTAACCTAACCCTAACCTAACCTATACCTATTTACTACCCTAGTCTACTTTATACGTACACCTAGAATTTTTCCTTACTAGATGTTTTCTATCTAATACGTTTTAAAAGCACGATATAGTTAGTGCTACCTTAGCCTGCTACTAATTTGCCAGGCGGCTAGGGTACCTAGCGCTAAGTGCTTAGGGCGAGGACGATTAGTCTCTTGTGGCGAGGACAATTAGCACTTCCCTAATATTAGCAGTTAGGTTAATATAATCACGTGGTATATTCTTTACTCCTACCCTAGGTTTGCTAGCAAAAGCTGCGACTTTACCGCTAGCAATAGCTACAAAGCGAATTAGGTAGGTATTGTATATCCTTGTATCATAGAAAATTACATACAACGCCAAGACAGAGTACTTAGGCGATTACCCCTTGGCGCATCCCTATTAGGAAGGGCGAGGACGATTAGTCTATTGTGGCAAGGACAATTAGCAACTCCTATATTATCCTTTAGTAAGCATTAAACTTTACTAGTACGTATTTAGCCTTAGTGGTAAGTATTGCAGTTTAGTAGTAAATATTAAACCTTCCTAGTAAGCATTAAACTTTACTACTACGTATTTAACCTTAGTAGTACGCATTGAAGTTTAGTAGTATATATTAAACTTTGCTAGTAAGCATTTAACTTTACTAGTACGTATTTACCTATAGTAGTAAGCCTTAAACTTTGCTAGTACACATTAAGCTTTGCTAGTAAGCATTAAACCTTACTAGTACGTATTTAACCTTAGCAGTAAGCATTAAACTCTGTTGGTAAGCTTGAAGCATTGGTAGTAAGCATTTAGCTTTGGACCTTGGTACTGTAGTAAGCATTTCATTTCGGTAGTAAGTATTTAGCTTTCGGGGTCGTAAGCATTTAGCTATTAGTAGTAAGGTTAATAGTTTTAACAATCCTTAAATTAGTATACACTTTGGTCTCATAGAGACAACGTAGTTTAGGTAGGTAGAGTAGCAGGGGGGAGAGGGGAGGGGGTACTTAGATAGGGGTATCGAGGATCGGACAGATGTATAGTTTATAAAGCACCTATAATCTGCTACTTAAATTCAGGTTATCAATTCATACACACAAGCACAAATTATCTACCCTTGGTACCTTCTTTCTCCACACGTTACCTGGACGATGCTCTCCCTATCAATCTACTCGCTTCTGCTATTCTTTACTACCTCTACTCTTGCACTTAATTGTCGGCAAGTTATTGTTTCTAGAGAGGAGACAATTCCAAGACCTGATGGGGCAAAAATCTGCACCGACCTATGCGTGAATTTGCCCGATTATACGAAATTCCGGCAATCGGCCGCAAGTACACTCAAGGCATTTATGGACACAGACAGTACGAAATACTGTTTCACCGCCCGTTATGATGAAATCACCACATTCAACGGGTTTAAGGCTGCGCACGATTGCTTATGCCACTGGGAGTTGAAGATTGAACGAGTGCATAAATACCCGCAATGCAGCAACCTTTCTATCCAAACGTTCTTACAGCAACATGGGATAGACAGTTCAGTCAGGACTTCTAACGACGACGTCCACTGCGCAATACAAAGATAGCACAAACCAGGACTACAACCTAATTCTTTTCACTATCCCCGTATAAGGAGTTGTGCAAATTTGGATCTATAAGCTTAGGATTTAGAAATAATTAAGGAGATGGAGTATTAGATTGTATGCACTACGATAGGACTTATACAAATCGAGCTTCAAATACCATCACTAGAAGTTGTATAATTAGTTAACCATGTGTGGAAATTTGGATCACTAAAGTTAGGAATAATTTAGGAGATAGATTATTAGATTATCTCTACTAAGATTGGACTTATATATATAGAGCTTTAGCTACCCTTACTAGAAGGTGTATACTTAGTAAACCTTCCTTACTAGAGCTCCTGCTTTTATTAGGCACTTGTTAGTAAGCTAGTAGTTAATTAGATAGTAGGTTATATAGGGGTATTAACTAGGATTAATTAGGATTAATTAGGATTAATTAGGATTAATTAGGATTAATTAGGATTAAGATGCTCTATAATCTAGTTATTATCCCTCCTATAACACACCCCCTAGGTGTGTAACAATAAGGCAGAATTGCCTGCCTATTGTTCTATGCCAAGTTAGGCCTGATAAAGGCCCAACTCACTAATATATATAGAGAACAGCTCGCCTATAGTTAGAATAGGCATGTTCTTCTTGTCCTTTCGTACAAGACCTATAGGTGTAGGAATCTTATCCTTTTCTGTACAGACGCGCACTCCTATATGCCTCTAAGTTATATAGGATACCTTTTAAATGCCTTACCTACCTAAGTTATTATATTACAAGAAGAACATTATCCTAGCTAGTAATAGTATTTAAGAATATCGCACTTGTTGTTATTTTAAGCTACTAATTTAGTTCTAGTAGCTACCTAACCCTGCAACTCTATAGTTAGAATAGCTATTAGAACTTCTAATAACTAAAGCCTATAGGCTTAGACTTCTAGACCTATAGGTGGTGCTAGATTACCTTTAGAAAAATCGCGTTAGATTGCGTTAAGGTAGAGACCCAGAGACTACTAAAAGCCTAGAGGAATTAGAGGCAAAGCTAATATCCTCCCACAACCAAACCCCTAAAAAGAAAAGATTTATTATCCTTATTAACTACAAAATGTTAGACAAAGGTAAAGGAAGGGCATCTAGTTTAGCTGCTTTTAAAAGCCTATTTACTAATAGAAAGAAATTAGATAAGGAAGACTTAATTAATAACGCCCTCCTTAAAGGACCCTTTTCCTATCTATCTCTTAAGGTACCTTATGCTCCTAGGAAATCTTAAAGTAACACCTCCCTTAAAGATAAATATATGTTAACCCTATCTAAAAAGGAGAGGTTAGAGGAACAAGTTAAGCAACTTACTAATTAGTTGTACAACACCTCCCTCTATAAGGAGATATAGGGTACTACCTAACCTAGCTAGTCTTTAGCTTCTATATTAAACCCTATAGTATATGCTATAAAAGCTAAGACATAATCTAAAAAGACGCTAAATATCTCTATACTTAGTAATAGTGCTAATCCTACTTTTAGATAATAGTAAGCATCTATTTAGGATAGGCTAGAGATTAACGCTAATTACTACCCTTCTTCTAGAGCTTAGATAGCGTTAGTCTAGGGACACTACTTAGGACTAGCAAGAGAATACTTAGAGCCACGTTACCTATCTAATTCCCTAAGTCTTTAATTCTAAAAAGTAGAGGAAATAATTACCCTCCTTTAAACTTACTTTATTACTAGAAATAAGATAGCTAAGAGTTAGACTATATTTAACCGCCTATATATAACTAATATAGAGACGTTCCCTACTTTTAAGTTATAATTCTAGAGTCTTGCTATTAGAGGAGAAGTACCCTAATTAGAGTAGTATTACTACCTGTAGATAAAGATTATACCTTCTCTAAGGATGCTAAATCTCGCTTTCTAATAGAATTAGCACAATAATTTTAAGACTATAGTAGATTATCTTACTGCTTTTAATATAGAACGCCACCTATACCCTACCTTGTCTGCTCCTACCTAGACTACTCTGTTATCTAGAAAAGGACTAACCCCCTTCTAACACTCTAGAAACTAGTCCTATTTAGACGCTAATTAGAAACCCTATAATAGACCTTTAATAACTAAACCTTATATACCCTACTTATAATAATAAGGCACTACCCCTTAAAATAATTAACCCCTATCTACTACGCTAGCCACTCCTAGCGCTACTATAATAGGAACCCTAGTAACTTGCTATAATTATAGAAAGCCTAGGCACTTCTCTAGTAACTGCCCTAAACCCCCTAGGATTTAGGCTATAGATATAGAATAGGTTGTTAAGAATTCTAAGGAAGAAGAAACTGCTAAATTAACTAATTCAGATAGCTATTAGACGGGAAACAATAACGCCTAGGAGGATCCTCCTTCCTAGGCCTAACTTAATATAACCTATTAAACCTTTCCTTAACTAATTATTTGTTAGTTCCTATTTACTTGCATGTACGACCCTATACCTTAATAGATCTAGTGTTTACCTAAACGCTTTAGTAGATACTAGGGCCTAAGGTTATTTATTTCTTAATTTAAAAATTGCTTATAATATCTCTTCTATACTTAGGGTACCTATCTAAAAGCTACTATACAAGCTTACTATTAAAGGGTTTTAGGATTAGATTACCTCCCTAGTTGCCTACTATATTTAGCTTTATATAATAGTTAGTAGCTAAAAGGTTTATAACTGCCCCTTTATAATAGTAGACTTAGGTTCTTAGGATTATATTATTAGATAACACTAGCTAAAGTAGTTCTAAATCCTAATTAATACAGATAAGTCTTAACTAATCTAGCTAGAGAAATATCCTCTAACCTACAACCCCGCACCTCCTATTCTAGTACGACTCTACTAGCAAGTGCTGTCTACTCTAGTTACCTATAATATCTTGCAAAGAGACGCCCTTTAGGATTAAGAGGAGAACTAGAACTAAAATAGTCCTAGTTTAATTAATAGGATACGTGGTATACTTAAAATTCTAGCTGCTTATAGGGCTACTACTAAACCTATTACGCTACCTACCCTAGTCTAATCGCTAACTATTACCCCACCCACAAAATTCTAAATTGCTACTATTTCTGCTAATGCTTTCTATTTTAATATAAAAAAATCTTCTAATAAATTCTTTACTACTAGCCTGTATAAGATTAAGTGTAGGATCTAAACCCTATCTAAATAGGATACTCTTAAATATAGCTTGTTAGATTAGAAGCTCCTATCTAACTATAACTCCTATTAGGACGTCTTTAACAAGGCTAAGGCTAACAAACTTCTAATCTACTAGCCTTATAACTATAAGATAGTCCTAGAGGAACCCCTTCTAAACTACTAGAGTCCCCTCTATTGTTAAAATACTAAGGAACTCTAGGCTACTAAGGAATATGTACAAGAGCACCTATAGAAAGGTTTTATTAAGACTAGTTAGAGCCTATTCGCCTCTCTTATCCTGTGCGTTAAGAAGCTAAATAGAGGCCTTAGGATCTATGTAGATTACTATAAGCTTAACAGCTTAACGCGAAAGGACGCGTATCTAATACCCCGCATAGATAATCTATTATCCTAGCTAGCTAAAGCAAAAATCTTTACTAAGCTAGATATTTATGCTGCCTTTAATAAGATCTAAATAGACCCTAACTTAGAGGAGTACACTACTTTCTGCACTAGGTATAGTGCCTATAAATACAAAGTCCTACTATTTAGGCTATATAACAGACCTATAACCTATTAGCGCTATATAAATAATATACTAATAGATTATTTAGATAACTTCTATATTACCTATCTAGATAATATCCTTATCTACTCTAAAAACCTTGCTACTTACAAGGACTATGTTTAAAAAGTCCTTAAGCGTCTTTGTTCTACTAGATTATAGGCTAATATTAAGAAAAGCGAATTCTATACAACCTATACCTATTACCTTAGATATATCCTAACTAATAAAGGTTTAGAGGTAGACCCTAACAAAGTTAAAGTACTCTAAAACTAGTCTGCTCCTAAGACAATAACTAGAGTAAAGTCCTTCCTAGGATTTACTAGATTCTACTAGCAATTTGTAGAAAACTTCTGTAAGACAGCTAAGCCCTTAACTACTCTCTAGAGTCCTGCTACCCTATTTGTATAGACTTTGGAATGCTAACAAGCCTTTAACTAGCTTAGGAATGCCCTGCTAGCAATCCTAAGCTTAGCTCACTTCTATCCTAAGTACCCTCTAAAACTAGAGACAGACGCCTCTAATAGAGTTATTGCAGCTATCCTCTTACAGGAGCATCCTAATAGGAAATAGTACCCTATATCCTTCTTTAGTTAGACCCTTACTAGTTCTAAACTTAACTAGGAAATCTATAATAAAGAATTGTTTATAATAATCCGCGCATTTAAGAAATAGCGTGCTAACCTAATAAGTACTTAGCACCTTATTAGAGTATATATAGACTATAGAGCACTAGAGTACTTTATATCTACTAAAGTCCTTAGTGCTAGGCAAGCTAGATAGCTAGAGGTTATAAGTCCCTTTAACTTCTAAATTAAGTATACTCCTAGATCTTACAACGCCTAAGCTAATATTCTAAGTAGAAGGGAATAGGATATAGTTAACCTTAAGACTACTTAGAGGGATAATTGTTTATAAGTAATAAATCGCCCTAGATAGGTTACACCCCTAAATTAACTCTACCTTAGCGCAAGACTACCTAGCTAAGTATTCCTTACTAATCCTTGCTTTAATTATAGCGGTTTAGAACCCTATAACTCTTAGATCCCTAGAACTTATTAAAACTCTTCTCTAAGAAAATAGGTCCTTATTCCTAACTAAAAGATTAGAGTTGCCTAAGTATTATTAGATAGAAAACAGACTCCTTCTCTATTAGGATTAACTTTGCGTGCCTGCTAGATTAGTCTTATATACTAGACTAATTCGTAAGGCTTATAATTAAGTGTCTACTACCTACCTATTAGCTACTAAAACCTATTAGATTCTAGCCTAATATTACTACTAGAAAGGTATAGAGACTACCTATAAACGCTACGTTTAGAACTGTATCCTATGTAGGAGAGGGCACCTAAGACAGCACTAACTCCCTAGCATGCTCTATCCCCTTCCTATCTCTAGTCTACTAATATAACACTTGTGCATTAATTTTAAGGATTTTCCCTAGGATTAACGTGGTTACAATTAGATTATAGTTATTATTAATTGCCTATTAAAGTAAGCTATTACTATCCCTTGCTACAAAACTATAGACGCCTAAGGTATAGCTACCTTATTTGTTTAGTAGGTGTACTAATTTAGACACACTCTAGATACTATTATTTCTAATTAAGGCCCTTAGTTTATATCTAGTTTCTAGTCTAAGTTCTATTAGATTATAGGCACTAAAGTTAAGCTCTCTACTACCTACTATAAATAAACTAATAGACAAACTAAGATTATAAACAAGTATATTAATTAGAGACTAAGGCCTTTTATATCCTATTACTAAGATAACTAGAGCGACCTACTACCTATAATAGACTGTGCCTAAAGTACTCTTCTATATTTATCTATTAGCATAGCTCTATATTAGCTCCTCTTTAGTTCCTTACTAAAGCAAAGTTAGTATTAGAAACTAGAAAAGACCCTATCCACTATACTAGAGAAACTGAACTACAAGGACGCCTTATCCCTTGCTACTTAGATACACAACGCCTAGAAGATTGCTAAAGAAAATATAGAAAGAGCTTAAGACTAAATACGCTCTGCTACTAATTGCTATTACTATCTAGTTAACTAGAAGGTTAGTAACTATGTTTATCTATCTACTACTAATCTTGCTATTTTACAACCTAGCCAAAAACTATCTAAATAATAGGAAGGTCCCTTTAAGGTATTAGAACAAGTAGGAAACGCGTATTGCCTCTAATTGCTACCTAGTTCTAAGATCTATAACGTTTTTTCTCCTAATATACTATGCAAAGATCCCTAAGACCTGTTACCTAGACAAGAGGCTCTAAAACCCCCTAGTACCCCTATACAAGGTGTAGAGGAATAGGAGGTGGAAGAAATCCTAGCTAGCAAATTATATTAATCTAAGCTAAAATATAAGGTTAAGTAGGTTAGACATAATCCTAATCCTATTTAGTATCCTACCTCTAACTTTATAGGTGCTCCCTATAAATTACAGGCATTCTACTAATAGTATCTAAATTAGCTAGGTCCCCTACGCAGCTTACTAAAGTAGATTTAAGCCTAGGAAAAAGGCAAAGAGGATCTAACATTACTTTACAACAATTATACCTAATATTAGAACTAATTTATATCCTATTTAGCTACGCATTATCTATTAACTTCTACCTATTACTATTATTCTTGTCGCTATTTATTGTTATATCCTATTTAGAACTATCCTAGAACCCTTAAGGTTCCTAGGACACTACCCCTAGGAAACCTCCTTATTCTATATCTATCTCTCTATTAGACCCTAGTTTAGACTCTGTATTGGCTAAGATAGCGCCTAGACTATCTTTCTTAGCTAGCTTCTAGACAACTAGTGTAGCAGGTGTAGGAGCTAGAACTAATTTAGACGCCTTCTCGTTAAATACCTTTATCTTAGCCTATACTACAAAGGTTGCCTCCTAATTTAGTACTATTTCCTCTTTAAGTTTGTTAATAGCCCTTGTTAAGCCCCTAACTACTAAGACTATCTTATAAATACTATTCTAAAGCTAACGTTAATTAGATATAGTAGTATAATATATGGCTATAAGGATCTTAGTAGCTTCTATGCCCTTAGTCTAAGATTTGGCAATAGTAATAGTTTTAGCTAGGTTTTAGGTAGTCCTCTAAATAGTAGCCTTAAATTAGTTAATATCCTTCTAATAGCGCTTTAACACCTAGGCTCCTATAGACTCCTTAGGGGGGTTTGCGATCTAACTATAGTACTTATCTAAAGCACCTTAAAGAAGAGAGTACTTAGGCCTAATATAACTAGGAATCTATTATAGTTAGAAAAGAAACCTAGTAGACTTAGATACAAACTAGATTATAATACTTATTCTATAAAATATAGTACTAGCATTTCTTAGAGTTCTGTAAAGCGAAGTTAAAGTTAACAAACTTGCCCTAAGCTAGAGCCCTAATAGCTCGCATGTATAGAGTACAGTGGGCGGCTAGTAAGACTCCTAGTAGCACTAGGATAGGCATAGTATTTAGATCTAATTTAGATTAGCGACTGTTTTAATTATATAGATCTATTACTTACTAGAATTTAGATAGGATAGATATAGGTTAAAAAGTTTAAAAATTTAGGGGATATAGAAATAAGAAAGTTAGTAGGTAGAGGGCTAGTTATAGGTAGGCTAGGGATAGGGGTCCGTGCCCTAGGAAGAAGAAGTGAAGGTAAAGGCAGAGGTAAAGGTGGATTTATTTTGCAAAAAGCTCTTCTTTGCTAAGGGATCTAAACCTAATCCTAAGGATAGGGACTATCCTTTCTCTATAGGAGGGGTTAGTGTAATAATAAGGTAGAATTACCTGCCTATTATTCTATGCCAAGTTAGGCCTAATAAAGGCCTGACTTACTAATGTATATAGAGAACAGCTTGCCTATAGTTAGAATAGGCATGTTCTTCTTGTCCTTTCGTACAAGACCTATAGGTGTAGGAATCTCATCCTTTTCTGTATAGACGCGCACTCCCATATGCCTCTAAGTCGTATAGGATACCTTTTGGATGCCCTACCTACCTAAGTTGTTACAAGGTGTAGGTAGATCTTTTGTTATTATAGTTACGCTTATAGTTAGTGGGTAGTATAGCTAATTAGAGCGTTATATATCTAAAGGGTTAAATTAGCGCACCCTTTAGATACTAGTTTAGAGGTAGCGCGCCTTCCTTATTAGGCCTGTGCTTGCGCGCTAAGATATTGTCTAAACTAAGCTCTAAAACTCTATCTACCTAATCTTTACTATAGCTTAAATTATAAGATTATATAACCCTAAAGATCTAACTATACCTATATCCTTACTAACCTATGTTATAGATAAAGTTAAAATCTACTACTTGCGCTTGCTCTACCTACGCTACTATAACAACTTAGGTAGGTAGGGCATCTAAAAGGGATCCTATATAACTCAAAGGCATATAGGAGTGCGCGTCTATATAGAAAAGGATAAGATTCCTACACCTATAGGTCTTGTACAAAAGGACAAGAAGAATATACCTATCCTAACTATAGGCAAGCTATTCTTTATATATATTAGTAAGTTAGGCCTTTATTAGGCCTAACTTAGTATAGAATAATAGGAAGGTAATTCTACCTTATTATTACACTACCCCCTCCTATAGAGAAAGGATAGTCCCTATCCTTAGGATTAGGTTTAGATCCCTTATTAAAGAAAAGCTTTTGCAAAATAAATCTACCTTTACCTCTACCTTTACCTTTACTTCTTATTCTTAGGGTATAGACCCCTATCCTTAGCTAATATATAACTAGCCCTCTACCTACTAACTTTCTTATTCCTATATCCCTAATTTTTTAATTATTTAACCTAATCTATCTAAAATCTAGTAAGTATTTAATCTATATAATTAAGTAGTTACTAATCTAAATTAGAACCTTTAGCTATGCTAGTACTAGTACTACTAGGAGTCCTCCCTATTACTTATCGCGCTCTCTATATAAGGGTAGTTAGGGCTCTAGCTAGGGGTAGGTTTAACAATTTTAATTTTAAGTTAAAGAATTCTAAGAAGTCCTAGTACTATATCTCCTAGAATAAGTATTATAATCTAGTAAGTATCTAAGTCTAATAGGGTTCCTTTACTAATCCTAGTAGATGTTATAGACTAGCCTCAAGGGAGAATGTAATAAGCGTTGATAATAGTATTTAGTATCTTAAAGGAGAGATAAGCCCTCCACGACTTTTTATAGGTGTCTAGTGTGTTTGCTTAGTAGTAGTGTTAGACTTAGTCTATCTTGTGTTAGACCTAGGCGTAGGTATAAGCCTAAGTCCTTTATATACCCCTAACCTTCCCCTATAGACTATCGTGAAATCGTCTTTCTAGGGGTCTAGGGTTATGTCTTTGTCCTCTACAATCTATATTAGGCTTTATTACTATATTTTTTAGTTTTGTTGTTATATCTTTGTGTTCCTTCCTAATTTGTAACAGGCCCGTATATTAAGCGGTACGCGCGCGTAGCGTCTATGCGCTTGTTTTAGCACCCTACTATAAAAGTTCTATATAGCTATCCTACCCTACTATAAATTTTCTAAACTTACTTTGTTATATAATAGATTTTCCCTACTAATTAGCCCTTTCTCTAATCTTTTTCTATTAATCCTGCCTATCTAGTCCCTATTATATCTTTGTCTATAGCTACTAGTGCTAGTAGTAGGGATCTACTATAAGGCGGTTAGACCCTACGCTAGGCCTACTAAGATAAGGTGCGTACTTCTAATATTCTCCCTATATTTCCTATACTAACTTTTTGTTTACCACATATCTCCCTAAACCTAGTTACTTAGTAGCTTTATTATTTCTAGTAACTTAGATAATAAGGAATATAATAGTAGCTTTGTAAAGCTACTTCCCTATAATTAGTGTATTAACTAGCTTTATCTCTTTAGCAAGTATAACTATTAGGAGGGTAGTAGTAAGTTCCCCTTAATTTTTATTTCCTTTATAGCAAGTTCTAACTGTGTCTAGGGCGCTTGTGTAAGTCCTGCTATTGCGGCTACAAGACTTGTACTTAGTTAGAAGCTATCCTTGCTAATAATCCTAACGTTTACTAAGCCCTCTGTAACTAGCTTTAGTTTTATTATAGTTACTAGGAGGATTGCCTTTATATTGTAAAGAAGGGGACCCTTAGCACTTTTATAGGGAAACCTACTAAAGGCACCTATTACTAGTTTATACTATAGTTCTACTAGCTCTACTATTATTTTAAGGATCTTATATTAAGGGCTTAAACTAATAACGCTGTTACTCTGCTTGCCCCTACTACTTACTTGCGCGCCTATAATTAGTATTAGCTTAGTGCTATTATTCTATCTACTACTAGTACTCTAGTATTTCCTCTTTAGTCTGCTATTACGCCTTTATATAGTAGTTGTAGCAACAATAACGTTATATAGCTTGCTACCACTACTAGTATTACCTTCTAGTGTATTAACTAGCGTATAAACAAGACCTAGGCCTAAACTAACCTTTATATTAATAGGCTTAAGAGCGCTACTAAGCGCACTACCTAAGGCATTAAGACTCTTATTATTAGTATTAGTTTTCCCTTGTTCCCTTTATATCTATTCTAATATTTATTTTCTTTAGGCCTAGGGTGCTACGCGTTAGCAAGCTATTAAAGCCCTGCCCTCCTCCTAATACTGCTACTACTACTACTTGTACTTATTAACTAAGTTGTCCCCTACCTACGCCACGCGCAAGCGTTACTACTATTGCTAAGAGATGTAGAGGCGTTAGAATAATATAAATAATAGTTTAGGGGGGGCTAGAGGGGGGTTAGTTATAGATAGTAATAGTATAGATACTACTACCTAATTGTTAGCTATATTATAAGACTTTAGTAGTAGGGCACTTACTTAGAGTGTTATAAGGATTATTAAAAGATTTCTTCTATACCTTTCTACTTCTTAATTATAATAAAGGTCTAAGTTATTATTCTAGTTTCCTTTTACCTTTGCTTCCTAGTTTTTGTGCGTATTAGGCTATTATTATACGCGGCATCCCTATACTATTCCTTAAACCTATCTAGAGCCTTAGTATCCTACACTACCTCTAGTAGGTGCTATGTTAGATTAATATACCCCTTCTATTTTACTAGGACTTAATACTTCCCTTTTCCTCTTGCATTCTTTGTATAAAGGATCTCTTCTACTTCCTATTTATCTAGTGTTATATCTTTATTTTCTAGAGTAACTATTAGACCTAGTTATAAGTCCTAAAGCTTCTAGCTTAGTAGTAGGTTGTTAGTAGCTCTCTTTAGTAGATCTATATGCACAGTCTTATACAAGCTCCCTAGTAAGTCTAATACTACTATAAGTAGAGTAGGAACTTCTATTACTTTATACTTTACCTATAGCTAGTTAAACTTTTTACTTAGTTAGTTTATCTTTATATTACACATTATAAACTAAACTATATTACCTTTTAGGAACTTTTTAGCTAGATATTAGAACTAGTTTATTACTTCCTGTTATTATTGCTATTAGAATATAATAGTAGCTTGCGCTAGCTCTACACCCCTCTATAGGTGTAACAAGAACGCTATAGCCTCCCTATAAGGATTCTTAGGCTTTACTAGTAGTAATATTAACTTTTATAGCGTGTCTATAGTATACCTATTTAAAAGCAGATTTAGGCTAATACTAGTTATGCTAGAGTCCCTGTTATTAAGTGCAAGTTAGCAGGCTAGCAGGTAGTTAGGCTAGTTAGTCTGCTTAAAGCATACTATTATGCGCAGCACCACCTGCACTTCTTGGTTTACCTGCTCTATCCTGCTATCTATCTAAGGGTGGTATATAGTAGACAGTAACTAGTTTATCTTTGTTATCTAGCATAATATTATCTAGAAAGATCCTAACTAGTTAGAGCCTTAGTTAGTAATAATAGAGGATAGGAAGCCCTAGAACTGCTACTAGTTGTCCTAGAAGATCCTTGCACAATAATTAGCTACTATAGAGACTATTGCTTTAAGCTAAATATATTTAGATAATCTGTTAGTAATAACTAATAGGTACTAAGGTTTTCTATTATCTTTTGCAGGTAGGTTAACTATAAAATCTATGGATATTTAGGACTAGTATTATAACGCAACTAGTATAGGTTATAACAGACCCTATTAGCGCCTCTAGGAGATATAAGCACTATAATAATAGCAGTTCTAAATATACCACGTAATATCTCCTAACATTCTATCCTAATAATAGTCGCGGCTATAACGACTTAGGTAGGTAGGGCATCCAAAAGGTATCCTATACGACTTAAAGGCATATGGGAGTGCGCGTCTATATAGAAAAGGATGAGATTCCTACACCTATAGGTCTTGTACAAAAGGACAAGAAGAATATACCTATCCTAACTATAGGCGAGCTGTTCTCTATATACATAAGTGAGTCGGGCCTTTATTAGGCCTAACTTAGCATAGAACAATAGGCAGGCAATTCTGCCTTATTATTACAGCGGCGTAGTATTTAAAATATTGTGTTCTTTCCTAGATATCCTACTAAACCTAATTTATATGCTTACTATATAATAGTGTATAGAAATCTAGATCACTAAGGTTAGGAATAATTTAGGAGATGGATTATTAGATTATATCTACTACGATTAGACTCATATATATAGAGCTTTAGCTACCCTTACTAGAAGGTAAATAATTGGTAAACCTTCCTTACTAGAGCTCCTGCTTTTTATTAGGCACTTAGTAGTAAGCTAGCAGTTAATTAGATAGTAGGTTATACAGGGGTATTAATTAGGATTAATTAGATTAAGATACTCTGTGATCTAGTTAATATCCCTCCTGCAACACACCCCCTAGGTATAGGTAGATCTTTTATTATTGTAGTTGCGCTTGTAGTTAGTAGGTAGTGTAGCTAATTAGAGCGTTATATATCTAAAGGGTTAAATTAGCTTACCCTTTAGATACTAACTAGCGCGCCTTCCTTATTTAGCCTACGCTTGCGCGTGTAGATATTATCTAGATAGAGCTCTATAACTCTATCTACCTAACTATAATCTTTACTATAGCCTAAGTTATAAGATTATATAACCCTAAAGATCTAAACTATACCTATATCCCTACTAACCTATATTTTAGTTAAAGTTAAAACCTACTACTTACGCTTACTCTACCTGCGCTGCCCTTATTGCCTCCTGCGTAGCTAAAGCTATAGTCTCTAAAGCCGCTGCTACTAAAGAAGAGCGTGCTGCTACTAAGCGTAAGGCTATTATAGAGTGTGTAGTAGCTAAGCACGTAGCTACTGCTACTATAGCTAAGATTATAAAGCTAAGGAAGGGCGCTCCTACTCTAGCTCCTACTACTCTAGCTCTAACTCTAGCTCCCGCTCCTCCCTAGACCCTGCCTAAGGCCCCCGCTCCTACCCCTACTCCCTCTCTAGCTCCTAAGGAGACCCTAAGATCCTCCTACTATAGAGAGCCTAGCATTTATTATGCTAAAACTTATCTAAATTATCTGCGCTTAGCGCTCTTTAACAAGTCTAATAGTAAGTGCTATAACTCTTCTAGTAGGGGGACTTAGTGCTAGTAGTGCTTCTCTAGGTATAGCTATGTCCTAATATATATAATCTATACAAGAATTTTCCTTTATAATACTTAGCAAGATCTATACTAATAAACTAATAGCCCTAAGCTTGCCTAACGTTCTACGCTATCCTTCCTAGTAAGGAAGTAGGTAGGTAAGAGCTAAGACCTTCTTAAGGATAAGAAGTAGAGGGTCTTAGTGCTCCTTAAGGAGAGCAAGACTAAATAGTAGGAGCTAGTAAAAGCTGCTGCTACTACTGCTAAGCTTGCGCGCAAGGCTGCTACTATAGCTAAGGGCGCCTAGAGCTCCTTATTAGAAGATAAGGACTCTAGCTCCTCTAAGGTTCCCCCTATAGATCCTAGGATAGGGTAACCTAGGTAGCTCCCTATAGACTCTAAGGCACGCTTTACGCGCGTGATAGAGCTCCTTAGGGAAGCTACCTAGTTAATAATAGAGAGGTAGGCTATAGTTAGTTATTCTTATATTATATATTAATAGATCTTGTATACTACCTTACTTTAATTAATATTATATAATCTATACTCTACTATTATATAACTTTAGGTGCTCCCTAAACCTTATAAATTGTTATATAGTTAGGTTTTTAGTAAGCCTATTAGCTAGTATATTACTAGTAGGTAGGTAGGTAATATAGAAAGATCCCTTTATATACTCTTACCTAAGCTATATGTTTTAAATATCTACATAGCGCAGCTTAGTGGTAATCCTTTTATTATTACCTACTACTAACCTAATAGTTTGTTAATTATTATAATTAATTATCTAGGTAGTATCTAAAGTAAGGTGTATTTTAGTTAAAAAGCGTTTTAACACTATTGCTTCTTTACTTACTTACTTAAGCGCAAGGAGCTCTACCTTAGTAGTTAAAGTAGTAATAGTTACTTGTTAAGCTGCCTTCTAAATAATAGGTCCTCTAAAGAGCGTGATTAGGTATCTATGTAATAATTGCTAAGTATTAATATTATTAGCAAATAACGCATTACTGTATATTATAAGCTTATTAGGATCCCTATTCCTATATTAGATTAATTAGTATTAAGTTTAGTATAGATAGATAATTACTTAATTAACTGTATTAAAGTGTTCTTTAGATAGGTTAGTAAGGTATTAGGAGAGCTAGGAGGCTACATAGGCAATATTAGGGCGCACTATAATTAAGGTGTAAAGGATTAATCTAACGCGCTCCTAATAGTCCTTAATCTCCTTTTTAGTGGCTTCTCTAGTGCTCTTTTTAATATCTTTACTTAATAGTAGTATAGTAGGGAATTTTCCTGTCTCTGCTAGATTAAATTTCTTTGCAATCTTATTAATATATTTATTATAAATAAGTGTTATTGTCTGTCTCTTTCTATCCTAGATTACTCTTACCCCTAGAAACTAGCTTACAGGTCCCTTCTCTTCTATAGTATATCTTTGCTTTAGAGCTTAGATAACTTTATAAGCTTAGCTTGCGTAGTTTTAGTAATAGAGCGATAGGATATTGTCTACATAGAATATTAACAAGATACTGTAATCTCTATTAAAGAATAGGTATAGCTCCTCTTTAGAAGCAATAAGCTTATTTTCTTAGAGTGTAGTTAAGAGCTTATTATACTATAATAATAGTAAGTCTTTTAATCTATATAGAGCTTGTTTAAGCTTAATACACTTCCTAGGTATTTAATATCCTTTAGATAGCTTGTAGATAACTGTAGGGTGTTAATCCCTTAAGGCGTTAAGGAAAGCTCTAACAACGTTATATTAATATATCTTAAGGTTAAACTTAGCTCTAATAGCTATTGCAGTCCTAAAGGTTTAAGCTACTAGGGTAGCTACGTAGGTTAAATAAATTGAGTTAGTAAGCTATAGATCTCCTCTTACTACTATCCTTGCTTTACACTTAATTAGGTCACTATCCTAATTAACCTTATATATAAATACCTATTTAAGTAGGAGTAGACGCTCTCCTTTAGTTAGCCTATTAATCTCCTCCTAGGTACTAGCTTTTAGTAGAGTATTAATTTCTTTATATGCTGTGTCTCTAAATTACTGTCCTATTTAGTAGTTATAGAGATCCTTCTATTATTTTAGCTCTTTTTGTAGAGCGTCCTAGTGCGTATTCCTTTTAGAGTTTTTAGGAGATTTGCTCCCTATTACTACTGTAATTATAGCGTGGATTATAGCGTTTAGTTTAGGATATACTAAAAGATTGTGCAAGGGATTTCTAATTAGATCTATATCTAATAGATCTATTACTATGTATATCCCTGCACTTATAGAGCCTCCTAGTGGTTTATTAGGGTCCTGTCCCTAAGCTTGCTTACTAACACGCGTTAGTGGCAGTCCTTTAACTCGCGGTTTTCTACTTCTTCTAGGAGCTCTAGGTGCCGCTTATAAGGGATCTGCAGGAGATACAGAATCTAGTCCTAAAGTAGGTAGGTAGGAGCTCTACTTACTACCCCTATAAGAGCTAGATAGGGTGCCCTTACCTATCTCCGTGCTCTTATAGAGTGACCCACTAATAGCACTCTCCCCTCTAGGTCTTTCCTAGGAGCTACCTATTGTGGCGTTAAAGTAAGTTAGATTACTACTATCTTAGGTAGTAAGACCCTAATCTATAACCTGCATAGATCCTTTGTCTCCTATACTAAAGTTTAGTTCTAGTGTTAGTTTAGGAGTTTAGAGCCCTGTTAGCTTAGGGGACTTTGTATAGATCCTTTGTGCCAAGCTAGCCGTGCTTAGTACCCACGCTAGAGGTGTCTGCTTAGGGGGTTATAAATTACTAGGCTAGCTAGCCTAATTATCTACCTCCTCTAGCTCTACCCTACCCCCTAGCTCCTACGCTAGGTTTAGTCCTCCTTGCTTACTAGACTCCTTATGTTGCTCTACCACAATACAAAGCTAATTAAAGATATTAAGCTCTTTATATGCTTCTCCTATATTATAGATCTTATCTTTGCTAATAACGTTAACTATCTTTTAAGCCTCTAACTGTTAAAGCTGCTCTAGATCTTTCTCTTTATAGAAAAGATCCTTATTAAAGGTAACATTCTGCGTTATAATAATTTAATTAAGCAAGAGGATCTATATCCTATATATATTAGATGCTCTATATCCTACTAGATATCTAATATAACCCTAAGGGTTTACCTTAAAAACCCTCTTGTAACGCCTAGCTACTTAATCTCTGTTAAGGGGGTAAGCTTGACAGCTATAGGCGTATATTCCGCTCTAATTAGGGCGGAGATTAGTAGTTGCCTCCCTTATCTACTCTAGTTGCCACCACCTAAAGTATCTAGTAAACTAACAATCTAGCACTTTATTAGGTAATATTATATTTTAAGTATAGGACAGGCTTATATTGTAGAGCTAAGTTGCTGCTTTAATAATTTTAGGCCAGAGCTTTGTTAGTAGGTTAGCACTAATCCTTATTTTAATTGATTTTGTTATAATCTCCTACCCTACTCTTTCTACTCCTCTATTAGGTTTATAGGTATATACAGGTAAGCTCTTAATTTTAATACTGTTATTAGCTGCCTAGATCTAAAAGCAAGATTTGCCACGCTAAGGGAGTGTTGCAACATTGTTATCTTGCATAATCTTAACTATGCTAAGCTTATATTAGTTAAGTATTAAGCTCTTAAAATTTTTAAACACCTATATAATCTTATTAAGGTTTTTAGCTTGCAGTAGATAGGTATAAAGCTTTCCTAAGTAGTCGCACTTTAATACTAAGATCTATTACTTGTAAGCTATACCTGTTAGTATGTTAAATAGATCCTATAATACCTAGTAGTATAGACGTAGTAATCTTTCCCTTAGTTATCTTAATATAACCTGTTAGGCATGTGTAATAGCGCAGTGCTCGCATTTGCTCCTAGGAGTTCCTTTAATTCTAACGTTTATTACTAACTTAACTAGAGCTTTAAGCGCCTTAGGTCCTAAATAGCCTAATTGTTAGTGCTAAAGCTCCTCACTATCATGTCTTAGGTGAGTTGTCTAGGATCGTTAGGGTTATTTAGGCACTATGCTTTAGATTATTTAATAAGGGGTAGAGGGCTTATATTCTAGGAAAGTTAAGTTAAACTTGCGCAGTAACTTGGCTAATATAACACTCTTCTCTAATAATCTAAACCATAAGGTAGCATCTAGCCTAAGGAACTAAACTCCTGCTTTAAGCAATTAAGCTTCTAATATAATATTTATATAAAAACCTTCTACTAATACCACGTTAGTAAGCACTAAATCTTGTGTTTTTGGACCTCTTAGTCTATTAAGAGCATTAGGGATTACTCTAGTCCCTCTGCCTAAGATTAGAAAAGCTTAAGTTCCTGCTTTAACTATCTTATATTTAACTAATCTAAACAAGCTTTCTTCTAGGTAGCTTATATTATTAACTAGGTGCACTGCACCCCTATTGTTAAAGATAGTGCTCTTTAATAGAGCGTAAGCTTTAAAGTCTATAGTTAAATAGATCCCGTTCGTTTTCTCTACTATTAACATAGGGTTAATTAGTGCTGCCTAGTGTTATGGACTAGCCTTAAGGGAGAATGCAATAAGCGTTGATAATAGTATTTAGTATCTTGAAGGAGAGGTAAGCCCTCCACGCCTTTTTATAGGTGTCTAGTGTGTTCGCTTAGTAGTAGTGTTAGACTTAGTCTATCTTGTGTTAGACCTAGGCTTAGGTATAAGCCTAAGCCCTTTATATACCCCTAACCTTCCCTATAAACTATTATAAAATTGTCTTTCTAGGGGTCTAGGGTTATATCTTTATCCTCTATAATTAGTATTAGGCGTTATTACTATATTTTTTAGTTTTGTTGTTATATCTTTATGTTCCTTCCTAATTTATAACAGGCCTATATGTTAAGTAGTACGCGCGCGTAGCGTCTATGCGCTTGTTTTAGCACCCTACTATAAAAGTTCTAATATAGCTGTCCTACCCTACTATAAATTTCCTAAACTTACTTTGTTACACAACAGATTTTCCCTACTAATTAGCCCTCTCTCTACTCTTTCTCTATTAATCCTGCTTATCTAGCCCCTATTATATCCTTATCTACTGCTGCTAGTGCTAGTAGTAAGGATCTACTATAAGGCGGTTAGACCCTACGCTAGGCCTATTAAGATAAGGTGCGTACTTTTAATATTCTCCCTATATTTCCTGCACTAACTTTTTACTTAGCATATATCTCCCTAAACACAGTTGCTTAGTAGCTTTATTATTTCTAGTAACTTAGATAATAAGGAATATAATAGTAGCTTTGTAAAGCCACTTCCCTATAATTAGTGTATTAACTAGCTTTGTCTCTTTAGTAAGTGTAACTATTAGGAAGGTAGTAGTAAGTTCTCCTTAATTTGTGTTTTCTTTATAGCAAGTTCTAACTATGTCTAGGGTATTTATGCGAGTCTTATTATTGTGGTTACAAGACCTGCACTAGGTTAGAGGCTATACTTGCTAACAATCCTAACGTCTGCTAATCCCTCTATAACTAGCTTTAGTTTTATTATAGTTACTAGGAGGATTGCCTCTATATTGCAAAGAAAGGGACCCTTAGGACCTTTATAGGAAAACCTACTAAAGGTACTTACTACTAGTTTATACTGCAGTTCTACTAGCTCTACTATTATTTTAAGGATCTTATATTAAGGGCTTAAACTAATAATACTATCGCTCTACTTGCCCCTACTACCTACTCGCGCGCCTATAATTAGTATTAGCTTAGTACTATTATTCTATCTACTACTAGTGCTCTAGCGTTTCCTCTTTAGTCTACTATTACGCCTTTACGTAGTAGTTATAGCAATAATAATATTATATAGCTTGCTACTACTACTAGTATTACCTTCTAGCGTATTAACTAGCATATAAATAAGACCTAGGCCTAAACTAACCTTTATATTAATTAGCTTAAGAGCGCTGCTAGGTGCACTACCTGCAGTATTAAGACTCTTATTATTAGTATTAATTTTCCTTTATTCCCTTTGTATATATTCTAATATTTGCTTTCTTTAGGCCTAGGGTGCTACGTGTTAGCAAACTATTAAAGCACTGCCCTTCTCCTGCTACTACTACTACTATTACTTGTACTTATTAACTAAGTCCTCCCCTACCTACGCTACGCGTGAGCAGCACTACTATTGCTAAGAGACGTAGAGGCGTTAGAATAATATAAATAATAGTCTAGGGGGGGCTAGGGGGGGGTTAGTTATAGATAGTAATAGTATAGATACTGCTACTTAATTATTAGCTATATTATAAAACTTTAGTAGTAGGGCACTTGCTTAGAGTGTTATAAGGATAAATAAAAGATATCTTTAATACCTTTCTACTTCTTAATTATAACAAAGGTCTAAGTTATTATTCTAGTTTCCTTTTGCCCTTGCTTCCTAGCTTTTATACGTATTAGGCTATTATTATATGCAGCATCCCTATACTATTCCTTAAACCTGTCTAGAGCCTTAGTATCCTGTACTACCTCTAGTAGGTGCTATATTAGATTAATATACCCCCTTTATTTTACTAGGACTTAATACTTTCCTTTTCCTCTTGCATTCTTTGCACAAAGGATCTCTTCTACTTCCTATTTATCTAGTGTTGTATCTTTATTTTCTAGAGTAACTATTAGACCTAGTTATAAGTCCTAAAGCTTCTAGCTTAGCAGCGGGTTATTAGTAGCTCTCTTTAGTAGATCTATATGCACAGTCTTATATAAGCTCCCTAGTAAGTCTAATACTACTATAAGTAGAGTAGGAACTTATATTACTTTATACTTTACCTATAGCTAGTTAAACTTTTTACTTAGTTAGCTTATCTTTATATTACGTATTATAAACTAAACTATATTACCTTTTAGGAACTTTTTAGCTAGGCGTTAGGACTAGTTTGTTAATTCTTGTTATTATTGCTATTAGAACGCGATAGTAGCTTACGCTAGCTCTACACCCCTCTATAGGTGCGACAAGAACGCTACAGCCCCTCTATAAGGATTCTTAGGCTTTACTAGTAGTAATATTATCTTTTATAGCGTGTCTATAGTATACCTATTTAAAAGTAGATTTAGGCTAACACTAGTTATACTAGAGTCCCTATTATTAAGCGTAAGTTAGTAGGCTAGCAGGTAGTTAGGCTAGTTAGTCTGCTTAAAGCATACTATTATACGCAGTACCGCTTACACCTCTTAGTTTACCTACTCTGTCCTACTATCTATCTAAGGGTAGTATATAGTAGATAGTAACTAGTTTATCTTTATTATATAGTATAACGTTGTCTAGAAAGATCCTAACTAGTTAGAGCCTTAGTTAGTAATAATAGAGGATAGGAAGCCCTAGAACTGCTACTAGTTGTCCTAGACAATTCTTGCACAATAATTAGCTACTATAGAGACTATTGCTTTAAGCTAAATATATTTAGATAATCTGTTAGTAATAACTAATAGGAACTAGGGTTTGCTATTATCTTTTGTAGGTAGGTTAACTATAAAATCTATAGATATTTAGGACTAGTATTATAACGCAACTAGTATAGGTTATAACAGACCCTATTAGCGCTTCTAGGAGATATAAGTACTGTAATAATAGTAATTCTAAATATACTGCGCAACGTCTCCTAATATTCTATCCTAATAATAGTCGCGGTGTAGTATTTAAAATATTATATTCTTTCCTAGATATCCTACTAAACCTAATTTATGTGCTTGCTATATAATAGTAGTTATAAGGGGTTCCTATATTAGCAACTAAATAACACCCCTCTAAAGCAAAGTGCCGTGTGCGCTAATTATACAGTCCCTAATCTGTTACTTTATATTAGCTAAAACTAGGAAAGACCTAGCGCCTTTCTAAACCGTATTAAGACGTACTTAGTATATCTTATCTTCTAGTACTGCTTTGTCCTATAGTATCTATATATATAGGTTAGTAAAGAGACTAGCGCCCTTTAGTAACTTAGACGCCTCCTCTACTTCTAACACTATAACCTAAATTAATTTAGGGCGTATTACTAACTATAGTGTTGCTTTAGAGGAGTTTAAATCTTGTGGTTACCTACTTAAGGTATTAGGTTATCCTGCAAGATAGCTAGGTCTATACTATAGGATGTACTAATATTTTAAAAGTTCCTCTACCTAGCAGCACTATTGCTCGCTTAAGCTTTAAAGGCTAGTAAAGTACTCTAGGTTTTTATAGTCTATAAATATTATAAATAGTTTATAAATGCTCTATAACTCTGCTAACTAGCTTTTAAGGCACTTAATAATAGCTAGCAATTCCTTATTATATATAGTGTAGTTTTGTCTCTCTAGTGTTAGTGCTATAGAGTAGTATGTAACTAGGCGCTAGACGCCCCTAACTTTTTATAATAAGCAACCCCTAAGAGCATATCCTAAATAGTCCGCTTCTAATAATATTTCTTTAGCTAGGTCCTATTACATTAGTACTAGTCTAGATATAGATACCTTTTTTAGTGCATTAAATATACTCTATTCTTCCTCTCCCTATTAGAATAGGGTGTCCTTCCTAGTTAGTTAGTTTAAAGGCGCTACTACTTTAGAAAACTTCGTGATAAAATTGTAGTAGAAGTTAGTAAAACCTAGAAAACTCCTTACCTCTCTTATATTCCTAGGGGATTCCTATTCCTATACTACCCTAAGCTTTTTAGGGTTAGGTCTAAGTGATTTGCCCGCCTTAACAATATAGCCTAGGTAGCGTACCTCCTTAATACTAAAAGCACATTTCTCTAAGTCTAGGTGTAGTCCTACTTCTTTTAATAGCGTAAGTACACGCTTTACTTTTTCTATATAGTTAAACTAGTCTTCTCCTAAATAAATTAGGATATTATTAAGGTAGGCTGTTACATATAATCTAAGTAACTCTATAAGCGCGGTATTAATATATTATTAGAAAGTAGATAGCGCACTACTAAGACTAAATAGATATACTAACTATTTATATAACCTAAACTAGGTACAGAAAGCTATTAAGGACTTATAACCTTCTACTATTCTAACTTTATAAAAGGTAGCGCAAATATCTACTTTTGTAAACTACTTTACGCTAGATAGTGTGCGCAAAGTTTCCTTAATAAGTAGTAGTAGGTATTAGTCTAATATTATTATACTATTAAGCATCTAGTAATCTACACAAAGGCGCTAACTGCCTAATAGCTTCTTTACTAGCAATACTAGAGCTCTAGCTATAGAAGAGCTTGCTTAGATCTAGCCCTTGTCTATTAATCTAGTAAGTTGTATTCTTAGTTCTAGCAATTAATTACGCGACATAGGGTACAGGGGACCCTATAGGGGGTTAGGCTAGGTTCTATCTAGGAGAGTTGTTAACTAAATATAGTAATCTATACTACCTTAATAAGGTAGTAAACTACTTACTAACTCTTTATTAAATAGGTCCTTAAACTCTTGTAGTTTTAGTAGTAACTTTATCTTTCTAGTCTTATACTTAGGTTTATAGGGAACTATGTTACTAGTAACATAGATAGTATATATATTAATAGGACCTCCCTTATTAACACTTCCTAGATATTTTATTAGGCGCAAGTCGTATATTACCTGTAATATATCTAGTATATTTATTGCAAAAATTTGTACCTATATATCTTCCTATTAGGGTCCTTAATTTAGCAACCCTACTATAACTAAACCTAAGATAGTAGAGATATAGGTAGGATATAGGCGTCTCCTACTCTCTTATACTACTATATTACCCGCCTTCCTAATTATTAATTTGCCTTATAGAATGTCTATAACAACGCCCTCTCTACACAGCTATAGTCTACCTAGTATTAGTTAATAGGAGAGACTAGGTACTATATAAGCTAAAAGCTAAGACCGCTAACTATCTAAATTATAGTCTAATATTACTAACTATAAAATTCTTGTACCCTTAGCAATTCCCTAGGCATATTGCAAGGGTCGCGGGGGAATATCTATAAAGTTCCTACTAATCTATCTTGCTAACTTTTCCTTAACTACACTAAAACACTAGTACCCTAAATTAACTATCGCTTGCACGTTCTCTACTCTACCTAGGAGGAGGGGAATAAAGAAAGGAGGATTATTTAACCTAGCCTTAATATCTAGGGGATACTTAATAGCCTCTACTATTAATAATTCCTCTATTATAGTGTCCTCCTTATACCCCTAACTTAGCCTAAAGTTAGGGGCAGCTAGTTTCCTAAATTAGGGCCGCTTGCTAATACTGCAACTATCTTAACACCTACTAGTTGCAGCAATAGGGTATTAGGGCATGCACGCACAAAATAACCACCCTATCTACACTAGGTGCAGACCTTTGCTAGTTTCTGTGCATTAAATAGGTCCTGTAGGATCTAGTTAGGATATAATATTAGTAGTTTAGTAGGTGCACTTAATAAGGCTACTACTTCTACTATATTTATATTGCTGTCCTAATCTAAGTTAGACTTCTACTAGGGTTCCTTAGACTTACTAGCCTAAAGAAAGCCTAGTTCTAGAGAGGCTATTTTAATATCTACTATAATTATCTTATATTCCTCTATAGCTATGTTATAGTTTATCCTAGAGACTCCCCTATTAAGGGAAACTAAGCGTATATAACTATTAAGAGATTACTAAAGTTATAAAAGCTTCTATTTATTATCCTAGTATAAACCTCCTAACTATATAAGGAGCTATATAAAATTTATAAAGAACTCTATAAAAGGCTAATTTTAGCCCTAATATAAGTGTTCTAACGTAACTTAGGCGCGCTCCTGCCTATAATAGTTGCTATAATAGAACGCTAGGTAGTTAAGAAACCTACTTATATCCTAACGCTTACGTGCACTATCCTTAAAGTATAGTGCTATAGCGCGCTAGACTATAGGTAATAACTAGGACTAAATATATATAAACCTTGCCTCCTTATCCCTAAGAAAGACCTTGTCTACACGCAGTTTAAACTCTATAGTTATTTACTAGGAGGAGAAGTTTGCCTTAGTGCTATTATATAGCAAGCTAACTAGGAAGGGTTTACAACGTAAGGCAGGAGAGGGCAGAGGCAGTATATTATTAAACCTAGCAGGCTTAGAGGAGGGTTAGGATAGAATCTAATTGCGTATTTCCTTGTTCTATTAACGTAGTATAGCTATTATAGCAGAGTCTTAAGCCTATTATTCTATTAATCTATAGACCTATTATATTAGCCTTTCTACTATATTAGGTTGCACCTAGTTATTCTAAATATCTAGCGCGTCTATCTCTTATTACTATTATAGTATATTTAGAAGAAGATACTAAAATATTATAGACTAGCCTTAAGGGAGAATACAATAAGCGTTATTAATAGTATTTAGTATCTTAAAGGAGAGATAAGCCCTCTACGCCTTTTTATAGGTGTCTAGTGTGTTTGCTTAGTAGTGGTGTTAGACTTAGTCCGTCTTGTGTTAGACCTAGGCTTGGGCATAAGCCCAAGTCCTTCACAGTAGATTCCTTCTTTTATTAGCCTAGAGTACTCTGCTCTTAGGGGTGCTCTAGATAAGTACTACAGCCTAGTAGCAAACCCTGCTAAAGGGGATAAGGATAAGGAAGCTGTGGTTGCTTATTAGAAGGATATTAAGCAGTTTAAGGCTGCTATTTAAGAAACTGCCTAAAACCTTGCTAAGTGCGTTACTATTACTAATACTTAGACTAAGCGCATAGAAGCTACTAAAATCCTTATAGCTATATATTATACTACTATATCTAATTTATATTAGCTTTAGAATAGTATCTATAAGATAGTCTTAGTAGTTAGGGGGTTAATAAGGGCTATTAATAAACTTAAGGAGGATATAGCACTAAATTAGGAGGCAACCTTTATAGTATAGGATAAGATAAAGGCGCTCTATAAGAAGGAGTCTAAATTAGTTATAGCTCTTACCCCTACTCCTGCACCTGCTCTAAGCCCTGCTACACTAGTTATCTAGAAGCTAGCTAAGAAGCCTAGTCTAGGTGCTATCTTAGCTAATACAGAGTCTAAACTAGGTTCTAATAGAGAGATAGATATAGAATAAAGAGGTTTCCTAGGGGTAGTGTCCTAGGAACCTTAAGGGTTCTAGGTTAGTTCTAAATAGGATATAACAATAAATAGCAACAAGAATAATAGTAATAGATAGTAGTTAATAGATAATACGTAGCTAAATAGGATGTGAATTAGTTCTAATATTAGGTATAATTATTGTAAAGTATTATTAGATCCTTCTTGCCCTTTTCCTAGGCTTAAATCTATTTTAGTAAGCTGCGTAGGGGACCTAGCTAATTTAGATACTATTAGTAGAATACTTATAATTTATAGGAAGCACCTATAAAGTTAGAGGTAGGATACTAAATAGGATTAGGATTATGTCTAACCTACTTAACCTTATATTTTAGCTTAGATTAATATAATTTGCTAGCTAGGATTTCTTCTACCTCCTATTCCTCTACACCTTATATAGGGGTACTAGGGGGTTTTAGAGCCTCCTATCTAGGTAATAGGTCTTAGGGATCTTTATATAGTATATTAGGAGAGAAAACGTTATAGATCTTAGAACTAGGTAGTAATTAGACGTAATACGTGTTTCCTACTTATTCTAATACCTTAAAGGGACCTTCCTATTATTTAAATAGTTTTTAGCTAGGTTATAAAATAGTAAGATTAGTAGTAGATAGATAAATATAGTTACTAACCTTCTAGTTAACTAGATAGTAATAGCAATTAGTAGTAGAGTATATTTAGTCTTAAGCTCTTTCTATATTCTCTTTATTAATCTTCTATACGTTGTGCATCTAAGTAGCAAGGGATAAGGCGTCCTTATAGTTTAGTTTCTCTAGTATAGTAGATAGGGTCTTTTCTAGTTTCTAATACTAACTTTGCTTTAGTAAGGAACTAAAGAGGAGCTAATATAGAGCTATGCTAATAGATAAATATAGAAGAGTACTTTAGGTATAGTCTATTATAGGTAGTAGCTTGCTCTAGTTATCCTAGTAATAGGATATAAAAGGCCTTAGTCTCTAATTAATATACTTATTTATAATCTTAGTTTGTCTATTAGTCTATTTATAGTAGGTAGTAGAGAGCTTAACTTTAGTGCCTATAATCTAATAGAACTTAGACTAGAAACTAGATATAAACTAAGGGCCTTAATTAGAAATAATAGTATCTAGAGTGTGTCTAAATTAGTACACCTACTACATAAATAAGGTAGCTATACCTTAGGCGTGTATAGTTTTATAGCAGGGGATAGTAATAGCTTGCTTTAATAGGCAATTAATAATAACTATAATCTGATTATAACTATATTAATCCTAGGGAAAATCCTTAAAATTAATACACAGGTGCTGTATTAGTAGACTAGGGATAGGAAGGGGGTAGAGTATGCCTAGGAGTTAGTGTTATCTTAGGTGCCCTCTTCTACATAGGATATAGTTCTAAATATAGCGTTTATAGGTAGTCTCTATACCTTTCTAGTAGTAATATTAGGCTAGAATCTAATAGGTTTTAGTAGCTAATAGGTAGGTAGTAGACACTTAATTATAAGCCTTACAAATTAGTCTAGTATATAGGACTAATCTAGCAGGCACGCAGAGTTAATCCTAGTAGAGAAGGAGTCTATTTTCTATCTAATAGTGCTTAGGTATTAAACTGTTAGGGAGAGTAACCTATTTAAACAAGGAGAAGTAGGAGGGGCAAGGTTTAATAGTAGTGATCCTATAGCAGAGGATATAGGTTTAATGTAGAAACACAAGTGAAAAGATAATATTATAGAGTTAAAGTAAAGTCTCCCCTAGAGTTATCCTTGTCCTATCCTCTGATCCTTTATACCTTTATACTATTTAATCTGCCTAGCTTTTTAGGCTAAGCCTTGTTTTTCTCCTATATATCCCTTACTACAGCATAAACCTCCCCCTCCTTTAAGCTTGGCCCTATTAAGCTTAGCCCTTACTCTCCTCCTCCTAGTCTGCGACCCTGGTTCCTAGCTTGTTAAGCTTTAGGTAAGGGAGTAGGAGTATCTAGGGTCTCTAATCTTGAACCTAAACTTAATAAGATAGTTCTCCTCCACGCCCTTGCTAGGCTTCTTAGATAGCCTGGCCCTAGGCGCCTAGATCCCTCCGCCTTTTGTTCCTCTTTAATAGCTCCTAGATACTTTTTAACTATATCTAGAGTCTCTAATTACTTAATCTATCTATTATACCTCTACTACTCTTCTACCTTAGTAGGCTGTACCCCCTTTGTGCTAAAGTAGGATTAGTCTAGTACCCTAGCTTCCTTATCTTTACTAAATATAAGCTTCTTATTCTTAACGTAGATAGCCTAATTCTTCTTTAACTCCTTTACTATCTTAACCTAACTCTTTCTAATCTATACTCCTATCCTCTCTCTATTTAAATCTCCTATTAGGTACTTCTAGATCTCTACCTTTACTAAAGGGTTATCCTATTAAACCTAATATATAATTACCTTTAAGATCTAGGTTAGGTAGGTAGCCTAGACGTCTCTAGGAAATTACTATTAGACTCTACTATATTTAACTAGGTGCCCTAATAGAGTCTTTAGGGCTATACTTATCTATAGGTAGGCTAGTGTAATCTCTATATATATTGTGCTGTGGTATAGGATGTAAGGGAGAAAAACAAGGCTTAGCCTAAAAGGTTAGGCGGATTAAATAGTATAAAGGCATGAAGGACCAGAGGATAGGATAAGGACAACTTCTAGGGACTTGACTTAAACTCTACAATATTATCTTTTTACCTATATTTCTGCATTAAACCTATATCCTCTGCTATAGGATTACTACTATTAAACCTTGCCCCTCCTACTTCTCCTTGTTTAAATAGGTTACTCTCCCTATTAGTTTAAATAGCAAAGCCTAAGGGGAACTTATCTTATCTTAGTAAAGGGGAGGGCCTAGTAGCATGCAACTAAGAGGACGTTTCTCTAAGTATAAGGAGGGTAGAGAAAAATTAAAAAATAGGTAGTGTTAATAATTAATATTGTTAAGGCAAAAATAGTAGGCCTATATTAGGACGTGGCTAACGCACGTTAGTAGGAATAGAGTAACAATACTAAGAGGCTAACTAGAAAACATTAGAAACACTAGAACAACCAGAACAACTAGAACTAGAATAACTAGAACTAGAATAACTAGAACTAGAATAACTAGAACAACTACAACTAGAATAACTAGAACTAGAACAACTAGAACTAGAACAACTAGAATAACTAGAACTAGAACAACTAGAACTATTAGAATAATTAGAACTACAAGAAGCATTAGTAATACTAGAAGTGCTAGAACACCTAGAATATTGCTACTAATAGAAAAGCTATAGTAAAGGCTATAGGATAGTATGCGCTGTTAGCAGGAAAATAGGGCTAGGCTAAAGTTACTAATATAATAAGAATCTACTAAAAATAAATATATATGCTAGCACTAGTTAGGAAGGGTGTTAGGGATATAGCTACTAAGGAAGAGGAGACAGTCTATAAAAGTAAGAAATAGGAAAGGGGGGAAGTAATATAAGCAAGCAGATACTAACTTATCTAATAATTTTAATTAATATTACTAGTTTATACACCTCCTTTAATATTTATAGAAGCCAACTACCTTAACTAAGCCTATCCTTTTTACTAGGAATAATACCTAGAGAAAGTAATATTACCCTAGGGTTAACTAAAATAGAAACCTCTAGACCCCTAAGAAGAGTCCTTGTCCCTATAAGGCCTAGGAAAACTAACTTTTAGTTCTAAGGGAGGGAGGTTATAGAGTTCCTAGATAACTATAACTACTAGGTAGAAAATAGGGGGCTAGATAAAGTAGATTAGCTAAAAATTCTACTAGACTTTTATAATACTATATACAGAACATTTGTAAAGAAGCTTAGACCTTACTAGAAGTAAGACTAGGAGGAGCTGCAGGAAGCTATAAAGGAGCACTAGAGGGACTAGGATATAGCCTAAAGGATAGGTACCTAAACCTTCCTAGATACGTATATATAAGAAGCCTCTAGGAACTTCCTAGGTCTCTTAGACTACTATACTAATTTTGTGGTGTATAGTAATACCTGCCTAGTATCTAAATAGCTATATAAAAGTAAGGTTAGATTCTTCTTCTTTAGAGGGTTACCCTAGGTAGATAAAGAGCTAGTCTTGCTTAGTATACTAGGAGGGCCTAATAGTAATAAGGTAGCAAGCTATAAGCTAGAGAAGATCTATACTTACGTTAAAAGAATCTATTAGCAAAGAGAAGGAATAAAATATATATTAGCTAGCTAAATAGAGGAAGATGCTTAGCAGGCATATTAGATATTAGAATTAGCAAAAGCTACGCCTATAAAGGAGGAAATTATAGAGGTAGTAAAGGGCGTTAGAAAGGAGCAAGCTACTACCTAACTACTACTAAACGTTAACCTAGAAATAGACTAGTTAATTAGGGCACTAGGAAAAATAAAGATAAGTTTAGCTAAGGCTAATAGGCTATAGGAATACTACGTAATAGGCCTACTACTAAAAAGCCTAGTAAACTAGCTCTACTTTATTTTATATATAACTAACGCTAGGATAGAGCAAGGAATACGTTAGAATATTATAGTAATTAGGGGGTTACTAATAAACTAGCTAAGAACCTAGGGCCCTACGTAAATAATAACTACTTAGCTAGGGCTATAGAATTATAGGGGGTATAATAAGAAACCACCTACCTGTAACATGTATAGATTAGAAACCTACCTAGCAAGGGACTACCCCCCCTAGCTAGAACTTATAGCGCTAGGGTAGGTAAGCACTTCCTAGAATCTAGAAATAAGGACTAGGATATTTTACTACAGACTATTATATAAAAGACTAGGGTAGGTTACTAAGCTAGTACTATAGAACCTTACTCTTTACTAGATAAAGAAAAAGTTACGTGAATACTATAAAGTTACTAAGGATATCCTTAGCTAGCTAGCGTTATAGGTTAAGCTAGAACTATTTAACAGAATAGATTTAAGAGGCTAGTAGTAGAGGTAGACTTAAGGACTAGACTACCTAGTAGTAAAAAGAGCAGGAGCTAACGTAATATCTTCCTAGAATTAAGGATTAGAACTAGGAGATGCTTAAAAAGAATATAAGCAGTTCTTAAACTATTAAATGCTATAAACTAGCAAGGAAGACCTAGTAGTAATAACGCTAGATTATGTAGACTTAAGATATATTATCCTAGAATTAGCAGACAAGAATACACCTAGGATCTACGCCTCTATAAGAGAGAAAGAAAAGCAAAGGGACTAAGTCTTAGAGGAAGTAAGGACAGGATTAATCTAGAAGCGCAGGCGAGCAAGACTAACACAAAACCTAGTAAACTAAGAAGAGGGGGCAAGTAAGGAGATAGAACTTAAAGAGACCCTAGAGATTCTATACCTAGCTTAGGCCTATATAGACCCCTTTGCAATAATCTAGCTACTAGATAATATAGGTAAAGGCTATGCGAATTTAGGGCCTAACTAGGACCTGCTAGTAATAAGAAGAAAAGTATAGTTTAAAGAAGTAAAGAATAAGGAGCTTAAGGGAATAATACGCCTAAGCCTAAACTAAATAGCAGCTGCTTTTCTTAGATAGGAAGTCTAGGGAATTGCAGTAGCTAACCTACTAGGGCAAGATTACCTATAGGAACAAATTAAGACGTTATTATAGGAACCCTAGACTTAAGTCCTGCTAGATAATAACTTTAGCAGGGTAAATATAGTAGAGCTAGGGGGCCTAGAAAGTACGCTAGTCCTAAATAGGTATCTAAAGGGTGCGCTAATTTTAACCTTTAGATATATTAACTAATTAGAGGAGCTAGAGGTTAATAACCCTACGCTAGGTTAGCGCAATATGCGCGTAATACTAGAAGTACTTAACGCCTAAGTAAGGCTCTAATTTAGATAAAACTTAGATAGGTATAGAAAAGATTTAGTTATATAAGAAGAGAAAGACAAGTCTTGCGCTAACTAGGAATTAAATTAGACAACTCTCTACGTAGAACTACTAACCTGCTAGACTAGTATAAGGGGGAATATAGTAAACTGCCTAATTAATATAGGGGTATAAATAAATCTCTTAAGATTAAGTGCTGCGTAGGCGTTACAGGTACCTATTAAGATACTTACCTAGACCCTAGGGCATACGCAGGGGGTAGTCACAGCTAATAGCAGGATAGACCTATTGTGGAAATTTGGATCACTAAGGTTAGGAATAATTTAGGAGATAGATTATTAGATTGTATCTACTACGATCGGACTTATATATATAGAGCTTTAGCTACCCTTACTAGAAGGTAAATAATTAGTAAACCTTCCTTACCAGAGCTCCTGCTTTTTGTTAGGCACTTAGTAGTAAGCTAGTAGTTAATTAGATAGTGGGTCATACAGGGGTATTAACTAGGATTAATTAGGATTAATTGGGATTAAGATGCTCTATAATCTAGTTAATATCCCTCCTGCAATACACCCCCTAGGTATAGGTGGATCTTTTGTTATTATTGTAGTTGCGCTTGTGGTTAGTAGGTAGTGTAGCTAATTAGAGCGTTGTATATCCAAAGGGTTAAATTAGCTTACCCTTTAGATACTAACTAGCGCGCCTTCCTTGTTTAGCCTGCGCTTACGCGCGTAGATATTGTCTAGATAGAGCTCTGTAACTCTATCTACCTAACTATAATCTTTACTATAGCTTAAGTTATAAGATTATACAACCCTAAAGATCTAAACTATACCTATATCCCTACTAAGCTGTCTTAGTTAAAGTTAAAACCTACTACTCGCGCTTACTCTGCCTACACTGCCCTTATCGCCTCCCGCGTAGCTAAAGCTGCAGTCTCTAAAGCTACTACTGCTAAGGAAGAGCGCACTACTACTAAGCGTAAGGCTGTTATAGAATGTGCAGCAGCTAAGCGCGCAGCTGCTGCTGCTGTGGCCAAGATCGCGAAGCTAAGGAAAGGCGCTCCTACTCTAGCTCCCGCTCCTCCCTAGACCCTGTCCCCTATCCCTGCCCCTACTCCCTCTCTAGCTCCTAAGGAGACCCTAAGATCCTCCTGCTACAGAGAGCCTAGTATTTGTTGTACTAAAACTTGTCTAAATTATCTACGCTCCACGCTCTTTAACAAGTCTAATAGCAAGTGCTATAACTCTTCTAGTAGGGGGACTTAGTGCTAGTAGTACTTCTCTAGGTATAGCTGTGTCCTAATATATATAATCTATACAAGAATTTTTCCTTTATAATACTTTTAGCAAGATCTTATACTAACAAACTAATAGCCCTAAGCTCGCCTAATATTCTACGCTATCCTTCCTAGCAAGGAAGCAGGTAGGTAAGAGCTAAGACCTTCTTAAGGATAAGAAGCGGAGGGTCTTGGTGCTCCTTAAGGAGAGCAAGGCTAAATAGTAGGAGCTAGTAAAAGCTACTGCTGCTGCCGCCAAGCTTGCGCGCAAGGCTGCTTCTGCAGCTAAGGGCGCCTAGAGCTCCTTATTAGAAGATAAGGACTCTAGCTCCTCTAAGGTTCCCCCTATAGATTCTAGGATAGGGCAACCTAGGCAGCTCCCTATAGACTCTAAGGCACGCTTTGCGCGTATAATAGAGCTCCTTAGGGAAGCTACCTAGTTAATAATAGAGAGGTAAGCTATAGTTAGTTATTCTTGTATTATATATTAATAGATCTTGTATACTTCCTTACTTTACTTAATATTATATAATATGTGCTCTACTATTATATAACTTTAGGTGCTCCCTAAACCTTATAAACTATTATATAGTTAGGTTTTTAGTAAGCCTATTAGCTAGTATATTACTAGTAGGTAGGTAGGTAATATAAAAAGATCC
The DNA here is from genome assembly GCF_022343315.1 of Plenodomus lingam. Taxonomy (NCBI): domain Eukaryota; kingdom Fungi; phylum Ascomycota; class Dothideomycetes; order Pleosporales; family Leptosphaeriaceae; genus Plenodomus; species Plenodomus lingam. The sequence goes on from NW_027093939.1 coordinate 49,765, forward strand.
CTTTATATACTCTTACCTAAGCCACATGTTTTAAATATCTACATAGCGTAGCTTAGTAGTAATCCTTTTATTATTGCCTACTACTAACCTAATAGTTTATTAATTATCACAATTAATTATCTAGGTAGTATCTAAAGTAAGGTGTATTTTAGTTAAAAAGCGTTTTAACGCTATTGCTTCTTTACTTACTTGCTTAAGCACAAGGAGCTCTACCTTAGTAGTTAAAGTAGTAACAGTTAATTGTTAAGCTGCCTTCTAAATAATAGGTCCTCTAAAGAGCGTGATTAGGTATCTATGTAATAATTGCTAAGTATTAATATTATTAGCAAATAACGCATTACTGCATATTATAAGCTTATTAGGATCCCTATTCCTATATTAGATTAATTAGTATTAAGTTTAGTATAGATAGACGATCACTTAATTAACCGCATTAAAGTGTTGTTTGGATAGGTTAGTAAGGTATTAGGAGAGCTAGGAGGCTGCATAGGTAATATTAGGGCGCACTATAATTAAGGTGTAAAGGATTAATCTAACGCGCTCCTAATAGTCCTTAATCTCCTTTTTAGTGGCTTCTCTAGTGCTCTTTTTAATATCTTTACTTAATAGTAGTGTAGTAGGGAATTTTCCTATCTCTGCTAGATTAAATTTCTTTGCAATCTTGTTAATATATTTATTATAAATAAGTGTTATTGTCTGTCTCTTTCTATCCTAGATTACTCTTACCCCTAGAAACTAGCTTACAGGTCCCTTCTCTTCTATAGTGTATCTTTGCTTTAGAGCTTAGATAACTTTGTAAGCTTGGCTTGCGTAGTTTTAGTAATAGAGCGATAGGATATTATCTACATAGAATATTAACAAGATACTGCGATCTCTATTAAAGAATAGGCATAGCTCCTCTTTAGAAGTAATAAGCTTATTTTCTTAGAGTGTAGTTAAGAGCTTATTATACTATAATAATAGTGAGTCTTTTAATCTATATAGAGCTCGTTTAAGCTTAACGCACTTCCTAGGTATTTAATATCCTTTAGGTAGCTTACAGATAACTATAGGGTGTTAATCCCTTAAGGCGTTAAGGAAAGCTCTAACAACGTTATATTAATATATCTTAAGGTTAAACTTAGCTCTAATAGCTATTGCAGTCCTAAAGGTTTAAGCTGCTAGGGTAGCTGCGTAGGTTAAATAAATTGAGTTAGTAAGCTATAGATCTCCTCTTACTACTATCCTTGCTTTGCACTTAATTAGATAACTATCCTAATCAAGCTTGTATATAAACACCTATTTAAGTAGGAGTAGACGCTCTCCTGTATTTAGCCTATTAATCTCCTCCTAGGTACTAGCTTTTAGTAGAGTATTAATTTCTTTATATACTACGTCTCTAAATTACTATCCTATTTAGTGGTTATAGAGATCCTTCTATTATTTTGGCTCTTTTTGTAGAGCGTCCTAGTGCGTATTCCTTTTAGGGTTTTTAGGGGATTTGCTCCCTATTACTACTGCGATCACAGCGTGGATTATAGCGTTTAGTTTAGGATATACTAAAAGATCGTGTAAGGGATTTCTAATTAGATCTATATCTAATAGATCTATTACTATATATATCCCCGCACTTGTAGAGCCTCCTAGTGGTTTATTAGGGTCCTGTCCCTAAGCTTGCTTACTAACACGCGTTAGTAGTAGTCCTTTAACTTGCAGTTTTCTACTTCTTCTAGGAGCTCTAGGTGTCGCTTGTAAGGGATCTGCAGGAGATATAGAATCTAGTCCTAAAGCAGGTAGGTAGGAGCTCTACTCACTACCCCTATAAGAGCTAGATAGGGTGCCCTTACCTATCTCCGTGCTCTTATAGAGTGACCTACTAATAGCACTCTCCCCTCTAGGTCTTTCCTAGGAGCTACCTATCGTAGCGTTAAAGTAAGTTAGATTACTACTATCTTAGGTAGTAAGACCCTAATCTATAACCTGTATAGATCCTTTATTTCCTATACTAAAGTTTAGTTCTAGTGTTAGTTTAGGAGTTTAGAGCCCTATTAGCTTAGGGGACTTTATATAGATCCTTTGTGCTAAGCTAGCTATGCTTAGTACCTACGCTAGAGGTGTCTGCTTAGGGGGTTGTGAATTACTAGGCTAGCTAGCCTAATTATCTACCTCCTCTAGCTCTACCCCACCCCCTAGCTCCTGCGCTAGGTTTAGTCCTCCTTGCTTACTAGACTCCTTATATTACTCTGCCGCAATACAAAGCTAATTAAAGATATTAAGCTCTTTATATACTTCTCCTGCATCGCAGATCTTATCTTTGCTAATAACGTTAACTATCTTTTAAGCTTCTAACTGTTAAAGCTGCTCTAGATCTTTTTCTTTATAGAAAAGATCCTTATTAAAGGTAATATTCCGCGTTGTAATAATTTAATTAAGCAAGGGGATCTATATCCTATATATATTAGATGCTCTATATTATACTAGATATCTAATATAACCCTAAGGGTTTACCTTAAAAACCCTCTTGTGACGCCTAGCTACTTAATCTCTATTAAGGGGGTAAGCTCGACAGCCATAGGCGTATATTCCGCTCTAATTAGGGCAGAGATTAGTAGTTGCCTCCCTTATCTGCTCTAGTTGCTACTACCTAAAGTATCTAGTAAACTAATAATCTAGCACTTTGTTAGGTAATATTATATTGTAAGCGTGGGATAGGCTTATATTATAGAGCTAAGTTGCTGCTTTAACAATTTTAGGCCAGAGCTTTGTTAGTAGGTTAGCTCTAATCCTTATTTTGATTGATTTCGTTATAATCTCCTGCCCTACTCTTTCTACTCCTCTATTAGGTTTATAGGTATATATAGGTAAGCTCTCAATTTTAATACTATTATTAGCTACCTAGATCTAAAAGCGAGATTCGCCACGCTAAGGGAGCGTTGCAACGTTGTTATCTTGCATAATCTTAACTATGCTAAGCTTATATTAGTTAAGTATTAAGCTCTTGAAATTTTTAAACACCTGTATAATCTTATTAAGGTTTTTAGCTTGCAGTAGATAGGTATAAAGCTTTCCTAAGTAGTCACACTTTAATACCAAGATCTATTGCTTGTAAGCTATACCTATTAGCATGTTAAATAGATCCTATAATACCTAGTAGTATAGACGTAGTAATCTTTCCCTTAGTTGTTTTAATATAACCTATTAGGCATGTGTAATAGCGCAGTGCTTGCATTTGCTCCTAGTAGTTCCTTTAATTCTAACGTTTATAGCTAACTTAACTAGAGCTTTAAGCGCCTTAGGTCCTAAATAGCCTAATTGTTAGTGCTAAAGCTCCTTACTATCGTGTCTTAGGTGAGTTGTCTAGGATCGTTGGGGTTGTTTAGGCACTATGCTTTAGATTATTTAATAAGGGGTAGAGGGCTTGTATTCTAGGAAAGTTAAGTTAAACTTGCGCAGTAACTTGGCTAATATAACGCTCTTTTCTAATAATCTAAACTGCAAGGTGGTATCTAGCCTAAGGAACTAAACTCCTGCTTTAAGCAATTAAGCTTCTAATATAATATTCACATAAAAACCTTCTACTAACACCACATTAGTGAGCACCAAATCTTCTGTTTTTGGACCTCTTGGTCCATTAAGAGCATTAGGGATTACTCTAGTCCCTCTGCCTAAGATTAGAAAAGCTTGAGTTCCTGCTTTAACCGTCTTATATTTAACTAATCTAAACAAGCTTTCTTCTAGGTAGCTTATATTATTAACTAGGTGTACTGCACCCCTATTGTCAAAGATAGTGCTCTTTAATAGAGCGTAAGCTTTAAAGTCTATAGTTAAATAGATCCTGTTTATTTTCTCTGCTATTAATATAGGGTTAATTAGTGCCGCCTAGATACTGCCTAGATAGGTGATCGTACTTGCCTTACTACTATAATCTTAATTAATAGGATAGGACTTTATTAGAGCTTTTCTTAACTCTTTAAATTTTTGATTCCTATTAATCTTTTTCTTAATCTCTAATTGTTAAGTAGTAGTAAGCTTGTTACCTGTATTAGTCTAAGCTTTGATAATATTTTTGCATTTAGGAGGTTTCTATAGGTAAGATCTACTGCATAGGCATGTAGACTCCTTCTTAGGTTAATTAGAAGGTGGAGCTCCTATTGTTGCGAACACTCTAGGACCCTTAGAGCTTAATCTTATATTGTTCTCTTAGAGCAGTAATAAATAGATCTTAGTAACCTATAGGAGGTTATAAGTTAGCTCTCCTATTACTAACTTTTTAATAATCCTTTAAAATATAGTTTAACCCTAATCTAGTAAGATCCTAGTAGATAGAGCTTTAAGATAATCCTATACTATAAGCTGTCCTTTAACATTAGGAACGTTGTATACCTTAGCTTGCGCATATAGGATTGTCTACTCCTTCTACTAGTAATTAGCGTCTTAGCTACTTATCTTTGCCTTAGCAAGATAAGCTTTGTACTGCGATCTCGCTAGTGTTGCAGCGCTTAAGTTAGTTAGCGCTAGGTTATTGCGGAGCACTTAGATTAGTGCTTAGAGAGTTACTCTTCCTTAATTAACAAGCTCTATATAGGCTAGGGTAAGGATCCCTTAATCTACTATGTTGTTAACCTATGTAAAGAGGTTCTAGATTACTAATAACTTTAATGCCTAATCTAATAAGCGAGCTTAGTACTATACTATTTAGAGTTTATACTACTTGCTTGTTATATTAGATAGCGTAATATCTGTTAGCATGTTAGGCTTAATAGGTTTATTCTTAAAGTGGTTTTTAGCATCTAGAGCCTTAGGGTCTACCTCTGCCTAGATCCCTTTAGTTAGGGCATGGTATCTAAATTAAATGTACCAGGTAGGCCAGTTAGTTAATCTAGTAAGTAGGATATCCCCCTTTAGGATTTGGTCGCTTATAGTAGAAGAGTAATAAGTAAGCTTTTGCTTAAGAAATAGTATAAAGAAAGAGTAAAGCTTTGCTAGCTTAGTGTCTAAGTTAAACAATACGCTTAAATAGATAGGACGATCTTTAATAAGGTAAAGCGCGAACTAGGCTTATAACTATAGAAATTTAGATTACTAAGGTTAGGAATAATTTAGGAGATAGATTATTAGATTATATCTACTACGATCGGACTTATATATATAGAGCTTCAGCTACCCTTACTAGAAGGTGAATGATTAGTAAACCTTCCTTACCAGAGCTCCTGCTTTTTGTTAGGCACTTAGTAGTGAGCTGGCAGTCGATCAGATAGTAGGTCATACAGGGGTATTGACCAGGATTGATTAGGATTGATTAGGATCAAGATGCTCCGTGATCTAGTTAATATCCCTCCTGCAACACCTATTTATTAGAACTGCGTGGAATGTGCTAGTACGTATAGGGGAGGTAGAGACCCTAACTTATTTTAGGGTAATTATAAACCTAACCTGCTTAGCTATATTAGGAGGGCTATAGTGTACCTCTGCTAGGCTAGCTATTTAGTACAATATCTACGGGAGGGTTACCTGCTAGGTGCTATCCTTAGATAGGGAAAGAAATGTTATTAGGGCATAGCTTGTCTTAGTGTTGTAGGCTATAAGGTTAGCTTTAAAGGAAGATACCCTAACCGCATAAAGGTGGAAAAGATTGTAAAATAGCTAGAATGTAGAAATATAAGGGAAGTCTAGATATTTGTTAGGATCTGTGTCTACTACTAGATATAGGTTCCCAGCTTCGCTATCTAAGCAAAGCTATTGTTTATACTCCTGCGAGGCAACACTAGGTAGATATAGGAAGAACTACAGAGGGTAGTAATAAAAGAGCTTAAGCATTTTATTACTACAGCACTAGCCTTAATAACTATTAATTATAAGACTAGAGGGACTATCTACCTTATAGTAGACGCTAGTAGGGAAGGCGCAGGAGCTTCCCTAGAACAAATAGGGCTAGATAGAAGGCAACATCTATGCTGGTTTAAAAGTACCGTATAGTTAAAGTCTAAAGCAAAGTAGCACTCTACTAAGCTAGAGTATAGAGTAGTGCTATAGGCCCTAAAAAAGTTTAGAGTTTAGCTCTATAGAACACTATTTATTATTAAGACAGACGCTTAAACCTTAATTGCTTAGCTTAATTAGTCCTTAAGCGAAATACTAGGAGGAGTGATAAATAGGTGGCTAGCTACTATTTTAGCATAGGACTTTGAAATTTAATATATTCTAGGTAAGAAGAATATAGTTGCAGATACTCTATCACAATATCTAAAAGAGGATAGATAGGAACCCCCTAATAAAACCAAAGACAACGTTAAAGACTTTATTAAGCACATAATTGCTAATATTAAGTTATATAATCTAATAAAGGACAAAGTGCTATATCCTAAATATAGCGCTAAATTAGAAGAAATTGCCTAGTTTCTAGTTAGGTTTAAAATCCTAGATGTTCTACAGAAGGAGTTAAGGGCATAGAAGAAACAAGTATTAAACTTCTTTATAAGAGATAGGTTCCTCTTCTATAAGATATCTTAAAATATAGTAGTAAGACAAGTAGTTAATAATAAAGACGTTAGGATTGCTGCTATATAGGAAATACATTGCCTTATTAGTTATTATAGGGTAAATACTGTCTACTTAATAATAGCTTAGCAATATTAGTAGGAAAGGATATATAAGATAGTAAGGCTTACTCTACGTATGTGTTATAAGTGTTAGAAAAGAAGCAGTAAGAAGAAGGTTAATATGCTTACTAACACCTACTCCTATGCGCTATAGGAGATAGTAGCTATTAACGTAGTCTACATGCCTTATAATTCTAGGAAATAATTCCTAGTAATAGCCTAGGACTATTTAAGCAGGTAGCCTAAAGTATAAGTATTACTAAATAATAGATTAAAAACTATTGCTAAATTTATATACAAAGACATCCTATATAGATAGAGTATAGCGCGAAGGATTATAGTTAATAGGGGGCCTAACTTCTAAAAAGTTATTTATAATTTAGCTACTATCTATAGTATATATAGGGTTTAGATCTCTGCCTATAACCCTTAGGCTAATAGAAAAATTAAAGGAGGGTATAAACTAATTGTTAACGCACTTGCAAAGCTCTAGGGGAGCTAGGTCTCTAATCTACTAATAGTACTCCTAGCTAACTAAATATCTATTTAAGAAAATACTAGATACTCCGCATACTAGCTAGTTACTAGTTAGAACCTAGTGCTCCTAATTAAACTAGCTCTTCTAATATAGCAGACGCTTCCCTTTAGGCAGATAATAGATAGGGCTTAGCTACTAGTAGTAAGGGCCACCTAGGTTAACCTAAGAGATTAGTTTCTTAAAGATGCAGTATTAAGAATTAAGAGGCTGCGCTTATAGAAGAAAGAATATTAGGATAACTATAAGGAAATTTAAAGAGAGGAAATTAGCCCTAGCTTATTAGTACTACTATAGGATTTAGTCTGCTAGATAGATATATCTAGAGATAGGAAACTTAGTAATAAATAGCTAGGTCTATACCTAGTAGCGTAGAGCTTTCTAGAATTAGGGATATATTAGCTAAAAGATTTAGATAGAACTAAGTTTATATATATAACGCTAGGCTAAAGGATAAAGATCTTCTACTAGAGAAGCTAGGATAAGGTAAACTAGGAAGACTAAGGACTTATAAAGTTATAGGATAGGGCACTATAGGAAAATAGGTATATCTTCTAAGCGCCGCCTACGTAGTTTAATAAGTTAGGTATAGAGGGAAGAGAAGAAAATAAGGAAGCTAAATTAGAGAATTAGGACTAGGAAATCCTATAAGTAGATATAGGCGGTCCTACTCTTAAGATTAGGCCTAGGACACTCTTAGACAAAGAATAAGCAGAATACTAATATTTTAACATCTTAGATTCTAGCAAAAGTAATTAAGAGGAGGATAATTAATAATTAAGAGTTAATAGTATTAATACTTTAGTGTTAAAACTTAGGAAAAAGATGCGCTATAGGACAGGCGCAAGATTAGTAGGGGGAAGGTAGGAAGCGCGCTAGTCCTAAATAGGTATCTAAAGGGTGCGCTAATTTAACCCTTTAGATATATAACGCTCTAATTAGCTACACTAACTACCTACTTGCGTGCAGATAAGCAATTATAATAAGGACAATAAGAAAGTAAAGGTAGAAGGATAATAAACAAGTAAAGGTAGAAGGATAATAAACAAGTAAAGGTAGAACAAAGTAAAGGTGGGAGAATAATAAGAAGGCGCAAGTATAATAGGAAGGCACGCGTATTCCTATATATATTCTACCTATGCTGCTACTACTATAATAAGCTACACTAAAAACTTTAGATATCTAATAAAGCTACAAGTATCTAATAAAGCTACTACTAGAAGATCCTAAATAAAATAACGAGCCCTAAATAGTTATTAGAAGTCTAGAAAGGAAAATAGCTAGTAGTTAAGCTAAGTTTACTAGGATCCCTAATATTAATAGGTTCCCTGTAGCCCCTAAGGTTAAGCCTATAACCTAGAGGGTTATAGCTATAGCCTATAACACCTAGAAGTTTTACACTAAACTATTAGTATACGTTATAATAGAGGAGTCTTTTAGCTATTAAAAGGTTAGACTTAGTTTAGCCTAAAGAGTTTAACGCGTAGACCTAGGCACTTTACAAAGGTATCCCTCTTCTATAGAAAGGAGGTATAACTATAGGTAGCTAGATTAACAAGATACGTGTAAGCACTATTACGTAATAGAGGAATATTGTAGATAACTTTATAGGAGCACTAGGGGAGCACTTTAATAAAACTTTAGGATTAATAATAGTAGCAGGGAGCTTTATAGAGTCTAGCCTAGCACTTATATAGTTATATAGTAGTGTAGCTAATTTTAGGCTATAGTACCTATTTATAAAGGAAGCGCGCAATATATACAAGAAGTGGCTTAATAAAATACGCTTAGTAATATAGTATATCTGCGCTAATTACGCTAAATTTAGTTAGAAATACCTAAGCTAGTTTACCCCGCAAGTAGGTTAGACACACTAAGGATGCATAGACGTAAGGTACCTCCTACATCGCGTGGGTCTAGACTAGCTTGCTAGCTTCCTAAACTTAGAGGTATACTATAGAATACAGGGTTAAAACTAGTTAAAAGATAATTTTGTTAACATTACTAACTAGCATAGGGTCTAGGTTATAATTACTAAGCTAATAGGAAAGGTAGATACTATCTTAAAGGCTAAGGAGGAACTAGAGGACTATTTCTTATAACGTGTTAGGGCAATTGTTTATTACTGCGTAATAGGCCTGCATGCCTTACCTAGACTAATACTTAAAGGTATAAGCAACCTATATAACTTTAATATGCGCTATAGAGAGGAGGATAGTGCTTATACTAGGATTTAGCGCCTAGTGCTATAATAGTACAGGAAGTTAGAGAACTAGGTAGGGGTGCTACTTAGTATAATCCCCCCTAGCGAATAGATATAAAAAGAGGGCATAAGGCTATTAATAAACTATAGGATACTAGTACTAAAAGAAATTAAAGATATTCTAGCTAGCTCTCTATAAGGAAGCAGAGAAGTAGCTAAAAAGAAAGTAGAGGAGGAGAGGGTAACACAAGAGATTAAGAATCTAGGTTATAACTAGCTACCTAGGACTATATCCTACGCTAGACGCGCCTAGACTATACTGCTAGATAGGAGAGTAGTCTAGAATAGAGGGTTATTAAGGTTAGGAAGTATAGTAAGGGAGTTATAGAGTTATAAGAAGAGGATAGAGGATATACTAAATACTACCCTAGGAGAAATTAAATTAGCTACCTATATCTTAGAGGAAGAATCTCTAGCAGAATCGCCTATATAAAGGATAATAAGAGCTTAAGGAAGACACGCCACCTAGCTCCTAAAAAGGATAGGAGAGAATATTTACTAGGAGTTTAGAATTATTAGCTAATATATAGTAGTAGGCCTATAACTATAGGATACTAATATAGAGGTAATAAATAAATTACGCAACTCTTTACCTAGACTACTTAAGGAACTTAATAAGACTCTAGATACTAAGATAATAATACTAGAAGAAGAGGGTGTTACTAAAGATAAGTATGCTACAGTTAAGAATAAAGCGCCCTATTAGTGCAAAAACTAACGCTCTGCACTATAATTAATTGCTACTAGGATTAGGAGTAGCGCACTTAACAACACTAAGCAAAGGAAGCTAGTTAAAGCATAGTACTACAAAGTCACTAATTATAGCACTATCTAGGACGCTAAGGGGAGGATAGTGCAGGATTTAAATTAGGTATGCTTTAGCTACTTAAAGTTTATTACTAGCAAGATAGGGCTCTACACTTAGACTCTAAATATAGAGGCAAGTAATAGATAGCTAAATGTGCTATACTATAAGCCTAGAGAATAGGGAAATTTACAAGCTAACCTAGTTACTGCAGTAGCTTTTACTAAGCTGTTTAACTAAGATTACACCTCTAAGGATTTGCAAGCTTATTACTACTAGCTAAAGAAGATAGCACTAATAATTAACTAGGCCTAACTATAACAGGTAATAAGATTTAAGTAGAGTTACTAAGGCTTCTTATAGAAAGGAAGCATAACCCTAGATACCTTTACCTAGATCTATAAAGACCTAGAACTAGTAAGGATAGTAGATAAGTGCTTTAAGATATACAAATAGCACTTAAGGGAGATAAAGTAGGTAGCTAATTTAGGGTAGTGCAGGACTATGTACTACTTTATTATTTAATAGCTAGTATAAGGGGATATAGGATACTAGCTCTAATATACTATAATTAGGGAAACTATAAACCTAATCTTATACCTATACTATACTAAGTACGCCTAGGTAGGAGACTAGACCTTCTTTTATTACATAGACGTGAACCTTTCTAAGGTAGCGCAGTTAGGATAAGGGCTTAAGATAATCTAAGGCTTAGTTTCTTTTAATAACAAGGTCTAAGATAACTACACTAAGCTTCTAATTAGGTTTAAAGAAGTATAGAAGAATTAGGTAAATTAGATAGATAGAGGATTAAGGAGGAACAAGAGGGCCTATATCTAAGCATAGGAAGATAGGGTGCACTAGCCTAAAGAGCTAAGGGAGAAGTGCCCTATAGTAAAATAAGAGAAGGAGATCTGCTAAAAAGGATAGGCAAGAATCACAAGCCTAGTAATGCCGCATAGATCTACTAGACCCACTACTTAAACGTGGTGTATAGTTCTGCTATAGTATATAAAAGTGTAGGACAATATAATAATAATAGAGGTGCTAGAGATAGGGATATATATAGAGATTACACTAGCCTACCTATAGATAAGTATAGCCTTAAAGACTCTATTAGGGCACCTAGTTAAATATAGTAGAGTCTAATAGTAGTTTCCTAGGGATATCTAGGCTACCTACCTAACCTAGATCTTAAAGGTAATTATGTGTTAGGTTTAATAGGATAACCCTTTAGTAAAGGCAGAGATCTAGAAGTACCTAATAGGAGATTTAAATAGAGAAAAGATAGGAGCATAGATTAGGAAGAGTTAGGTTAAGATAGTAAAAGAGTTAAAGAAGAATTAGGCTATCTGCATTAAGAATAAGAAGCTTGCATTTAGCAAGGATAAGGATGCTAGGGTACTAGACTAATCCTACTTTAGTATAAAGGGAGTATAGCCTACTAAGGCAGGAGAGTAGTAGAGGTATAATAGATAGATTAAGCAATTAGAGACTCTAGATACTGTTAAAAAGCATCTAGGAGCCATTAAGGAGGAACAGAAGGTGGAGGGATCTAGGCGCCTAGGGCTAGGCTATCTAGGAAGTCTAGCTAGGGCGCAGAGGAGAACTGTCTCGTTAAGTTTAGGTTTAAGATTAGAGACCCTAGATACTCCTACTCCCTTACCTAAAGCTTAACAAGCTAGGAACTAGGGTCGCAGACTAGGAGGAGGAGAGTAAGGTCTAAGCTTAATAGGGCCAAGCTTAAAGGAGGGGGAGGTTTGTGCTGTAGTAAGGGATGTATAGGAGAAAAACAAGGCTTAGCCTAAAAGGTTAGGCAGATTAAATAGTATAAAGGTATAAAGGACTAGAGGATAGAATAATAATAACTCTTAGAGACTTTACTTTAACTTTATAATATTATCTTTTTACTTATATTCCTGCATTAAACTATATCCTCTACCATAGCACCACTACTATTAAACCTTGCCCCTCCCACTTCTCCTTGTTTAAATAGGTTACTCTCCCTAATAGTTTACTATAAGCTATCCTTTAATATTAGGAATGTTATATACCTTAGCTTGCGTATATAGGATTATCTACTCCTTCTACTAGTAATTAGTGTCTTAGCTACTTATCTTTGCCTTAGCAAGATAAGCTTTGTACTGCAATCTCGCTAGTGTTACAGCGCTTAAATTAGTTAGCGCTAGGTTATTACAGAGCACTTAGATAAGTGCTTATAAGGTTACTCTTCCTTAATTAATAAGCCCTATATAGGCTAGGGTAAGGATCCCTTAATCTACTATATTATAAACCTATATAAAAAGATTCTAGATTACTAATACCTTTAATATATAATATAATAAGTAAGCTTAGTACTAGGCTATTTAGAGCTTATACTACTTGCTTATTATATAAGATACTATAATACCTATTAGTATACTAGGCTTAATAGGTCTATTCTTAAAGTGGTTTTTAGTATCTAGAGTATTAGGGTCTATCTCTACCTAGATCCCTTTAGTTAGGGCATGGTATCTAAATTAAATATACTAGGTAGGCTAGTTAGTTAATCTAGTAAGTAGGATATTGCACTTTAGAATTTGGTCGCTTATAGTAGAAGAGTGTAAGTAAGCTCTACTTAAGAAATAGTGTAGAAAGATAGAGCTTACTAGTTTAGTAATTAAGTTAAGTAGTATACTTAAATAGATAGGATAATCTTTAATAAGTTAGTATAGCGCAAACTAGGCTTATAACTATAGAAATTTAGATTACTAAGGTTAGGAATAATTTAGGAGATAGATTATTAGATTATATCTACTATAATTAGACTTATATATATAGAGCTTTAGCTACCCTTACTAGAAGGTTTATAATTAGTAAACCTTCCTTACTAGACCTCCTACTTTTTATTAGGCACTTGGTAGTAAGCTGGTAGTTAATTAGATAGTGGGTTATATAGGGGTATTAACCAGGATTGATTAGGATTAATTGGATCAAGATGCTCCGTGATCCGGTTGTTATCCCTCCTACAATAATAGATTATTCACGAATAGAATAGTATATATGGGCGCAGGGCACGCTATACCCTATAGTCCTACCATGCGCGCACGCCATAGCCTAACAGCAGCAGTTATAACCTAAAACTATAATAACTATTATACTTTTTATAGCACGTATTCCTTCTAGGAATTCTATATATATTGTAGCAGATCGTGCTTTCTATTCTAGCTAGTATCCCTAACTCTAATATAAGCATTTCTAGTAAAATTCTTACGTCCTTTCTCTTATATATAGATATAAGTTTCTATTACAATATAGTACACTCTATAGCTATAATTAGGTAAATAAATTAGTGAATTTAATTAAGATTCTATAATACTTTCAATACTAGGCCTAATTACAATAGTGTAGAGCTAATATTACTTACAGGAGCGGGAGCTTTATACTAAGTTTAAGACTAAATTTTATAGATAGGTAACCTATCCTAATAATATAAAGGTGCCTAGCTAGTAATAAATATATATAGAGGATATAATATTAAGTGTAACAAGATAGAGGAGATATATAGACACATTAGGTTCTTTAAACTCTTCTCTAGTAATTAGGGAAATTAACTATAGCACGGGCGGTAGAGCTAAGAAATATAATTTTAATTTATACTTCCTTATCTCCTAAATAGTCTTCTAGTGTGTGGCTAGTATTGAATTTTAGTTAGTCTAATAGCTAGCAATACAACACTTGTTATATCGCTAAAACATAGTTTTATGTTACATAGCTAAGATTTTACATAAAAACAACCCGTTTAGATAAGCGCAAAAGAAATTTTTTAGTTAATAACGGTGTTAGCATTCTAATAGGTCTAGTTAAGAGAGGGGGGTGGAGAGGGTGACCTGAACTCTTATGCCACAACATCTTCTGCCTTAACTTAAGATATCTTCTAGAGATCTTTATTAGCATAGATTCTGTCCTTAGATCCTGAAACTGCGTTTTCTCTTAGATAGTGTTGCCTATCTTGCACGCAGACAGGTTGTTGTCTAAGGCGGTGACTAGTATAGTATTGTAAAATCTATTACTATCTCCACGATATTTTAGGTAGGGTTAAGAAAGAAAGAGAGAAGCTGGTTTAGGTATTGTCAAGAGAGTTTTAAGTTAAGTGCGGTAAGCCATGCCAGATTTGTGGACGCAAAAGCTGCTTTAATCCTGCAATAGCTGGTACGGCAAGGGGACTGTTCGACTATCTTCAACACATTACAGGACATATTTTCCACATGCGCATACCATGAGCTCACACGTAACAATTAGTGACAATGCACAAAGTACGGAATTATTTTGGTCAAGAACTATGAAGAACTTGTATGATAACCATATCACGTTTTATTGCATGAGGAACTTCGCCATCATGCATAACTTAAGGCTGGCGGGATTTGTAGGTTAGCAGAACTACCATGCCGTGATACCAGTTGTCTTAGTAGCTAAACACCCTTCTACAACGCGGATTTGATAGATAGGCTAGACTATTGTCCTTCCATAAAATACCAGTTTGTGAGCTTTCACCTTGCTGTTCCTAAGTTTATACATCCTTGAAACTTTGATATTGTAGTATTAATCCGGAGATTTTATTAGTACGGTCATTGAAAAACGGCTTGGGTCATGATTGTAAAACGTAACTGTAAAATTTTGAAAGCTACTGTGGGGCAGATGTGCCGAATGTATCGAAAATATACGCACAAGGGGGTGAACTACTAGCCGTCTAAGCTTTTGAGCCTTGTGATATAACGACCACCATATACCCAGTGCTACCCCTCGACGAGAACAGTCCATTTAGTCCACCTTTATAGGAGTTAGACATGTCATCCTGTACTGTGTATAACGTACAAGCGCTACGGATGAATCACAAATGGGATATATGTGCAGCAGGACAGTAGCACCGAAGTGTATTTGCACAAGGACTGGGGAACGAGACCGATTACTAAGTAAGATAACCTCATTTTATCAAAGATTTAATTACAAGACGTTGCTTTTCAATTTACCAAATTTCTACATGCGATTCTTTGACGCAACAGAGTATATACCTGTCACCTTTCTATGCGCTACCCGATGTGGTTGTCGAAGCGGGCATGTACGACTCCATGCATGCCGACATGCAACTGAATCTAATAGTAGTTAGCCTACAAGTAATGTGAAATGCAATATAGATGGACTTACAAGACATTTGTCGAGGCAGGGCAAGCCGTAACGGCTGGATTGGGCGCCTCACCACCGCTAGCGATTCGGACGGGAATTGTCGCCGTCTGTATGCAATTGCAGGCAGGTTCGTAGTACTTGGACGTGATGCAAGGCACTTCGTCGATGATGGTGGCAATACTGGCCTAGGCACCTACAACCTGAATTGGTACATTTGATGTGCGTACACAGTCGCAAGTCTCTTCATAATACTGCGTTTTCGTGCAGGGTACACCGCTTACAGTTGTCAATTTCATGGTTGCCACCTGCGGTGCAGGTGTATGCGCGATAGGAACGACAGTGGTCTGTGTGCAAGAGCAAGTCGGCTCGAAATACGAGAGGGTGGTGCATGGAGTTCCGTTGATGGTGGTTACCCCATTGTAAATTTTCGAAGTCAAGACTTGTCTTGACTGCGCATAACCAGGTTGTGTGAAGTTTGCCGAATTGGCCTGGTAGCTACTTGTTGCAGACTTGTAACCCGGTGCTGATGAGGTGACATTTTTAGTGGCATATACAGAATAAACCTTGAGGGTCGATGAAGTTTCTGAAGCAATTGAACTAGTCGCACGACGAGACGTTGTTCGAACGCTGGATAACGTAGGCTTTGAGGTGGACCCGGATTGCATGGTGGACCTGGATCGCATGGTAGACCTAGATTGCGTGGTCATTGTTTCTGGAGTATTCATAGGCTGGCTCGGCCTAGTGAAAGGAACATTCGGTGTATTGGGTGTCTCAGGTGGAAAATTAGGTGGAAAATTAGGTGGAAAATTGGGTGGAAAATTAGGTGGAAAGTTGGGTGGGAAGTCAGGTACATTTGGTGTGCTCAGTGGCGGGGTGGTGCGCGATGTGATTGTCGTATTGAACCCAGATCTGGGAACACTCGTGATGGCAGTACCGGTACTACTTGATAGCGTGGTTATGTCGTTATTCGGAAGGGTCGTAGTCGAGCTACCGTCGGTAGGAGTCGTCACAGTCCCTCCATCGGGTCCGGTAGTAGAGTCAGTGGTCACCCCTGGTACATTGCCCGTGCTGGAGATGGTATTTCCCAACGATGTTGACGTGAGACTGGTTACAGATGTATCTGTGTTTGAGGTCGAAACAGTCGTCTGCGTAGTAGATGCCACTGGCGTGGTAGATGTCGACAGGGTGGATGTCGGAACAGCTTCACAGCCCCCCGGTGCAGAAATTTGGTCGTTTATGAGAGTAACAGCCCCATTCAAAGCGTAAAGCCCGCCATTAACGGTTGCACCGTCCCCAAGAGAAATCGAAGTCGAGGCCAGGATGTTACCATTGAAGATGGTGGTGCTGCCAAGCGTAGCAGAAGAGCCGACTTGGAAAAAGACGTTACAAGCACGCGCACCGTTGACAAGTACAATTGACGAAGCGGAAGCAGTCGTGAGGGTACTGCCGATTTGAAAAACAAAAAGGGCGTTGGGATTGTTTTCAGCATTGAGTGTAAGTGGCCCTGTGATTTGCACTGCTGACGCCGATGTGTAGACTCCCGCCACGAGAGTCTGTCCCCCAAGATCGGCAGAGATTTGTCCTGTGGGTGCTAATGAAGCAGCACTCCCATAAGCAGACCTGGCATCTTGAATGGCCCTGTCAGCGATAGCATCGCCAGCATATTGGGTACCTGAACGCCCAGGTGGGAATCCAGTTATCGAGCTCATGGTATTCGGAAATAGACCGAGCGAACCGGTAATCACTGTATTGCCGCTATTCGTTACAGTATCACTAGCTATGACTCCAAAGCTTCCTGCGGTTCCGAGCTGGATTTGCGCAAGAGTAGACCCGACAAGGCTGCAAGTGATTGAGAGGAGCGCTGAAAAGCGCATATTGTTGTAACGCATTTTTCGTGCAAGGTGTGAATTGTAATGGGAAAAACTTTGCAATTCAAAGTTGAGTTACCTTATAAGAAGGCCATTTGAACATTCATGCTACGTAGTATCGATGTGCCGGATGCGGTGGTAGTCTCTTGTCGCAATCCATATGCAGACAAAATGTATATTTCCAATCCAAGCCGCACGGCCATAGGCGTATAGAAGAGCCTAGACAGCTTCATAGCGCTCTTTACGATTGCTACATTCGCCACTGCTGTGCTTCAGTCTAGGTGTGGGATGAAGTTGGATACCCGATGGAATCTAGCGCAGGAATGTTGCTAACTCCTTCACCACGATGTGTGAGCGTGGGGAGCTCAGAATCGCCTTAAAAAACTCGAGACTGCTTGTAGACGCACAGGCGTTGTCCTTAGGAATTCCCTAATAGAATATCAGTAATTGAGCGTTGTTCATCGCGCATGTCGAATCTCGAAATGACATTGCATTCCGCCTTCTGGACAGTAAAAAGCCCCCGCGTCATAGAGTTGTGAAATTGAAACTTGGAAGAATTCTCCAATTTCGATGCGAAAGCGGCGATGATGGGGCGATCAATGTAGCAAGCGTCATGCTCGGGGAAGTCGTGATCCGTGTGTTAACGATGAGAACAAAGAAGCTCGACAAGGCTAAGGAGCGGCAGTCAACTTTGTTTGAACTACCGCTCAGATTTAAATCAGGAAATGGCAGCGATTTACAGTCTCCATGAACCATGACCCTTATCGTACTCTGTTGCCCAGGTTATCTACCCTTCGAACTGGCCACACTCCTGAACGGGACGCGACCTTCATAATGGCATTGCTAGACACAAGACAACGTGATTGTTTTTCGGCATACTAAAGACAGTCTGGAGTCTTTTCACTTACATATCACTGGTATTCTTCAGTCTGTCGCCTCCCAAGATCATCACTGCACCTTGTCCCGCCCCGAGACTTGTTTCTTCTCGGCGAGGTAATGCAAGCGTCAGCCAGAGTAATCTAGAAATATTATTGTACTTACAATCGCCTAGCTATAGAGATCGACAATCATGACCAGTACACCCTCTCAACATTATCTTCGTGCCCTTCGTAGCAGCTCACAAGACTTGCGAGTATTTTCTTGACTATCTCGCGGGGGTAATTTTTATCTGCGCTCAGACTCTGCCATCGTCATTTGATCATCTCTTTACAAAAGGCCAGGGTGGGCTTACAGACTCATAAATAAATAAAAGCTTCCCAATTTCATCATGCAGCTTCGCACAGCATTTGATTTAACTTATGACCCAAGCTTAGTGGACATGTTAAGTTCATGGGTGACTGCAGCACATGAGACGGGGCTGTGTCGTGTGTATCCATTATAGGTAGCCGAACGTACGAGATCTCAGCATCATACCTATACCCAAGTGCTGTTTCCATTTATGGGAGAGAGAGTTCTATTAATTTTCCTGAACGACCTAATGAGGGTTGGTGTTAATCAGATTCGTGCTCTGGAGACTGGGGGTACGGCACGATAGGACTCGTAAGGCTGGGATTAGGGCTGTTCCGCATGACATCTCGCATGAAGGATCAATTTCGCTGCCGAACCATGTCTCATTTGATTATCCGGCTTTGATCTTGTGATACGTGTGTTTTGACCTGTTCTTCCAGCTGAGTTACCTAGCAGTATGGTCACGATTGAAGTCAATACCCGAAACGTCGTATCATCAAAATCATTGAAATCCGCAATATTGAATAGGTACCGAAGTAGTCCTTGGGAACAGATGCGGGTTGAGATGATGTCCAGGGGGGCAGCAGAATGTACTGTGTACGTGCCTTGCTGCCAGCCGACGGTTCACTTATCTACCGAGTAAAATGCCCCCCTTACCTTGCTAGGGTACGGTATGTTCGAGATGGTACCTTGGTCTTGGGTACATGGTACCGGTACCGGTACTACCAACACCGCCCGCCATTGCAATCTTCCCTCCCCCGCAAATCACGCACACCTAAACCCATCACCTGCGCATCAGATTAATCAAACATCGCACCCGTGGCTCGAGGCATGCTTACCCATCTCCCTCCATTCGCATTCGAATACTCAGCTATGGTGGCGCACCGTTCTGCCTTACTACAGCCGACTATGCGCTCTGATTGGTCGGATGTGAACGCCCGCTAAGCATTGCGTGGGCCAATTCCATGAGACATGCACTGGTAGAGGGAGAACGCTAATAAAGGTGGTATGGCCACGAGGTCCTTCGGTGGAAGGGGGTTCGGTGAGTTGGAATAGAGTGTTGCTGGTTGACGTTGTGGGATCCTGGTTTGGGGAAGATGGGTGCTGGGTTAAGGAGGGGGAAGGGGTGTGTGCCCCTCGTGTTCTTATACTACCTGTGGTACCGGTATCTATCACTTTACTTTACACGTTCATAGACGCTTGAGATTTTATTTTATGTTGTCATTGGGCGAACGTTTGCTTTTCTTTTTTGCCTTTTCATTGTCGAGCTTGAGCATCACTGTCTTTACCGAGACTCGAGAATTACTATCTCAACTTGCCGTCTCTATCATTCTCAACTTACGGTACTGTCTTTACCAAGTACACTACCAACGACAAATCTTCTCATACCGCTCTCTTCAATACCAAATCCTCAATTTCTTGGACTATAGTCAAACTCCACCTAATTCCATATATCCATCTCAACAACCATAAGAAAAAACCCATCACAATGTCAACAGCCAACCCGCCAATCCTCTCCCGCTCGACACAACCCACCACGCCCCTCGCCCCTTCTGCCCAAACATCCTCGCAACCCAGCTCTGGCTTCTCTCCCACAGCAATAATATCACTCGTCGTAGCAATAATCCTCCTCCTACTGTGCGTGCCGCTCATCGCCGTTCTCCTTCGGCGCTACGAGCGAAACCGTCTCGTCAAGACCACTCCCAATGGTATATCTATTAGCAGGGATACTTTCAGCAACAGCGGCAGAAGCAGCGCAACTGTCAACGACGGTGCACGCGAAGAACAGAATTTGGGAATAAGTCTGAACAGTATATTGGTGACGAAAGAATTGGAGCAGAGGGAGAGTGTGAGGTTGGAGGAGCCGGGACAGGCATATTTAAAAGATCGGGGGTGGGAGTGCGCGGTGACTGGGAGATGAATGAATGGGTGGCGGGATGTGATTATAATGTAATGCGTTGGTTTGGCTGGCGACGGCAGTGTGGAGTGTTGCTAATGATTTCCGCGGTTTTTAAGAAGAGGAGGCAGGGGAAGTGGGGGAGTGGGCGGCAAGTTGTGTGCTATTTGGTAATGTAGTGACAGGATACTACACTATCGCTCTGCTTTGTCTTGACTTGGGCTGTAGGGAATCCTGGGGAAGTATGTCTACGTCCACAGAGTGGCTTTAAGCTTGAGACCATGAGGGTTTGAACTTAGCCCATAACATCCTGTTTCGGGCGTGCCGTTGCATGCCATTAGGGTTAGGGCATTGCAACACTACATCAGCATAATCGGAATTACATGTAGACCAGGGCAGGGACAGTACAAAAGGACCATAATATACAATATACAGGGATGTATCATCGCCCTCGTGTATCAGCGAAAGTTAATATTCAGTGCTGTCTATAATCTTCCGAGTGTTCCCGCTCGAGAAACCTACTCCGTCAGCCTCTTTTACGCCTCCCTGTTCTCTCCAATGACCTTGCTCCTCTGCTTAAGCATGTGGGTGAATAGAACGTAGATGCCCGGGACGTAAATCGCGAGTATAACCCAGAGCGCAATACCATACTCCTTCCTGGCGCGGCTCGCCAACGGAATAGCGCTGTATACAAGCCAGCACTCGCTCGAGACACCGAGGGGGTAGAGGACGAGGAAGGTGTTGTATCTGAATCAAATGCTGGTTAGTGAAATATTCAATTGGACAAGGACTATATGATCATGAGCGATGGAGAAACCATACCTTAGCCAAGTCCACAACTTGGGAACCCCAACCCCACTGAGCGTAAAGACAAAGTAAGAGTATCGCACGACTTCAGTGATACTCCAGGCGAGGAGCATGGTAGTATAGACAGGATTATGCATTGTGCTTTGCGGAAACGGATACGCAATGAGCCAGACGAGCAGGAAGCGCGAGGATACTTGCATCAGTGTCGTGAGTAGGGGGGCGCGCACAAGACCTATTATCCGTGTTAGCTCTATACGGATACTTATTCATGATTTCAGTTTCTTTTGGACACAAAACAAGACGCCAACCTACCAACCAATGAATGCAGCACCTCCAGCCCCGCCCCTGTCTGAACCCACCTGCTCAACACCTCCAACCCACCGTATACCCTCCCACTACCCAGACCTCTATTTGTCGCACTCGCCCACCCCATCGCACCGCTTCCAAAGAACCCTCCGGCTTCGCGAGCTGTGCTAATCTCATGGGTCGCAATTGTTAGAGTCTGATATAGCACAGCAGCCCATAGCGCAGCGGAGACGGCATTGTAGGTGAGCAGGTATGCGGATTTTGCTGGAGAGGAGGATTTGGGTGGTGGTTTGGATTTCGGGCTGGATTTGGGGTTTGGCGACATGTTTATGGTGATGGTGATGGCAAGTGGTTGGGGATTTAGGCGGTGCGGCGGCAAGAATATGTTGTTGTTTCTGGAGAGTTGGGCCTGGGAGGGTTCAATATTGAGTATCCTATTTTGCTGTCATTGGATTTATGTGATGAGTCGTTGCCAGACGGGAAGGCAGCTATTGAGTTGGATATATTCAAGCCGAGGCTTAGAAAGCTTGGGACGTAACTCGTAGAAAAAAAGCACGGGCTGGCTTGGCACTGATGCGTGGGGGTTCCAATACCCAGAAGGGGCATGTGCGGTGAGATCATCGTCCTTGTTGCAATATTTGCGGCTCTGCGATTTCCAATGAGCTTATCAAGTGATCACGGTAGAATCTAAACAGTCTCCTTGGCGATGGATAGACCAAGGCAAGTGAGGCGTGATATGCGAAACAGTTCTGTGGTTGTAGAGTACCAGAATATCTGCTCGTTCTTCATTCTATCCATGCAATGCCAAAATATACACAAGTTGACTATCCCTCCACAAACTGTTTCTTTAAACCTGCCCGCTCATATTGTAGATATCGTGTGTAATGGATGGGTATATGGTTATAATCTAGGAAAGCAGAAATAACATGCACGCTATACTATGCCGATGCAGCGCCAAAACACCAGTCAAGCAAACCACCACCACAAAGTAGAAGAATCAGAGGGCAAGGGAGGGGAGAAAATCGAAATACCTATACCAGGAATATGGGTATCATGAGCGCATACCAGACAACCATATCCTAGCTGTTTCCTCCTAGAGGCATTGTGTATGCCGGTTCTAACCCATGGTGCGACTCACTATAGGAAGACCTGGATCATGCTCTTGCGATGAACTACACTCCTTTCGCAATCCTCTACCACGCACTTCTTGAAGGGTTTGGTATTTGGTGGCCTTTCCTTACCCTTTGAGCTTTTCTTAACAGCGCGATTTGCTGTGCATTCGCCACAGTACACCTGTTGTGACATCAGTATCTGAGTATCAAGCCGCTAGCATTCAGCGCCAAACCTACATGTCCGCACCCCTTCACTATCCACACCTGTCTCTTCGCATCATCGTCTCCTACACACAATTCGTCTCCGCAGTTTGGACATGCCAGAACATCTTGTTCGGCTGGACTCCGCGTAAAGCCGTCGGGTGCCTTGGGAGGTGCGTCATATGTCGGTGGCGGCTGTTGTTCTGCGGCACGAGCTCCGCCCATGCCTACCATGTCAAATCCTATTACGCCAAAGTCGAGAGTAGGTGCAACAAACGCTCCAACACGGACAGGCTCAGAATTGGAACTGGTCGGCACACTAGCAGCGCGTGGTGCCCGTGGAGGCGCAATGGGACCACGGCCTCGCCACCCGCCCGCACCGTCCAACAACTGGTTATTATAACGATCGACGTGGGCGCGGAGGTGCCCAAAGTTGCCGCCCAAGATGCCCAGCATGTCTAGAGCATGATCCAGATCTCGGTTCGTTCGACGTCGTACGTCGTTTTCGGGCAGCGCTTGTTCCCTCACAAACTGAACATCGTCTGCGTTCATGTTGCCAGCTTGCCGCCAGAACGATCTTCGTTGGTGCGGATCCAATGGCCGTGCCGAGATGAATTCGATTTCTGGAGATCCTGGTGTTACTTCTCTCCATTCCTCTGCACCACTGTCCAAATCGATTATGATATCCATGCCCCTCGGTAAACGAGGCGTAGCATTGTTCCTTCCATGCGGATGGGCAGAGGATCGAGAAGCCT
Organism: Plenodomus lingam; assembly: GCF_022343315.1. Lineage (NCBI taxonomy): Eukaryota > Fungi > Ascomycota > Dothideomycetes > Pleosporales > Leptosphaeriaceae > Plenodomus > Plenodomus lingam. Next base: position 73,282 of record NW_027093939.1, read on the forward strand.
GAATGTTGTGGCGCATGCTATTGTCCTGGGATGCCCCGTAACCCGAATCGTCCGCGGTCAGGTCGATCACACTGTCATTCTCAGGTCCACTCAAATCCACCATGATACCTCCTTCGCCATCATTGTCCTCTGCCTGCTCCTGTGAATGATTTACATGTAAACCTGCCGGCCCAGCAGGTCGTCTGTAATCAAACCCATCCCCGACAAAGCGTCGCGGTGTCTGTGACGCCATATCTGCCACCTGTGGGGCTGGTTGTGCGTTTTGGAGAGGCGGCGAAGCCCCAGCTGAGTCCGATCGCGTTGTTGGTCTGCTTGCCTGGGAAACTGGAGCGCTAGAAAAGTTTTCAAAGGTAGAGTCTAGCCCGTGATAATGACTTTGGCTTTGGCTTTCTCGGTAATCGAAGGCTTGTGGTTGTGCTGAGCGATAGTCGCTGAGGCGCTCTGGATGTACCGGCTGTTCGTGGGAGTTATGGAGTGAGCCAAAAGACCATGCAGGCGAGACAGAACGACCGTCAGCCTGCATTTGGGTCAGTGAACGCTGCGCATATATAGTCAGTGGATCGTCCCTTGTACCCTTTGTCTGTGTTGTACTACCAGCGCTCACCTTTTGTCTGTGCGGCCACCCAAATGGCGCCTCCGCCATCCTCACAGTCAATATACGAAGTGCCGCCAGGTGCTTCCCAGCGTACAGGCTGTTATGTGCTTGACGGGTGACGGTCCGTGGGTGAGGAGAAGGTGGTGTTCCGGGTATGAAGTCGTGAGATCGACGACAGTAGTTGGCGTTGGTGGCAAGGATGAGGGCGCTTCCGAAGTCGTTGTGCATCCTGAACATGACTACAGTCCAAGTCGAGCAACTTTCACCATCATTGTGAACGACACAATACATGCGCCACAAGCGCTTTTCTGCCTAATTCTATTATTATTTTCATGTTTCTACTTCTTTCTGGATTCAGCCTTGAATATGTGAGGTCGAGGGTGGTTGCGCGAATGGATCACTTTAGAAGGGGGGGTGTCCGTCATTGGCAGGGGTAGTAGACGTGGAGTAACAATAAAATTGAATGAAAATGGTCAAATCCTCATAATTGGCACTATACAATGATGGCGCCCCCCCCCCCCCCCACCCTGCCGCATCCAGCCTGAAGACCATCGTTTCTATCTACTTTTGGGACTCAGCTGGGCCGGAAGCCAGGTCGCGGGAAGTGCTCATTTACCGCCTCGGTGGCCCGGTAATGTCAAGCAATGATGCCCTCAAGGCCTCTGCGCCTGATCCTGTTGCGCAAAAAGTATGCATTTGTTGTCAAAACCTCCCCTTTATTCACGCCGTTCCTAGGAATTTTAAACTTCCCTCCGACGCCAGAGCAACCAAACTAGCGGCGTTGACTGTCCAAGCAACATCTATCGCCGGTTCCGCTTTACTCATGAGCTCGACCCAGCTCTTGGAAGTCTTGATGTATTGTTGCACAGATACGCCACCTTCGCCAGCAATAGCAAGATATGTGCCCGTGTAGTCCCACTTGGCTCTCTTGACTTCGCTGCCAGTCTCAAGCACCTTGACTACGCTCTGTTTTCTTATGTCCCAGACCGAGACGCTGCTGGATCCTTGGTTGACAACCGCAAACCAGGTTCCATTCTCGGAGAAGGAAATATCGAGAACAGGCGCACCAGTTTCCAGCTCAACCATGGCGTTTCCAGTTTTGACGTCAAAGACGCGAATCTTGCCGTCTGAGTTACCCACGAAGAAGAGTAAGCCATCGACGTGGAATGCGCAGGAAGTAATCTCGGCCTCCACATAGACTTGCGATACCGTCTTGAAAGTCGCGAGGTCATGGAGCTCGAAACGCTTGTCTGTTCCGGTAGAGGCGAGAATCCTTCCGCTAGGGTGTATCGAGAGCGCCTTGACAGGCCCCGCGTGCGACCCGACTTGCGCGAGTTCGTTTCCTTGGTCAAATATCTTGACGGTGCCAGCTTCCGTAGCGACGATGGCGCGATCTCCCCACCAAGCAGTGGCCATGACTCTGCTGCCAGCCTGGAGCGTCTGCACGAAATCACCTTGTGAGATGGAGTAGACACCAGCAACGTTGAGAGTGCCACCGAAGAGGGCCAGATCACCAGACGCATGAAGTGCCACGTTCTGGCTGCCCGGCTGGAGGGGGTCGGTCGCGGCGGTAAGGCTGAATGTGGAGATGTCTTCGGCCGTGGCCCAGCCATCGGGAATGGGACGCTTTCGACGGGTAGAGAATAGTCTGTAGTCATGGTTAACTTGAGCGTGAACAATACAGAATCGCCTGTAAACCTACTGTTGCTGTGTTTCGTCGATCTTCTCGACCAGCTCCTCGGGCAGTGCCTGGCTGTCCACCTGCATGGCATCGCCGTTGCTGCCAGTAGCTCCACTAATCGTGACATTGGACAGGGCCTCTCGCGCCTCGTCTCGCTCGCGCGTCAAGCGTGCAATCACTCGGGTCGCCGCATCGTTTTGATAGAGAGCGGTGCTGAGCTCCTGTCGTGTTTGCGCCAGCTGCTGCTTGAGTGTGTGAGTCTCGAGTACAATGGCATCCCACTCGTTCTGGAAGGCGCTGAGGAGGGCCGGTATGGAGGTCAGGTTTGGCGGGCGGGGGGTGACGACTTGTGGGGACTTGAGCTCGATGAGATCCTCAATCGCGAGGTCTTCGCCCGTGACGGGATCAGTGTGATGTTCGGAGATGTGTGCCTCGATCAGCCGCTTCTCAAACACATTGCCGCTCTTGCGCGACGCGACGGGTTCGCGAGGAGCTTCGCCGGAGATTGCGCAAAGCATCATGTGTGGGTTTGGGGGGTTTTGTTGGTTTGTTGGCTGATACGAGAGGGCTTGTCAAGCTCACGTCGCGTTCGAATTTCTTGAACAGGCTGACGCTAGTGATTGGATTCGGATTGGTGTCCATGTCACGTGCTCTCGCGCTGGCCTAGGTCCTGTTCGATTTAACCTCCCACGTGATCATGGTTCCATCCAACATTGAACGTTCGACAAGTCTGCAACCTGGTATGATTGACTTGCTCCGTCAAATCTCCTGATGCTCCATTGTATCTCAACATTGTCTCAACTCCCCTTTATTGCGCATGTCTAGAATCAAATGATCAATCACGGCGAACGAAGTACATTAGGTATGACACAGTCGACTCCAAGAGGATGCGGATGACTCTAGCTGGATATAGCCTCCGTTCTGAAAGATAGAACCTCTTTTTTCACTGTTACCTGGTATGGCCCTTCAAGTAGAACCAACTAACTTGAACATGAGTCGTCAGCCGGGCCGACAATGTGCCAAGGACACTTTCTCGACGGTCCGACATGCATCCAACCCCACGTCTTCCCATTCCCCAGAAATTCAAGCTTCCCGCGCGTTTAGCTATACCAAAGCTGCAAGCGGGAACACCTCCGCATGAGCAATGTCTGTGAGGCATAGTCACGGTCCGAGTCACTTCGCCCTCGGGCTGTTTTGACTGGTCGCACAGGGTGAAATTGCTAGCAAATCTATGGTCGAGTCTCCATGATGACGGTTCATTCGTGGGGAAGCGAAGCTAGTACGCTCGTCAAGAGCTTCCGAGGCCATGCAAGTGTTGACATTGACCCGATGGCGCAATGTTGGCTCGGTTATCCTGGTATACCGGTATGGGCCTAACAAAGGCTTCATGATCGAGGTATAAAGGTAGCTCAACATCCACGATACCGCATCATCACCGAGCAAGTCGTCGTGGCTGTCTACCTACAGTACCACACATTCAACATGATCACCAAATCATTGTTGGTGCTGGGTGCTGCCATTCCTGCCCTGGCAGGTTCCTCGGCCAAGCGCCAAAGCGCATCCCTTGATGCATGCCCTGGTTACACTGCGAGCAACATCCAAAACGACGGCTCCAAGGTCACGGCTAACCTTGCACTTGCTGGGACAGCATGCAATGTGTATGGCGATGATTTGACAGATCTGCGACTCGAAGTCGAGTATCAGACAGGTAGGTTGGCGGCTTTGGTTCGTAAGAATATGGATCCTAACAAGTGTGATAGAGGAGAGGTTGCATGTCAAGATCTTCGACGCTGCTGAGCAAGTCTACCAGATCCAAGAATCTGTTTGGCCACGACCATCTAGCCAAGGCGTCAATCCAGAGGACTCTGTTCTGGCATTCTCCTGGACCGACAGCCCGTTCTCTTTCGCCATCAAGCGGAAAGCAACAAATGAGACGCTGTTCGACACCTCAGCTGCCAGTCTCGTCTTCGAGACACAATACCTCCGCTTGAGGACATCCTTAGCCGACTCTCCAAATCTTTACGGTCTTGGCGAACACACTGACCCATTTCATCTCAATACTACCAACTATACTAGCACTGTGAGTTACTTCAATCTATCACCACGTATCAATTGCTGACAGAAATCAGCTGTGGAATCGTGATGCATACGGTACCCCGACGGGAACGAACCTGTATGGATCTCACCCAGTCTATTTTGACCACAGGGGCGAGAATGGGACTCATGGTGTCTTTTTGGCCAGCTCCGAGGGTATGGACATCAAGATTGACGACAGTGAGGGCACGTACCTTGAGTACAACGCTCTCGGTGGTATCGTAGATCTCTACTTCTTGGCCGGCCCCAGTCCTAAAGAAGTCGCCATGCAGTACTCTGCGCTTTCGGGTCTTCCTGCCATGATGCCCTACTGGGGGTTCGGATCTCATCAGTGCAAGTATGGTTACCGTGATATTTGGCAGGTTGCCGAAGTCGTAGCTAACTACTCTGCTGCTGAAATCCCTCTCGAGGTAAGTTTAATATCTGACATTGCCATTTTACATATGACTAACGTATACCAGACAATGTGGACTGACATCGACTACATGGAGCTTCGTCGCCTGTTTACTTTGGACCCTGAGCGTTACCCACTTGACCTCGTGCGCCAACTTGTGGGTTACCTCCATGCTCACCAACAGCATTACATTGTCATGGTTAACTCCGCCATCTGGAGCGGTGAGGGAGATGTCTACAACGATGGTGCTGAGCTCGAAGTGTGGCAAAAGAGGGCTAACGGTTCTTTTTACGAGGGTGCCGTTTGGCCTGGCCCCACTGTATTCCCCGATTGGTTCCACCCAAACACTCAAGAGTACTGGGACGGCAAGTTTGAGAGTTTCTTCGATCCGGAGACTGGCGTCGACATTGATGGCCTATGGAACGACATGAACGAACCTGCCAACTTCTGCCCTTACCCTTGCCCTGATCCCGACGCGTACTCCGTAGAATCAAAGAACCCTCCGGAGCCTCCGCGGGTTCGCATCAATGCCGATGGTCGTGAGATTCCTGGCTTCCCTGCTAGCTTTCAGCCTCAGTCTGGTTCAAACTCTACCCGACGCTCGCTTGCCTCACGCACAGCCACATCTGCTTCCGTTAAGCGCTTTAGTGCTAAACGACAGGCCTCCAATAATTCTTCAGAACTTGCCAGGCATTTGGGTCTCCCAGGCCGTGATTTGATCAACCCTGGCTACCAGATCATGAACGCCGCAGGCTCAATCAGCAATAAGACAATGGACACTGACATTCAAAACTACGATGGTACTTACCACTATGATACCCACAACTTTTGGGGAGCTATGATGTCTATTGCTTCACAAAAGTCCATGCTGGCTCGTCGCCCCGCATCTCGGCCATTCGTCATTACACGATCAACTTTCCCTGGTCTTGGACGTTATGTCGGCAAATGGCTTGGTGACAATGTCAGTTTGTGGGAACAGTACCGCTTCAGTATTGCCGGCATCCTGAACTTCAACTCCATCTTCCAGATTCCCATGGTTGGTCCTGATATTTGTGGTTTCGCAGGCAACACCACGGAGACCCTCTGTGCTCGCTGGGCCACTCTTGGCGCCTTCTACCCTTTCATGCGTAATCACGCTGGCGACACTTCTATCGATCAGGAGTACTACAGGTGGCCCCAATCGGCAGCCGCCGCACGCAAGGTCATTCCCGTCCGTTACCGCCTCCTGGACTACTTCTACACCGCCTTCCACCGTCAAACTATCAGCGGTGCTCCATCTCTCAACCCTCTTTTCTACCACTACCCGGACGACAAGAACACCTTCACCATTGATCACCAATTCTTCTACGGCGACGACATCCTCGTGTCTCCCGTGCTCGAGGAGAACAGCACAAGCGTCAGCATCTACCTTCCCAACGAGACATTTTATGACTTCTGGACCCTCCAGAAGGTTCAAGGAATAGGCTCATACATCAACCTAACTGAAGTCGGTTTCGACACCATTCCTCTACACATCAGGGGTGGCGCTATCCTGCCCCTCCGCGAGGACTCAGCAAACACCACGACCGAGCTGCGCAAAAAGAACTTTGTCCTCTGGATCGCACCCAATGCTACCAACCAAGCGTATGGAACACTGTACCTTGATGACGGTGACAGTATTGAGCAGGATGGCGTTTCTAACATCGAGTTCCTTTACGATAATGGTCGGTTCAGCATGTCGGGTGAATTTGGCTACGCGACTGAGCTGGTCGTAAGTAACATTACTGTGCTGGGCACGAATCAGACGGCGCAGGGTCCTGTGCCACTGAGTGGAGCCTACAGTCATAAATTCGGGGCTGGATCGGGCCCTGAGTTTGAAGGTGCTGCTGCTGGCCGTACGCAGGTTGGTGTTGGTGCGATTGTTGCGGCTGTTGCAGGTATATTTATGTATGTTTATTAAGTTGAAATGAAAGTAGAGCAGTACAGCTTCAGATTCAGACCTTCGGTTTGTTCCTCCAGAATGGAAACATGAAATACATACCAAGCCACCCTTCACCCATCCATACAAATAGTCGGCCAACTAGATATCCTCCTCATCCGACTCGTGACCTAACTCCCTAACCCCCTTCCGCCCTTTTCGTTGGCCCTGCCTGCGCATTCCTTTCCCCCACATCCAGCGCCACCAAAAAACGACTCACGCAGTTATAACTCGCAATCGTTGCCGTAATCTCTACGATCTCCTGATCGTTGAACTCCTGCTTCAGGCACGCAAACACGGTGTCGCTGACGCGGACGTCGAGCGTCATGGCATCGGTGTATGAGAGGAGGGCTGCATGGGCGGGATCGAGGACTGTGGTGTCGGGTTGGTGTGGAGGGGAGTATAGGATTGCAGAGATTTGGGTGGCGGTTATGCCTTGGGTGGAGTTAGGGTTTAATGGTCTGATTGAGGGGGTGGTTAGGGGGTGGCGGATTGGGGACTGGGGCAGTGAAACGGAATGGAGAAATAGAACGGGCTAATGTGGAGGAGCGATTGCCAAAGCGGAATGAGATTTACTTACCGGGGGCAGAGGCGAGGATGGGAGAGTGAGAGTCCCATTCATACCATGCTTTGTTTAAGACGGCGACGCGGCATATTGCTATTTCGCGGATCGAAGTTGGCAGAGAGGTTTTTGTACGGATGGCGCCGAGGAAAGCGTTCCTATTGGTGGAATAGATGTCAGTCTGTTGTTTGGGTATACAAGGGCAGGATAATATGGGGACGGAAAGTGAATATACTATATGAGGTACCTGCTTTGACTGGACGTTTGAGCGAAAAAGCTATATGAAAAATAGACGAGAGTGAAATGGGTGAGGATATTGAAATGATGGAATGGTGAAAATCCATATAATCAGACTTCATATGGAGTCTTACCAGCCATCAGCAACTGGGGGCGTGTGAAGCAACGTTCGATCAAGCGCTATGAGTCCCTTTTCGCCCCGCCTTTGAAGGACACGTTCTACAACGGCTTGGTCTTCTGGACTCTTGAAGTTTGGAGGATCGGGAATGTAATCGAGGCGCATATTGAACTATCTTAAAACTATTGTTCTCTCCCAGAAGTCGTTCCTGTTCGTTTCAAAGTGATCTTTCGACGTTGACTGCGATGACGCTAGGAGAAACTGTACCGACATTCCGATTTGGTGAACTGTCCATTGGCCAATGAAATTTCTGCGCTACGATAAAAGTTGTGGAAAACGAGTCTTTCGCTCCCAATGTTCTCGCCTACGCCGACCTAAGATACCTTCAAAGCACAGTGAGACGATATCATGGCGCCAAACTCAAAACTCAACGCAAAAAGGAAAGCGGCAAGAGAGCCTTTGAAAGTGAAATTGCCAAAGCCAAAAGAGGAGAAGCCGGTTGTTGCGTCACCAATCCCTCTGGAACTGCAGCAACTTCTCTTGAACATCTTTCGGAGCACATTCGCGGAGCGATTTGAGACAGATATCAACCCGCTACTACAGGAAGTAAAGGGACATCTTTACAATCGCGATTTTGCGACTGCATTTGGTAGTCAGAGATATCTGGAAGCCTATGCGGCGAGATGGAGTCCAAGTCGCGCGTTGGGATACGCAGAAGTGTTCTGGGACATCAAGGAGTATTTGAGGCCTTCTGATGAGGATTCAGAGAATGAAAACTCGGATAAGAGTTGGAAGGTTGTTTGTCTTGGGGGTGGCGCTGGTGCGGAGATCGTAGCGCTGGCGGGCGTTCAAAAGATGTTATCTGCTGCACGAGACGAAGTCAAAGCATCAGGAGAACCGAAAATCAACATTACCGCAATCGACGTTGCGGACTGGAGTACTGTCGTGAAGAATTTAGCGGCGCAACTGGAAACCACGCCAACGCTTTCAAAATACGCCTCTGCTATTGCAAAGGCTGCGAATGCCCCGCTCCTTGCCCCGGGGAGTCTCGAGGTCACATTTGACAAACATGACGTCCTTGCGCCAGAATCATCGGATCTTTCTTCGTACCTCAAGAGTGCAAGTCTTGTGACACTGATGTTCACCCTCAACGAATTGTACACGGCATCTTTACCGCTTAGCCAGAAGTTCCTCCTCGATTTGACGGCAGCCATGACACCGGGAAGTCTGCTTTTGGTTGTTGACAGTCCTGGTAGCTACTCATTGCTTACTCTCAACGGCGCGGAGAAGCAGTATCCTATGCAGTGGCTACTAGATCACACTCTACTCAAGCAAGCCAATGGGAATCAGAAAGTCAGAGGCGAAGAGGAGGTCCCAAGATGGGAGAAGCTGCAAGAAGACGAGAGTAAATGGTTCAGGATGGACGAAGGATTGAAATATCCCATCGAGTTGGAGAATATGCGAATGCAGTTACACTTGTATCGGCGAATCTGAGGACGGCGGCTTTGAACTGTTTCTACATACAAGAGATGCGCGGGCTGCAGCTTGCACTGTTATGTGACGTCGGCTGTATCTAAATCCCTCGCTAAACATACTGCTAGGCCTCTTTGAACCTTGCGTGCGAGCATACTTCAACGTCCAAACTACGTTTTCCATTCATGTGCTTAGTATGGGTAGCATCACTGGTAGATCTATAGCGCTCGAAATTCACCAAGTCATGTACAACATCATTCCAGTCTTCGCTCTGCATCTAAAGAACCTTTCAAAGGGCTTTTTGTGCTCTTAGAGATACATGATATATCGCTAATTGTACTTCAACTGTATAGGGCATGTAGATGACAATATCCTGGATCCGAGTGAATCCTTAGGCACATCGCAAGTCAGAATGACACTTTACGCTATTGTTGTTTGAAGTCTGCGACATTGATAAAGATCCGGACTCTAACACACATTGTGAAATTTTATATTACAGCAGCAGCATTGCATTTTAAGAAGAAGAAAGCATTGCGACAAGCGCATTAGTGTGGCCTGGACGCCATCCTATTCGCTACAGTTACGCACAGTCGTACTAGTGTGTCCTATATGTCTACTGTGTGCTTACGTATTACTACGGTACAAAACTGGTTTATAGTAGCTATATTTATCTAAAGTAGACTAAGAAGTGGTTTAGGTAGAAGGAGTAAACCTAAATAGGGTTTACTATACCATGTATTCTACTTTTACTTCTACTTCTATTAATCTACTAGTTTCCTACTAACTATCTAAGTATTTTACCCCTCCTTTCTTTAATCTTCTTCACCACCTCTACCACCTCCACCACCTCTACCACCACCTCTACCACCACCACCTCTATCACCACCTCTATTATCACCACCTCCTATTAGTAACTGTCTTCGTGCTAGAAACTGTCTTCCAGGTCTGCAAAAATGGACCAACGGCGGGTAGTACGACTCTTGCTGCCGTTATGGGACAGTGGAACAATACACCATCTCCGTACACCTCGATGGTTAATTCATTCGAAATATGTAATGTGTTCTTTTCTGCAGGGGGAATTTTAATAGGTATGGCACCATCTGTGAAGGTGGCCTCGAGGCCGAAAGTACATCGTGATACTTCAGCCATGTCGGGTTGAATGTGAGTGATAGCAAGTTGCATGGTAGATCTTGTGATTCCTGCCGATTGTCCATCCTTATGATGATTAGGGTGTGATATTTGAATGTCCTGTAACAATGTAACAAACGAATGGTTGACTAACCCTGGTAGCGAAAGAATCTTAAGACATTTCACTCCCTAGACCATGATACTAGTCGCACCCTAGTATTGCATTCCACGCAAGTGTACCTACAAACTAGATGATGCCACCTAAATAGTCTTGAGGTATTTTTTCCATGGTAGGCGACAACGAGAGTATTTGATATCGGTGCCTTGATCACTGGTTGAGAGCAAATTTCCAATCGGTTCTACAATAATCTAAGCATTCAAAGTCGTCCAGTCAATTTCGGTGATACAGCAAAGAAGCATTCGATCGGTGATTTAAAATACATCGGGATGCGTGTGCATTATATCGGCATAGTGGGCAACGGTTCTATGTATTGTGTAGAATAACATTACACAGATGTCGTGACGTCTACTTTACGAATCTTGTTACCGCAATCTTGTTACTTATTAGATTCTGCCCTCTATACACCCATTTCCCCTCTTCATGACTTCAAATTCGCCTTCCATGTTTTGCAATCAAGCTCCTCGACTCACCGCATAGCCAGATGTGTGGGCCAGCTTCACCATCCTCCAATCCATGCTCATTAATGATAGTCTCTATTTGACGCGCTCTACCACGATTGGCACTCAGAGTTGTGAGACTTTCTGCCCATCCATAGAGAAAAATGGATTTGTTCAGTGTGCCCAGTTCTTTTGCAACCTTTTCAGCTACCGTAGGAAGGCTATTTGTAATGTGATCTAGATCGACCGACTTGACTTCTATAGGCAGTTGAAAGCCTTCGGGAATACTGTGATCTGACAAAGATACCCATTCTGCCACGAGCTCTTCAGATGTACGTCCCTGGCGATCACCTTGTGCCAACAGGAGATTCGCTCGAAGTTTCTCGGTATCCGTAGCTAGGGTCTCCACTATCAAGTTCATTTGATCAGCAGCCTCTCTAGTGCACACCATTGGATGTGAAGCGATTGCTGGATAGAGACGTGTTGGCAACAGATGCTCCTCAGCTTCCTCTTTTATTTGAGCTCGCACTTCGCCAGGGTACCAGTCCAGGATGGGGCACTCTTTGTGAGAGATATCAGATATCAGAGCTAGTAGTATGGTGCAATCAATGTTCACTGTCTGGGATATCGCTCGTGATCGGTCGACTAGTAGTTGAGTGAGAACCGACTGCAACGGTACTGCGGCTGGAATGTCCTTAGCACACTGTACAACCGCACCTGTGGCCCGAATCTTGTTGATGATCATATCAATGGCTTCCATCTTCCCAGACTCGATTCTGGTCAGAACGAATCGCACTCTTGGTGGCCGACCGCAGATTGGGTTCGCTTTCGCAGCTCGTGCTAAATCGCGTGCGTTCCTCACCACATCGATTTGATCCTCGTCATCCTCTTCATCGTCGACACTTGGCCTAATATCGGAAACCTCGTCATCAGAGTCGGAGTCGTTCATCCAGCCCAGCTTTGCAAGATCGAACAGGATCCGTTTCTCCGAAACAGTTGAGACTCGGATCCACTCCATTCCCTCTTCTGCTACTATGTCGACGAGTGCTGCAGTCTTCCCTTTCTGCTGGCTGCCTTTCTTCAGGCTCAGTCCCTTCATCGTATTTTTGCCTCCAGGAGCCTTGTGCCTATCCCAGAAGAAATATTTGCGGAAACTTTGTAGGCCAGAGGATCGTTTTGCTGCACTCCAGAGTGCCTCATAGTAGAGTAGATTTGACGATACGATGTAGTGCCGGGCCTTCTCCTCATCCAGGTTCGTACTTATTAGCTTCTTGAGGAAAGCTAGCTCGTTGCGCATATCGTTGCGCAGATTTCGATACTCGACTGGATTGTAGACTTTCCCTACCCTTTGCTTTTCCAGGACTGCGGCCACATACGTTTCTACTTCTGCGTGTAGCAACTTGCCCCGCTCGACGAGACCTTCAACCGTAGTCTGTGATGGTTTGTTGCTGTTATGGTCCTCATCGGTGGGGTTTGCAACCAGCTCCAGATTTTGAACCTTCGATGAGATTGAGGTTGTCATACTGCTGAAATAGGATGGCGCTGAGAGGCTCTTGTGAATCTCTGAAAGTGAACTGTGATCGAGGCTTGTGCACTTGATTACAAGGGATTGAAGTTCTACAGAGATGCTGCAGCACCTCAAGTCAAGTCTGATGTTATGCGAAAATGAGGAACTCTGGACAAATCCCAATAGACAGGATCGATAGGTACCGGTACTGGTAGGTAGAGGTACCTAGGGACCTAGTTAACATGCGATATTCTAGGCAGCGGTTGTGACTCGACAGGCCTAGGTAGCAGAACTGCGAAGGGCTAACTTGACGTGCTATCTATGTTGCTCGTGCACCCAACCCTCTGCTCTTCTGTTAGTGCATACAACTCCTTCTTCTAGACAGCCTATAGCGACATTTATTATGTTGCATGCGTTGGAAAATCCCTAAGTCGACAGAGCCGAAGTACCTACCGGTAATTCTGGGCCGACGTTTCTCCGACCCCGCCAATACTTGCCCGCAGTTCCAGCCCACCACGACTTCAGGCCATTACCCCAGAAGCCTACAATCTCACATCACCATGCCTTACTTCCAAACCAGCGTAGAATGGTACGAGCAGTCGTCACTACTTCTCAAAGCTAGGCCTTCATCGGTAATCCAGGTGTTCCATCGTGCACGCGACTCCTATACTGATTGCATGCCTTAGACACGAATCACCTCCAAATACAGCGTCCGCAAACCATCAGCATCCAAAATAAAAAAACGCAAAAGCTATGCCGAAAAGCACCCGGCCAAGCCCGCCGATACCACGCGCGCCTCATCACCATCACCGCAATCGCAAAACCCAGAGGAAGTGACCGTCACATTTAAACTGAAAACATATGACCCAGTGTCTGGGGCCTGCTTACAGTATGAAACAAACAAAGGAGCTGAAGTCGGACGTCTGATTGGCAACCTTGGAAGACTAGGGAGGCACATGGCTGCTTTGCCAGAAGTGGCGGAGGATTTAAGTGCGCCTGCGCCAGAGAGAGCGTCAACACCAGCCCTGGACGAGAGTGGAGATGTGAAGATGGGTGGTGTGCCTGTGGATTCAAAAGCTAGTGCCAATACAGCTGGGAAGAAGAAAAAGAAGGGCAAGAAATGAACCATGCGGAGGCTGGAGAGATGTAACATTACCATTACAGTACGCTCGGAGGCGTTGTTAACACCTCGCCATACACGGCCAAAGTCGCCCTCGTGTAGCCATCAAGGCTTCGAGAATCGCATTGCAAGCATACAGTAATTGCGGGGGCAACTTGCACGTGATGAGCATGTATGTATTACAAGGCTACCGAAAAATGATACCCCAAGCTAGTCTCAATCACAACGCTATCGTGAAATCATCTTCTGCTCTGTATAGTTTGGTGCGCTGACACTGGTCAGAGGCTTGTTTGCAATGATGTCCCTATGGCGGACCTTGTACTAATGCTGGACATTGCAGCTTTTTGGCAGGGTTATCAATCTTCAACCTGGCTCTACCAACCAAAGCATCATCTATCGCTTAGCAGCACACGCTTTCTCAGCCTCAGTCTTTCCCACAAGGACCCATTCAACCCGATCCTGCTCGTCCTGAGCTTCCTTCGCCAAGGCCTCGCAATTACAGACTTCCCAGTCATCGTCAGAGGCACCTAGATCTAATTGTTCGGCACGACTACCAGGCTTAGTGCCACATTCCACCGAATTTCCAGCCTTAGGTTTTTTGTTCGCTCGTGCTGCGTCATGTGCAACAGTTTTCTCGGCGAGGTTGACTTTGATAGTGGATTCGTTCAACTTGTCAGTGACCATCAAGTTAGTATTAGGATTGTCGTTGTTGCTACCAACTTCAGGGTACCGGTACTCAGGCCAATCGTTGTCTCCACTCTCCCGCGCGGACGAGTTCGCAACCCACTCATACCGTTTATTATAGCCGTAGGCGTTGATTTCAGCGCGTACAATGGCCTTGCACACTCTAGAGGGCATTTTGACTTGACGTCAGTTCCTTTCTTTGTAGACGGAGGTAATCAGCTTGCTACAAGCGTAAGGTTGATGCGGATGTCTTGAGTACAGCGTGCAAGCAAGTTCAGTATGGGAGAACACCGTGGAGATGAGAGGTTATTTTATTTACATCACAGTAGCGCGCAGTGATTATCCACAATCGCCGCTACATCTGACAGAAGGCAGTCGGTTGGTCCATGCACGATTACAATTCACACTCTTGGCGACGGGCACCCAGGCCAGCCACTGTAGATAATAGCAGTGGAGAGCCCACTCCAGTTTACAGATTTTCCGTCCCTTATTTATGTTAGCGCACTGTAAATGAGTGAATCGAATGGAGATTACCATGGAGAACTCCCAATTTCCTGGTGTCAAGCTTTATTCGAGTGACACAATAGCATCTTATCAATGGTATGGGACGCAAGTGATACAAAGACAAAGTTTGGTACGGTGAGGTATCAAATCAAATTCATAGTAAGCAAGCGCCGTCATACAGGAAGCGGAACAGCGAAGATAACATCCAAACTTCAACAGCAACCAATATAACAGCACGTTTGTAGCCCTAGCTAATCGTTGTTTGCAAGAAATCGCCCTTTCCGCCCTTCTAGATCATCTACATATAATGAGATTGCAGTCCCTGTGATGCCCTCGTGAGAAATTTTCTTCGTCTGCTCTAAACTCAAGCCAAACACGACGTTTGTCAAGGTGAAAAGAGGAAATTAACAGCTTTTTCAAATGTCAGTACAAACAACAATTATGTGCACACGGACTCGAAACGCAGGGTCAATTTTTCAGCATAAAAATACCCACATCATCAGCAGGCCCCTGGGCAGATGCCGTCCTGGTTGTTCCAAAAGGGTAGTGCATCTTATATGGGGGGGTTCTCAGACAATAGGACGAAATTGCCAATTCGCAAAAAATGGTGTTATTTCTGATCTCAAATTTTGGATAAGAGTTGCACAGACACAGAAAACGCATCTTCAATAAGCTGATAATTGAAATTGTTCCACCAAGGAGACATGATCTGACTCTAATACGACCCGGAGATGTCGTTCTCAAAATCATTGGTAGAGATGCGACAGGTTAGAACATCCAAAAGCGCAAGTACATTCAGGCGATTGTGTGGTAGCCCAGAATCATCTAGGGGAAAGCATTGTGTGATCGCATTGTTATCCTCCACCTCGTACTCTTACCATGATTTTCTTCCTTCGTATCAATTTCATTATTGTTTTCAAGTTCACTTACATCATATACAATGTTTTCCCACCTGCCCCACAATTGGGCTCCATCCTAATATCGTTATTTCCTTTTGGTACCTTTTATTCTATTCTTCAAATTCTATTCCACTAAGAATCTTCTCTGTGTGAAATCTCGCAACCATCGCGACGTCAACAACTGGGACTTGTACAAGCTCATACTGTACCACTATACCACGCAAGCCCTACGTCTACGAAAATCCACTGTAATTTTAAGAGCTACGGCTAGTATAGCTCACGCAAGATTATAATATGGAAGCCGGGGAAGCATATCTTGATGCAGACTCCTACTCCCCAGTGGCACGTCAAACAATGTCACGCCAGCACCGTTTCCATACAGGCTCAATATCCGGTCGAACGCGTCTAGGCACTCCACACTCCCCGGCCTTCTCCTCTATCCCAACATTTCAAACACCTACAAAAATGTCCTCCGCATCCGGTTGTCTCACCTCGCGTGGCCTACGCAACCACACCCGCGCTTCGAACGCGCTCTGCCAGCGCCGACTCGCGTTGAAAGACTTTCTGGAAGATAAGATATCCGAGAAAACAAGCAAATTCAAAAGGATAACAACAATGATGCGGTTGAAACATCTCCCAGTGACAATTACCACTACGGTAAAAAATTGTTTACTGTAGAATGGTACGCTAGGGGTTTACTATATAGGTGTAAACTAACCTTATGTATACCTGTAAATAGGTTTAAAGTGGTGGTTTACTTTTTTATAGTATAAATATAGTGTGGTTTACTATAGACCTATTAGTAGAGTAAATAAAGGGGTTTATAATAGACCTATTAGTAGAGTATATAAAGTAGTTTATAAAAGATAAAATATAAGTGTTAGGTATAGTAATAATAGTATTAGATTTTTTTTAGTATCCTTATATAAACTACTAGTACGTTGTTGCCTGTCCTATCCCTAGGCCTAACCCACCTAATTAACAGCCTATACCCGCCTAATTAACAGGCCTAAAACCGCCTAATTATTAGCCTATACCTGCGTAATAATTAGCCTATACCTACGTAATTATAAGGCTGTCCACTATATACCTTACTTATTTTTAGAAAACTATAGTATAATATAAATTAAATAGGTATACAAGTAGTATAACTATGTAGTAATTAGTGTAAGTTAGTATATCTAATAATAGTCTAGCGTAATATATAGATAATATACTTACCTAATAAATACTAGTATATTATATAGTAATAGTGTTAGTATAAAGAGCCTAGTACTATAAAGCTAGATATAGACCTATTATCTTACTTAACTATAGGTGGTTAGTCTTAGACTATCCGCGTTTATTAATAATATATAGCTTATTACTAGGTTAAAGTTAAGTACTGCGTCTATAGTAAACTATAGCTACTCCTATAAGGTTAATAATTGTTGTTATTTAAATCTATTTAATGCTATTATTATCTTCTATTATCCTCTAAGGTTAGGCTAGTTAGCCTATAGCAGCAGCAGGTTATATCTATTGCTATTAAAGTACTCCTACCTATTTAGAGTTATTAGCTAGATCTTAAAATAGGTGTATTACTATCCTAAAGGAGAGCTAAATATAGTTATTATAATTATTTCTAGCAGTATAATATATAATAAACGCGGTGCTCTAGGGGTAGTTACTATCTTTGTAATTCCCTAAAACCCTAATAGTATACCTATTTAGAAGTATATAATAGTTATATATAACTATATCCTAGGCGCGTGTCTATATAGTATACACTATAGTTGCGATTATAGTATAAGTATTATCTAGGATATATCCCTAGTGCGTATCTATGCTACTATAAGACTTAGATTTTAGATAGTACTCTTATAGCTAAGTTATAATTGTGTTTTTATTAATATTATACTCTATACTAAGCCTAAGCTATTATATATAGATAATACGCTTATATACTAGTATATTCTACTCTAAACTAATATACTTCTAGGAAAGAGAAGTTGCTATCTTCTTAATATAACTAATAAGTCTCTCTAAAGACTATTAGGTATAGTATATAGGTAGTCTAAAATCCCTAGTATTAGATATAAGGTAGAGTAGGTAATAGATCTAAATAAAGCAAGATAGTAACTAGTCTACTTTACTATAGTAGTAGAGTAACTTATACTAGCAAATAAAATTCTCTACTAATAGTTCTAACTTGTTAATCTAGTTAATAGTAAACTCCCTCTAGCTTATATAGAAGAGTAGTTTATAGTAGTATAGGAAGTTATTAGTATATTCCTTTTAAAGATAGACCTATATAGCTAGCGCTCTATAAGTAAGTATAAAAGTCTACTATTTAAATAAAGTCTATATCTTATATATTATAGTGCTTTATAGGGTAGTGCTAACTTAGGTTAGTACTAAGAAATAGGACTTGTAAAGACCTTTATTAATTAAAGCCTAATTAGCGTTAGTAATAAGCTATAGTATAGTCTTATTATTAAATTTATCCCCTTTCTAGAGTTAGAATAAGGCTTTAGGTATATTATAGGATATTACGTGTATAACGTTAATAGGAAAGCTATAAGGAAAGTGTATAGTAGGGAGGTCTAATAGGATAGAGTAGTAGTTAATACTAGTATCTTAGCGTAAGGTAGTATATCTAGAGGCTAGTATATTAGTCTATTATTTATATATATCTTTAATAGTAGTAGCTAAATTATTATATATAACTAGGTAAAGGGTATCTCTTTTTAGGAAAGAGTATTTGCTAGTTCTCCCCTTAGTTCCTTTGTGCAGGTATAGGCGGTAACTCCTTTTTAATATACTAGGCTATTTTATTCCTATAATCTCTGCTATAGCTAGCCTATCTCTAGTTATTAGTATAAGGTAGGCGTAAAGGATAAATTCTTTCTAAGTGTCTGCGTTATATATATAAACTCTAACTATAAGTTAGTATAATTCCTCTACTATTAGGTATAGCTAAGTGTCTATAAATTTTTTGTTAAAAGTACTAGGTATAATAGTAGTAACAAGTGCATTATAGTCTTAATCCTAAATAGATAGGTAAAGGTTTAAGATATATAGCACTACTAGTATAATACTTTATTATTTCTTAGGGTTCTTTACTATACCTACTACGTCTAATATAAGTTATAAAGCTAGATCCCTAGGGTCTTAGAAGTATCCTTTCCTACTATATTCTTAAAACTAGTCCCTATTATACACGTCTTAGTATAAAGTATATTTGCTAGTAGGGTTAAAAGTTACCTAATACGCTTTTAATTATTATAACTAATAACTATTATTATACTAGATACGCAGTTATAGAAGTATAGGGATATATTACTATTAATATTTTAATTTGCCTTTCTTATTACACTAAGCTCTACTATAGGATAGGCACGTATAAGTAGTGTTAAGGTCGCTAGTAAAGGCTACGCACCTATTAGTATAACAATTAATAGATAGAGGAGTTATAGTATCCTAGAATAAGGTATGTAGTGTATGCTACCCCTAGTAGATAGTATTACTAATATTAATATTATAGCATTTCTTTAAAGTTTATTATATCTTTTAGAACTTCTTATATAGAGTACCTATAAATACAGCGTATATATTAAGAGAGGTAGTATAAAGTTATTAAACACGCTCTATTTACTTATAATATAGTGTGTGTCCTATTTACTATTATATATCCCCTAAAAAGTCCTCTAGGTATAGAACCTCTTTGTCCTTGTCTGCGAGTTACATGTTATTATTATAGTTATCTATTAGGTCTGCACTATTACTAGTAGAATTGCTAGTAGAATTATAGGAAGAATTAATATTAAGTACTCCTTGTATATTATCTAGGTGTAATAGTTAACTAGTAGGGTAGCTAGTAGTCTATAGTATAGCAGTATCTTTAGTAGTAGTAAAGGGAATATTTTATTTATAGCACCTTCGCTAGTGTTAAATATACTACTTTTAATTTACCTTATAGTATGCACCTTAGTGTAGAGTAAGATAATAATAACACTAGAACTTGTTCTATTAACTAGATATTTATAGGCAAGGGGTAGCAATTACCTGCTACGTACTATCTATAATAGTTTCTATATTAATATAGCACTTAGGGATATAGATAGTAGATATATAAATATAGATAGTAGTGTCTAATCTAAACTATAGTGTGTTCCTTTAATAAGCTATAATATAATTATGCTAGTCTTCTAGTATAATAGCTTAGTAGCGTAAACTTACTATTTTACTATACTAGATAATATAAATATTAGTAAGCTATATACGTATTAGTAGAGTTATAAAGTTTTATATTTATTATAGTTACTATAACAAACGTATTAGTATAGAAAGTAGACTTTGTATTATCTTCTTTTATACTATATAGGTATTCTACTTTATATATCTATATATTCTACTATAAGCAGACGTACTAGATATAGTTTATCTTGCTATAAGTTAGACCTAATCTTACCTACTACTTAAAATAATACTATTAAAGATGTAGTATACAACTGCGATCGCGATAGTTAAGACTACTAGAATAACTATCTAAACTACACCTAATTAAGGAAACTTGCTAAGCTTATAAGCTAACTCTTCTAATAAGATAAACTATGCTATAGCAACTTTCTGCAACTATCTTGTAATAACTAAACCTCTAACCTTGTTATTACTATTAGACTTCTATAACAGGATATTTAAGTGTGTGGATATATAATTGCTTAGAAGACTAATAACTATTCTAGAGTATAGTATAACACTATACTCTACGCCTATATTCTATTCTACTTAGGAGATTTTATATTAAAATATATTAGTTCTAGGATAGATAATTAACTTTAATAGATTATTAACTTAAATACTTAGGACTATTACCTTAAAAATAGTGCAGAGAAGCACACTAGTCTACGTCTATTACGTATCCTATTAGATTACAAAGAGTGTTATAGCTATATTATAGAACCTACAATATTAAATTAATTAGTTTAGAATAGCTCTTTCCTTAACCTAATTAGATCCTAGAGTTGTATTTACTAAGATTGCATTTATAAGGATAGGCTAGAGTAACTTAGATAGTATATTATCTATATAAATAGTACTATAATATTAATACTAATATATATCTAATTTAAAAACCTCTAAGTCTAATCCTACGTGCTATAGTAATATTATAGTAGTTAGGGAGCTTACTTTACCTTTACTATATAATCTACCTTATAGAACTCTACTATTAAGTAGCGACTTAGCGTATCCCTCTATAACCTTAACACCCCTATCCCCTTATCTACTTTATTAATCCCTCCTATTACCTTCTTTGTATAGCTTCTTCTTCCCCTCTTATATTAAAGCTACTTATTAACTACGCTAATTAAAGTTACTTATTAGCTACGTAGTCCTAAAGTTACTAAAACTCTAATAGAACTAAGTCTCCCTTTTTTAAAAGTAAATAGATAGTTTACTAAATTATAGTTAGGTACGCCACCTACGCAGGCGTATATACAAAGCTGCTTATTAACTACGCTAATTAAAGTTACTTATTAGCTATATAGTCCTAAAGTCTCTAAATCCTTAATAGAACTAAGTCTCCCTTATTTAAATATAAATAGATAGTTTACTTACTTATATATAGGTATGTTGCCCGCGCAGGCGTATATATAAAGCTGCTCCTTAATTACGCTAAATTAAGTTGCTTATTAACTGCGTAGAACTACACACGCTATCTATATTACTAAAACTAAGTCTCCCTTATTTAAAAGTAAATAGATAATTTACTAAGTTATAGTTAGGTACATTACCTATATAGGCGTAAATCTAAAGCTACTCCTTAACTACGCTAAATTAAGCTACTTGTTATCTACGTAGTCCTATAGTTTTTGCTTATCTTAGTAGAACTAAGTCTTACCTTATTTAAATATAAGTAGATAGATTACTAATTTATATATTAGGTATATTGCCTGCACAGGCGTAAATCTAGAGCTGCTTACTAGAGTGCTATAAAAGCTGCTTAATAGAGTGCTAAAATACCTAGTTTAGATAAACTTGTAGTCTAACTGCGTTATTAATTAGTATAACTCTATTAAAGGCTATAGTAGTTATATCTTTAGATAAGTAATTAATCCTACTATAGACTTTAATATATTAATAACTTACAAGTCTACCTAGCGCTCCTAATACTATTAACTTTGTCTTTAGTAGATAGATAGTTACCTATCTAATAATGTATCTATAGTTTTATACTAGCTATTCTTATCCCTATAGCATTCCCTTAATATTATTTTATTAAGTTAGTTAGTGTTAAAGGGATTAAGATATACTAGATACTAGCTAGGTTATAGTAGCGTAAGGATACTATACTAGGCGTAGTACTAGTTATTAAAACTAGCTTAGGTCTACCTAATAAGTAGTTATAGTAATACACGCGTCTCTCTATCTTTATATTACTTAGGGAGACGTCCCTATTAAGTGCTTGCGCTTAAGGTAATAAGGTAGTACCTTCTCTATATTATTATTCTATTAATATTATTAAGATAGGTAGCACCTCTAAGTTAATAAACGCTATAATAAGAGTTATCGCAGTTAGTAGTAGTTGCACTTAGCACTATCTAATAAGCTCCTAGAGCCTATAGTTTATATAATAGATAAGTAGTAGGTTAGTATACACCTACACTTCCTAAGGATCTATAGTCTCTATAGAGGATAGTTAGACCTAAGCTAAACTTAACACTTTACTTAACTAGTTATTTAATAGATTTTAAATTAGTAATCTTAGCTAGAATTAGGACTAGTAGTTAGTAGTTACTACTATAGTAAGGCTAAGGATTGTAACCTTTAGGCTTCTAAATAATAGCATAACTAGCGCTAGTGTTGTGCCCCTATAGGAGCTAAGGAGTTATACCTATCCTTAATAAGGCTAATAGGTAGTGTTAGTAGTAGTAGTATGTAGTCTTTTAGTTTATTAAGGGCGTGGTAGTTTATAATTATAAGTATATAGGTAGGTATATTAAAGAATAGTTAATTATACTAGTGCGCTAGTTATATTTATAACTAGTAGGCAGAGTTAGTTAGAGTTAAAGTAGAGCGGCCTCTCTTTAGTAGCAGTCCTAGACTACAGGACTAATTATTTAGGTCTGCTAACTATAGGTTATCTACCTATCTTTAGTATTACTTAGTATAGATTAGACTATTATAGGCGTAGTAGAGCCTAGACTACCTAAACTTAATCTCTATATAGTATTAGGGGACAACCTTATATTCTTAATTACTTGTGGTCTTTCTTTCCTTTAAAGTATTTAGCAACATTTACTTGCTAGTAGTAGAGGTTCTCTTTACCTAGCTATCTCTTAAGACTTTATAATAGAGATATAATTAAAGGGGTTTCTTACTATAGATAAGTATAAGCTAGTAAATTAGGGGCGTTAGACACTATTTATAGTAGCCTTTTTAAGCGTTATAGAGACTCTTTTAACCTCTTTCTAATAGAGGTAGGACTAGCTTAGGCTACTCCTAGATAATCTGCTCTACTTAAATCCTTGCTTAGTATTAGTTTCTCCTCCTTATACCTTAGTTAGCCTTATAGACTAAGGATATTCTAAGAAAGGTTTCTAGGCTACTATAAGACTGTATTGCTACTATTCTATATAAAAGAAAGCTAGTCTAACTAGTGTAGTCTAGGTAAGACAGCCTATTAATAGTATAGTTAGCTTATTACTATCTACTATTAAAGGGCTTTATACTATAAGATATACTATCTAAGACACAAACTTACTATATTATAATAGATACGCAGTTCTCTATAAGATACTATATAGGAGGGTAATCTATTTCTCCTTATATAGGTTATCTAGTTACTACTAGATTTATCTATATAAGAAGGAGTAATTCTTTAATTATATAATATACTTGTTTAACACATCCTATTGCGTTACGCTTATATATAATATATCTATTATAAGTTTATTAACACTAAATTAAATAAAAGCTTCTATAAAGATAATCTTAACCTTAATAGCGTACTATTAAAGATAAAGAGCCTCTTCTTCTATAACTAGGCTTTCTATAGTAGGGACTACTATATCTTGTAGTAGTTAACTAATATATATAATAGCCCTATTTTCTATCCTAAGCTAATATATATTAGTTCTATGCCTAGCCTAGGAAAATATATTAACGTGTAACGTATAGTTTATAGGGTATCTAAAGGATAGATTACCCTGCTTTTAGAATACTATAGTATAGTAGATAGGTTATTACCCCTAAATTTAGTAACTTGCGATATTATCCTCTTAAATAGTGTTATAGTTGCTATATTAATCTATATTAATTCCTAGTCTAGTATAACTTATATGCTAATCTAGGTTATATAATAACTATATTTTAGCAAATATAAACTACGTGTAGCTAATATAGGTTAGTAAGAGTATATTCCTAGATATTTATATCTTACTCTATTAATACAACTATTATACTCTAGTATATAGAGGAGTAGGTAAATAAAAGGATATAGTATAAATCTGCGTAAGCTAATATAACTTGTTAGCGTTAGTTATAATAAGTAATAATACTATAATTATAGTAATATATATAAATCTATATAATAATAATCTAGTATACTCTAAATTAATTCTTAACCCCTTGCACACGTACGTAATATAACACGTTAGCACACCCTCTCTATACTTCTATTACACTAATATAGCATAACTATAGTATAACAACTTATTGTTTAATAACTATATTATAGAAGTATATTAGTATAAAGATATAGCTAAAGATAATATATTATAAGTAATAGCAATAACACTAGTGCGCGTTATAATATAACAAGTGCACAAGTTATATATAATAATATACCCTTTCTATCTATAATAATATATTTATAATATATTAGCTTTACTTATAACCTTATCTACTATAAACGCTGCCTTTATTCCTAACACTATCCTGTAGTTAATTTAGGATTTAAGATCCTATTTATATAAAATACTAGAACTATATAGTATCTACCTATAGCTAAAATTAGTAAGCAATAATCTAATTGCGGTGTAGGTAGTAATATATACACCTAAAGTGTTTGCCCTATAGATCTATATATTTATAGTTAGTAAGAAGGGCATTAATAACCTTAATAAGTGTATCTATAAGGCTATAGATATATACTTTAATATAATCTAAGACTAACTATTTAGCTATATTTCTAACTCTAAGTAGACTAATATATAGGACACTATCCTTACTAAGTATCTATTTTTTAGATATTTTAATAGAGTATAGGTATTAAAATAGCTTATATAGTAGACCTAGATATATAGGAATAAGAACTAATACTCTAAACTAAAACACAAGTATATTATCTACCTCTTTAAATATACTAATCTTACTATTATAAAGGAGCTGTTATGTATAATTATACTATACTAGGTAATAGTATTACTACCCTAATTACTTAAACGTTCACTGTCCTATAAGGCCCTAGCCTAGGGAGGTCTATTATATATAGAGGTCTATATAGATACTAGTAGCTAATATCTAACTTTATTTATAGTAGTTTAGGTATATACTATAACTACGTAGTAGCCTAGTTAGGATTCTATAGTAACGCTCCCTAATATTTAAACTAAGACTTATTATAGGCTATAAGTAAGCTAGTATTACCTTATCCTATTAAATATATATAAAGATAATATCTACCCTAAACTAAATACACTAGTAGTATTACTAGCTTTAAAGACTAGGGTGCCTAGGATAGTAATAGTAGCGTTTTTAGGGGTTAGTATCCTAACCCAATAGTTAGTATACCCCTAGCTAGTAGTATTAGATTATAATAAGTACTAGTATAGCTAGATATAAGACTATAAAAGCAAACCTATTTATATAGTATACTAGCCTAACTAAATAATTCTACTCTAGATACTTATAAAAACACGCCTATAGAAGATAACTATAATACACTACTAGACACGTAATAACGCTAACCTTATACTATTATAGACTCTCTAATAGAGACTTTAGATTCTACTCTACTAATATAGACTTGCAAGAATACACACGTTAGGAATATAAAGGCTAGGCGCAACTATATAACTAAAGCTAAGGCTAAAGGTAATAGTAATAAGAGAAATACTTCTAGAGTGCAAGGCCTAAAATTATAGCAGTCTCTAATATAAACTAGAGTATCTATTATAGATGCCCCTTATATAGATAGTAGTAGTATAGGAGAGCTAAATAATAGTAATAGTAATAATAGCGTCTAGGTTTATAGATAATTATAATATAAGAGGGTCCTAACTATATAAGTTAAATAATATATATATATAATATTAGTATATATAAATAATATAATATAATATTACTATATATCCTATACTACACAAGCTTACTATATTATACTACCCCTTTACTACTATATATAAAATAGTATATATAATAATATATATATATACCTAACTTTAAACTAATATACTACTAAAGAAACCTATAATATATATAGTGTAAGCAACTAACTTGCCCTAGAATATTTATAATATAGAGTATAATCTTTAGTAATACTACTACACTATAATATAGGAGTGTTATTATAATAGGCGCCTTTATAGAACTTACTAACCTATTATTATAGGATATTTTAGATTGTAATTTTATATACTAGGTATACTACCTAGTCTCTTAGTTATTATTACAGCGTACCTAGGCAGCGGTATGCTACACGCCTATACTACCTAGGTATCTACTAGTACTGCTTCCTGTATAGTAACCCTACTAAATTATGCCTACTACGTGCCCTCTATCTACACTAAATTTTCCCCCTAGGTGCTATATATCTATCTACTATATAACCTATAATTAGGTATATTATATAAACTATGTTTAAATAGACACTAAAGTTAATATATATAATACTAATAATATATAAACTAAAAAGTAGTTTACCTTTATAGAATATATAGTATAGTAAACCCTATTTAGGTTTACTTCTCGTACTTAAACTACTTTGTGGTCTACTTCAGATAAATATGGCTACTGTAAACCAGTTTTGTACCGTAGTGTACCGTACGGGGGCGTTAAACAGGCTTCCTTTGGCGCGGGTCATGTATGTGAAGACGGCGGAGGATTTGGAGCAGGGTCGGCTGGATGCTACACCTGGGAGGACTCCATTGCGGATTGTGGAGAGTGCAACGGAGGGAGAGTGGGGGGGGGGGGGGGGGGGGGGTGAGCATTGATCTTTCGTTATTGGTTGGTGAGGATAAGGCTATTTAGATTTTCAGCGGGAAATGGCATTTGGGCGTGAAAGTATTCAAGAGTGGTATTAAAGAACAACCAAAGGGAATATTCGGTCATAAAAGTGTTTTTGAAAGCACTTCTTTAGTTTTTGGAACACATTTGAACCATGAGATAGTGAATTCAGCAAGGGGCACATTATGGATATAATGCCTTAAGACGATTTCGCAGGTGTATTCCCGAGAGCACCTCCAACATACACAACTAGTACGGCTGCATACCTGAGGAACCTGATTAGCAATCTTCTTAACAAGATTTTGATGGTATACACACGCTGCAGTCGCGCCAAAGACTTCTCCTCGTGTAGTCGTCGTAGTGAACAACAACACCATCGCAAATGCCACCGTCAGCGCGCATATCAATCCCAATCTAGCGGCTTTCGTGTCCAATTGATCCAGCCCAACAATTGCGCCAATGAGCAGACCCACGCCGAGGAGAGCACCCACCACGGAGACCAGAGTGGAAATTTTGGTATCGGAGTAGAAGTAAATTCCATCCAGTCTCTGCATGGGCGCCTGACTCCGGACCTTGAATACCTTGGGCAAGATGATCTTGGTTAGGCGCGAGAGGTAGTCCCGTCCAGATGGGGCGCCTACGGCTACAAGATCTTCATTGTGCTCTTTCTGGCCGTAGACGCCCTTTGACAAGCCTTGCAACTCTAGCCTATGTAGCTGGACGTCCTTCATTGCTCCGCCTCTGAACCAGTGCCGCAACGCGGCTAGTCCACGATGAGTTGGGGCTTCGAAACGACTCATTTGAGCGTTGGTCATCAAGCTGCTCCCTGCAGATGCCTTCTTAGCATACCATCCGTTGGTTTGATGTACATGTCCTATGCTTACTATAAGCGGCCAGTAATGGCTCGAGCCGATTGAGGGCATTAAGTCTTGTGATATCCTCTTGCCTGGTGCTGTTGGCCATCACCGATCTATCCCTGAGCGCTGCTAGGTTTTGAGATGCGATATAGTTGAGGGTGACGGCAACATACTTCTGCTCCATTCCTAAGAAAAGCTCCCCTTGATCGGGTATGACTTTACTCTTCCAGTCATTTTGGCAGACGTATCGTAGCTTCTCTACGCTTTCGATGCTCTCTTTCAAATTTTGGTTGCACGATGCGATAGCGATTGCACCAGATATCCCTGACGGAGATACCACGGTATCTCTATCATACCAGATAACCACCCGCAAAGTTCTCGAATCATACGGGTCTTCTGTGGACGGTAAAGATGACTTAAACCATCGATGCACTCGCTCTTGGAACTCTTTACCCATAAGATAAGAAGGTCGGAAGGGACCCCCATCCCGAATGTCTGTCCCTTTGAAGTTCCAGGTCGCTGCCAGAGTGAAGTCCTTTTTGTGTATTTTTGTATGCTTGAAAACCATGGGCAACTCCAAGGGATCATCTTTCGTGAACACAAGTGAAATGGCGAATTCGTCCATGTCTTTGACTTTTTGTCGCCAGTTTCCGCGGAGTACAACATATGGAGCTATTTTACCGGGATAGGTCTTGAGCACAATTTCGACCCATCGAAGTGATTCGAGGGGTGTAAATAGTACAGAATCTCTTTTTTTGGTCGAATCCGAAACAGTGAGGTATTTTTCCAGGTCGCTTTCAGTTGTAGTGGGCGGGAATAGCTCTGCATGGTATTGCTCTACCATCTCCAGTTCCAGCTTCCAAAATTTCATAAATCCAAGTACAATTGCATCGAAATCGTCGTCCAGTGTATCCATATCATCGATTTCACGTTCCACAGCGAGGAGCCTAGATTGCTGATGCAAGGTTGACAGGTAGGCCATGCGATCGAACCTTCTGAAGATGGCAAGATTTCCACCTATGGCCATGAAGCCGGCAACGTTCGGGTAACCTTGAGCATATTTTGGGGGTTCCTGGGCGAGAAAATTCTCGGTGAGCATCATCCTCTCCAGCCTCTCTTGAAGCTTTGGACGCCTCGACTGATCTTTGAAGAACATGAATAATGGAGTATGATCGTGCCAAAGGGAGGAATTGGTGGTATGACGATGTCGTTTTGATTGTGCTTCGATATCCTCGTGAGCGGGTCTGAGTGGTTCTGCCACAAGCGGTTCTTGTTTAGGTGGCATTGTCGATATAGTGATTCAACGCCACTCACAGTATGGATATTGACAAGTTGCGCTGTCTTAATATATATAGCAAGGTTTTCTCTTGGAAATTGCGATGATTATCAAAGGCCACAAGGCTATGCTAAACATTCAGGCCAAGGCTGCTCTTCGTAACCCCGCTGGAGCTGAACCTGAAGTTGAAGCTCGCACACCAATCGAGTACCGGTAGGAATGATCATTGGTCGCTCGAATGACAAGACTTGATTCAATTCTGCAGGCAGCGACATATGTAGAAGCTAGGCGTGTCTATCAATAATATTACGAGTTAATGCTTGCTGCATGCTGTCTCTTTAGGTGTAACTGTACAGGTCTAATGCATTACTTTACATTACAGGCATATGTGGAGTTCAGCCATGTCGGTAGAATTTATCTCACTCCAGAAAATCCCCCCAGAATACAGGTTCAGGTGTGATTATGCAAGTGCGATGCATTGCATCGCATTGCAGCCTTGGCATCGCATGCGTACCATTTCCAGGTAGCTCAGCTCCTAGCTACCTATATCCGAGATCATAGTATCATCATTCCACGTCAATTAGTTGCTCCCTGTACTTCGTCGCTCGTCGACACAATGTCTCTTCAAGATACTTATGGTATACCACAATTACACGCATCGGGTTTTGGCAAAGCCCCGGCAGGGCAATTTGTCTCTGTAGGAACCACGGGTATGGTAATATCTTCCAGAATAGACTCTTAGCTTACCCCAACAATATACGTGATAGCGTCTGGAATTCGGGTCGTGCTGGCATTGTCTTTGCGTGTGGCGCTCGACAAACAAAAGTCTTCAGTACATCGCCAAAATGGCATGACACCGAATCACCAGAATTCATTTTCTCAAGAAAAACCTGTAAGACATTTAATGACATGATTATTAATTGGACGGTAATTTATCAGCAGCTCCTTCTCACTGAGAGTCAGATCATAGCTGAAATTAGCGAAGGCTTGCCCAGATTAACAGCTCATCGCCGGAATGAGGAAACAGCAGACCCAAACCCAAATACCCAAAGTCAGGACGAGCCAAAATGCGTGAATGGGCTGGCAGCAAGCACCACATTCACGGGGCCAAGAAATTTCATAAAGAAGCACCGGTTGACCAGATGGATGCTCAGGAATAACGGTGGACGTAAATAAAAGTCCCAATCAATGTTCATACACGCCATCAAGACTCTGACAAGCCATGCAGAACCTCCGAACGAAGGGGAGGAATTGAAAGACTTTTTTGCACCAGCAGACCCTCACCCACCACCACAACCCATGGAGCCTCCAGCAGCTGAAATACCCCCACCAATGCCAAATGTCGAAGATAACGGAGCGCAATTCGCCGCACCTATGATAGTCATGAACTTCTTCGACACTCCGACGAAAAGATCCCTCACAAAAACCATCTTCGGCAGAGACCCAACTTTCCAGGCCGAATGGGTGGGCCAAGCTACTCATCGTACAGCAGGAGTCTAGATATCCTCCTGCAAATCACAGATATAATACATCTTCTGCGCAGTCTAGGTTATACATGATTGGTACCAACATCGCTCTAAAGACTTCTAGAGTCTCTTCTAAATCCTTGCCACACAATGCCCTACCCTGCCCTACCCTGCCTCCTCTTCCTCTTCCTCCTACAATCAAACCGAGCACAGTCCATCATATCCGTACCTTCGCAAATCGCACCAAGAAGCATTTTTTGATTGGTTATTATTAGCAAAGGAAAATTGTGTATTAATATTTCAGTGCAAGACAGGCTAGTGATGATAGTGACAGATGAAAAGAGAAGAAAAGATGGAGCGTGAAGAGGTTAGTGTAAAAGAGGATAGGGGAAGATTTTGTATTCTTGACGGGCGTCGATATATAAAAAAGCAACGTGGTAGAAGAACAGAGTACAATTGGTAGTCTCTTTGAATTCAAGAGATTGTTTACTCTTAGGAGAACTCAAGCGCGAGCAAGGATACACTTACGCACCTAACACAGATCATGTCAACATAGCACACACAACAGTCCGCCACAGAAGAGCAAAGTAAAATATGGTATTGATAAACATCACAAAAATACAATAAGAAGACTCATGTCTCCTTCACCTCTCTCCCCCGCGCCAACTAATCGGCACGACGAATCGAAAGGCAAAGGCGGCACCATCCAGAGGTAAGAGGATGATGGCGTTGTTCAATCTTGCTTCCCTGTCCACACTTGCTCAACGATGGAAAAAACGTAGTGGCAAGCTCTAGCTTAATTGGAAGCGGAATAGTCGTCTCAAGAAACACCAGCCATGGCTAGATTTCGATCAACAACAGAGTTTCACTGCTCAAATGCCGCGAGCTGCGTGCGCAGGCAGCAAAGTAGAGCAGTAGAGACGACTGTATAACCCCCAGACCCCACTTATGCCGACAAGTCAGCGCTTTGAATCTCTCAGATGCATCACTTAGGACGCTGTGACCAATTCTTCTATAAAGGCTGGTTAAACCCGTTCCGTATTCAGAGTCCAGCAATGCCAAAGACTAGTCATTTCACAACCCAATTTCACTGAATTGATTTTTTTTGACTTGACGAGATGACAGTCAGCTAGACGTCACAAGTCAGAAATGCAAATTCCAGTAAGTCGCAACCTGCCATGATTGGGAGTCTCATGATGTTTTTATCAATGAAGACAAATCTTAGCTGGTTCCGGGCCCGGGAAGGGCTCAAGTGGAACATCCAAAGCTCGACCGATGAAGGAAGAGTATGTCTTGGAAGACCACACAACATGTCGGAAACATGTCAAACAGTTGCGGGCACCTCAGCCAGGATGGCGCAGTGAAATCTTCATCCGAAGATGTGACCATTTGAATCCAATACGTTGGCCAAGACGGCGGTACAATGTATTGTTTGTGGGTGCCACGGAGTAATCACGCCAAGGACCATTCGGTCTGTCAAAGTCGCCTAGAGGCGACTCCATTTCTGTTGGCTTCTTGTGACTAAGTGAGGACTCCCAGATTGCCAGCAGCTCTTGCGAGGGCCAGCCTCTGAAGGGTCCTTACACAAAGCACTGGGGGTTACCCCCTACTCATGCAGGCCACCAAACGGACAATGACCACATTTCAGTGGTATTCACATCTTTTTTGGTGAGATATTGTAGACTTTGCACATTTCGTAGGCTGTAGTCTTGAATGGTGTACGCCAGTGGGAGCGACCGCGCGTTCTAGGTCGTAACCATTTTACGAGAGGGTCGACTCCTTGCCAACGGGACCAGCGCGATCGAGAAATTTCGCCGGGGTTTCGAGATCGACAACCCTTTCGTTGTTGACACAAGGGGAGCCTCAATAAGGCTCGAGTCGTCTGTAACTCCGCAGCGTAGGCAATCGAATTGGCTGGTTTCATCCTTCGTGGCTCGTCCGTACTCCTCGTGTTTGTGAACATTGCAGTCGAGATTCCATCCATCTGCAAGTTCGGGCTTCAGTCAAGACATGGCTCGTCCAGCGTTCTTGTGCTTTGCGAACCTTCTTCAGCGAGGCAAGTTGCAGTTTGAACAAAGTTCATCCTGACCACCAGCATCGTCCGACCGGTCATTCGCAAGAACAGGCAGCGCTTCCAAGCACATGCTTAACCATATCGTGGCAATCCCGTCTCAGGATAATGCCGATTTGTGAGCTGTCCTCTCGTCTTTCGCTCGTACTACTAGACTTTTGCGAGTTTCTGCTCGGTTTTAATCAGCCCCCAAAGGGTGCTAACAATATGGGCATTTCGCCCAACTTTTGCAAGCTATGCTTGTCTTTTTCAAGTCAACGCTCGTCTTTGGCCAGTCTCTTCTGGGTCTGACCCTTCTGCGAGCCTCATGCTTGAGTTCATCCAGCCCTCGTCAAGAGAATGCTGGGGATCGTGGGACGTCTCCCAGCTTCGTAAGAGCCGTAAGGCACTGTGGTCCTTACAAGTATGCCAATTGCCGACGGAGACAGCAGCCTACCATCTATGGCCAAACTTTGAGGTATGGTGACCTCATTCCCCAAGCTACTTCCACCAAGTTGCGACCCTCTCCCGAGGTACTAGGTATTGGTTGTACTTGGAAAGATTCACACTATCCACACGGAGGTCAAGCCGATGAAAGTTGCTGCGCCGTGATGCTGACAGGAGCGAATTCCGTGTCCTGGCATAGCGCGTGCGTCCAAGACACAATAGGGATAGTGCTGAATGGGGTGGTGCTGTTTAATCGATTGATATGTTGGGGATGATGGTGAAGTATGAATGGCGTCGGTTGTTGGTTGTGGTGATAGTCCTGAGGGAGAACACGTTTGGGTTGGCTTCGGTGAACGAAAAGAGGATAAGAGTGCCTCTGAGGGTAGAAGGGAATGAATGAGTGTGATGTAGTGAAGTAACGGAGGTAGCGTGCAGGATTTATGCCACTGCGAAGAAGGGCTGGAAACGGCGTGAAGAAGAGGTTGATGACAAGTGAGGAGTTTTTATGGGATAGCTCGTGTGGGTCCGTGTTCGCACTAGTTGCACTAGTGAAGGACATGGACCAAGCGCCAAGCGCGTCATTGAACCGAACAACGACAGAGGCCGAGTGGAGTGTCGTGGGATTCCAAGCGACAACATGGTAAGCACTGAATCAAACAAGAGCCTTTAAAAGTAATGACTGATCTTGTTTGTTTAGCCTGCGAAACGACGCGCGCTGCCAACCAAGGTGCGTGCACCTGTGAAGCGGGCCTCGAAGCTTGCGAAAGAGAATGGATTGACTGCAGAACAAGAAGCTGAGATTCGTGAGGCGTTTGGTTTGTTTGCTGTAAAGCATCCAGAGCACGAGGCGTCAGAGGAGGGTGTATTACGCAGAGATGACGTTCGGCGATGTCTCATGTAGGCCATCTTTGCCCGGCAAGATTCCCTTCACTAACGCTCAAATAGCTCTTTGAATCTCGCACCCGACAGGTCAGAAGTACCTGGAATCCTTTCGACCATCGATCCGCTGAACACTGGCTTTGTGGAGTTTGTTCCATTCTTTGCGTATACGGCAATAGCGATGCATTCCAAGGAAGAGGGATCAGAAGAGGAAGAGGACGACGAAGAATACAAAGGTGGCATCACAGACGAGAGTCACGCAGATGAGGTCAACTCTGCCTACAAGCTGTTCACCCACGGTGGCTCGGGACCCATCACATTAGCGCATCTACGGAGAGTGGCCAAAGAACTGAGAGAGGACGTCTCAGACGACATCTTGAAGGACATGATACTCGAAGCGAACGGTGGTGTCAAGGGCAAAAACCGAGATGTTGGTGGCGTCAGCCTGGAGGAATTTGAGAGCGTTATAAAGCGAGCTGGACTATCATTTGGCTGAAAGGCTACTGTTGATCGACTGGAGAGATTGTTGCAATCGGCGATATGTCGATTTCTCGCCTCAGAGACTCATAAGAACGTGGCTGTGCCAGTATCAGTCGCCGATGACCGGCATCGCTCCAAAGGGACTGAAAGGCCAAGTCATGTGTCGCACTTGGAGAGGAGGGTCAACTAGGACGAGGAAGCAGTTTTTCGACGAAGACTTGGACAATTGGCTTTACAACCCGAGCTATAACTGTAGATGGACGTTGTACGTTATTGAAGATGGAGAGCAGAATAAGGAGCAGTCTGCAGAAGCTGAAGCGCGGTTGAGCAAGGTGGGAATCCTTGGACACCATACACAAATAGTTTGATGATTTCCAAAACGGGGATGACGATGAGGGAGTTTTGAAAGTACAAACAATCACTCGTGAATATCCCTTCTGCTATTCATTTGCGTAATGACAGGAAGTATAGAACAGGAACCATGAAACATGCTCAGTACCAATCACGTTTTGTCTATCGATAGCGCAGGGCTGAAGAGATTCCCAACGTTCCTATACTGCCAAGACTCAGGGACTCTCACCGAGAACACGAAGACGCACGCCCGACGACTCTCTGGTGACACCAATCGCCTTTACCGGAAAACACAGTGTCCCTCTTGAATCTCTCTCACGTTTCTTCTGTGTGGACAGCTGTCGTTTCGAACGACTGTACCCTGATTCGACCACTTTTCGCCACTCTTGCTCGTTCTGGGACAGCCACCTAAATGCTCAGGTCCCAATAAATTGTGGACCCCTTCCTCCCTCCCTCTCAACCTCCTCCCCTCCTCCCCTGGTTCCATGTCCAGCGGCGTCCAAGCAAGCGGAAGCCAACGACGTCCCGGCATCTGGTCTTATTTTAGTTTCCCGGGTCCCCGCCGCCGCATCTCTGTCACTCTCCCGCGCAACTTTGATCCGAAACGCGACGATCCGCACGAAAAGGCAGACAGACACTCTCGACGTCGATTCGACCATCCCAACGGCTTCATGAACGACTACAAGGGATCCTCGACAATGAATCAGGGGCAGCGGTTACGCTACCTCAAGACGGGCGGTCTGGTGGCCTTTGTGCTGCTGGTACTGTATTTTGTTGTGCCTAGGGATGGGCTGTCAAAGAGCGGTATGTAGTAGAGCGGGTGATTGTATGTTTTGGCTAGGTTGACGGTAGGCACAGTATCGCATCCATCAGGAGGCAACACGGCGGCTGGCGGTGTCAAGGCTGAATGTACAAAGTCATACTCCAAGGACAAGCCGCTCATCCAATACGCCCTCATGATCGACGCAGGCAGCACCGGTTCGCGCATCCACGTTTACAAATTCAACAACTGCGGCCCCAGCCCAGAGCTCGAGAGCGAAGTGTTTGAGCAAACACCCAAGAAGGAGGGCGGTTCTGGTCTTTCGGCCTACGGCGACGATGCAGAAGGCGCGGCAAAGTCGCTGGATGTTCTCATGGACGTGGCCGTCAAAAGCGTGCCCCCAGAGTACCAGTCATGCTCCCCGATTGCCGTCAAAGCTACCGCCGGTCTTCGCAAACTCGGCGAGGAAAAGTCAAACAACACGCTCGCGGCCGTCCGTCGCCGCCTCGAGACAGCATACCCCTTTCCCCTTGTCTCCGAAGAGCGCAACGGGGTGGAAGTCATGCCTGGCGAGATGGAAGGGGTCTACGCCTGGATCACAGTGAACTACCTCCTTGGCCACATTGGTGGACCCGACAAGAACCCCACGGCCGCCGTCCTCGATCTCGGCGGTGGCTCAACCCAAATCATCTTCGAGCCCACATTTCCCGACACCCCACGCGGCGGTCTCCCTACCAAACTTGCAGACGGTGACCACAAATACAGTCTCAACTTTGGCAACCGCAACTTTGACCTCTACCAGCACTCTTACCTGGGCTACGGCCTCATGGAAGCCCGCAACAACCTCCACGCCGCCATTGTCGACTCGCTCTACCAGGCCAACCCAAAGGATACGGAATTCCTCAAGAAGCCCATTGTAAACCCCTGCATCGCACCCGGCATGTCGCGCGAAGTCCCCGTCGCCCTCCCCGCCAACCACCCCCTCGGCAAAACCGTGACGGTCAACATGACGGGCCCCAAGACGGCCTCGCCAACCCAATGCCGCGGCTGGGCCGAGAAGACGCTGCACAAGGACGACGAATGCAAGCTCGCGCCCTGCGCCTTCCGCGGCGTCCACCAGCCCCCCTTTGAGCAAACGTTTGCCCGCGAGGCCGTCTACCTGCTCTCCTACTTTTACGACCGCACCCAGGACCTCGGCATGCCCGAGACGTTTACCCTGCGCGAGCTCATGCAGCTCGCGGACAAGGTCTGTGCCGGCTCCGAGGGCTGGGACTCCTTTGAGGCGGTTCCGGGTGCGATGGAGGAGCTCAAGGATCGTCCCGAGTGGTGTCTGGATTTGAACTTCATGTATGAATTGCTGCGCAGTGGCTATGGGATGCCGATTGACCGCGAGGTGCGGATTGCGAAGAAGATCAAGGGGAATGAATTGGGATGGTGTCTGGGCGCAAGGTATGTTTTTCTTTCGCTTTCCTCTTCTTCTTTCCATTTTCTCCCGCAAATCAGCCGTAGACGTGGTACTGGTGGTGCTGCCATGAGACACAGGAACATGGATCCTCGCTAACAAACACCTCCAGTCTTCCCCTCCTCGAAGCCAATTCCGGATGGCAATGCAAGATCAAACAGGTCCAGTAGACCCCCACGCGACCTGCTTTTTTTTCTCATCCCAGACTCTTTTTTTCTTCACGCGCGCTCGTTGGCATTCACGCCATGAGATGGGCCGTGTGAAAATCGGGTCGGTACGGTGTTGCACTGGATTGGTATATTGGTATATCTCACGCTATGCTATACTATGCTATATCATACTACACCATACCATCCCGGAATGGTTGAAAGTTTTCTCGGTCGGAAATGCTTCATCATGCAAGATGCTAGATACTGGTGATTGGGCGTTTATCCCTAGTTGTGTTTTTTCTTTCTGGTTTGTAGCAATGCAATGCACTGCTGTACTGTACTAGCAGGACGCTATGCAATCTTTCTTCACGGACATGCACTAGCTGTTATTTTTGTCATTCTTCGGGGTCGGCTGAGGGGTCAGGGGTAAGGGATTGGGATTTGGTTGGATTGGATTGGATTGGACTGGATCGGATTGGATTGGACTGGATATGATTGATCTAGGCTGGGACTGCGGTTGCAACGCGTTCACGTGGGTACGTACGTGTACGGCAGCGTAAGCCAGCGTGCCGTAAAGTTGACCAAAAAAATATCAAAAAAAAAAAAAGGTAGAGGAGCAAAGCGTAGAGTGAAATAGAGTACAGTCGCACAGAGCAAGGCAGAATAAAGTAGAGTACACTGAATCAGTCCACAAGCAACCACGACCACAATCATCCTCAATACAAACCTCGTAAGCCCTTTTTGCTTCTTGTACACAGTACTTGTACACAGTACACCATGTTGTATGGTATGGATGGTGTGGGTGGTTCTCGTAGCTCGAGTTTGGGCTAGTTGATAGGACGGTATTCTAATCCATTTCCTATCCAGCAATATAAGCCCACAACACAGGACATCACCAGACATACAAATCACAGAGAACAACGGAGCGCACTTTCTCGTATATATATATATATATTCATACCTGTATTCAGGATATCATTCCTCAGCCACAACCTGTCCATGTCTAAAAAGAGCCAATATTCCCCTTTGTATACAACGTCTGCCTCTTCTTCAACCTCCTCGCCCTCACACTCTCACCGCCATCACGGTCCTCGAACCCCTGCTCCGCCCTCCCACCCCTCTTCCTCGCCTCCCTCAGCCGAACCCTCCGCCTGCGCAACTTGCCGACCCACCGCACGAGCGCCCGCTTGATCCGGTAGCTCAACAGCACGAGCAGCGTAACTACCATGACCGGCACCGCAATCACCCAAAAAAAGGAATCCGAATTCTTGATGCCGTCAAACTTTTCAAAATTCTGGCCAAAGTAGCCGACGAGAAAGGTGAGGGGGAGGAAGAAGATGGTGGCGGCGGTGAGAATCTTCATGCTCTCGTTTTGAAAGGCGCCCATCATGTTGAAGATGAGGTCGATGAGATTGTCGGCTGCGCGGCGCATTTGGTCGAGCGAGGCGGTGATCATGATGCAGTGGTCTTCGACGTCGCCAAGGTACGTGTGTGCAAGCGGGGAGATGTTGATGGAGCTCATCGTCTTGCGGGTGGCGAGGCCGCTAGACGTGTGTTGGAGGAGGGTTTGGGCCATGGGGTCTGCCTTGTGGTCGCGGAGCGAGTTGATGAGGGAGATGATGGGTTGGATGGTGTTGCGGAGGATGGAGAGTTCCGAGGTGAGGAGGTAGAGGAGTTGCGAGTGGTGGATTTCGGGTTCTTGGAGGACGTCGAGTTCGAGCTCGCCCATTGCGTCTTCGTAGGCGGCAACGACGGGTATGGCAAGATCGATGATGGCGTCGATGATGGCTTGGACCATCATGCTGCTGTCTTGGCTGCGGCGCAGGATGGTGTCGGGCGTGCGGAGGCGCTTGAGAATCATGTCTTCGACCTCGTCGGCCGAGTGCTCGAAGAAGGAGATGACGCTATTGTCGGCGAGTAGGAAGATGGAGACTTGTTCCACGCTGACGGTGAGGTGTTTGGGCGTAAGGGCCGAGTGATCTTCGAGGTAGACGACGCGGTCTAGATTGTAGCCACCTCGGTAGCGTTGCAGGGTCCGGACAGAAGTGGAGGCTGGGGAAGTGGAAATGGTCATCTTCTCGAGCGCGGTGCCGTCCAGCTGCTTCTCCAGGCCGTCCAAGGTGCGGAGCATGTCATCTTTCCTCTGACGAGCCGAGGGCCCGGGGGTCAACCTGTCCTTGACCGACTTGAAAAAGGATCGCTTCTTTTGCGTCCTCTCCTTCTTTTTCTTATTTTGCATGTGTCGTCGAGAGCGCGAGCCCTCGCGCATCTTGCGGGCATAACGTCTGCGTTCCTCGTCCGAGTCGGAATCCGAGTCGCTGCTGTCTGAATCGCTATCGACTGGTGTTCTGACAAGCTTGGAAAGGGTGAGCAACACTGCGGATGGTTAGTACCTGAACATGGTAGTATCAAGAGGGCAACAAGTGCAGGTGCTCACAAAAGGCTTGATCCGAGTACCAATCGACTTTGGTGCGGCTCGAGGTGCTCATGAGATCCTCAATCGCCAGGCTGTGGAGATTCTTGTGGTTGCCCAGTGTTTTGATGACATCCCAGCTGAGGCCATTGACATTGATCCAGCGACACGAGGCCCAGTCTTCCTTTGGGTGGGCGAGAAACTCCTCGAGGGAGTCATTGTCCAGCTCGTAGCACTCGACCCTCTCGTCGGAAAAGTCGACTACGGTGATTTGACAGTCGGCGTGGAGGTTCTGGTACTTGGAGGCCGTGTCCTTTTTGGTGTCGACACCAGGTTCTGCTCCGGGCTCTTGATGCTGGTAGGGCCGGGTCGGGGAGCGGTAATGACGGACGGTGTGCGATCGGGTGATGCGTCTGCGCAGGGTCGAGTCAAAGGAAGCGCGGTCGGAAGAAGGGCTATGGTCGGTGTCGAACCGGGCAGCTGTGGCGGTGGTGGAGGTGGCAGAGCGGCCTCGCGTTCTCTGGCCGTCGACGGGGTGGGTGTCAATGGCAAGGTGGGGAGCGGCGGTGGGGTCGGAAGTGGCGCGCTCGAGGTCGGTGGGGGAGACAGGCGAAGGCGCAGGCGCTGCAAAATCCTGCACGCGCGTCTCGTGCGGAGATTCGGCCATGGAAGAAGGAGGCGGTTAGGTGGCCGCAGGTTGGGGGTGATTGTCGTGGAGGTGGTGCATCTAGAATCAGAGGTTGGGGTGATTGTCGTTGTCGTGGTGGAGGCGGTGCATCGAGAATCCGAAGTGGTGGGTCTGATGTCGATAGGGGTGAGCCAGGGCAGAGCGGTCCTGGTAGGTAGGGGGGTAGGGTGGGAGTAGGGTAGAGGGTAGAGTAGAAGCAACTGCAGTGATCTGTGCTTCTGCTAGGAGACGGGTGATTATGGTGAAAGACGCATGGGCAAACTCTGTTCTCGAGCGCAAGGCTGGCAGAGGGGGCAAAACACGAGAAAGGCGTGGCAGGGTGGCAGTTGGACCCATCTACGGTGCAGTGTAGTGTTTGCACCCCCACTGCACTACTGCGGGTGGACATGGTAGACGGTGGACGCGCAGAGCGGCAGACGGTAGAGGCGCGTAGACGGACATGGTGGTGGTGGCAGATGTGAGGCCGAGGTTTCTTTGGGTATCTTGTGTTTGATGTGGTTGAAGTGGTCAGAAAGGATGAGGGTAGGCAGAGGGTGTAGATGCAGTAGTGGAACAGTCGACCAGGACTAGTATTATAGTAGATGCTGCCAACTGAACCTACCAACAGAGTATCCGTACCTAGGTTCAATCCAGGTTCAATCCAGGTTCAATCCACTGGCGAAGTGGCGAGGCGACCTGTCAGCGGCCGGATCGGTAATTTGCAAGGGAGAGAAGGGTCGAGAGCGCATCAGCCTTGATTAGAGGAGGAGGATGAGCATCATCCTTATCAGCATGATGGAAGATGACTAGGTAGAGTCGGCAGGTGGATTGGATTGCATTACAAGAGAATGTTCTATAGTACTACGCCTACCATGGACGGTGGATGAGGGAGACGGGGGGCATCAAGCAATCAAAGTGCTGGCAATGCATCGGCAACCAGTGGCGTGCGTTCTCCCTTTGCCTGGGCGGCCTTGGACTGCCCCTTCTCTTCTCGCCTTTTCAACTCCAGGGCTGCAGCTGTGTGGGCGAGAGCGCATAAAAGGGCTTCCTAGGCCGAGTGAGTGAGTGAGTGAGTGAGTGAGTGAGTGAGTGAGTGAGTGGGCAGAGATAGTAGTACCGCAAGTGTGTAGAGGTAAGCAGGTGGACGGTGGAGTGGAGTGGGCAGAGGATGGCAGAGGATGGCAGAGGATGGCAAGTGGGCAGACTCGAGCCCGGCGGCGGGCCAGGCCATGACATGACACACACACACACACACACCCCAGTCCTCTGCCTTGGGAGAAGGACCCCCTTCTTGCAACGCCCAGCCAGCCGCCAGCCCAGCTCACATTCATCCCGCCAGTGGCCAGTCAGTCTTCTTGTCTTTGCAGCCTCACCATCCACCAAAGCTACTACCATCCACCATCCATCCACCATCCATCCACCATCCATCCACCAACACCACCACTACCACCATCTCCACCATCACCGCCATCCTCTTACCCGCATTCCCATTCGAACATTATACTCTCCAGAACCACCTCCTCCACCTCCACCACCACCACCACCACCACCCGACCCTCTTCCACTCCACCACCGCCATCACCCTCTTCTCACCCGTCTCCCTCTCCCTCTCCTGTTCGCTGGCTTCCAGGCTCGCTTGCTCTTGCCCACGTCTTGTTACACCCTGTGCTTGTGGACGAGTACCCGTCACGGTCAACCCCCCTCCCCCTAAAGTGGAACTGGGCAGACGAAGCAAAGCAAACACCTGCACCACCACCACCACCACCGCCAACCCTGTGCGTACTGGGCTGCGTCGATAATTGATAGTCTGTCTGTCTGTCTGTCTGCTGCTGCTGCTGCTGCACCCTCTCCTCTAGTTTGCAGCTGCTAGCGACTTTGCGCTGTCGTGGGAGAGAGACCTGAGACTGCAAAGTGACATCGCCGAGCCTGCACAACGCACACCCACGCCTCCACCCTGCCCTGGGCTATCGCCGTTCTTGGACTGACACACCCAAAACGCTCGCCAACCCACGGGCCTCTCCTCTGACACTCCACCTCCCTCACACCATCGTCCATCACCATCACAACATCACTGTCATCGCTACTGGTGCTGCTGCTGCTGCTGCTGTTGTTGTTGTTGTCGTTGTTGTTGCTGTGGCTGCTGCTTTCGCTGTTTGCTGTCCGGCCACTGCCGCCGCCCGACAAACGCTGCTGCTGCTACTGCCGCCGCCGCCGCCGCTACCCTCTTACACCAACCACCACCAAGACCACCACCACCACCACCACCACCACCACATGCCACACTAGCTCCGACCGTCGCCTCCCTCGATCCCGTCCGTCTGCTACGGCACTACAACTGCATCTGCATCCACTGCACCAAACATGCGCGAGGTCAACTTCAGCATCCCCAATGCCAACAAGGCCTCGGTCGGCATCACCACCGCCCTCTATGACCGCCGCGCCCTCGACTGCACCT
Source organism: Plenodomus lingam (assembly GCF_022343315.1). NCBI lineage: Eukaryota > Fungi > Ascomycota > Dothideomycetes > Pleosporales > Leptosphaeriaceae > Plenodomus > Plenodomus lingam. The sequence goes on from NW_027093939.1 coordinate 115,776, forward strand.
CGACCCTGCCGCTCATCAACTCGCTTAACCACCTCGCCTACCTCACCACCTCGTCGGCCCGCATCCGCGATATCCTGACCGTCGATGGCGGCATCGAGCGCCTCATCTGCATCCTCAAGGAGGGCCGGAGTAAGGAGATGATGGACATGTGGAAGTGGAATCTGGCCTTCCAATGCATCTTCAACATTGGCGTCCGCGGCTCCGAGAATGTGCGCACCCGCGTCGTCGAAGCCGACATGGTGCCCGTCATTGCCACCATTCTCGACAACTACATCAAGGTCGTCGACAAGTGCAGGGCGCGGGCTGAAGCAGACCTGCATCGTTCCGGCCGTCTTGGCAGCTCGAATCGTCACCACTCCTCACGCTCGGGTGACATGGCCTCGAGCGCTAGCCACCGAGCAGATCGCACGCGTCGCTCTATCCCACCACCCATCGAGATACCCCCGACGCCCGTCGATTCTGCCGTGGCCGAAAACACACAACCACTGCCCTCCTTCTCGCTGAGCTCCCCGCCCGAGCGAACCACGTTTACGCGCGGACGACCGCCTCACCACCACCACCACCACCACCACCACCACCATCACCACCATCATCGCAGTCACGAGGCCCGAGGAGCTGGCTTCGGCGCTGTCGGCACTACCTCTCGCAACATCGGGCAGCCCCTCGCCACTGCCCTGCCCTCCATGGACACGACGCCCGATGCCTTTGCCCTACGACCGGTTCGAGATGCGGATCGGTTGCCGTCGATGCTGCCTGCCCTGCAAAGGGAGATTACCTCGCACTCGCAACCAGAATCACCCACCACACCCAGTGCACCACTGGCACGTCAGTCGAGCCCGCGGCCAGCCCTCGCCCGTACCCGCCGACGACCCTCGATCAGACACCAGCTGTCAGCCTCGGGCGACTCTGATCTCGAAGCACAACAAGATGAACTGTCCACGGAAGCCGTCGCAGCCGCAGGTCCAGCTGTGAGCGAGCCGATTGTGGGCATTCAAAACAACGAAATCAACATGGCGGACATTGTCGACAATGGAGAGCTGCTGGACGGCGGCGCCACGCCTGTGCCCGTGGCCGCACGCTCAGAAGAGACGGACGAGAACAACCAGACGTTCAACATTACCCATGTCCCGTCTTTAAATAATAGTCTAATCAACCCCATCAACACTCCGCCCACCACAAACGCCCTCCCAGGCTTCACGCCCATGCAGCCCGCCATCAGCGTCATCAACGCCACCAACCCTCCACCTCCTTGGTACCCACGCTACACACAGGACCGCAATGCTACAGCCGGTGTCCTGGCTGCCATGCCTCGCGACGAAGACGTCCTCATGTCTCTGCAGCTGCTTGCGTACGTGTCCAAGTACTGCAACCTCCGAACCTATTTCCAGAAATCCCATCTGGTGCCCAAACTGAAGATTGGCACCGATCTGCAAGTCTTGGACGGCGAAACATCGACGCCCAAGGCATGCCGCGATGAGGAGCTCGAGGAGGAGCTCGAGGAGTACGAACTACCAGACGACTTCAACATCTTCCCCTTGGTCGAGCAATTCACCGTCCGCCACCACACCTCGGACATGCAGTACTGGGCAAGCGTGGTTATGCGCAACCTTTGCCGGAAAGACGACTCGCGTGGCGGCATTCGTCAATGTGCGTACTACCAATGCGGCCGCTGGGAAGAATACACACGGCAATTCGCCAAATGCCGACGTTGCAGACGGACAAAGTACTGCAGCAAAGAATGCCAAAAGAGCGCCTGGGTCTTCCACCGCCACTGGTGTGTTGCAGCGAGTTGAGGACCCAGTCCAGCGAAACACGGCCGCATCCATTTCACCCTCTTTACCGTTTCACCCACACACACACACACACACACACACACACATGTGCGCATCATCGTCAACATACATGACCCCTGGATCTCATCATCTACCCATCTCAAAGTGGGCCGCATATTGCACGGCGCATTCACAAGGGCTTGGCTTACCCCTCTTTCTTTTGGGCGTTTTCTTTTTATTCTCTGGACCTTGTTGTTTCCTCGAATCATAATCTTTTTTTGGCTTGCATGCACATGCACATGCACATGCATATGTGCATGTATGTTCTTGTGCGCCATACCTCGTCTTTTTTTTTATGAAGCGTCACGATTACTACAAACCGGATACCACATATTGGCTTTGAGAATGCTTCTGTTCTTTTTTTTGGGGGGGGGAATCGGTTGGTTGGTGGGGTGAGGTAGAGGGGGAGTAGGAGTAGAGAAGAAAGTGGGCATTGGGTGCATGGACTTGAGGGGATCTTGTGGGTCAGAGTGTGGCTACACACGAGAGAGAGAGAGAGAGAGAGATGCATGAATTGGCGCATGTAATTGTAGGCAATTCAATCCACATTACCAAGATTGTAGCCCAAACTGAATCAAGCCATGGCACATGAGAGGATTGATTGCACAGTATTGATTTCTTTTTTTCCTCCCTTTTCTCGAAACGATTTCCTGTTAGACTAGAGTAGGCATGCAGACTATAGAGAGTAGAGTGTACTCTAGAGTACTGTGTAGACTGCTAGACGCACGGTTCCACTACCTATTCAAGAAATCCTCCCCCGGCCCCTAGAATATGCCCCCACAGCTATGTATAGCAAAGACTCGAGACAGTACTCATGCGCTCGGGTAGTTTGAGTATCATGTGATTTGCCACTGCTACATCCTGGCTATTTTCAGAGCACAAGACAAGTAACGTGATCCTCAAACTCGCCGACATCACTAGTACAGTACGGTGCGTGTACATGAACGTAACTAGCCCCAACCCCGCCACCGCCAGCCTTACACCCACCCACCTCGCTTCGCTTCGCTCTTCGACGTCACCTCACGTCCAGTTACATTACATTACCCGTGACCGTGGACCTACCGGGGGAACCCGCACCCGCCCCAGCTGCAAAACTTCCTTGGAACGCCCGCGTCTTGGCCGCGCGGGATGGGGATGAATTGAATCGGGGCTGAGCGAGCCGGGACTTGATCCTGTGTGCTGGACTTGGTCCTTTGCACGGCTTTTTGTTGTTGTCTGGGACTCTGACGGATACTCACATCTACACATACGTACATTGTGCCGTCCTTTGTTCGTTTACAAGTCCTTGCGCGGTCCGTTACTGCGTTGCACAGCGTACGTTTTCGCCCCCACGGCCTTGCTGCTTTGCGAGGTGCGCTGCGCATCTTGGACGTCTCGCTTTTTTTGGGGGTTTTCGCGGGGAAGTGATCGCCGGAGGAGGTTGCGAGGGGTTTGTGTGAGGTGGGTTGGTGGGTTGGGTTTGGGTGCTGGGTTCTGGGTATTGTACGTGGGTGTGGATTTGAGGTGGATGTAAGGCTGGACGATACCATACCATACGGGACGAGACGAGACGAGAGAGACGAGACGGTGCGCAAGAAGAAGCAGAAGGAAAAGGAAAAGCAAACGAGCAACCGCGCGCGAACTCAACGAGATATGATATGCGCCATTACCCTCGCCCTTACCCTTACCATCGACATTGACATTGACATTGACATGTCCACACACCATGGCACGAGCTGGAAATCACGCCGCACATGGACCTACTGGAAGTGAGACGGAAAACGGACCTCGAGAGACACACGCGCAGGCGCAGGATGAGCGCGCTGCTGGTGTGCATGGAGTAATCGAGACGGCGATGAGAGAGGGAGGTTCTGCATCGCATGGTGATGCTGTTGATGATGCTGGTGGGGGTGCGATGGGGTTTGCGACAACGACAGCGACAACGACGACCACGGTACCGACGACGCAGACGACGCAGACTTGCGCAGACGAAGATGCACTGCGCGCTCCTAACCCCCCCGGGCTACAACCGCGCGCGGACGAGGAGGCGCGCCAGATCAGGTTCTCAGAGGATGGGGAGGCCGGCGCTGGGCGTGCGCATGGGACGTGGGGTGCTGGCAAGGTGGCGGCGGGTGCTGGCATGTCGGAATTGAGGGTCGCGACACGCGAGGTGGGAGAGGATGGGAATGAGGGAAGTGGGATTGAGCAGAGCGGTGAAAGTGTGCATCCCAGTTCGTCTTCACCTTCACATGTGACGAATCGAGCGGCGCTTTCACCCACGCCGCCTACAGCATCCAAGGGCCGGAGTCGGGGCTACTCACTACGCAGCGCTCTGTTTCGCAGAAATGTACACGATACGGCGCAGGCGGATGGACATATCGAATTGCAAGAGGGGGTTGGTAGTGCAAAGGCGCAAATGGAGTATATTGACGAACGGGGACCGTCAAAAGGTGGAAATGCCATGGTGACAGTCACGCCAGAGTACGAGGCCTATGTTTCGAGTGCTTCGGAATTGTCAAAGACGGCGCTTGGCACGGGACCTATTGCTCTACCTCATCGTCGCACGGGACGCGATATCAAGGCGCGATACGTCACGATAGTGAAGGAGTTGGCCGAACAGGCGAGGAAGTTTATCCTTGGAATCAAAGATGTACCGCCGAGTAAAGACGGACGACACATCCTGCTCGATGCCTATCGAAGTCAGCCACTCCAAGACGAGCGAACTGAGCAGCCATATACCAGCAATTGGATCCGATCGACACGCTACTCGGCCTGGAATTTTGTGCCCCGGCAATTGGTGGCGCAATTCTCAAAGTTGGCGAATTTCTACTTCTTGGTCATTTCCATCTTGCAGATGATTCCCGGTCTGAGCACGACGGGCCAATTTACGACGATTGTCCCGCTGCTGTTCTTTGTCACCCTGTCGATTGCAAAGGAAGGCTATGACGATCTGAGGCGATATCGACTTGACAAGGCGGAAAATAATCGCCAAGCCCACGTCTTGCGTGCTAATGCTCCGGTCGAGTTGAAGCGTGCATCTACAGATGGCATCACCTCGCCTTCGCCCTCGCCAGATGCACTGCATTGGGAACCCATCAAGTGGCAGGATATCAACGTGGGCGACATCATCAAACTCGACCGCAATGATGCCGCGCCTGCTGATCTAGCTCTCCTCCATACCAAGGGCGAGAACAGCGTGGCATATGTCGAAACCATGGCCCTTGATGGAGAGACCAATCTCAAGTCCAAACAGACACCCGCGTTAGTCTCCAAGACCATTCTCGACGCCGAAGATGTGCTTCGAACTACTGCCGAGTTCGTGGTGGAAGACCCCAACCGCGATCTCTACAGCTTCGAAGGCCGTGTCGCCGTAGACGGCAAGCAAGCCCCTCTCACACTCAACGAAATCATCTTCCGCGGCAGTATTTTGCGCAACACTCCAGAAGCCATTGGCATGGTCATCTACTCTGGCGAAGAATGCCGTATCCGCATGAACGCCAACAAGAACCCGCGAATCAAGGCGCCCGCGCTCCAAGGCCTCGTCAACCGCATCGTCATCCTCATCGTCGTCTTCGTCCTCGCCCTCTCCATCTTCAACGCCGTAGCCTACAGAGTCTGGCAGCGCAACGAAGACGACATGTTTTACCTGTCCAACGCCTCCGTCGCCTTCTTCCCCAGCTTCACCTCCTTCATCATCATGTTCAACACCATGATTCCACTCTCCTTGTACGTCAGCTTGGAAATCGTCAAGTTGGCGCAAATGTTCTTCTTGCACGCCGACGTGGACATGTACGACCCCGTCTCCGATACTCCGTGTGAACCGCGCACGAGCACGATCAACGAGGAGCTGGGTCAAGTCAGTTATATCTTTTCGGATAAGACGGGCACGTTGACGGATAATTCGATGAAGTTTCGCAAGTTGAGTGTGGGTGGGGTCGCGTGGTTGCATGATGAGGATTTGAGGAGGGAGAGGAAGGAGGAGGAGGAGGAGGAGGAGGAGGAGAGAGGAGTCAAGATGAAGGAAAAGGAGAAGGGAAAGAGGAGGAAGGGCAAAGGGCCTGCAAAGGTGAAGGAGAGTGGGAAGGAGGACACTGATGCCGTGGTCGAAACGGTGTCGGATGTCATACTAGAAGAAGATGCAGGACCACAGTGGAAATCGAGTGCGAAGCCAAGCAAGACATCGAGAGAATTGAGAACGCAGGATATGCTGCGATACATCCAGCGGAAGCCGCACACCCCGTTTTCGAAAAAAGCACACATGTTTCTGCTCTCGTTGGCGCTGTGCCATACTTGTCTCCCGGAGACCCAGGAGGACGGCGAAACCCACTTCATGGCTTCATCGCCCGATGAACTCGCCTTGGTGCAAGCAGCACAAGACATGGGCTTCCTGCTCATCAACCGCGATGTGCAATCCATCACGCTCAAGACGACGCCCGCTGGCCCCGACGCCGACCCAGTCGTAGAAACGTACGAGATCTTAGATGTCATCGAGTTCTCCAGCAAGCGCAAACGCATGTCCATTGTCCTTCGCTTCCCGGACGGCCGCATCTGCATCATCTGCAAAGGCGCGGACTCCATCGTCCTGCAGCGTCTCAGACTTGCCACCCTTGCGAACAGGAAAATGGTGGAGATTGAGCGCCGCGCAAATGCGAGGAAGAGTATGGATGCTCAGCGTGTCATTGCTCGTATGAGTGAGCAGAATGAACGGCGGGCTAGTGGCCTGGCTGGAGGTCGGAAGAGTATGTCACTGAGCCAAGCCGCGCGTGCGAGTCTGAATTTGGGTCGCCCGTCTTTTGCACGCAGTAGTATGGGTGGAGGGGGCTCGCAGTCTGTGAGGGATGACGTGGATCAGTGGTTGAGGGAGAGGGAGAACGATTTCCGGGATGGCGACTCCGTTGATGAGGATACCCCTGCGCAGACGCCTCGTCCCTCGGGCCTGGGCCGGTTCTCAATGGCTTACACTGCGTCGGCACGAAGCTCGATGCAGCTTGAGGAAGTGGAATCGCTGGTCGATGAGAATGTGGCAGGGGATGAGACTGCAACCATTGAACGCTGCTTGCAACATCTCAACGACTTTGCAACAGAAGGGTTGCGAACTCTTCTCTATGGATACAAATTCCTGCCAGAAGCAGAGTATCAGACGTGGAAGCGAGGATACCTGGCCGCGACAACAAGTCTGGTAGATCGCACACGGCTGATTGAGGAGGCTGGCGACAAGATTGAACAAGACCTCGATCTCTGCGCCGCCACCGCAATCGAAGATAAACTCCAACACGGCGTTCCTGAAGCCATCGACAAGCTGCGACGGGCTGGGATCAAAATGTGGATGCTCACAGGGGATAAACGCGAAACTGCAATCAATATTGGCTACTCTTGCCGCCTCATCAAGGACTACTCCACCGTCACCATCCTCGACCACGAGTCCCCAACCCCACTCCTCACCACCCTCACCACCGCCATAACTGCCATCTCCCACGGCCGCACCGCCCACGCCGTCGTCGTCATCGATGGCCTCACCCTCAGCAAAATCACCGACGATCCCACCCTCTCCACCCCCTTTCATGACCTCGCCATCCTCGCCTCCACCGTCCTCTGCTGCCGCGCCTCGCCCTCGCAAAAAGCCCTCCTCGTCCACTCGATCCGCAAACGCGTGACAAACTCCATCACCCTCGCCATCGGCGACGGCGCAAACGACATCGCCATGATCCAAGAAGCCCACGTGGGCATCGGCATCACAGGCAAAGAGGGCCTCCAAGCCGCCCGCACCTCGGACTACAGCATCGCCCAGTTCCGCTTCCTGACCAAGCTGCTACTCGTCCACGGCCGATGGAACTATGTCCGCACGTGCAAGTACACCGTCGGCACCTTTTGGAAGGAGTGGCTCTTCTACCTCACACAGGCCCTGTTTCAGCGCGAGGTCGGTTACACGGGTACAAGTCTGTACGAGAGCTGGAGCCTTAGCATGTTTAATACCCTGTTTACTTCGCTCCCCGTCATCTTCATGGGCGTCTTTGAGCAGGATTTGCGCGCAGATACCCTGCTCGAGGTCCCCGAGCTGTATGCCATTGGCCAGCGCAATGGCGGCTTCAACGTCTGGGTCTACCTGCGCTGGATGGTCATGGCGACGGCCGAGGCCATGGCTGTGTATTTCTTAATGGTTGAGGGTTGGGCCAAGGGACCGGCTTGGCTGGCCGATGACAGTGTGTTTCCCATGGGTATGGGGACGTATACCGTCGTCGTCATATTGATCGCTGTAAAGATGCAGTATGTTGTTCCCCCACCCCTCCCCCCTCCAACCCCCAAACTAACCCACCCTCCCCAACAGACTCATCGAAACCTCCCTCAAAACCGCAACCAACGCCCTCGCCCTCGTCCTCTCCATCGGCGGCTGGTTCCTCTGGAACATCCTGCTCTCGGCCCTCTACAACCCCGCCTCCAAAATCTACTACGTCCGCGCCACCTTTCTCCGTCGCTTTGGAAATACGGCGCATTGGTGGTGTGTCACGCTGCTGGTTGTGGCGGTTGTCATGGTTTTTGAGATGGGTGTTAAGACGGTGGGCGTTGTGCTTGTGCCGACGGATGAGGATGTTTTTAGGGGGTTGGAGAGGGGGAGGGGGGTTAGGAGGAGGGTGGGAGATGGGGGTGCGGGTGTTGGTGGACGCATGGAAGAGGAGCGGCAAGGTGGTGCTGCTCGAGATGAAGAAAAAGAGCGTCGGGAACGCGAGCAGGAGGTTGGGGATCTGGTGAGGAGGAGGGTACATACTTCTGGGGATACGGTCGCGATGCAGGGACCCCTGGTAGGTGAAGGCGCGGCGGTGGATAGCATGTTGAAGAGTGGGTTTGGGGATGTAAAGATTAGGTGATGGGCGTTTCTTTTCTTATGCGATATATACCATGTTGGGTTTTCTTTCGTATACATATATACATGGTACTCAGGTTTATTAATTTTTTTTCCGTTGTATATTGTATATCTTTTGTGCCGGGGGAGGGGTGTTGGTGTTGCGCGATACAATATATGCGCGGAAACGGACTTGGAGTGTTGCTTTGTCGGCGTCTAACGTCTGCTTCTTGTGGCAGCTGACAATAGCAAGAGTATCTCGGCTTTTTAGATCGGATTGATTTGATTTGATTTGATTTTCATATATCTCGAGGATTGCTCGAGGAATAACAAGGCGCGTTTTGTAGGAGATTGAATCATGCACACTACACCAGCAAAAAGAAATTCGCGGTCTCATGTATCAACACCAAATCCAGCAAGAATTAAACTCTCCTTCTCATGTATCATCGGTAACCCAATTACACCGTCTTCATTCCTCATATTCTCCAAAAGGTGGTTTTTTTTTAAAAAAAAAACCCCCCTCCCCGATCAGAAAAGTCCAAGACCAAGCCCTGCAACACCAAGTAACATACCCACAATATGGCCCGTGGGGACAACAGCACCAGCCGTAAAATTGAAAGAATTGGTGCTTGAAAAGAGCGCGCTGCTTGTGCGGTTGATGGCGCTAGTGGTGGACCGCGTTGACGCAAGGCTTGAAAGGAGTGGGGCGCTGGACGAAGACGAAGGGCCGGGAGACGTCGAGATACCTTTAGAACTGGAATTAGCAAGGCTATTCGAAAGAAGCGCAGAACTGGATGAGGATGAAGTATCGATGCTGCTTGAGGGAGGCACATGGCTACTAGACAATACCATTGCACTGGATGAGGTGAGGCGCGGTGTACTCATGGCCATGGGAGGTTGACTGCTGGAAACAATGCCAGAGGACAGGATAGGAAAGGGGGGATTACGGGACATGACCGCAGTGGAAGGTGGCGGTAGTAGTGTTGATGAAATACGCTGCGCCGCACTTGAAAAAGGTACCACGACTGAAACAGCTCCCGTAGAAGTTGGCAGCTCATCAGCTTGTGCGACAAATTTCGTCAACGTGCCAACGGTTCCCCGTGTCTTGAACATGGTCGTCACTCGTGACGAGGTACTCGTTTTATCCGTGGCTTTGGCGTTTGGGTCACATGCACCTGTTCCAATCGTGCTGCCCAGCTGTTCCGTAACGGTAGCAAGGCCGTTCAAGTACTCAACCACTGTCGGGGCGACAAAGTCTGGATTCGGGATTTGATCGTACACGACGATCAGCGGCTCGTAATTCGTCGGCGAGGGCAAAGCCAACGTGAGTGTGGAGCCAAGGCAGACTGTGCCAACGGGTTCGACGGAGATGTGGCTGAAGGTTTCGTACACGGCATAGGTTGTGGGATAGGTCAGAGTGATACCCGAATAATCCCAGGTGAGGGTTGGGTCTGGCGGAATCACGCTGGTGAAGAGCGAGGAGCTGACTGGGATGCCGTCGGGATTTGTTGTGATGAACAAGGTGACAACAGGAACTTTGACAGTAGATACCACTACAACCCCCGGATACCCCAACTGTGTTGCTGTGACGTCGATTTGGCAGTCGCTTGTGCAAGAAATTGACGCTGAAGATGTTGAGGAAGGACTGGGTGTCAACGTCGGTGGAGTTGTCGTTGGCAAGACTTGGGTTATAATCACAGTTTTGGTGATAAGCGCAGTGGATATCGAGACAGAACCAGGGAGTGTGAGCGTTGTTACGGAAGTAATAGGCAGCAATGTGATCGTAGTGACCACTGTCGAAGCAGGTAAAGTCAAGGTCGAAAGTAGCGTCGATTCTGAAGTGGTCACTGGAACTTGGGTCGTTATTGTCGATGTAACAGGAGGCAATGTGATAGTTGACAAAATGGTACTTGGTGGTAGCTGTGTTGTGATGATTGAAGCGCTTCCTGGGACTTGCAATGTCGTCGTGACCATCTGTCCTGGCTGTGTTGTGGTGCTGATTATGGTCTCGGGTGGAGCAACACTAGTTGTAGTGAGGGTAACCAGCGGAAGTGTCGAGGTTGATGTTACCGTTGACACGATTGTGCTTGCTGGTAATTCTGTCGTGATAACCTGAGTCGAGGCTGGCAATGTCGTCGTTGTTACAATGACTACAGGTGGTAAGGTCAATGTACTAAGTTGTGTGCTGATGCTAAAAGAAACTTCAGTCGTCGTCTCGAGTAGAGTTTGTGTGGGCCCAGGAATGGATATTTCAACCGTTTGCGTTAGCGAGATAGTGTCAGTAAGCGTCAGGGTCTCTGTGACTGTCGCAACGACAGTTTGTGTTGAAATCGATGTCATTCCAGACACTACTACACGTTAATGAATGAAAACGAATTGTCAAGAGATTTTCTTACGTATGATAGTGGTGGGGACATATTCAGTGGTTACTGAAGTCGTGACCTAAGCTTCAGTCAGCATGTTCTTTCTTGTGTGGAAAAAGGCCAAAGTACAGAGGTATAAGTTGTTGTTGTGATGCTGAAATCCGTGGTTCGTATAATTTCAGTCACCTCTACCGTCGTCGGCACTAGTGTCGTAACCAGCGAGATCTCCGTTGTTGGCTGGAAACTAGTTTGAGTTGTGGGTACGAGCTACAGGGTGGTCAGCTATGACTGCGCGCAATCGATTCCATTGAAACTCTTTCTTGGACAGGACAAGGTTCGACTGCTGATTCTAAAGCCCAATGCCGAAGGCCAGGGGGTGTGAAGAGGAGGTGCTTACGGAAATAGTCCTGAAAGTTGTCGTCTGAAAGGTTAGTAGAAATTCTTCTCATTAGGTTCTCGTAAACTCACATATGTCGTGTACTTTGTTATAGTGTTTTGTCCCGGAACTGTCTATGAACGGCGTGAGTACGATGCTGCGGAATCTTATAACGACTCTATACCTACAGTGGTTATATTGACACCGGGCCGGGTGATTGTTGATACATCAGTCTGGTCAGAATCAGCAGGGAGTTTGAAGTCGATAAGCATCTTCTTTACCTTGGTTTCCGTTGTTGTTACTTTCTTAGTGTTCGTCACTGTAATATACTCTGTACATGTCGTCGTAAATTTGGAAGTCGAGATAGAGGTGGTGACATATCGCGAGGTAAGTGTTAATCTCTTCGTTATAGTAGACGGTCGCGGACAGCCCGAAGTTCCTCCATTGGTGATGGTGACTGTTTGTCTGCTGCAGGTATTCGATGTCGGAGGCTTCAAGGTTGGGTATCCATGTGCAGAAGCAGGGTCACCATATGCAGCAACTTGAAACTTCTCTTTCGGGATTGCTGTCACAGAGGGTTCGGATGACTCTGTCGCCTTGACCCCAAGTACCGTTTTGTTCTTCTGAGAAAGAACTACAACGCCACAGGTCAGCAAGAAATGCCACCGGATGTGCATGCTTGAAGTGAGAGACTGCTGAGCCCGCCGAACGAGTGGCACGCGGTTTGAGGCTGAATGAATCAGTGATGCACGTGACAACTATGGCGCGCTTCGGACATGCAAGATGGTCTGAATAGTCTGAAGTTTAGAGAGAGTATAAACATATCATTGTTGATGTGCACAAAGCATGGAAGAAGAGGTCCTGGTCGAGTGCGTACGCTTTGGTACTCTACCAATATGAGAGCGATGAAATGATACATACCTTTCCGGAAACGACGGACTGAATGCTATTACTTGACAAAGAGAGAGAGTCTGCAGAAGTGCGTGGCTATAAAGCAATGGTATAACTAGTGGGCAATTGCATAAAACGGCAGCGTACAAATGACTCGAGCGAAGGGGACTTTCCCAGCCTTGTTGGCAATCCTGTTTACTGGGACTTGATCCACATGCGCGGAGAGAATAATATCCAATCCGGGGTAGTGATCGACTTTCATTTGGGAGCTGCTCATTAGCGAGGCGGCCGGATGTGTATCAAAGTAGCTGGCCTAGTAATGCCTCCTCGGAAGCCAAACATATCGGCAAAAGTGAGTGTTATATCACCGCAGACTGCGATTACCATGAGAGATGAGATGCCAGGATATGCTTGGAGAGACGGTATAGCATCCGTATACCTCACCAGGCACACAGTTTTGCTCGGAGCCATGAATCTAGAGCGCTGTGCATATGTGGTGATTGCTGACATGGTCATCACAAGAGCCAGATCAAGCTACTACCTTTATCCATGTGCAATGAGAATATGCATCTTGCCATCTGCATTGATGCCGCTTGTGAGGTCATTGGCAGGATATATCCGAGGGGCGCTTTTGCAGTGGCCAATTGCCTACCGGTACGGTAACAATGAAAGGAACGGGAGAACAAGGGCAGCCTTTGAAAATTTGCCCAATGACCTAGATTCTCACGCTCGCAACAATGAAATAGTATTCCTAGAGTCAATGTGGCAATCATCGACGCCCGGGGATAGTGGCACGAAAGTAGTGTGAACGAGAAATGTACACTTGGGCTAAAGGTAGTGATGCACGTGCAATCGTCACCCGTAGCCGTGCACTAGGTACCTACCTATAGTTAGGCGGGCATGGGGCGTCGCGGCGATCAAGAACAGTCGTCTCCTTTCATCTATCAACGTCGACACTCTTTGTTCCCCCAGCCACCTCACCATTTCAGCAGCGATTCTGTGACCTGCCCTTGCTCAACAATCGCCTCATGCACAGTACACGGCAGCACTAGCCTTCTTCCTGAGCCCAATTATCCCCCAATAGCACTATTGGTTACATAAGATGCAGGACCTGACCGGTAGAGTCGTTGCCAATGTCACCACAGGCAATCTGCAACCATAAGGTGCACTGGTGGAGGTTTAACCCCGCGCCTGTGGCACCGGCGATCATTCGACAAAGCAACCAAGTGAGCGCCTTTAACATGTGCCCAGCCAGGCGGCTCATTCGGCCAGCGCAGTGGGCCTAGAAGCAACCCTGCCTCACGCTCGTTGGACAGTGAGTCCTTCTGTAAAAATACGCGGCTCTTTCAAGCATCTATCGCTTTGACTCCAGCCAAATTAGTCATATCAGCGTTAGGTCATCCTACCTATCGATCGTTGACTCTTGTGGTTTCTTCACCTTTTGTCGTTGCTTTGAGGTCTTGCTTCGGTATTTCAACTAATATGCACACAATTTGACTATGGCTTTCGAAAAACGTGCGTCGGCAGTCACAGTGCTACCTACCCCCCTGGATGTACCTGTGAGCGGAGACTTTGATCGTGATGACGGCAAATGGTCCAGTTTTCACATCAATATCGGCAACGATGGCACAGGCACGGGTCAGAATTTCAAAGTCCTGATATCTACATCCTCATCAGTAACACTTGTGCCACAACAAGCGTCTTGGTGTGACACCGAATGCGCGCTGCAGCGTGGCGTACAGCTCTTCAGAGGTTCTTCATCTCGAGGACTAGAGATCACCAGCTCCAAAACATGGAATGAACTAGGAAGTTACGAAATTCCTCTACCCGACTGGTTTACAGCGAATTTGACTCTAGATCCCTCGGGCCTGCTCCCAGGAGCAACCTTTGGGGAGGACTATGTTGCAACTGGTCAAAGTGTGGCGAGTACTCGGAAGTCCCCAAAGCAGTTTGTAGGCGCATATCCCGACAAAGACTTCTATATGGGCTGGCTTGGACTTGCAGTGGGCGAAAATGGTCTTACAAATGGAAGTCTCCTTAATTTCCTGGATAACCTCGTCGCCACAGACGATCCAGTAATACCTAGTCGCTCATTTGGGTACTCTGTGGGAGCGCATTATCGTCAGTATCCCTTCTTTTCATTAGACCGGTATCTAACCATGGACGGGAATGCAACTGGATTCGCGACAGCTGTACTGACCTGTATCAGGGAATAATCAAAGAGGTGTTCCTGGATCACTTGTACTTGGCGGCTTCGACAGTTCCCGATTCACAGGAGATGGCGTCTCGATCAACATGCCAAGCGCACAGGATAACAGCCTAGTAGTTGGTGTTCAATCCATCTTATATAAAACGGATCCAGCCGTATCGACGATTACGCGGTCTTTCACAAGCAATGAGGAGCGACCCGAGGGGGGCTTCATGGCAGTCATCGACTCAACCATACCATATCTCATATTACCCAACGATATCTGTGGCTTCTTCGCAAAGGAATTCCAGCTGACTTACGACGAAGTCTCCAGATACTATCTGGTCAATGACTCTGCGCATACAAGCAATATTCAACGGAACCCAACGGTATCTTTCAAGATTGGAGTTGGGGACCAAGACAGCGCTCAGGACTATACAAACATTGCCCTTCCGTACGCAGCGTTTGACTCGCAACTCAGTTCGCCCAAGGTCAACCAAACAACACGGTATTTTCCCATCAGACATTCGGATGGTGGCAAATCTGTCTTGGGCCGAACTTTCTTGCAGGAAGCTTATTTGATTGTTGATTATGAGCACGTCAATTTTACAATTGCCCGGGCGGCACTTGATGATGTCCCCACTTCGAAGCTCGTTCCCATATTTCCTCAAGATTATGTCCCTCCATCCCTGAACAATGGAAGTGGTGGAAGTCAGGGACTTGCCGCTGGCGGAATTGCCGGTATAGTCGTGGGTATAGTGCTAGCCTTCATCATTGCTGGCATTGCAGGGTTAGTGTTTTTCAAAAAACGACGTCGTGCCAACAAAAAGGATTCATATCACGAGAGTTCTGAAGTCGACGCCACGTATGCTGGCAACGAAGTCAAATATCGACGTGTCTCTGAGCTCACTGGATCTGAGCTTCAGTCACCAAAAGGCTCGGCAGCAGGCTACTATAGTTCTGATCCCAAGGCAATCCCTCCTATCAGCGAGATGTCTCCCGAAAGTACACCTGCCGAATTGTACAGCCCGCCTGCGGACGGTAGGGATACTTTTGATTACCTTGTTGCAGGCAGAGTTCGACGGCGCGGCGCGACGAGAGACCGAGACTCATCTGGCAACAATACGCCACGTACGCCCATTGCCGAACTATCAGGGGAAGGTGCTTTAAGTCTAGCATTCAACGAAAAGGATCGAGGGCCCAGCGACATCTCTCTCCAAACAAACATTGACGAGGTAATTGCGAACGAGCGATCTTCAGACACAAAAGCTAGCGCGGAAGTCGCGAGCTCAAGTGTCAAGCCTGGTGAGCCAGCAACAGCGACTGGGATCGCTCAGGCCAAAGTTGATGCCAGTACGGACGCCAATTCGACCGAAGATGAACAAGGACAACAGTCTACGACCGAGCGGAGACCTTCTCACACCAGAGACTTGAGCGATATCACCATACAGAGCGATAGCACTGCCGTGTCACAGCCCACACCCGGGGAGCTCGAGCACTGGGCGCGAAGTGGAAACCAAGGACCAAGGCGACCGATGTCACCTTGACGTGCTTGGAAAGCCTTGGTTTGGCTGTTTTTTGTGTTCTTGACAACACTTCTTCCCTGTTATAATTCCCTTCGTATATGTATTGACACGCGATGATACCCACCACTACACTCATTATTTAGATAATATGTAGTACAACTACACTAGCATAACCTCAATGCAACAAACTGCCTTCTTGATGTTATACAGCATAAGTACTTCTCGTATATAGCATGATCTCGCGATTTCGCGCATACACCAACGTTCCAGCAGTATACACAACATCTGCAGCCATCTGACCCACCATCATCGAAGAACACACCAATAGCAGAGACCTCACTCATGTTACCCCCGTCTTCACCTGCATCCGTGATGATTGCTACCAGTTCAACACCAGCACTGCATACAGGGAATCGATAATCAATATAAAGGCTCGCTTTCCTATCGCACAGGAGAACAAGCACTACGTCTGCAGCAACGACCATGCAAGTGTGCTCATATGCTATTATAGCTTCTATAGCACTGATCCTTACTGCAACTGCAAAGCGTCTAGGTCGTATTGTAACGATGACTGCATATGTTGTAAGAAGGGTAATCGCAAGGCTGAAAACCCACCATATACTCCGCGCTAACAGCCTGCTGCTCTCATCAAACCACTTGGTCTCCAAGCTGTCAAGTGTGGTTGCACAACATGTCATGCCACCACCATTGGCCAGCCGTTCGCATTAGTAGATCCTGTCAGAGCGAGCCACGATTCTCGCGCCACAGTCAACCCAGCCCAATACCTCCACCATGTGCGTAAATACCGCAAGTAACCTCCGCAGTCCCTGCAGTACGTTTAGCCAAGCCATATATATCAACGTGTGGCTAAACATTCGCCACTTTTTCATCTAGAATGCGGTTCAAAGCTACCGCGAATTCAGTCATTGAGAACCTCAACGGCCAGCTAGCGGTACAGCACCGGTACGTGCGTTCATATGAGTGCAGTAACGTATGTAGGTGCGTGGCACAGTTACCCAGGTCGGCAAAAGATATCGGTAAACGCAGTCGGTGTTTATTTTTGAATTCTCCAAAAAGAAAAAAAAATTTGTCAACCGGGGCGGCCGTACCTAGAATTTGGTTACTGCTTGGGCTTTGCGTGTCCAGCTGACGGGCGTATAAGCATGGCCACATATAAGTGGCTTGGTCGTCCCGAGGCGGGGGCCAGGGCTCCATAAAACCGATGTCTTGTAAGGCTAGGTATTCTCTAGCCGTTTATGTGATTGGAATATCGGACGATATGAATCGGGAAGGTGCCGCCGAGTAGATGTTCTCATGACATATTGCAGAGACGAGGCAGTAATTTTGGCACAATGCTGTTGGGATGGGTGGTTAGACGTCTGGAGCTTCTCAAGGATGATTATTTTGTGAGCGCGATTAACAGGGTGTATGGATGAGAGAAAGATGGTTAGATAGTGAAGTGATATTGCACGCCTGTGCCGCAATAAGCCATACTATGTACGTTGGATTATCAAGGTACCGGTGTAAGTGCGGGTGCCTGACCGGAGCTTATAGGATATACCCGCTGTCGACAGATATCTTGGTTCCTTTTTTCATGACTCGTGCATCATTGAGTATTGAATTTGGGCGATGTTCATATGGATCCTCTCTGAAGTCTATTGGTGTAGTTTGTAGACGTCGAATTAAAGCCTAATTAGACGTTCGGTAGGTACAAGCTCAGAAGGCTCTGGGCACTATGACTCCTCTGTAATGAGTCAAAGAAACCACATTATGCTGAGTATGCAAGTCGTTTGAGCTGAACTCCATTGAGAGAGGAAGAATTCGAGGTGGCTGCTGCCTGTGAGTTATGAACAGTGGGATCTGCTGAGTTTTTGCTACTTCTATTCATCTCGAATCGATTGATCTCGCTGGCTCCATTGTTGGAAAGGCTTCATTTGTTGCAGCCAGGTTGAGGAATGACATGGGCCATTGCATCACAGGAGTCCAAGTCTCATCCACGCCATTAAAGCAAGATCTCATGAGGCGATCACCCCATCCCCGCAGATACCAATATCGTGGCTCCGCAACGAAGAACATTGTGACATAGTGGCTTAGTATGGCCAGCGCACCAGGTCGTTGCTGCCGCATGTACGTCAAGAATGTCGGCTTCAGACGGAGTGACCAATTGAACAAGAATCGCAATTCTCGATTGTCGACTTTTGGAGGTGTTGCAATCGCAAGAGTCGCCCTTAGACTGGCGATTGCTTCGAGGTATGTTGTTCTTTCTGAAGCATCAAGGTCCTGCTTATTCTGGACAAATGTAGTCAAAGCAGGCAATAGCTCCCCTAGATCTTGTAGGAGAGGCTGGGCAGGTGTATCTTCTTCCGAATCACTAAGCATGGGAGCAAGAAACGAGCCCATCACAAACTGATATGCGATTGCAAGGACATGGCCCATACCCTGCATGAGGCTGAATATGTTCAAGATATCCTCGACCGCAGAGCTTGAGCTATCAGCGAGAGGCTGCCCAGCTTCGAATCCTGTGGATGCAAACACACTCAATGTGAGTAAGGTTGAGGTTGCCAAAATCGCTGTGGCTTCGTGCGGCTTTACGTTGTGCAACCTTTCCCG
This sequence comes from Plenodomus lingam, assembly GCF_022343315.1. Lineage (NCBI taxonomy): Eukaryota > Fungi > Ascomycota > Dothideomycetes > Pleosporales > Leptosphaeriaceae > Plenodomus > Plenodomus lingam. The sequence continues at coordinate 134,379 of NW_027093939.1, forward strand.
GACTCCTCGAATCGCCAGGTCTTGATGATGTATCCCACATGTGTAGTACCCGGGTCCTTGGTCCAGGCTCTGAAAAGCTTTATGGAAAGCGGAAAAGGCAAGGATCTCGTGCATGAGAAAGGTGTGAGCAACAGCGTGCTTTGGAGTCTCCACTCTCCACGCGTGACGCATATCGTCCCGCAGTGAGAGCACCTCATGTGCCTCTGTCGACCAATGGTGCATGAGTTCCAAGTCCATTACCCATATGTCCGACTGTATAGCTTCAGGACGATGAAGAAACCTCGACAAGAAGGGAAACTGATCTGGTTGGGAGGCTGGTGAGCTTCCTTCCGAGATAGCTGATGTAGAAGTCCCTTCTCCAGAGGAAGTGGTGGGCGTATTCAGAGCATGGTCAGTATGTAAAGATGAGGATGGTGTTGTCGAGTCATTCCTCTAAGGCATGGTTAGTACATATGTATGACCACGGCTACTGCCACGCACTATCACAAATGCTTCACTCGCTGGCTGCTTTGGGCCCTTGTGAAGATTGCTGCTTCCGGACGACGCACCGGCCAATGGCTGAGACTCAGCATTTACCAGGCTGCATAGGACGCCATGTCGTGCGCAATTTGAGCATGGCCTGAGTTCGTCACACTACGACACATTGAAGTTAGATTTAGGTTTTGGGCGGTTTGGGAGCCCTGGCGTGACGTTGATCACATACCTTCACATGACGAGCTTTGCATTGCCTACAGCCGAGTCTAGACCTAAATTCGGTAGATTAATTAGTCAGAGGTCAGGTAATATAGGTAAACGTCTGCAGACGGTGAAGATTGGACCAGCCACTCTCGGGCTTTTGGGCGGGAGTGGCTGAACAGTGGGGCGTACTTTTTGTGGCCAAGACGTGGCATAAGGGCTACAGCAAGCGTGAACTAGCCGATCGCGATAAAGAAATGTCACGAATCAGTCGAAGGCCTCCTGTGATCAGCCTCGATATGCAAAAATTGCTGTTGCCGGTAGAGCGAGGGAGGAGGCGAACGCGAGCGGCAGCGCCGGCAGTCTTTTGGAGGACCCGCGTCAATCTTTTCATAGGTACATGGGTCAGCTCACGCTAGTTGCACGTAATCAAAACAATCAAGAGTAGCTATGTTGGAATTGGTCGCGTTCGGAGATAAAATGCCAAAGATATTTCTTGTATGCCACATATCCTACCTCATCTATCGCCCTGGACTACCATGCGCATACTCGGGACACGGGCCATCGCGACGCCTTCGTGTTCGAAAAGGGCCGCAGTTGGCTTGCCGTCGCATGGTTCAACATCGATACCACACACAATGCGCGTCTCTCATCGAAGCGATTGCCTTCTACATATGAGGATCTGATGAATGCAAAGAGGTTCGGTACCTCTGAGTGGCATCATTTTTTTTGCTATTTGCATTCGCTTATCATGGTCGCAGGTAGGTACCGGTATGGACCCTGCGCTTTGACTTCGAACCATGCGGCATCGACCATTCTTGGCAAATGAGAGAAGAAAAGGAGAGACAGTCGGCGAGACACTTGAGACATGCTTTGCTCAACAGACTTCTGGGTACGTATGCTCGGTTGGGGTAGCAAAAAATAAGGACTCCGATATGACCCTAACTGAGTACAGGGAGCCAGAATTTTGATTCATCTAGCTGGAGGTCTCTGGCACTGCCGCCGGTAGGAATTGTGCGATCTATTATTAGGTTTTTGTCTCAACTATATGGCCATTTTATGGACGAGTCTGTGGTTCTGATATGATTTTGTTGATTGAAAAATGACGCCTCTTTGTGGGACTTCCTGACCTGAATCAAAGGTTTCAACTGCCTATCCCCAGTTCAAATCATATCACAATCCTCTTGACCAACACCCTATCATATATCTGCTTCTCAATGGCCGATGATGCTACACAGAGTCGATGGCGATGGTATCCTCGAAAGTATCGATAGAACAAGCAGTGAAAACCCTATTTGTCTATTGTCTGCCACTTTGCGTCTTCATCTTCGTACACAAGCATCGCATTGACGATCCGAACAAACTTCCTCCTTTAGCGCCTGTATAACCTGCGCTCAGGCTAAACTCCCGTGCTATCCATTCCTCAGATTCTCACAAGCCTTAGATGTATGGCGAAAGCACCTCGAGTTTCCGGGACGCTGGTCAACCTCGCAGAGCAGAACCCTGGGAACGCAATACCACACTTCAGGAGTATTATTTGAGCAATTTTTATACATCACCAAACTTTTGATGTAGCACTACAAATAATATTGACGTCCAAAAAGCTTCCTCTCGTCCAACGTCGTTATTAGCGTTGAGCAAATTCATTCATAAATCAGCCAAGGTCACTTGTCAAACGCCAGTGAATTTTCCGTCAGGACTTTTCGTGCACTCTCACCATCAAGACCCACTTTTACATCCTGCGACCAAACAGCAGTCTACTCTTCCAAGCTCTGTTCGTGCATAGTGATGCAACGTTCACATCAGACTGGGCCCATGCTCAGCTATGTGAAAGGAAAACGAAAGTCTGCCCTGGCCATATGTAACCCATGAGTTCCTCCAACTCGACATATCTCCATAACCTTCAGGAACAGAAGTTTAAACTACAAGATGCGCCCAGTCAATAAAATACAGCAAGCCACCAATGTCTTCGACGTTTCGGCTGGTCTTCAACAAGATTTATCCATCGAGGACGATGATCACTCCAATGCTAGAGACACGTCGTATCCAAGCGACACCACTACAGCATCTTCTGACGATATCGAACAGTTGTCAGAAGACGATCAAATGTTCTTCGAATTCTACGATCTTGTTGTCAACGAAGAACAAAATAGCTCTGCTCCAGTCTTTTCGCGTGTGCTGCTAGAAAGCATATGTGACCAGAAGCGAACCCTCGTGCGCGATTTCGATCTGGAAGACGAAGAAAGGACGATCCGACATCTTGAGTATCACTTTTCGAGTGTTGAAGTCACAAAAGTCTGGCAAGACTATCACAAGGAAGATGTGCCAGAATGGCTACTTGTGCGGTATCCAGCACGTGTTGAGCTGATTCATGAGTTTCATTCAAGATTTGGCAAATACTCACGGCATATTCAACTTCTCCAGAAATACAGCGATCTGGATTCGGTTACGCATTTACTTACGCCTTACTCTTTTGAATCTTCCAACTCCTTCAATTATATTCTACTGGAGGAACACAAGGATCCAGGCGTCATGAAAGCGTACCATGTAGCTTTAAAGATAGCCATGGCCATCTGGCTAGAAAGCGACGCGCGCGACCAGTTTCAAATGATCATGTCAGCAGCTGCAATAATATCCAACCCGATTAAGCGAATAGTTTGCTTTGGTCTAGGTCAGATCCAGTTCACTGATAATGCATGGAACGGTTCTGTCCTGCAGCATTTAGCCGTCTTTACAGTCATCAAAGTACTCGAGACAAGATACAAGGAATCAGGTCTGGACAATAGGCCTATTGACATCTTGTTCCAGGACCCATCATACGAAAAGAAGGACTGGATTCTCGTTCGGGAATTACATCGGGCCATGGGTTGCGGTGAAATCAGCAAGGTGTACTCAGTCACTGACCCGGAAGGTCTGCTCGCTGTGGACACCAACACGTTCGTTGTTACAGCTTTTCTCCCCTTCAAAGTACCGCTAATGCAGATCGTCGCAGATCTGTTTGCCTCTTCTTCAGGTCCGGCTGCTTTTATTTGCGACAAGATGGCCTTGGATACCACTAAGTGGTACTATAAATTGCACGATCGTGACTCTCCCGCGGTGGCGAGATTTTTTGCCCAACGATAATTGCGACTAGACCGTGGATTTCCAGATGATGAAAACGAGATAGGGCTAAAGCAGAACACAAAGGGCAAAATAGACCCCTGCTACTGGCTCTCCAAGATGGATTTGCATGTACGTAGGCGGGTGTAGAGTTTTGACAAATTGTTTGCATACCTGGTTGGGTCGCGTACCGGTAGCGGAACAAATTATACGGTATTAATCGTAGTTCTTTGTTATCACGCAAATCTTCATGCATCACGTGCATCACCGTTCTTACCAAATCTTAGTTCCATTGTCCAAAAATTGTACGTCTTCAAAGAATACGTTAATCACATGTTCAGTCCAGGAACTACAAGTAGCTCAGTGCAGCTGTCGCACTGGGGAGAAAACGAATCACTCGCGATGAGTCGAAGTACATTCGGCGTATGTCTTCCACCAAGCATTGCTAGACCTATACAGATGCATTTGCAGTCTAAGATATATTGATTTTAATAGAACTGTTCCTAAAAAAAACTAATCCAGGCAAATTGGCTCTAAAAATCGCTTTGAACAGATCCTCCAGGTCCTGGTAGAGCGATTCATTGCTGGGTGCATAGGCAAAACGTAGTTCGACATTATTATCAACATGAGCCTCTTACGGTCTTGCATTTTGCCAATGAATTGTCTTTGAAATACATGGAAAGCATTACGATCTTTGTCATTTGTTTGGTGTTGACTAGCAAGTGAGACTTTGTCGTCGCACTGCCGTGATTAGAGACAATGATGCATCAAAGATAAGAACATCTGCAGCAGCAAATCTTAGCCCAGTACCCTGCATTGAAATCATTCAATATTTTGCGATAATATTTTTATCTACCATGTGATCTTAAAGCATGGGTCCTTGCCTTGGAATGGTGTTCTCCCGTTCCACGGTCCTCGATGCTAGTGGCCCTAAGTACCTACCCAACCATCAAGGAATATTTCGCATCCCACAAGATATAAAACAATGTTATATCCTTAAGGACAGAGTTATCTGCTATTACGACCATCTATTGGAACCAATTGCGAACTGATCCCATACTATCCCTGTTGCACTTCTGAACCCTTTGTGTGTCGCACTTCCATAGTCGGGCGATCGTGTTGTCAACGCACTATGTCAATTATGGCCTTTCACACCCAGGACTATTCTACGCCCAAAGGACTCCAGCTAATATACTATCATGTTGGCACACCATTTCGTGCCTTTTCCCTATATATCTTCTTCTCGAAACGCTCAAATCATTTCACAGACTTGATCACTCAACCAAATAATCTCAACTCTACGACGACGAACCACCTGAACACTTAACTAAATATGTCTCTCCAAAACGATAGCAGAGCTTTTGCAAATCTCGAGAGCCTGAGCAATCTCCCTTTCAACGCTGTTACGGAGAACGATGGCATTGAGTATCAAAGAAGCAACGCAAGCGAAAGCCTAGATGATGGGGGACCAGAGACAGATTCTTCTGACGATGATCTCGATGATGATGATCTCGATGACATGTTCGACACATTATACGACTTGGTGGAACTAGACAACCACACTCAACCTCTCTTCACTCGAGACATCCTCAACCGATTCGCCGAAGAGCAAGCTTCGATCCAGCAGCGGCTCAAAGAAGGTTCAACCCCATCTACCGTGGATTCCGTCACTGGTCGGGGCTCAAATGGACAACCCTACATTCTCTGGACCGCTAGTCAGGACAAGCGGCAAAACACAGTCTTTGTTGAATATATAACAAGAATTGACTCCCTGCGTGCCTTCCAGGCTAAATTTGGTAGTGTTTCAGCACGCCTTTCTCCTTTACTTCGATATAACACGGACAAAGCAGAAGTCGACAAGAAATGGATACCCGTACCATACTTCTTCACGACATTAGCTCGTGCTTTCGACACCGAACATCTCAACAAGCACAAAGAAATGAATAACTGGGTCAACATCTTGAAACGTACTAAATCACTCTGGCAAAAAAGTTCCTCAAGGAGCAAACTTGTCCAACTGATGTCGGCGGCGACACAAACTACGCCCATCAAGAAAATCGTCTGCTTTGGTCTTGGTCAATTGAGCCACGACAAAGCTTATTACTCGTCAGCCATCCAGCACATGGCTGTCTTCACAATGGCAACCTGCCTGAATAAGATCAACAAAGAGAATGATCCAAACGCAGTGCCTATCAAGATCATACTGCAAGATCCATGTTATGTTGAAAAGGATCATCAATTGTTCAAGTGGCTATATGCCGCACGAGACGATGTTGAGTTTGTTTCCGACCCTCAAGGACTTCTTGCGGTTGACGCGAATACCATGGTGGTCACAGCTCACCTGCCAGTCAGTGTCCCGCTCATGCAGATACTCGCTGACCTGTTCATGGATGATGCAAAGACAGGACCGGCGATGCTGCTGTGCGACATTATGCACCTGGACGTCAACAAGCGGAACTACTGCTATGCGGATCGTGCGGCACCTCATGTTGCACACTGGATTACTTCTGGCTACGAAAAACTCAAGCGAGGATTCAGTGACCACGTGTTGGAGCCAGAATTGCGGTTGGATACTTTTGGCGATGGCAGTCACAGGAACATGAAGTACTGGCTGACTGGTATGGATTTCTTCATCCGAAAGTAGCTTTTACTTGATCGTCTTGAAGGTCAATGTATCTCCAAGACTACATTATTAATTGATTTTTATTCGACTTTTTTTTGCAAATGTCCAGACTATCTCCACTACAGTAAAAAATTGTTTACTGTAGAATGGTACGCTAGGGGTTTACTATATAGGTGTAAACTGACCTCGTGTATACCTATAAATAGGTTTAAAGTGGTGGTTTACTTTTATTAAAGTAGTAGTTTACTTTTATAGTAGGGGTTTAAATTAAGTATAAAAAGTAGTTTTATTTCTATTATACGCTATAATACCTAACTAAGACTAAAAGGGGTAGAAAAGATTAGCTTCACGCTATACGCACATATGACATAATAATTAGTCATGATATTTTTACTAATAGGAGGTGGTGATAATAGAGGTGGTGATAGAGGTGGTGGAGGTGGTAGAGGTGGTGGTGGAGGTGGTGATAGAGGTGGTGGAGGTGGTGATAGAGGTGGTGGAGGTGGTGGAGGTGGTGATAGAGGTGGTGATAGAGGTGGTGATAGAGGTGGTGATAGAGGTGGTGGAGGTGGTAGAGGTGGTAGAGGTGGTGAAGAAGATTAAAGAAAGGAGGGGTAAAATACTTAGATAGTTAGTAGGAAACTAGTAGATTAATAGAAGTAGAAGTAAAAGTGGAATACATAGTATAGTAAACCCTATTTAGGTTTACTTCTTCTACCTAAACCACTTCTTAGTCTACTTTAGATAAATATGGCTACTGTAAACCGGTTTTGTACCGTAGAGCTCCAAGATACATTTGTAATGTGTGCTCTGTTGGTGAATTTGCACATGACGGTGACATTGATATTACGATCACGGCAGGCTACATGTGTCTATCGTATTCCTTTATCGTATTATCCATTCTCGCATGAATAAACATCAGACTCCACAGGGAGCTTTCGTAATTAGTAATGATCTGTGAAACACATCGCGCAACACTCAGCATAGAGTCCATATGCATTTGTTAACAATTCCTGGCTTAGCGCGCTTACGTGGTCAGTATCAGAGCATTAGTGCGCGGTACAGTACTGAATATCTCCGCTATGCCAGATCTGCGCGTGGTGTGGCGCTCTTCTAGAAGCATCCATGGACAATGGGCTATTTTTGGCAGATACATATGTATAGCTGTCACTCCGTTATGGGTAGGATCCGAACAAGATCTCTGCAGTATCCGTCATATCGTGAGATGCTTTTATGATATTTGCTTGCCTTGAGTTACCAATTTAGCACCGCCACAACAAGCTTTGGCGCTATCCCTACCCCAGACATCCGACCAAGGATCATCCAATCAGATAGATACCGAAGATATCCCGAGATAACGTGACACGTCCTTGCCACAACCGGGGCTGAGTCGCCCTTAAGCGAGGGCGCAGTTTATATAACCATAGAATTAGCGCTGCGTGAACTTGTATTTAGTATAGGGTTAGGCCGTGCCAAGCTCTACTAGCTAGCTAAGCAAGGTTAACTAAATATTATACTATAAGATTTTATAATATATTCTAAACCTATTCTAAATATATTCTATACTAGTAATACTATAAGCTACTATTACTATACCTATTACTAATATATCCCTCTTATCCTATATAAGCAGATTAAAACATATTTAGAATATATTCTTAATAGGTTATAGAAGCACTATTAATAGTACCTTACCCTTAGCCGCGTCCTAGATAATATTAGGGCATAGCCTGTGGTTAGCCCTAATAGGGTAGTTAAGATAGAGAGTAGAGAGCGCTACTACTATACTAAGATTAATAATAAGGGCACCTTATATAGAGTAAGAATAGGTTCTAAATGTATTCTAAATAGGTTCTAATATTCTTAGGCTATTCTAGGTACTAGGGGCACTCTATATACCTATGCTAAAAAAGATTATAGGCTTAATATAGCCTACTATAAGGTTAGTAGGGTTAAGAAGACTAGCTAGCCCTCTATAATAGAGGTTTATAAGGTAAAGAGTAAATATATTATTAACCTATTCTTAACTTATTATACTAATATATATAGACTTCTATATAAAGGTTATATATAATTACTAGAATACTCCTTACTATAAGTTATTTAGAATATATTTAAAACTTATTACTAATATATTTTATAGAAGTTCTCTAAGCCTAGCTAGTAGCTACTATAGGCCCCCCTATAAATACTAATACCCTCTTAAATATAATTTAGAAGAAGACTTATAGTAGCTATAATAGTAATAAGGTATAGCCTATAAGAACCTATTAAAAACATGTTACTAACTTATTATAGCTTAACTTTATTACTATATCTACCCTACTAAGGATTTAAGGTTATTAGGTTCCTTATACTATCTATACTTATAATTATCCTAGCTATAGTAAGTTATTTATAATATATTATTAACCTATTCCTAATATATTTTAAGACTATTACTTTAATACTAGTGTAGACCTTACTAATTCCTGCTAGAATACTACCTAGTTCTACTTGCAGTATGCTTTTATAGAGCCTAGGGAGGATAGGGAGGATAGAGAAGATACTAGAGAGGGGGAGGGAGATAATAATAGTAATAAGTAGGAATATATTAAGAATATATTAAGAATAGGTTCTAATAAATAATATATAATAATATATAACCTAAAGGGGTAGTAGTAATTATTAAAATAAACTCTCTACTCTTCTCTTTTTTTTTTCTATCTACTAAAAGTAAAGTACTATTTACTTTTATAGGGTCCTTTAATAGTATATAACTTTTTCTTTTTACTTTTATAGGTATTATAAAGCTCTAGTAATCTCTTAGATTAAAGAAGAATCTAGTATTTATAGGTGTCTAGCTATAACGTATTATTAATATATTCTAAATATATTTTAAGAGACTAGACTTATATCTCCTTTTTACTACTTTTACTAAATATTATTTATAGTGTAAAGGGGAGCAACTATTTACTCCTCTTCTTTACTCTCTACTTCCTCTTTAGCCTCTACTCTAGCTACTACTTCTTATTATAGACTAGCTATCTTAGAGGGTTCTTAAACCTTAGAGGAGGCACTTAGTATAGTCTACTCTACTAGCAGAGAACGTATTATTAACGTGTTTAGAATATATTCTTAAGTATTTACTATTAAGCTCCTATAAAAGATCCTTGCTTCTATAATACCTTATATTATAATTCTACTATAGTTTACTAGGGCTATTTAAACCTTAGGATAATACCTCTTAAGGTAGTAGATAAGATTACCTCTATTAGAGAAGTAATACTAAAATAGTTATTAATATATTATAAACATGTTCTAACTTGTATATATATATACTCTATAAAGTTCCTATACCCCTAATCTAGCCTAAATAGCCTAGTAGAAAAGCTTACTAGGAAATACTATACACCCTTTATTTAGGTAGGATATTATAGGAGAGAATACCCTAGTATTAGATAGAAGTAACTTAAGCTTAATATATTACTAGTATAAATCCTACTTAGTATTAGAATAAGTTTATAACGTGTTCCTAACGTGTTCTATTATATACTAACTTTAAAAGATCTTTATAGACTATATTAACTAGTTATATCTAATAATATTAGGAAAGATAGATAGTAAAATAGTATTAAACTCTTAAATATAAAAAGTTCTTATAGAGTATAAGAAGAAAGAAGAAAAAAGAGAAGAAGAAAGAATATATATTTATCTACTTATATATACTTATATAATAGACTAGAATATATTAAGAACTAGTTAGGAACTAGTTACTATATTTATAAACTAACCCTACTTTATATAAAAAGTAGCTATCTCTTTCTTAAGTTTAAACTATACCTTTTATAATTTAAATAGTGCCTTTTTCTATATAAGTTCTTCCTTATCTACTTTTAGCTTTTCTTTTCTTTCCTTTAAAGCCTAATTACTAAGAAGAGCCTTTTATTATAAAGTTTATAGTTATAGACTAATAATAAGTTAGGAACGTGTTATAAATATATTTTGTAAAGCATACCTTTAGGTTACTATTAGTAAAGGAGAAGAGCCTAGTAGTAGAGAAGATAGAAAAGGGGCTAGTAAACTTCTTTCTAATACCGCTCTACTACTTGCCCTCTAGCTTTAGGCTTTTAAGCGTGCTCTTTTATTTCTTATTAGGACTAAGATATATCTAGTTAAGTTAGATATAGTAAGACTTGCTTTATTATTATCTAGAGTGTTATTATTATTATAGGACGCGTTCTAAATATATTCTAAATATATTTTAATTAGTAAATATATATAATACTAGTGTAAGACTTACTTTCTCCCCTCTAAAGCTTTTTAAGGTACCTTTACTTAAGCCTATTAGGAGTTCTATAGTTATAGCGTATTCTAAACTTGCTCTAGGCTTTAAACTCTTTTATATCCTATAGATCTATCTAGTGTGCACTATATAATATTACTTATATAATTCTAATAGGTTAAGAATAGGTTATAAACTTACTTCTAAGTAGCCTTAAGAATACTTATATACTTACTAGTTTTATATCCTTTCTAGCCTACTTGCTTAGCTATATTTAAATAAGATTCTAGTTTTTTCTATACCTCTTTTAATATTTTACTATAGTATTGTATAATCCTAGTAGTAATTACTAGGTTTTTCTTATAGATTACCTAGTTTTAGGTATCTTTAGAGAGTTTGTATTCTAATTATATAAGAACAAGTTAGGAATATATTTAGAATAGGTTTAGAATATATTTACTTATATAAGAGGAGGTTAGCAAGCTAAAAGTATTCCTCTGCTATTAATACCTATAGTAATTTACTTAGATATAAAGAGGTAGTATTATCTAGCTCTCTTTTATATACTTTATAAATACTTCTTTATAGATATACTTAATAAAATCTTATATAAGATTAAAGTTACTAGCGCTAGTTACGCTTATAGGGATTAATTAACTAGAGATAGCGCCTAAGTCCTAGAAATAAGTTAGAAACATGTTATAAACAGGTTATAGTGCGCTATAAAACTTGCCTATTATCTACTTATTATATATATTAATAGTAGTCCTATAGAATCCCTATAAGTAAATATACCTCTATAACACTTATCTTTTTATAAGTGCTTTACACTTCTAAAAGAAGTTAGTAATAGTAACTTAATATATCTTAGTTATATCCTTATCTATAATAATTTAGCTAAGTATAATAACTATAACGTGTTATAAATATATTATAAACCTATTCTTAATATGTACGCTTCTTTTCTTATAGGTAGAAGATTACTATTAGAATCTCTGCCTATACCCTATATAACCTCTTATATAATATATCTATCTAGAATATGTCTTAATTTAATAGAATTAATACCTACTCTTTAAAAAGGTAAATAATTAAGTTACCTAAGCTTAATATAAAGATTTACTATATATACGCCTATAGTAATATGTTAGCAACGTGTTCTAAACCTATTCTCTTACACTATATATAGTTTTAGGATCCTAATACTTTATCCTCTACTTATAGTGTACTCCTCTAAGGCTACTCTTAAATAGGAACTATAGAAGCTTTTTACACTTTATAATACGTAAGATTTTATCTTTATTTGCAAAGCTAATATATATTTCTTTAATAGAATAGAAACCTTTAAGTTAGAGATAGGTTTAGAGCTAGGTTAAGTTTAGGAACTAGGCTATAATAAGTTAGGAATATATTTATAATAGGTTATAAATAACTTATATTATATAAGCTATAGAGTAAGTATAGGCTATAATACCTTTACTACTTCCTTAATATTACTATTAGATAGTGTTAAGGGAGGAGGAGGTATATATATATATATATACTAAAAGAAATAATAGTAAAAAAAGGTATTACTACTATATCTATTAGTATAATTACTTAGAAGGTAACTTTATATAGGATTTTAAATAGAGATCCTTACCCTTATAGATAATTAACGCCTAGAATATATTAGGAATATATTAGGAATAGGTTATAATATACCTACTATACTTCTTTATCTAGCTTAACTATAGCTTAACTATAGAATATAAAGCAGGACTACTAGAAAGATTTAATATCTCCCTAGTTAGAAGACCTTATAGATATATAGAGTCTACCTCTAGTAGTACCTAACTAAAATAATATTTTTTCCTAGTAGTAGATATTAGGCTATAGTTCTAATAGCTAATATATAGTTAAGCCTATTCTATAATTTACTAACTTATTATTAACACGTTTTAAACATGTTTAAGTTTTGCTCCCTACTTAATTTACTATAGTCCTTATTATAAGATAATAAGACACTTAGTAGTCCTTATAAATCCTTAAAAAGAAGTGCTTAATAAGGCTATAATAATAGCTTCTTATTTATAGTTCTCTTTATAGAATTTTCTTAGGTACTATACTTTTTAAGGTTTAGATCTAATTATATAATATATTATTAATAATATAATAAGAATATATTTATAATATATTCTTAAGATACTTACACACTTTTACCCTAGAGTATTAGTATTTATACTAGCTTGCTAGCTAGCTATTAAAGAATAGTAAAGTTATAGGCCTATTAAGATAGATAGACTAGCAGGAGTATTATACCTACTAGAATTAGAATAATTTAAGAATATATTCTTAATGTGTTACCTGTATAGCCTATATAAGCACCTCTTCTCTTATTAGGTAAGAGCTATCTTTATATTACTAAACTAGTATTATATACTTATACCCTTAGCTATATAATTAAGGGTATACTAGGAGAATAGCTATATACTTAATAATTACTAGTATAAGTAGTAGTCCTTAACTATTACTATAAGTAAGGTATATATTATACCCCTATAATATATTACTAACCTATTCTAAACTTATTCTATTTACTTTTACTTACTTTCTTAATACTACTACTACTATCCTCCTCTAGCACTTTATATAGTTACCTAAATTTATCTCTAATATTACTATCTAGTTTAGATATATTATCTAGTACTACTATACTAAACTCTAGTATAGTATTTAAGAATATCTATATATTATTAAGAATAGGTTTAGAATATATTTAAAAAAGATAGTAATAAAAACTATATTTACTTGCTTAAATTACCCTAATTTATACTTAACTATAGGCTAGTTTATATAACTATAAAAATTTGCCGCTGTAACGTGGACTTGAACCTACAGGGATATTCTAACCACTCAGAGTAAAGCCCAAGTCGCCCGACGCTAAACCCATGGTCATATGACATGCCACCACCCCTCGAGCCTTTGAAGGCGCGCTGCCGACCAAAGTCGCGCGTCAGTACATAACGCAGTCAACGACTTTCACAGTCGATGCTAACGACATATAGCGACGAAAACGAGGCAACCTAATCCGCAAAACGAACGCTTACGCCTGTCGCACTTCTCGAAAGACCACGTCCTGACGCTTGACGTACAAGCTCCATCCGTCTCGCCTGCATCCCACCATCCGCAGCGATCATATCCTTCACGCTTCGCAGCTCAAAGTTTGCAGACCCTGAAGCGTCGAAGAATCCGCTCCCTTGATCAAAACCCTTTGCCTACTGCGCCTCACACGAGAGAACCTACGCGCTTCTCGCTCCACGCCCTAGCAGTAAGAAATCATGGCCTCCGGAATGACGAAGGAGCACATCCAAGATCAATCGGCCTCGTCTTTAGACTATGACAGTCTCGAATTCCTTACGGCTGGCGGATCAGGAGTCATATATGCGATCGATGAGGAAAGAATCTTCAAAGAGTTTCACGAAGAGGGAATTGATGTTGAGCGTCGAGCACTTGAACGCCTAGGACGACATGTAAATATTGTGAGATGTTTTGGTGCAACACAAAAAGGCCTTATTCTCGAACGTGGTAGACCTATCCGGGAGGTAATTGGAGGAAGCAGAACAAACCAGATCCCGTTGCACATAAAGATTCGGTGGCTACATGAAGCTGCGGAGGGAACGCGATACATGCACGACAATGGCATGATCCATGCTGATACTGGATGTAACAATTGGATTATAGTTCAGGGGCATCTAAAGATTATTGACTTTGAAGGTAGTAGCATTGATGGAGAAGATGCAGGAGCCTGCTATGAGTGGTTTAGTTACAAGGAATCTTCACCAAGAATTAGCCGGAAAACTGATATCTTCGCATTTGGTTGCGCTATATACGAAGTCATAACAGGTAGACCACCATACGACGAACTCTATCCATTCGAGGATCGAACGATCCGTGTCCAAAAGCTATATGCTGAGAATCAGTTTCCAGACGTCGAAAATATACCGCTAGGTAAACTGATGCAGGGTTGTTGGAATGGTACCTTCAATTCTATGCATGAGGTTTTTCAGGAACTTCAAGCTAGCTTGCTAGCTACAAGGAAAGTAATATGTGTTTACTGGTACGTGAAAGCGGTGTTCTTCAACGCTTTGAGGTCAATGAGGGTTTTGTTCAGCGCATAGAAATGTGCTTGGCTAGGAGATGCTTTGTTGATCTATGGTGGATATACATAGGGACTTTGCATGACATGGCATCCATCGTGGCCCCTTATCACATGCTGTAATTATAATCTTTCTGGCTGGCTGCTTAACCATGAAGATCATGCTGTTTATACGATCAGTTGATTTCAGGTAAACGAAGCATATAATACAACGTACATCTTCATAACGCTCCTGTCCAACCGATATGCCTGAGTCTCGACAATACCTGCACGGAGCGTTTCTGTTCGAAGGCAGATGGGTGCCAAGACTTGGATCAAACACGGATTCCTTACACCTTGGTCCAGGCTTCGGAGAAGCTTCACATCTCTTATGAAGACGTTTTACGATCTTATGTTGAGCTGGTAATCGGCATTGGGAATAAATAATATCTGCTGTAGTATATCGGCACATAGTGAAGAGACGTGGAAGCGGGGTGGAAAAGGCCAGGCTGGAGAGTGGGCGCTGAGCTGAAGACTTGGTTGTCCCGCAGTTCACCTGTGTATGTGCCTCTGCTATTGCGGTCTAGCTTGCACAGCCATAAGGCTGCGCAGCCACAGTTGAGTCACGCGCTGGGGCAATAATTAAGACCCTAGGGCAACTGGGACTACTAGAGGGCGTAAGACGGAATCAGTGTGTAAGTGAAAAAATGGCACTAGGCTGTGATTCTTCCAAGTCGTCCTTTCCAAAAACACGGTATGATACGAGAGCTACAATACCGAGTATTACTTATTCAAGAATCCCAGGCAAAGCTTATGTCTGAAACTAAAGATTTTAACTTCGGCAGTACCGGTACGGTTCTTTGCGTACTAAATAGTTTCAAGGCTTGGCGAACGACAGTAAACTTCCGGGATTATTGGGGAATTATCAAACTAAGTTCTGACCCTCAAACTACCAAAACTGCGTTGAGCTGCTCAAAGTATCTTTCGACCGAAAATCGGAAATTATTCTTTTCTCCTTGCCTTCGCCCATGTTTCCCTGTGTGTGCTTTAGGTGGCGATTGCGGTTTTATTGAGGTCGGATAGTTTATGAAAAAAAGTACGAGTCTCGGCATCATCGGCACCCTTTTTCGACACCGTTTCTTAGCTGTCAGAAACCAAGGAGCAATATACTGGGGATCCAAAAAAGGAATCCAAGCTACATGTCATAGACAAAATCCAGTGACGGCAGGGCTTTGCCTGCGTAGAAAACAGATTATATATAAGGGAAAGCAGAGATAGAAAAAAGCAAGTAATGCTAGATAATTATTTAAACCATAGACCAAAACTGCGCCTGCATTCCTGAAATTTGTACACCAATTGATGGACTCATTGGTCCGCTACCTCGTAGATCTGATACAAGTGTGATTGGCAGCTATAATCTTCGTATATAAGTTCACTAGAACCCATCTAATCAAATGTACTCAAACAACTGCTGAGGCGCAAGAGAGGAAGTTCCGGCAAAGAATCCTGGTACGGTGCCTGCCGTCTTATTTACCAGGAACAACCTGGTTGTTGGTCGTCTTTTGGACAATATGCTCGGACAACATATGATTTGACATCTATACGCCCAAGTAACCATTCGAAATCATCTATGCGTGATGATACATGTAGGAATGGTCTACATTTTGAGAATGAATAGATATGATAATGTTTTGCAGAGGACCGTACAGGAGCATAGGAACTGTCAAGGCTCAGGTAGAACGCGTGATCAGCTCCGTGCTCACTGCCCAAACACGCCATTACCTCTCCAGCTTCATGTCAAACTTTCTTAGGTACCCTGCCCATGTACTTTTTTCTAGTCTTTGCCACGGAGACAGTGGCATGACTTTCCAATTTATCCACTCTTACGATTGTCATTGCTTGACATTTGCGAAGCTCATGCCACTGTTCGTTGCTAAACCACTAGTACAAGCTTTGTCAATCATTCCCCCCCTTCCGATTGCAATAAAGAGGAGATGTGGCCGTCTTCATGCCAGACGATTAGCAACAGGGGAGGTAATGACCACGGCAGATGCAAGGCCGTCGGATCGATGGTTATCGACCAAGAGCCGTTCCAGTGTGTAGTGTAGTGGATTTTGCACAAATTTTAACCTCTGTAAACTGCCCACCCTGCTCATGATGTGATGATGAAAAAGATGTTACGCGGCCGTGTGCATGTCCGACGAAGAGGAACAGGGGAGGTAGGGTCCACGTTGGATGAAGGAGGCTGTCGGATCAACAAGAGCCATTCCAGTATGTGGCGACTTTTGCACAAATATCAAACTTTGTGGACTTCCTGCCTTATCTGTGAGATTTGACGCTGAGGTTACGCTGCCGTAATTATGTCAGACGGACGAGCAACAAGGGAGGTTTTGTCAACGTCGGATGAAGGAAGCCGTCGGATCAAGGAGGTAGAGTGAATCTGACACACACATAGTGTCTCTCTGCTTCGGGATCAGTTGGGTACTATATCAGCTCATTCACTTGGCATATAGTATATAAGATGTACGAAAAGCCCAAGTTCGAAATCATTGCCTTCTCATCAGCCTCATTCACAGTCATCTACACCACCTTAACGTTCTTCGCACCCCAAAATCTTCACCAAATCAACAACATGAAGTCCTTCATCACTCTTGCCATCCTTGGCTTTGCTTCAAGCGTATTCGCCCAAAGCGGTGTACGATTATCATAATATTGCATCAGTTTCAAAAGCTAAATCAACATAGACCTGCCGAGTGTCGGGTGCTAATGGAGTGTGTACTTCAGGCAGCGTGTCCGCTGCATGCAGTGCAGTACGTAGACCTCAAATTTATTTCTCTGTTGTTCTGAAAGAAGAAGGAACTTATTAACATTTAAACAGAGTGCTCCATGCCGTGCACAAGGAAGCCGTTGTAGCATCTCTGGACGCACGGCCAACTGCAGTTAGGATGCGCATCAGGACTACTATCAAACGCTTTCATGTAGGAGCAGTTTCAAGCTGCCGAACGGAGGAAGTTGGGCACCAGAGCACACTGTCTTTCAACAAGACATGGTCCTCTGAAACATTGTTATCTACATTCATTCTTTATCGAAATACACCGAGTACTCGCTTTTAACCACCTTTTTGCATCCTACCATTCATTTCAATGACTTCAAATATATCCATTCATTCCCTGAATCTTTGGTGGTGTGCAAGCACGCTATAGTAGGTACCTATCACAGGTCCTTGTGTGAAGAGTTTCCGAATCCGGTCATCAAAGAACAAAGCTACCGTAGCGCAACGTGAGATGTCTGCAACCAGGTTTAAAAATCATGAAACTTGAATTAATATCCTAATAATCCTCGAGTCTCCCTGAATCTTAATCTTCACGCAGTCGTTTGATTTATTATCGATATCTCAGGTGGTGTACTGATTCACTGTTCCATTGCCTCGACACATCCCTTTGTCATGGCGCAAGTCCACAGCGCGCCTGCACCCGCACCCCCGCATCTCCAACTTCAACACCAATACCAAGCACACCGGGACACACCACGGCCTTTTCCATCTCTCCAGCAAGAACTGCCACCCAAGAGACAAAAAACGACGCAGCAAGCCTCGCCACCACACTCTCTCGCACATTCCTCCTCTCCCTTGCTATCTACCCATACAGGCTCAGCATTCCATGACCGGATCCTACATGCCACTAGAACCACAAACTCAAACCCATATACCAACTTGGCAAATATATCGTACCCGCTCTCCTACCTCCGTACACCTCTGCCCGAATCCAAAATTACACTTCAAGCTACAAAACCTCTCGCAAAGCCACTGCACGTGCAGCCTCCTATCTGGGAGGAAAAGGGCCCCGTTATGAGCGGGGCTGTGGATGCGGAATGCGATGTGATACTTGAGAGTATCGAGGGCGGAGAGGAAGGATTTTGCGGGGGAAGAGTGGGTATGTGGAAGAGGGGTACTGATATCGTTGATGATGTTGATGGTTTTGGGGTTGGGATACAGGAATGCAAAGGTCAGCCGGATTCAGAAAGGCTGAGAGGAGTAAAACGTGGTGCTGAGGATGCTGAAGATTGGATAATTGATAAGAGACGAAGATGGGATGGCTAGGTGGGAACAATCTCCCGCAATGTTCACTTAGAACATACCTAGACCCTAACACTGAGCCATTTATCTAGTGAAAACAACAAGAAGGCACGATGGTAATGCCCATGTGATATCTATATTAATGTATTTTTTTATAAACGGTATACATCTTAGTCAACCTCCCAAGAGAGACATTGAGCGGATGCAGATGCTGTGTCCATATCGCGTAAACAGATTTACAGCAAAAGATGGGGTGGAGGAAATCACAAGTAGTATACCTACAGCTCTACAGCATACCGGTATAAAACATACAACAACACCCATTCAACACATACTACACACCCCCATACCCGTACCCCCACACGCACATCAAACCCACCTCAAGCACTACCAAATTCCTACACAACCCCAGCCCGCTATCCAAAATAACCCAAAAGTGAAAAAAAGAAGTGTGACAAAACGCATCAACACATCTACCAACAACATGTACCTCAACCACCAGAAAAAGTCGTGCTGACATAAGCAAACCCCCAGAGAAATCCTTTAATGGGTGAAGAATAGATCATGTGTAATTGCTAGGTAGGTAGATACGTGCAAGGCAAGAACAAAAAGGAAAACCCAGTGTGCGTCTCGTTATTGTTATTCCTAAAGGCTAGATGCCAGATGCCAGATACCGCAAACTAAAAGGGGCTCATAGCCAACATAAATCAGACTAAAACACCACAACACAATACAACACTACCTAACCCACAGAACAATCCCCTCTACAAACCCCGCCGCACAGGCTCAACCTTCTGTCCACCCAGAGCAGGAAAAAGCCCCGCCTTTGCATCCCCCATTTCGCGAATCTTCTTGATCAAATTGCTGCATGTCAAAACCGTTGATTAGCTTTCGTCGTCTCACTTGACACGCACATGCACACAAAATCTCACAAAAGAAAATAGGAAGAAGGAAGAAAAGGAGAAGGAAAATTGAAGAAAAAACACATACCTAACAGGCAAATTCAACCGATCCTGCTCGCGCCACAAGATACCCACCACCTTCTCCGTACCCTTGGTATGATCCTCGAGATGCTCTGTAATCAATTGGCGCCCCAGCTCCTTGCTGCAGCCATAGATGCGCTGCGAACAGCCATCGAAGCTGCAGATCCACGAGTCGCGGGGCCCGTTGGATTCGTAGGTGGGTAATGGGGTGGTGACGGTGTGCGTTAGTATGCCTGGTTGGCCGGAAGGCGGTGGTTTGCGGAGGGGAAGAGGGGGTACGGCTACGGCTTGGGTCTGGTCGTTGTCGCTCAAGTGGGCGGATGAAGGTGGGGAAGCGGGCGTGCAAGCTGCGCTGTTGCTGCGTTTTCGGCGTGTGGGTTCTCCATCGTCGTTGAGGTGGTCGTGTGTTGTGTCGAGTTTTCGTTTTTCTCGCCCGGGGGACAGGGCTTGTGTGGGCGTATCCATGGCCATTTCGTCGTCGCTGCTGCTGTTCTCACTTTCATCAGATTCCTCGCTCGGTACCCCTTGGTCAAGGACAGGCGCTTTCCCTTTGCCAGCAACGCCTCTGGCGCTTTTCGTACTCTCGCCCTGCCTCTTGACCGAGAAATTGCTGCTCCTAGGTCGTAAGACTGACAATCTTCCATTCTTCCGCCGACCAGGAGGCCGGCGAATCGGTGTTGTGATCACATCATCATCTTCCTCCTCGTCGGACGTATCCGAGGAGTCACTGGCATCACCTCTGAGCGTTGCGTGGTCTTTACGTGGCCGTAGCTCCACAGCCCCTGCTCTTCGTTGTTCGGCTGCCGAGAGATTATGGCCAGCAACCAGCGTATGATATATTGGTTCCGAGGTGAAGTAGCTGATGCTTTTCCGCCGCGGGTGCGCCATCATATAGCACAAATTCTCTGCATGCACCAGCAAGACGTGCTGAGCCATTTGCACTTCCTCGATCTCGTAGCGCCTGACAATGAGCTCTGCGACTCGTTCCAGGGTTATTTGGTTCTTCCCAACTCGCAGAACACGCTGGTTCACGATTTTCTGCACGAATTCGAATAATGCAGCTGCCTCCCACCAGTTCTCGTCCTTTTTGGGTGGGGCTTCATCTACCTTGGGTGCCGCAGTCTTTCCTGTTAAAGCTCGTGAGCGCGCTGGATGAGTTGTGATGGTATCCGTCACTGGCGCTGTTGCTGGGGCCGGGTTTGACGGTCGTATATCCACATAACGACCTTCAATGCGCGCTTTACACATCTCGAAATCTTTCTATTAGAGTATTAGCAGTCGAAGTGCATGCCAGACAAGGTTACCCTACCGGATGTCTTCGTCTAAAATACTGATACAGTGGTGTGTTGCTCCAACCAATGCCATTCGCTCGATTGAGAAAGCACATCATCAGAAAGAGATGGTGCTCCTCAAAGATAGCTTCTGCTACAACGGGATTGTTGCATGGGAACCGTGCGTCTTCTGCATACTGGTGACAGTCAGATTTAGTGTTCTCCGATACTCAGCCAGCCTCCGAGCTCTTACAACTGACCTCTTGGAACACCAGTTGAGCGCTTGGCCCACCTCCTTTCTTACGCGGCTCTTTATATATGTCGGTGACAAAATAGAGGATTTGTACGGCGCATATCATGCCATCGTAAATGGCCTTGTACTGTGGTGCGGGTTGTATCTGGAACCAGCCTGCGCCGCCTTCTGCCCAGAGAGCAAGTGTACCATCGTTCATTTCCCCATACGAGAAGCGATTGACATTTCGTATTTCGATTTCCATGGGCTTGTACGGTTTCTTGAGGACTACTGTGGTGTCAGTGAATGCCTTGCTTCTCTCTCCCCACCACTCCACAAATGTCCGCATGCGCTGTTGCGAGGATACCCGAGGTACGTACGGTAGTGACATTGCTCTCTACCTGGAGTCTCCAAAAGGCCCTCCACTTTCAGCGGGGTATCGGCGTACGCAGCCAACAGACTCGCGGGCTTGCCATTGCTTTCGTATGTGATGCGTGCATCGCTCAGTATGAATATATCCCAGTCATCCGAGTCGGTAATGGAGGGATCGACGGGTCGAAGTACAGCCGCTTCCGGGGTAGGCATGTTCTGTCATATAAAGCGTAAGATGCGTGTTGGCGACATGTTCAGAGAAACTGGGCAAATCTCGTGGCGATCCTAACAATGCGGGCGCGAAGCAGGTGGGGAGGCGCGTTCAAGGCGCACGTGCGCGCGCGTGAATCTGACCACTGTTTCACTAACTTCAAAGTTCAGCCAACGTCATGCTATCGATAACAGCATTCACTCTTATCCCGCAGCTAGTGTCTTATAGTCTCAAGCTGTACCTGCTTGGAAGACGCACTACCCTCCTTCGACCACATACTGACAATCACAAATCTGTAGGTCAAATATCGACATGATATTCAGCAGAAAACATCCTTTGGGAAATCATTTCATATAGGAAGTCTTTTGAGTAGTACTCCCAATTCCTTGTGGAATCTTTAAAACAAAAACCTGGCTTTTTGCTTTCATTTTTTTCTTGCTCTCGTCCGACGACTCTACACACTAATCGTCTTGAATACACCAAATCCTGATCCTCCCGTCGCCATGATCGTCCCTGGAATCTGGGGGTGCCAGTGCGCCTCCTTGATCTGGTCCATGTAATGCACGAACAGTAATTGAGGGGGCACATCCTGCACACCAGCGGTATCTCTGCTCTCCTCGTCGTCGAGTTCGACCGCCAGATCCCATAGAGTAAGTGTGTTGTCGGCAGCGCAGACGAGGACGATGCTGTCATCTGTAGGGTGCCATTCGACGCAGGTAATCTGCTCCTTGTGGAAGGTGTAGTTGGCAACGGGAGTGGGTTTTGTGTCGCTAGCCATGGAAGTCGAGGGTTTCCATTGCCGCAAGTCCCAGACTGCCCATTCGCCATCGTCGGCCCCGGAAGCGAGGAGATGTGCGGTTTGATGCGACCAGCTCAGTACGTTGACGTCTGTTTTTGAGACTTGGACGCTGACGGCTGCTTTGCGTGATTTGGAGCGTGCATCCCAGATCTTGACGGTTCCGTCATTCGAGGCAGAGGCAAAGACGTGTTTTTCTGTGGGCGACCATTGGAGCTCTTCGACTGTGCCTTTGTGACCGGTGTAGGGCGTCGTGTCTGTGACGAAGCCGCCGCCTTGAGTCCGTGTGGTTGCGAAGATGTTGCCAGCAATATCGCCTGTCAAAAGTTTGCCTTCTGGGATGAGCGGTGACCAGTCTAGGGCGTATCCTTCGTTGGCCTTGTGCGCCCGGATTGTGCATGCGGGCTTGTTTTGTGTGGGCGTGATGACTGTGCCGGGAGTATCGAATGATGTGAGGTGTGGTGTGACGTCGTAGATGAAGACCTGGCCAGACTCGGTCATGGCAGCTGCGAGAGTATTGGGTGGTTGCGCCGACGTGCTTTGGGGGGTTTGGTGTGCGCGTATGCGGTTCGTGCAGGTGTTTAGGGGTATTGACTTTGTCTCGAGAATGGGATCTGAGTCTTCGTCTTCGTCATCTGAGTCTTCCTCGTCGTCGTCCTTGTCCATACGCGACAGACTGCTCATCTTCATGACCATGATCTGGTTTTCCTTGTCTCTTCCCCGCGCCGCCTGTGTGCCTGCTACCGCATAGACGGTCGCTGGGTAGGTCTTGCGGTCGGAGCCGAGATTATCGGGGATGATGTCGCAGGAGAGACAGGGCCATGGCGCTTCGAGGGTGTGCAGCATCTCATATGTCGACAGATCGGGGTTGAGAGTCTCGCCTGGCGAAAGTTTATGTCGGCCGGGTATGAATGTGCCCTGATCAATGTCCATGCCATCTGCGCAGTTATCAGTATGCGGTATTCCGGGAGGAGATAATTGGCTGCTGAGAATGGGGACATCCTACGTACTCTCGCGCTCCTCGGCTTCTCTCTCCTCGTCTGGCCGCCCGTCTACACCTGCCTCGAATATTTCATCCTCGCTCTCAAATTCATCCTCGAACTCATCCTCAAAATCTCCCGCCTCATTCTGGTCCATTTCCATGGGACGGTCGCCATTCTTGATCGCATCAATCTCTTGCTCCGAATCTGCGGGTCGCTTTGCCATAATTCTCGGTGATTCGGTGGTTGATGGTGTTTGTGTGTGGATGATTTTGTCGCAACCAGCCCGCCCCACTACAACCTTTTTTTTGTGGTTTTGGTGTTTCTTGCGGGCTTCTCGCCGATTAGATTGATTAGATTAGATTGATTAGATTAGATTGGCTTAGCTTAGCCGCTCCCGGGCCAACCTCTCTGTGCATCATATCAGCGCCTCCACTCCCCCCCGGCTGGCCAAGGGCAACCATACCTACAATAGTCGATGGTGTATTCCATTGCAAACTCGGAATAGGTAGGTAAGCTTGAGGAGTCTCCAAACGCTACTCTATCTCATCCACTAGCCAATCCGGCAATCACAGTCCGCCATCCCATCCCGAACAAGACGAGAGACATTGACGCCATCCTTGCCTCCAGACCCAAACAAAGCCTTCCCCCTTGCTGGGCACCAGCTGCATCTATCTTTTGCGCGTCGCATAACATCTAGCAACACCGTGCGAGTTGACTAGACGGTCAAGCATTACACTTGACGCGTGCGCGCTTCTTCGTCCTCCTCTCCCCTCTCCCCCCAAAGCAGGTCATCGCGGGGCTCTGTTTGCTCAACACACAGACAGCCACTTTTGCATCCTTCCTATTCGCTCAGCCTGCCATCCCAGACGTGCCTATAAGCCTCGAGTCAGGCGCAAACACAAACATCGTCGCCACACCGCCATGGAGACGCAACCAGAGCAGAGCGACGTCTACCGTCAAGACCTAAATGGCCACCAAGCCATGAACGATCAACAACCCATGCAAAACCCTGTCCAGGACAGTCAGCTGCCTCCTCAGGACAACCCTATAGCCCAAGGACAAGTCGCGCAAGCAGAACAGGTCACCCAAGATCAACCGCCTCAGAACCATGTGCTTCCAGCTCAGACCGCTCCAGAAAACACACAACCGCAGGTCGCACACGAGCAAGTGGCGCAATACCAAGCCGCCCAAGGACAAGCAGCGCAAAAGCACATGGACCAGACTACCGACGGTATCGATGACAACAGCATGAACACGACCATCACCGCCGCTTCGGTAGCGCCCATGCCCGATTTCAGCCAGAGTAACAATAACAACACCAGCAACTACAACAACAACAACAGCCATAGCCATAGTCATAGCCACACCCCAGAACCACACCGTCCCAGCACATCCTACTCTGACACGGCCTACCAGTACACCTCACACAATGGCTCGCGCTTCAATGTCTCGTCCGATGCAGACACACCGCCACGACAGGGCTACTACGACGCGAACAAGGAAACACACATGGGACAGTCACATTCACGGCCAAGCTCGCAGTTGGGACGCTATCCGGCTTCAGACAGCGGCTCAAGATCGAATTCATACCAGGACCAAAACCAACGAGGGGCACAGCAGCAGGAGACGGCGAACAAGAATGCGAGTGTGGTCATCAAGGTGGGCATGGTGGGAGACGCGCAGATTGGCAAGACCAGCTTGATGGTCAAGTACGTCGAGGGTAGTTGGGACGAAGACTATATTCAGACGCTGGGTATGTGTGCGACATTCAAGTCGCCAGCATGACTAACAGGCACAGGTGTCAATTTCATGGAAAAGACCATTTCAATCAGAAACACTGAAATCACCTTCTCCATCTGGGATTTGGGAGGTCAGCGCGAGTTTGTCAACATGTTGCCATTGGTGTGCAACGATGCCGTCGCTATACTGTTCATGTTCGACTTGACGCGTAAGAGCACCTTGAACTCGATTAAGGAATGGTATAGGCAGGGCCGCGGCTTCAATAAGACAGCAATCCCATTTCTCGTGGGTACAAAGTACGATCACTTTGTCAACTTCCCGCGAGACGAACAAGAGGAGATTTCGAATCAAGTACGCAAAGCTCTCAACACTTGGACCACACCCTACTGATTTCCAACAGGCGCGGCGATTTGCGAGGGCAATGAAGGCCAGTCTGATCTTCAGCAGTACCAGCCATAGCATCAACGTACAGAAGGCATGCAGTATCTTCGGAAGCAAACAGTCAGGGACTAACTGTGGCTAGATCTTCAAGATTGTACTTTCAAAAGCCTTTGATCTCAAGTGCACCATCCCAGAGATAGAAAACGTCGGCGAGCCACTTCTCCTCTATCAATCCGTCTAGTCGCCGGACCGCAGAGTCAGACCCAAGACAGAGGTGACGCACAAAGCCCTCGTCCCCAAAGGACAGACCGGACCGACCTTCTCCCGGAACGTTACCATGAGCGAATGACTTTGATGATTTTCTTGCGTGGGCATGCATGACGCTTGGCGATTGGAGCAAAAAATGTGCTACTCTACATATACGGATGGTTCACAACCTGGCGTTTACTTGTAGCTTTGTATCTTGCGCAAGGGCTGGCCTGTACGATTTGAAGTCGCGTATTGAGAGTTCGGACTGCTGGGTGCTTCCCGTGCTGGTGCGCGAGATGCGCCCGGCATAATGGAGGTCTTCTGATACAGTAGTATAGTGTCTTATTGAGATATTGGATACTGCTGTCTGCTTTGGTTGATACGAGGGTGATGAAGATGAAAGGGGAATCGTGCCTGGGCGGTTGTAAGCGGTCTGGGGCAGGAATAGGCGAGCTAGCTCGTCCGCGTCAAAAAGTTCCGAGCTTGACATCACCAACTTTCTTCTGCCACACCAAAACCACACACTGCGCCCACAATCCCCTTTACATCGCACGACTTGCACGCGCTCCGCATCTGAAATTGCCTCGACGGGTTGAAACTGCTCACCTACCTATCGACCGCCGTCGTCCAACATCGCCATCACCGCCACAAACCCCGCAATGGGACTTCCCTCTCTCGCCCTCCCAGGCCAACTGCTCGGCCACACCGACAAATACCTCCCCGGCCCCGGAACCCACATCCACGAGTCCAACATCTACGCTTCCATCGCCGGCCCCGTCCTCTCCAGCCCACCATCCCACAACCCACCCACCCCATCCTCCTCAAAAGCACACCCCACACCCTTACTCTCCGTCGCACGACCCCCTCCCACCTCCTCCCCCGGCATCCTCGGCCCCTCGTCCGGCGGCGGCACCGCCCTCCTCCCCACCATATCCTCCATTGTCCTCTGCCGCATCACGCGTCTAGGCCCACGCTTCGCAACCTGCGACATCCTCGTCATCGACGACGTCGTCTGCCGCGAAGCCTTCCAGGGCCAGATCCGCCGCGAAGACATTCGGGCCACGGAAAAGGACAAGATCAAGATGGAGGAGAGCTTTCGCGTTGGCGACTTGGTGCGTGGGGTCGTGATTAGCCTGGGTGATCAGAGTAATTACTATGTGGCCACGGAGCGGAATGAGTTGGGGGTTGTGTTGGCGAGGAGTGAGGAGGGGAGGTTGATGTACCCGGTTAGTTGGAGGGAGTTTGTGGATCCGGTTAGTGGGGTTGCGGAGAGGAGGAAGGCGGCGAAGCCGTTTTGAGGGGTCGTTGTGGGTTGTTTTGAGGGCTTACTGGAGAAAGCCATGGCTAGATGGTGAAGGAAGAACATCCGACTCTAAAAGGAAGAACAAGAGTCCACGGCTTCTTCCACCAGACAGAAAACGAACGAGGAAGGAATATAGACACGCAGAGTACTACAATGATACCCCAAGGGCATGGCCAACATGCGACCTGATAGACGGCTTGGTTCTTCTCATCCCAAGATATGCTACTACATCCTACTCTTTTGTGACATCAAGTTGGCTGGCTTTGTGGGTGGATGGGATGGGCTAGCTGGATTTGGGATTTGAGACATGCATGGACATGGGAGGTATGGGTAGTGGGACTCTCCCATCAAGTCCATGGGAAAATTTGCAGGCGCGTCAGAGTCGTGAATGGAGACATTAGTCTTCTCACCAGAATCCTCAGATCTAGAATCAAGTATAAGCGTAATCTAGCCCTGTCTTCTTCAAAAACAACCAGCCTCCCCCCAACTCCACCCCACACAACCTGCAATTCCACCACCCGTCACCCCACACACTCCCTAACCCGCCTCAACCCCTCCTCCACCAACTCCCTCGGCTGCGAAAACACCATCCTAAACCAGCCCCCCTCCTCCGCACCCACCGACTCCCCCGGCACCAAAAACACCCTCTTCGCCAGCAACCGAGCCTGCAATTCCCTTTCCGCGCCGTGCGCCCCATCTTTGCCCCCACCCTTCCCCCCAAGCCTCACCCACAAGAAAAACCCCGCATTCGCCCCCGGCATATACTCGATCCCATGCCGCTCCAACAGCCCCACCGCATCCGCATACGCAGCCCCCAGCCGACGCCGATTCTCCGCAATATACCCGTCCACGAAGACGGCATCGCCCAGCAGCGCCAGCGCCGCGTTTTCCGCGAGCGAGGAGGGCGAGGAGAAGAGGGCGGGGGCGCGGCAGGCGGCGAGGAAGGCGGGGTTGGCTTGGGAGATGAGAGTGGCGAGGCGGACACCGTTTGCGCCAAAGTCTTTTGAGAGGCCCCAGAGGGTGTGGAGGAGGTGGGGTGCGATGATGTCAGTTGGGGGAATGGAGAGGATGGATTCAAAGGGTGGGCTTGTTGGTGCTGGTTCCGCGTCCATGGTTGGGGAGGGAGGGGTGGGGTTTTCCCAGGTGGAGAGGGCGTAGATTTCGTCGCTGACGAGGTGGATTGCGTATTTTTGGCAGAGTGCCATGAGGGCGATGAGGGTGGGGCGGGTGTAGCAGCGGCCGAGGGGGTTGTGTGGGTGGCAGAGGAGTAAGGCGCGAATGGGGACGCCGGCGCGGTTGGATGCCAGCAGTGCGGCTTCGTAGTGTGGCACGCAGTCTGGGCCGCATGGATCCGTGGTGCCAAAGGAGACGGGCACGACTTTGGCACCCGTTCGCAGTTGGAGGTCTGGGAGGAAACCGCGGTAGTAAGGGCGGCCGAGGAGGATGCCTTCGCCGGGGTTGGTCAAGGCCCAGGCTGTGTGCTCTAGGGTTGTGGTTACGCCGTTGGTGACGACGAGGTGGTCAGGTTCAATGGGTGTAACGGGCTTGAGGTGTCTTGTCAAAAAGGCCGAGAGAGCATTGAGTAAAGGCTTGGAGCCGGATGGTCCGTCGCCGTAGGTTAGGGCCTTGCCATGCGGGTCGACAAGAGACTTGCTGTTGATGAAGTCGCGTAGCTCGTTGTGCATCAGCATGTTCTCGGCCACTCCTAGGGAAACGTAGCCTGTGGGATTGGTCTCCGGATGCCAGGGATTCGAGATGATCTCCCATAGTTGCTAAGGGAAGAAGATTGAGTCAGTGACGGGATGGATCAAGAAGACTTGGTTTGGCCGTACGCTCAGTTCTCCGGTAGACTTTGTAGCATCGGCTCCTCGTGAAGACAACGACCCGGCCATGTTTGGTGGAAAGACAATGTACGTCTAGAGGGCAAGAAAGTGAGTGGTGGATTAGTAGACTCGAAGCCGGCTTAGGCGCGATTGATGTACCCCGTCCCAATGCTTTTTTGTATAGCTTTAGCGTAACTCATTAGTAAAACTACCCCTCTATGACAATCACGCCATTGGTAGTGACTCACTCACTACGCTTCAGCCATCCTAAAAAGGCATCCTCAAAAGGATTTTCAACCGCAGCGAACTGAAGTTTGCAAAATATTACGTAGCACAAGTCACGATTCACCTTGACATGTCCTTGGTCCTTTAGCGCGATACAAAAGCGTACTAAATGTGGGGGGGCTTATATTAACTACAACTCCTCCCTCGTACTTGCGTTTTTTTTTTCACAACACGGCCTCGTAGGCAGGCATCCCTGAGTCATCCTGCGACTGTACAAGGTTGTGCTGATAATGCGCTGCTGTTCTCCGCGCTTGGTTGGAAATTCGTATTTTTTGCAGCGTTTGTGGAGTGTATTGCCCCTAGCCACCAAACCGTGTAGGTGTATGAATCCAGGCGGCTTCGTGAACGGTGTCTGGCTCTTTGGAGAGGAACGCGATTTTGAATCCAAGGGAAAGCGTTGGCCAACTTGGCCGTGGGTCAATCGACTTCTCGCGTCGAGCCTTTTTGAAACCTTCTGGATCTCTCCAGTCCGGCTTCTTTTGGGAGAGTCATTCGTGGCTATGCACGCTGCTCATACCCCAACGGCGCCTTGCTGCGACTCTCCTTTTTTGCCGAGTCATGGCTTCTTCATCCCATATCATCTCTTCATCCCATACTTGTACAAGTTCTCACTACAACACACCTCCCGGTAATGGCGTCCCTCTATTCTGGTTCCCCCACCCAAAGCTCTCTGCCTGTGGATTGACAGGCCGAACATCATTCCCGCCCACTGTGCTAACGTGTCCTTCTTGCGGTGCAGCATGCTTTCTAAGCATGAACATGGGCTTGCGACCCTCTTTGTCCAACTGCTTGAACAAAATCAGAGGCCGCTCATTCAGACCTAGGCAGCGCTCTTGGTCACCGTGAACAATATACAAGGCGTACTGCCGCCAGTCTGCTGTAATATTGTACTTTTTGAGCGCAACAGGTAATACTTTGTGGCAGGGGTCGTCTATGGATACGCGGAAGGATTTGAATATCTCGACTTGTGGGTTCGTCGATGGCGGCGCTGTCGAGCTGGACGAGGTGTTTTGCGTATTGGAGCCGGCTGAATTAGGAGGGTCCCGATCTTCGGGATTGGTTGTGGGCGCAGCGTTGTTTCGTAGCGGCCTAGAGGATAATGGTGCGGGTGTAGCACGAGGATCGCGGTTGCGATCCGACATGGATGCATTGTCCGACGGCCAGGCGTTGTTTTGACCCCAGCCCGAGTTGTTGTCGTGATCGTGTCCGGCTCGAGAGACGTCACGGTTGTACTGCCGGTTCTGGGCCTGGGTATATGCGGGCGAAGTGGGCGAGGGTTGGGCAACGGAATTGGGCGACATTTGTTGGCTGTTGCCAAGAGACGCTGTGAGATGTGAGGAGGCTGCCATGGCTGCGGCGGAGGGATCCAATGAGGCGTGATCGACAAGAGCGCGATGCTCTTGGATGGTCGGAGAAGGGTTCTTCGGAGCCGAACCGAGGAAAAGCTTCTTGGTGGAGAACTTACGCGACAGGCTGCTTCCGCCAGGTCGCTCCTGAGTCGCTGGTGGGGAGGTGACGGAGTGTTCGTGTGGCGTGGGCAGTGGCTGACTATCTTTTAGCATCCGTACCAGTGGGAGAATCTCTTCGCGCAACCGTTTGTTCTCGTCCATGACTCGGCTGAGATCTTCGCGCAGGTGTCGCAGTTCCGACTCGGCTGTGTGTATCCGTTCGTCTCGCGCTTGGACAACCCGTATGACTTTGGCGAAGTCGTCCTGTGTCGGTGGGGCTTCCTGTGCCGAAGTGTCGGCAGCTAATGTTGCGAATTAGAATCAGGTGGGCGAGAGAGGACGATGAAGAAGGGGAGGGGGGAAGAAGGGGAAGGAGAGGATGGAAGAGAAAGGGAAAAGACTGACACAGTGGTATATAATCGTCGGGTTCCATGGGCACATTCTGCCGCACCTTGATCTCGTAGACAGCCTTGAGGATGGTGAGCCGATGGCCCACACTGCCGACGCCCATTTCCTTGAGCTCAGCGTGCTGTAGGGCGGCCAATACATCGCCCGAAATGCCCTCCTCTGTTTTCACGGGGGAATGGTTAGCCCAGCCGGGTAGTTTTGTGTTGGGGAGGCAGTAATTAGGTGGGCAAGGGAGACAAGGGCATCTTCTCTTACCCACAAACGTATCGGCGTACTGGTCCAAGCCCAAGTCGGCAATGAAGTCGGCCGTCTGGTCTGGCGACCACTCCATGATGTGTTCGGTCGGGAGGCTTCTGCTGTCGCGCGAATGGGTAAAGGTGGTGGGCGTGTGTTCGGTGCTCAGCGGGCCTGAGCTGGTGGGCGAGCTCTCGTACTCGACGGGCTGGGTCGGGCTGTGGAGGCCCTGGCGCTCAAACTCGTCGTCGGCGTCTGAGTCCTCGTGGTACTTTGTGGTGTAGGCCATGGCGAAAGGCGGGGAGAGATGACGTCGCAGTCGGTCGCGTTGACGAGCAGCGTTGGGGAAGTTGAGCGAGGACGATGGCGCCAAGGCCGGGTGCAGGGCTCGTTTCGAGGGCAGGCGGCGAAAGATTGGGGTGGCGTTGGGCGGAGGGAGGGTGAAGGTGTGGGCGCGGGTTGGGTGCAGCTGTCGGACTGGGCTTTGTGGAGAGCACGGTACCCTGTCTTGAGACGAAGCGAGATTGAGCGGCCGTGTTTCGTGGTTTCGTGGGCCTGGGCTGGCGGGCGAGGCGAGAGAGCGAGAGACAGGGCGGGGGGGAAAGACAGGCGCAGTCTCAGATGGGAATCCAATCCATTCCAAGATTCCAAGTGAACCTAGTGTAGTTTACCTTTGCCTTTGTGCCAGTCCCGTCCAGTACATGTGTAGATGGATAGCTCGACGGCTGCCAAGGGGGAAGGGTGGGTCCTAGGTAGGTATAGGCAGGGTAGGCTATGGTGTGCGCTTGTGTGCTTGTACTCTAGTTTGGAGGACGTCTTACTATAATACTACAGAACCCAACTCTTAAGCGCTGCAGCTTTGTTGTCGACGAGGCCTGATGGTGACGGGGAAGCGCCGCGTGCCGTGTTGGGGGAGAGGAGAGAAAGGCGAGACAATGGAGTACATGTATACACACACTGCACAGGCAGAGAGGAAGATTCAGGGCGACAAGTGTCAAAATTCACGTCTTTGTCATGTACAGTGATGATAGACAGCAGAGGGTATGTAGATGCGGGTAGCGTGTACCGTAGTATGTAGTAAGTAGGTACCTAGAGTAGCCATGACACGATTACGTCGTCTTTGGGACCTTGGCATCCAAGCCCATCAGCATCTAGTAGACGGCCTTTTTCCTTTTAGGGGGGGGGCGGGGGAAAGAGAGAGAGACAGAGAGAGAGAGAGAGAGAGACAGAGAGAGAGAGAGAGAGAGACAGAGAGAGAGAGAGAGAGAGAAAGAGAAAGAGACAAGAGACAAGAGACAAGAGAAAGAGACAAGAGACAAGAGACAAGAGAAAGAAGGGCCCCCACCACAGCCAAAAGTTGACTTCCAATCCAGCCAAACCAGCCAATCCAACCAATCCGGCAGGGGACAGGCGGCTAACAGAGCACCCGACGCCTAGATGCGGGACTGGGGCCCGTGCACCTGCCCAGAACCGCCGCAAGCTTGCCACCTGCGCCCGAAGCCAGCCGGATTGGGAGTAGCGGGCCCACACAGAGGAATAAGCATCCAGGTACCGCCTCGCTCACCGCCTTGATCACTCCATCCATCCATCCATCCATCCATCCATCCATCCACACATCATCACCGTAATCCCCATCCAGCAACACATCGCACATAGGTACACAGTCAATTCATTCTTTCGAGCTGCCGCGTCCCCCGCCATCTATCCTCTTTTGGTCTATTTCGTCTCTATCAGCTTGCTCACACACAGCCGTCGTCGTCGTAGTCACATCTCATTCACCCCTCGCCAGCCTGCACGTGCAAACCAAGAATCAGTCTGTTGGGCCCAATCGTCAACACTTGTCCATTCGCGTCATAACCCCCATCTCCACCGGTACACCACTGGCGCCAACAAGGAAACTCAATCTTTCGAACAAACCATCTACCCATCCATCCAACACCCCCTGCCCACCATGGCCGTCCAAATCACCCCCACCCAGGCCACCTCCGGCATCTCCCTCTCCCTCCGCAACAACATCTACTCGGCCCTCCTCTCCGGCCCCGGCATCCGCAACATCGAAGCCACCCTCGACGAATGCCTCCGAAGCTCTGGATTCCGCGACAACCTCAAGACCTACATCACCCATCTCTTCCGCTCAGGCCAAGCCACGACCGCAGAGGAAGCCTACAAACTCGCCATTGAAAAGATCAAAGAGGCCATGGCCGACCTCGACCCTTCCGCCACCACCACAAACGGCAACGACGCAAATCATGGGTCTGCAAACCCCGACGACGCCGCTGGAGAAGGTCTGAATGTCCACCTCAACATTCCAAAGGAGGTCGTCACCAAAGGCACAAAGGTCGTCTTGCGCGAGTTGGAAAAGATTTGTGAAATCACCTATGAAGAGTGAGTGGCGCCACAGCCTCTTACTCCTGCCTCCCATGCTGCCGGAAAAGGAAGAGATACAGATGATCTGTGCCCTCTTACGCCTACTTCCCATGCTGCTGCCAAAAGAAGAGATACAAACAAACAGCCCCATGCATGGGCATCTCCAGCACTCCACTGCAAAATCTACACCATACCCAACGTCTCCCCCTTCCCACACGCATGCCCCACATGCAGCTAGACCCACTCTAGAGGACCCAATTCCCATGCTTGAAAATAGAGACAGACACACACACATGGACGCAAAGCGCAACACATGCAAAGCGCAACAGACTAAACACTCCACACCGAACAAGACGAGCTAGTCTTTTCTTTCCTGTGGACATGAAGAATCTGCATGTAGAATACATGCGAATAATGGAGACGTGTGCATGTGCATGTACATGTAAGATACCATGGTCGAGGAAATGTATACAGTGTAAATAAGGATGTGCATACAAAAACATACCGTCTACACGGTACTCACCAAGAATACAAGAATTCTTTTCATTTTTACACTTTGGCCGATTCTCACAATCGAGTATGCGCAAATGTTTCTAGGATTAGAAGAATGAAGATATACAGAGTAAACATCAATGGCCAAGGTATTTCATTATCCTGATTTATTTCACAAAGAGCGGTAGCAGTGTCAACACTCATCCACGATCCGTAAAGATCATGGCATCCCGGTCTTCCCCTTCCTTTCCATCACATCAGTCTACATTCATCCACCCCCTTCTCCCAAATCATTCTACTCTTTCAATCTTTCGACGAATACACACACACACACAAGGCCAGGAAGATCACATCAAATCAAATCATCAAATCAAACAAGATACCAATCCCAGACCTATAATTTCCTTTTCCATACGTCGTTTAACACATATGAATCTTCCATTTCCTAGTCATCGTCCCAAAACATAGAGCCCTTTTTCCATATCTCCCTAGTTGTACAGGTCCTCATCCTCGGCCGCCGCACCAAACGCATTGCCCTCGCCAGCAGCAGCCTGCTCAGCGTCGGGGAAGCGGAAGAAGCTGGAGCCGCCGCCAGAGTTCTTCATCGACTGGGCAAACGCCTCGTACCGGCGAATCTCGACATCGGTGACGGAACGACGAGCGGAGCGCATAGCCTCTTCAAAGTGGGCCTTGGTCAGTACGGGCACCGGGTCCTCGGCATCGTCCTCCATGTCCACATCCTCGCCGGCCGCCTCGCGGGCCTTGCGGCGCTCAATATCTATTGAGATGGACTGCTTGATGGCGAGCTTCACAGCGCGCTGTGTAACGAAACCCAGATCGGCACCAGAGAAGCCGTGCGTGTTGGCGGCGATGAAGTCGATGTTGACATCGTCCGCGACAGGAGTCTTGCGGAGCTGAGCCTTCAAGATGCTGGCACGCGAGGCCTGGTCGGGCAGGGGAACGTAGACGAGCGTGTCAAGACGTCCAGGACGGCAGAGCGCGTTGTCGAGCTGCTCGGGACGGTTGGTGGCGCCAATGACGAAGACATTCTTCTTCGATGTCATACCGTCCATCTCGGTAAGAAGCTGGTTGACGACACGATCCGAAGCACCACCGGCATCGCCCTGGGATCCACCACGAGACTTGGCAATCGAATCCAACTCGTCCAGGAAGACGACACAGGGTGCAGCTGCACGCGCCTTGTCGAAAATGTCACGAATGTTGCTCTCAGACTCACCAAACCACATGGAAAGCAGCTCGGGACCCTTGATGGAGATGAAGTTGGCCGCGCACTCGTTGGCAACAGCCTTGGCAAGAAGCGTCTTACCCGTACCAGGAGGACCGTAGAAGAGCACACCGCGCGAAGGAGACATGCCAAACTTGAGGAACTTGTCGGGGTGGTCGACGGGGTACTGGACGGACTCGATGAGCTCGCGCTTGACATCCTCAAGACCACCAATGTCCTCCCATCGGACGTTGGGAACCTCGACAACGGCGACTTCGCGGAGAGCAGATGGGTTGGAGACACCGAGAGCGAAGCGGAAGTTCTCCATGGTAACACCGAGCGAGTCGAGCACCTCGGCGTCGATCGTGTCCTCATCCAAATCAATGAGATCCATCTTCTCACGAATCTGCTGCATGGCAGCCTCTGAACAGAGCGATGCCAAATCCGAACCAACATAACCGTGAGTCTCGGCTGCAATGGTCTGTAGGTCAACGTCGTCGGCAAGCTTCATGTTCTTGGTGTGGATCTGCATAATCTCGAGACGGCCAGTAGGGTCAGGAATACCAATGTCGACCTCGCGATCGAAACGTCCGAAACGACGAAGGGCAGGGTCGATCGAGTTGGGTCGGTTAGTGGCGGCCATGACGACAACATTGGAACGAGCCTTCATTCCGTCCATGAGGGTGAGCAATTGTGAGACGACACGACGCTCGACCTCGCCGTTGGTCTTGTCACGCTTGGGCGCGATCGAGTCGATCTCATCGATGAAGATGATGGCGGGGGAGTTCTTCTCTGCCTCCTCAAAGGCCTTGCGCAGGTTGGATTCCGACTCACCAGCCATCTTTGACATGATCTCGGGACCGTTGATCAGGAAGAAGAAGGCACCCGTCTCGTTGGCAACAGCACGCGCCATCAGTGTCTTACCGGTACCAGGAGGCCCGTACATGAGAATACCACGCGGGGGTTTGATACCAATCGACTTGAAGAGCTGAGGATGCCGCAGGGGCAGCTCGACGAGCTCACGAATTTGTGCCATTTGCTTGCGGCAGCCACCAATGTCATCGTATCCGACCTCGTTGAGGTTGCCCTCTTCATCCTCGCGCTGGATCGGCTCGCCTTCGCAGTGGATGACAGTATCTTGTGCGACAATGCCAAACTCTGGTGGGTCCACCTCTACGACCTTGAACTCGACTTGTCGCATACCGCCGCGAGCTGTGAATGTGTCGCCCTGGCGGACGGGTCGGTAGGCCTCGCGGAAGTATGGGGCGAGGAAGACGTCGAATAATGAGCCCGTGATGCCCTCGACCGTGTCGGCAATGGGGAGAACCGCGATACGCTTGGCCTGTGTATCTGTTAGATCGTGTTGCGAATTCATGGCTGATGAAGACACGTACGTATTTGATGTCTGGGCACGGGTGGATGGTGATGACATCGCCGTGCTTGACTCGCAAGTTGTGGCGAACCACGCGGTTTATCCGTGCAGAGCCGTCATCTAGGTCGTCGTCGGCGAGCACAATGAGAACAGTGTCCTTGCGCTTCTTGCCCTTGACAAGCACCGTGTCGCCACGGAAGAGCTGGAGCGTCTCCATGGTGTTGTTGGAGAGGGCGATGATCGAGTTGTCATCATTGACGGCGTCGGTGACACTACGAGGATTTTGTCAGTGGGTTCACTCACGGTGAGAGGAGGGGGAGGCGGGGGCTGCTGGTTGCACTGACATGAGCGAGTTTGGCTTCTTCTTCTTCTTGAGAATGGCGGTTGCAGTCTCGTCGTGCTGTGGCGGGTCAGTATGAGAGCCAGCAGCGGGGCCACGTGTTTTCTGGGTGATGACTTGCCTCCTTGTGTTCAGCGCCTGATGGATCTCTGCGAGCTGTCAGTGACTCTTCTTCAGGCTCCTCTTGTTGTGATTCTCCACATCATCGTCGGGGCAAAAGCAAGCAAGCAAGCAAGCAAGCAAGCAACCTACTTTGACAAATCCACCTTTGGCTTGGTGTGGTCTGGTTCAGCCGACATTCTGCCTGTCTACTCTGGTCTATTACGCTGTGCAGCTGTGGCGGGGTGGTTGTTGTCGTGGAGCGGAAAAGAGTGTGGTTGCAGCTACGCGAGTGGAGGAGTGGAGGTGTGTGTAAGTGTATGTGTGCGTAGGCCGGGGGGAGGGGGGAGGGGGGAGGGGGGTCTTGATAGGCAAGTGGTGTTGGCTGGCCGGGGGTTGATGGTTTAAGTAAGATGATGGAGGTTCGGTGATAGCGGTGACGAGGTGAATTGGACTTAGCTCAAAGCTGGGCTGGCATCTGGCGGTCCAAGCTCGGGGCAACCTCTCAGCGCCACGGTGGAACCCACTGGAAACACTGGAAATCGCTTAGATAATAAGCCTTGCGAGCAGCACAACCGAGTACACAGTTATGCTATTACGCTTAGTACTGCGCTCTAGAGTAGGGTATTGAATCATACGTGGTACATCATAGTAATACAATACATCCTTAGTGTAACTGTGTCCCTTTGCATCCACCCGCCTCCCCTTTGCCTCTCTCTCTTTCTCTCTCTCTCTCTCTCTCTCTCTCTCTCTCAGAGTCATAGCCAATCGACTACGGCCTTGTGTGACCGCGGCGGCCTTGCAAGTGGATCTGGCGTCGACTACGCGTTCATCTGGAGCCTGCTGCAGCCTCATCTACGCCACGCCAAGAAGGAGTGATGCAAATTCCACATCACCGCCATCGACTACTAGACTGCCTGCTACAGTGTAGTACACCTGGCCTGATCATGTTGTATTCGTTTTGGTTGTCTGTTCTTGTCTTTTTTTTGCATTTCTTTTTTCCATTTCTTGTCATCTACACATGGCCAAAAACAAAGACACTGACCACACAATCATGAACAAAAGCATCCAGTGTTAATTCTACACTGCACAGAATATCAATACATTGTTGCAGCTCAAACTCATCTCCACCCAAAATGACCATCACGCCTCCTGAGG
This sequence comes from Plenodomus lingam, assembly GCF_022343315.1. NCBI lineage: Eukaryota > Fungi > Ascomycota > Dothideomycetes > Pleosporales > Leptosphaeriaceae > Plenodomus > Plenodomus lingam. The sequence goes on from NW_027093939.1 coordinate 173,004, forward strand.
CCTCCTCTCCGCCCCTTCAGCCCTAGCCTTCCTCTCCATCTCCCGCAAACAAGGCGCCTCAAACAGATTCCCGCTGTGAATATTCTTCACCGTGCCCCCAGCAACAATAAACCAGAGCAACATGACACTAACAGCAAGTACCTACAAAACTCATTAGCACATGACCAGCCTACCTAAGTTGACCAAGCAACTGCTGTGACTGAAAGAGAAAAAACTCACCGTCCCAAGATACCTGAAGAACGCAGACGGCAATTCCAACCCCATAGTCAGCGTCGACATGGTAAACACCCCAATGGGAAACGTAAATCCCCACCATCCCATATTAAACGGAAACCTGGTGCGCGCAATCGACGCAACCGCAAAGAACAACCACACCAGTCCAAACCCCCACAGCACCATCGCACTCGCCCACCCAAGCACATACATGATCTCGCCCGCCATGGGATGCAGCGTCCCCGTTAGTGGAAACACCCTCGCGGCCTGTACACCTAGCTGCATGACTGCGTAGCCGCCCTGGCCCATGGGTCCGAGAGGGAGGAAAACGCTGACGATGACTTCTGAAGGTGGGAGCTTGTAGATGGCCAGCCGGTGGAAGTACATGGCCATTACGACAAACGCGAGCGGCACGCCCATGCCCCAGAGCACGTAGCTGGTTAGAATCGTAATGAGTGCGTGGTTCGCGTCTGGTAGAATCGAGGCTACAACGCCCCCGGAGGCGGCGGCAACAATACATGCGACAATGGGCAGAAGCCATGCTGCCGTCATCGTCTCGTGCTTGTTCTGATGCTTCGTCATCCTTTGCCGTATATTAGCCATCTCTCTTCTCCTTTATACAACTGAAACCCCACACAAACCGTCCAACTTACATCTGAAAAGGCAACCACAAACAACAAGCAATAGAACCCACCACATCCACCCACCACATCGCCCACGCCACATACACCGCCCACCCACCCCAAACCGGCACACAACCAACCACAAACATATTCACAATCGTCGCAAACCCCATCGGCACCGTACCCAAAAACAAACTCTGCACCGGATGCCGCAACATCAATCCCCACGTCGCCGGATACAGCGTATACCGCAGTACGGAAATTATCAGAATTGCAACGAACAAACACACATTCAGCACAAAAAATACAATCCCAAGCAGCCTCAAACTCTCGCCATACCGTGGATACACTTCTGAAAGCGTATGCAGCAGTACCGCAACGATGCCCGTACCCATGGTAACAGCAAACTGTTCACCGAAGAAAAACCAATCAGCTTCGTTTCTTCAAACCGACTTCACCCGCATCACCTCTTTGCAAAGGGGGCAAATACGCACCCAAGACGGCGTGAAATTCTGCACCACGCGTCGCCAACCTCGTCGCTCAGAGGATATCAACCATTTTGGCAACGCTGGCTCCTTCTCACTCGCTCTCGCTTCTCGTTGCACTGTGGTGTTGGCCGGCGTGTCTGAGCATTGGGGACGTGGTATGGTGCGTCGTGAACACGGTGTGCTCATTTTTTTTAGAAAGTCTTTAGGAAAGAAAGGGGTGGTGGGTTGGAAGAGAGTGAGGGTTGGAGGTGGCATTACATGTATCTGATTTGTATCTTTGTGGTTGTGGTTATGGTTGGGGTCGGTTGGTCGGCGATGGTCCGGGTAGCTTTGAAATTTATTTCGCCACGGGCTTACCGGTATCGGTATCCGCGCTTCTTGCGCAGAGTTGTCGAGGCGTGGAATCAGTGCGTGGTATATCTGGTGATCTCTCAGGTGATGATTGTACATTGTTGTAGAAGAGTTTATGGCTGGTGGAAAGAGCGGTGTGCATAGGGCTGGCAAAGCATAGAGATCCTTAGTTGTGACGAGGTCAGTATTGGGCCAATATACTTGACATTCAACTACACCAGTTCCTACAGCTCATGTCAAGATATTGTTTACGCGACTACCATGATGCTCATCTTGACCTGCCTCACTGCATTCAGTCATCACGAGTCTTTCAATCAACAATATTGTCCAAAAGAGCGAGGATAGATTTTGATATCCAAACGCACCGAAGAAAGAAAGAACCATTAAACCACAAAAGCCGTGACCCATCACCCAGCCGCAAGCCAAAATGCGTACGCAAAAGAGGCAAGATCAAGGACACGTTGACACCCCGTAAACCTACCAGGTCCAACGTTGGAAGAAGAAGAGAAGAAGAAGAAGAAGATGTGTACAAGAACGTCAAAGTCGTGAAATATGTCAAAAGACTCCATCCACAGGGGACACAATCATTGGGGCTTCGCGCCAGCGCAAAACTCCATGGTCAAGCCCAAGCTAGGGTTGCACTGCGACACCGGGTTCTCCTTCTTGCAGAGGTTTTCCTGTAGAGAGATGGGTCAGTTCCCGTTACAGCGAGAGCGAAGCTTAGCTGAGTTATCAAGGGGGGGGTTAACTTACCTGGTATATATAGGCCTGATCATCACACCAGCTGTTCGCAGCACATTGGAAACTCTTGGATTCGGTGTTGCCGAGCTGTAGGCCTCCCTCGTGGCCGGCACATGCGCTGAGGTCCTCGCCTTTGATGCAGGTAATCAGACTAAGATTGTACCACAGCATACCGCCGGTAACACTGTACTCGACGAGCAATTCGTTGCTCATGTCGGCCTTCTTCGATGCCTTGAAGACGGTTCCAGTGAGCCCACTGTTGAGCGTGGCTCCGGCATCGAGAACGCCCTTTACAGGGGTTGCACTACCATCCCAGTGCATGTAGTTGATCGGGTAAGAGCAGTAGTTGTTGATTGTAAGTTGGTTAGGTGTGGCCGCTGGCTTGCTGAAGAGGTTGAGTTGACGGGGCGGTACATCGGCGGATGGCATGCGGCTCGGCCATGGGATATTGCCATTCCAGCATGTCTTGTAAATGGCCTCAACCTCTGCGCTGGACATGCGAGCCAGGGCTACGACATCGTCAACAACGTCACCGACAGTGTCGACAACGTCATCTACAAGCTTGTTGAGATCGGGGGTTATATTGATATGGCGATGCTGGTGCCCGTGCGGTACTGCCAGCACGGCGGAAGATAGAAGGATTGTTGGGAGTAGAAACATCATTCTTGACTTGAGATGTCGCCAATTTCCTTCTTGACAAGATAAGATGGCTGGTACAGGTAGTTCTATAAAGAATGTTTGCACGAGCGATGGAGCAGTCCACTGTGGAAAAGGTGGTTCGTGTAGCGACGCGCAATGGTAATATACTGCTGAGGCAATACTTCAGATTCTTTTTTGAAGAGCGGAGTGCCTAGAGAAACAAGACTTGGCAGAGTGAAGTGGGTGGAAAGGAGGGTAACAATGTCTTTGAAGGAATGACTGCGCGTTGAATGACCGAAAGAGTGACAATGAACTGCACTGAAGAGAGCCGAATTTCGCCCCAAAGTCGACGGCTCGACTGGATATTTATTCAAGGCACAGCGGCCTAGGAGCAAAACTTGCTCACCGAGGACGGCCTGGGTACTGCCCCAAAGCCACGCTGTAAGCATTCACCCCCATCGCCCAAGATATCCCCATGTCGTGGTCCAGGCGCTGAAAAGGCGTAGAGGTAGCGCGGCTGCGTAAGCGGCATCTGCAGAGCCAGGAATATCCTGCTCGTGCTGCCACCCGATTGGCAAGCCGCATCTCATGGCCAAGTGCGGGAGATTAACTTAGTGGCCTTGTCGCTGTTTTGTTGGCGAGATCGCGTCAAGTGTGTGTGGTGTCTTGAGTAAGTCCGGTGAACGGTAGGAGAGGAACAAACAACATGACAGCACGTGGCGGGCGGCGCTTGCGTAGCACCACGGTACCTTGCAGCCAGGACGATTCACAATTGGTGTGCCTGAGAGAGTGTGAAGAAAAAACGACATGGAACAGAAAAGGATGTGATTTAGACCAATAAAGCCTAGACTGCTGACTGTGTATTGTTACAGCACCCTTGTCGGAGATTGCCTCTACTCGACTGCCCATTGGCTGGCTGAGCTATCTGCGCAAGACGCTTCCGTGTATCCAAAGACTACACAAGACATGCCCAGTATGAATAACCAGCTCAGGAAATGAGACAAGAAAAAATGACTCCGCCATTCCTCCGTTCATTGGCCGTGGGGTAGTAGAATTGGCATTCATTCCCAGCTCTTCTCTCGCACATCAGCTCCATCACTGTGCGCTGTCTGTCGTGTAGACCGCTTTCTCAACCACCTACGTGCCAGCGCAAAGCTCGAAAGCGAGGCCCTTTTCCACGGCGCAAGCACCTACCGGAGCGCCAGGCTTGTAGTCGAACTCGGCGACGACGTAGGCTTGGACGTCGCACCATTCATTGGCAGCGCAGTGGTAGTCTGGGCAACTCGCGTCCCCAGCGACAACCTGTATACCGCCATCGTGACCTGCACACCCGCTCAAATCTTTGGCACCCTTCTGTCCGACCATACAGTCCAAGTAAGATATATCATAAGAGACTGTTGTTGTTCGTATAGCCCACACACTGTACTCGAATTGCATGGGCTTTTCCGCGCTCTTTGTCTTGGACACCTTCAGTGAGATCCCGCCGTCAGTGCAAGTGCGCATCCCTTCTGTGTAGGTCGAATTGGGAGCGATAAGCTGGCACTCGTTGCCCTCTCCGCAGCTCTTGTGACCAACAGACCAGATGTATACTGGGTAGTCACACGAGTTCTTGACTGACACGGAGCCAGGCACAGGCTTGAGCTCGTGGAAAGACGAGCCGCCAGTGGCTGGTGCGGCAATTGAGGGTACATCGCTTGATGTTGTAGGCGACTGTTATGTTCAGTGCATGTCAAGGTGTCGAATATTCAGTGAAGAGTTACCATAGATGTTGACGAAGTTGACGCAACGGGAGCGGTGACAGTTACGGTCACATAGACGACCTCCGTGGCGGTGACGACCCCGGCTTCAAGATCGCGATGATGGAGACCGTGATCATGAGCCGCAACGTGACCGTGTCGAGCATGTTGTGCACTTGCAAGCAGAGGCAGACACAGAACACCCGCAGTACTGAAGGCGTAACGCATCTTCGATGATGTAGTCGCTTTTTTGACTTGACTGAAATGAAGATTGCTTGTAGAGAGGCTTAAGGTGATATAACTTGATTGAAATGAAGATGGCTTATAGAGCTTGAGGTGATAGGCAAGTTAGCGAATATTTGTGTGCACGTGTCGAAGGATCGTGGGTGCAAAATTCGCTTGTTGTATTTGCTATGTTCGTATTGACGCAGGATGGTTTTGTTGAGCCAGCGTTGGGGACGTGAAGGTGACTTATAAACAAGGCGAGGAGGGGTAATACCGCCTCTATGATGGAAAATATACGTCTGAGCGGGCGTGGGTGCCTCTGTTGATTGCAATTTTGATTACAACCAGTGCAAACGCTCGTAGCGTCATCTTGCTGCCTGTACTGAGCCTTGTTTACCAACTGAGAGTAGCGCTTCATTGCTAGATGACGTAGGGAAATGAGGGCGACAGTGTGACAGATGAACCACAGTTGGGTTCTAGATGCCTTGTAAAGAGCGTGACTCTTGTAAAGGGCACTGTGAGCTCCGAGCTGTGCCGCCTAGAGAATGACTACGGAAAGATAGGGAGGGCAACGTAACTTGCCAAACGCGGGGATATGAGTACAATATGAGTATATGAGTAAATGGATAGCAAGCTTCAGAACCGGTAAGAGAATGTGACAAGAATCTCACAATCAGAAGTAATATGATATCGTATAAAAGCACATGATTTAGTTGACGGGATCAAGAGGCACCGACGGATTCGGCTCTTTCCGACTCTGTGTGTAACAAGAGTACATTGGGCTGCCACCTATTAGCTTTGTGTTACGATCTCACTTTCGAAGCTCTTACTCAGCGTAGCCTGTCCACCCCACGCATTTCCAGCAGTTGAAGAGACCCGTAGGATCATATTTCCTCTTCACTGTCAGGAGCTTGTCGTAATTTGTACCGAAGAATGTTTGCTGCCAGTTTTCTTCAGTCCAATCACCTTCATTCATGTAGCAACCGCCACCAGGTGTCAAGGCTTTGAATGGTTGGATTGAAGCGGAGACGGTGTTTTGGATTAGAGTTCTGGCCTGTCGCGAGTCTTTGCTAGTCCACGCTGCACCCATGATGACTTCCCAGAGTGCATCCCTCCAAGCTGGGTTGACGCCAGTCTTGCTGTTGTCAGGTTGATTGGTCGGGCCCGTCGCATATAATTGCACGCTTCCGCCACCCTTGTTTGTGTAGGAAAACTGCATTGCGGTGAGGACGGCGTCGGTGAGCTGTTCAATATCATTCGAAGATGCAAAAAGATCCCGGGGGATGAATCGGCCAGCCTCCATGAGTCCAAGACCGACGGGACCGTTACGGGAAATCTCAGGCGTCTCGGTGAATTTGTGCCATTTAGAGAAGGTATCAAAGGTGTAGTAGGTATTCTCTGTAGCATTGAGTTGGGGATGGTTGGTGAGAAAGTCGTGCCATTGCGATGTAACCTTCTTGATTGCTTCGGTATCGCTGGAAGGCAGGATTTGTAGCGAAATTATGTGATCGGGATGAACAAAGTTGTAGCCCGCAACACCGTGATCCGCAAAGAGAGTCTGATTCGAGGCCAGCGCTCTGACAGTATCACGGAGAACCTTTGACTCTGTAATGTCTTTGGGCCTGGGCCAATGAGCCTGGAAGCTGTAGACATTGAGTGGTACCGATGGGTGGAGTTGGAATTTGTAGGACGTGAGCACAGCGTAGTTGCCACCTCCACCTCCACGCATCGCCCAAAACAGATCTGGATCATTGCACTCATTGATGGTGCGTTGTTGTCCATCGGCTGTGACGACCTCAAACTCTACTGCCTGATCAACCATGAGTCCGTAGGCCGGACCCAATGGGCCATGGCCACCTCCTTGCCCGAAACCTCCGGCAAGGCCAACGGAGCCGATAGCACCTACGGTAACAAGCATGCCAAGGGGCTCGAAAAATCTCCAGGCCTCTTGTGCTAGTACTCCAGCACCGATTTCGCCAACGTTCTCGTAACGTGCTAAGCATCCCTTTGGTTGGAAAGTCTTGTGATATCTCGTATCCTTGAGGTTGTGTGTCCATAGGGCTAGTGAGTTGGCTACACTAGATCTGCCAAAGTAGTCATGACCGGTATTCTTTATCGAAAGACGGATGTGATGCTTCTGAGCAAATTGCAGTGTTTTGCTGATGTCTTCTGGTGATCGTACGTCGATGTAGTATGTCGACAGCCTTCCCAATGAACATGTGCCAGAGACAGGTGTCAAGGGGTTGGTCGAGTTGAGTGCACACTGTGACTGGCCACATGCCTCCCAGTCAAGAAACTCCATCGAGCCGTATTGTGCCGTTCGTGAGACTCCATCACCGTATTGCTTCGCTATATTTTCACATTCCTTGCTGGAGGGGTCAGAGTAGCATGGTGCAGCCCACGGGATGGTTGCCTTCAAATGACCTTGAATGCTCCGATTGAATGTGATCCAATCATTCGTGCTCGGCCAGCACGATTGCCCAGGAAGGCATGTGTAATTGAAGGTTGTTGGTATCTTGTCCGGGTACAAGTGCCCTTGGTTTCCCGTTTGAGAAAAACTCCTGCCGCACAAGTTGTAGATACCGTACAGCGCGGAGATGCAAAGAAGAGCAGAAAATCCACTTGATTGCCAACCTTGGCCATGTCTCCTCCTAGCCGGTCTTTGGTGATTCTCTGCTTCATCGAAGCCAGCAGCTTTTTGATCGATCAGTGGCTCCCACTCTTGTATGGCCATGGTGATGGCGTGTAGACTTTGAATTGGTGTAAATGCTTCGATCAAGGCCTATTTTGCTTGGTATGTCGGGGTATGCTTGAATTAGCAATAGATGGCAGATGGAAAGTGAAGATGGCCAGTCGAGGTCAGCTACCACAATACCTCTATAAACGTTCTGCCACAAGAATCATACTGCACACTAGGTTATTTTCGAGGAAGTGCAGTTCCTCGCATCATCTGCGGACAGCCCGCATGATACCCCCATTGGGACAATGGCTGATGTATCTGAACTCAGCCCCATGAACCTGACATCCACGAATTGGCCAATGGACTCGTGTTAGCCGCCGGCACACAAGAGTCTGAATCGCATCATAGAACTCGGCGTGAGATTGATGTGTCAAACATCTCCACGATAGCCGCGTCAGGCAGATTTTGCCTGTTTCCATAACGCAAAAAGCTGATGCGAAGTAGGATGGGACGGTGATGGTACTGTGCACGCGACTGAGGGTGGTGCAAGTTGATTCCCCCAAGACCCCCGCGTGTTCGTGTTCGCTTGTGTCAGCTTGGCCCTCGTACTTATGGTTGCCTTGTACTACTGTTCCTTGCATTGTCAATGGTGATCCCTAGTAGCCGTCTCTGTGACCGCCAGGAAGACAGGCCACTGCTATAGTGAGCTCAGAGTACTGCGCCTCCATCCAGCGGTGTGGACGGCCTCGAAATCCCGCTCAATGACGAGGAGTGCAGGTAGGTAATGGACCCCCGAGAAATCGAATGCACGCCACCCGCAGCGCAGCCAGGCAGCCAGGCAAATGTGTCCAGGGACAAGAGTAATGAGTAAACTTCTGACCGGAGGCGTGGCACAATGCCGCGTTCGTCTTGCGTCTTGCGTACAAGGCTTGGATTTTGCGTCAGCCTTTACTCTCGGTCGGCGAACATGTAATACTAACACGAGCTCTGCACCACAAACCGTGGTGCATGTCAATCACGGTCTCTCCGGCCCTGCAAGCTGCAAGCCATACATGATGCCTGTCATTGACCCGGCCGCCCGTGCTGGGAGATCCGCCACAACGTTCGATCGCTTACTTATTTCGGACAGTGTTTGAGTGCGATAGAGACAGTATTACATGAGTCAAGCGCCGTCAGTAGTGCTGACCGGGACCGGGGCTGGAGAAGTGATTAAACTGGTCGTTGCATTTCATTTCTCCATTCCAACCATTGCAGGATCAACTCAACGCCTGCCATCTAGGAGCCCATTTTGCCATGCTAAAGTACATTCATCAACCGAGAAAGCGGAGAGCGTAGATATGCCAGTAAGCACAGCAAGTATTGTACAAGGAAATCCTCCCATTAGATCTTACATTTGGGTATGTTCATTGCCGTACTCCCTATTTCTTCCATGTTTCACGTGCTTCCACACCATCCTCTACTCCAAGACACGAGTTACGAGACCAGTGGCAACAGTGCGACCACCCTCACGCATGTTGAAGCGCTGGCCAGGCTCCAGGACATGAGGCTGGTGGAGCTCGCAGACCATCTCGACGTTGTCACCGGGCATGACCAACTTGTCGTGAGCATCTGCGGTGCCTTCGGGCCAGTTCAATGCACATGACTCATCAGCAGTTCGAATGAACATCTGTGGCCTGTAGTTCTCGCCGAAACCAGTGTGGCGACCGCCCTCCTCCTTGTTCAAGACGTACATGGAGACGAGGAACTTCTTGTGTGCCTTGACCTGTCCAGGAACAGAGACGACCATGCCACGCTTGATATCATCGCGCTTGACACCACGGAGAAGGAGACCAGAGTTGTCACCCGCACGGGATTCGTCGCAAGACTTCTTGAACGTCTCGATGTCGGTGACCTTGGTTCGGATGGGCGCGGTACCCTTGCCAACAAGCTCGACTTCGGCATCTTTCTTGAGAATACCACGCTCGACACGACCAGAGACGACGGTACCACGTCCAGCAATGGAGAAGACATCCTCAACAGCCATCAGGAAGGGCTTGTCGGTTTCACGGACGGGCGTGGGGATCCAGGTGTCGACAGCCTGGAGCAGCTCATCAATCTTTTGCTCGCCAATCTCGGGCTGTCTGCCCTCGAGGGCGCACAGAGCCGAACCCATGATGATGGGCGTCTCGTCACCCTCGAAGCCGTAGCTGCTGAGCAGTTCGCGCATCTCCATTTCGACAAGCTCCAACATCTCCTTGTCCTCAATGGCGTCCACCTTGTTGACAAAGACGACAATCTTCTGAACACCGACCTGACGGGCGAGCAGCAAGTGCTCACGGGTCTGGGGCATCTGACCATCCGAGGCGGCTACGACAATGATGGCGCCGTCCATGTTGGCGGCACCTGTGATCATGTTCTTGATGTAATCAGCATGACCAGGGCAGTCGACGTGGGCGTAATGGCGGGCGTCGGTCGAGTACTCGATGTGAGCGGTGGCAATGGTGATACCGCGCTTGCGCTCTTCAGGCGCTTTATCAATGGAGCCATATTCGAGGAACTTTGCGTAGCCCTTTTCGGCCTGGCGTTTGGTGATGGCGGCTGTGAGGGTTGTCTGTGTATCTGCCGTCAGTCTCATGCTCGTCCATGTCCACATGCACAACTTGACTACCACCTCGTGCGGGTGGTGGAGGTGGGGTCGGGCGGTGTATCTACCTTTCCGTGATCAACGTGACCAATGGTGCCTGTGTTCAATTGTTAGCATGGCATGGACAGAAGAAGAGGCCGTAATCATGCAGGACATACCAACGTTGACGTGAGGCTTGTCTCGGGTGAAGGCCGCATAGTTCCGCACGCCGTTCATCCATCGGCTGGTTCCCTGTGCACCCAAAGCATTCTGCACTGGACTGACGCCACGCTGGTACTGCAGGGCAGAGCGCGAGGTGCGCAGGAAAACTCTTGAAAAAGACGACATGTTGTGCTGTACAGTACAAGCGCCGACAACAGGCACGGGGGGAGGAGGAGGAGGAGGGCGATTGGCTTGATGGCGATTTGTTCGTATGGAGACTTGGGAGAGGCTCAAATCATTTTCTTAGCGCGAGATGTGCTGACGTCTCTGCACCGGCCAATCATGTGCGCGGGATGGGAACGGCTTGTCCGAGTCAATCGAGAGAAGATGAACTGGGGGGCACCTCTCCCATTGAATTTCACTTCAAGATCTTACCTATGCCTTGGCCAGACGGTCATTCGATTCGCGTTGAATAATAAACTCTCAACCCAAAAGAAGCAGCAGCAATTGATACCAACAGCTCACGGCAACACGCCCAATTGCCCGTCCAGCACCCACTACCGGTACACTCGATTGGGATACCCGAGGCTTCAGTTGGCGTCTGTTTCTATAGCTTCCATAACAAAGCTGCCATCACTTTTTTTTTTGCTTTGCGCTGACCCCGACGACTACACATGTCGCTCCGCACAATAGCAAGGACGCCGCTGAGCTGGGGCTCGCGAGTACAGACGACAAGAAGCATGCCTCTGCGCGCAAACATCACACACCCCGCTTGGATGAGCGGGTCACGCAAGGTTCGACCACCACCCCTCTATGTCAGCACCAAAACTGATTCTGACCCATGATAGTATGCCACTCCTACAGCAGACCTCCTCAAGGCGCAACAAGACGACGATCCCGATGATGTCATCTTCACCAACAACTACGGCGTCCGCAGTATCGAACTCAATCGCCCCAAGAAGCTAAACTCGCTCAATGGCTCCATGGCTCGCAAGATCATTCCCAGGCTGCAGGAATGGGCCAAGTCGGACATGGCAGGCGTCGTGGTCATCAAGGGCTCAGGACGAGCTTTCTGCGCTGGTGGGGATGTCGCAGCGTTGGCCAAGTGGAATCAGGAGGGTCCTGAAGGACAGCAAAGAAGTGCAGACTACTTTGGGCTCGAATACAAGCTAGACCACCTGATTGCGACCTACACGAAGCCCTACGTGGCCTTTATGGATGGCATCACAATGGGTGGTGGCGTGGGCCTTTCCATTCACGCGCCCTTCCGCATCGCCACCGAGAACACGCTCTTCGCCATGCCCGAGACCACCATTGGCTTCTTCCCTGATGTCGGCGCATCCTTCTTCCTACCCCGGATGGAGGGCTCCCTAGGCACATACCTCGCCCTTACATCGGAACAGCTCAAGGGCGTCGATGCCTTCTACGCCGGCGTAGGCACACACTACATCCACTCTTCGACTTTGCAGCAACTCGAATCGCGTCTCGCCGAACTCCAATTCCCCGACTACATGCCCCTGCAAGAGCGCTTCAAGATCATCAACGCCACCATCGAAGAGTACAGCACAGGTTTGCCAGCCGATAAGCCCACCATGTCTGGCGCACTGCGCAAGACCATTGACCGCGTATTCCACGTGGATCAGCCAAGCATCAAAGCAATCATACAATCTCTTGAGGATGTCAAGAGCGATGCCAGTGCGCCAGCCCTTCAAAAGTGGGCAGACAGGACTATCCAAACGATCCACAGCCGGTCTCCCATTTCGGTAGCCGTTACCCTACAACAAATGCGCGTCGGTCGTCAATGGTCTATTGCGCAAACTTTCCAGCGCGAATACGATATTGCAACGCAATTCATGTCGCATGGGGATTTCATCGAGGGCGTTACCGCACGGCTGATTGAGCGTAAGAAGGAGCGTCCCAATTGGAACCCAAGCACACTCGATGATGTCAAGAGGAAAGACGTCGAGGCATTCTTCAATCCAGGCCAATATGGTCCGTTACCCCTGATCAGCCAGACAGATTACACAGAGTATCCGCATTCATGGATCGGGCTACCCAAGGAGGATGAGATCTTGAGGGAAGCCAGTGGAAAGAAGAGCGAGGACGTTGTCGCGAGTTTGCTCGAGAAGTACGAGGGCAAGCAGGGTGTACGGGAAAAGATTGCAGAAGTACTGGATAGGTTCAAGTCGTAGATTTGCACGAGATATGTGGGATTGAGTTCCCTTTGAAGAATAATGACACATTGGATCAGTTCTCTGCCTACTGCTCCTGTGAGCTACTCATCCAGTCTCAATGTGTACTTGGCTTCGACCACAGAAGTTGCAAACTGCAGACCGCAACACAGAAGTGAAGCGATAACCCCGCCGCACCACAATACCTCAACGCAACTACTTTCCAAGCAAGGAATATCCGTTGAAACAACGGCACATATTCGGTTCGATACGCAAAACACCAACCTCGCCAGATTCTTGGAATCGGCCAAATCCGGGTATCCATCCTCACGCTACCGGTACCCCACAACCCCGCAAAGCTTATACGCACACCCAACTCGCCGCCAGCGTCATACTGCAGGTGTCCCCCAAGACCAGCCATCCGGTCCCAAGGAATGTTCGGGATGCCTCTTCCCCGGCTTTCTTCGCTGCCGCTTCCGAGGTTCGCCGCCGCCGACGTGGGTATTTGGCTTGGGTTACGTTTGGGCTTGATAAGTAGGCGTTGTGAGATTATAGTCTGTGTTTACATGATATCAGGCGAGGCATACCTACCGTACCGGTACAGGTTGTAGATTTTATTTTTTTTTCACATTGCTCCCGGGAAAATTGTCGATTTATTCTTTTGGCCACTCGGCCAGCCATCTGGGATACGGTAACTCAGGCAGACTTCATTCGTTTCGGACGTAGCCATGTCTGCCATCGAAAGCGCCTACATGAACAGCATGGTCACTCGCGACACAGACACAGACACGGATACATCTGCGTCCGCTGAACGAGCTAGTCCGCGACTTCAAAGCACCGCTTCGACATGCGTGCGGCAGGATACCATGGCAAAGACGCGATACGGATTCAGAATGTGGACAAACGGGAATGCGGCACGGGACAGATCAGAGTATGTTTTTCTTTCTCTTGGACTCGGACTCTTTCTTCCCAACACACTGCATACATCCCACCGCCCACACAACTCACGAAAAGCACAAACAGATCGCCCCGGCCAACGTAGCCATCTGCGGCACCGCCCTGCCTGATCACCTCGACGGCCCGGCTTTCGCATCCACAACTCCCCAGAGCATAACCAACGCCATGATCCCCTCCACCCTCGGCCACGAATTCTCCGGCACCATTCGCAAACTCGGTCCAGGCGTCGCCTCCTCTCTCTCCTTCTGCCCAGGCAACCACGTCGTCCTCCAACCTCACCCTCTACCGCACCGCCTGCCCCGCCTGCACCCGCAGCGCACAAAATCTGTGCCACACGAGCGGCTTCATCGGGCTCTCGAGCAGCAGCAGCGAGCTCAGCGACTCCGTCGTCGTCTGCGAGGCGCGTTATATGGCTGTTTTGGGGTGTTGAGGGGTGATGTTGCAGTGTGTCATTACTTATTCATCTCCCGGTGAGTTCTCTTTTCCTTTGCCCCCCCATGTCGCCCTCATCATCTTCCTCTCCTCTCCTCTCCCCCCACCCCCCTCCTTTCCGTACCATGCATGCTTGACAGCTAGCTAACAAGAGTACAGGGAAATCAAGGCCTGAGAAGATGATTTCGAGTAAGATGGCGTTGGAGGATTTGGTCGAGGATGGGATCGAGGCGCTTGTTGGGGTCAAGGAGGGTTGTGTTGGGATTTTTGTGAGGGTTGGGAGGGTGGCTGGGTGGGTAACTAGTAGAATGGGTAGAAACAAGAAGTCGTCGAGGCATATCCACAGGAATAATAGATCCAGTATCCTAATTAGTAATATAGAAACGGAACCCCCATTTATATACAACCCTTGTTCACGCTTCGTCAATAGAGGTACAATGGCATTCTTAAACACGGCAACACAAAAACACACACATCACCTGTCAACTGAGCAATCAATCGCAAGTGCAATAACCTCTCTTCCAACCCAACTCCCTCTTCCTACCCTACCCCATCACAAACCCACCCAAGAAAAGCAACACGCACAATTCATAATACTGCCTAAACCAAACCACACAAATGCTCAAACAAAACCATCCATACCCCATACACCCACATCACTACCCCCGCCGAACCAACGGATTAGAAATAGCGTGTTCCTGGCACGGATCCGGTTCCAGTACATTCTGCGTCTGCGGCATACCCTCAGCCACATCCATAGCTACAGTGATGATCTCCTGGGTATCTACTAGCGCGAAATTGGCCATACTGTCGAGTGTGGATTCGGGTCTTACAATGGTATTGCCTGCTCCTGCTGGGCGTTCGGAATATAGGACGGATGGGTCTGCGATGTGGAATTTAGTTCCTGTGGTTGGGAGGGGGGGGGATAGGATGGGTTGGTGTACGCACTGGGGTTGGGGGCGTTTGCGACTGGTCTCCTGGGACCGCGGGCGGGTGTTGCAGTGGGGAAGGTGTTATTTCGGGTGCGGGTGGGGAGAACGAATTGGACGTTGTTTGAGTGCGTTCTTTGCCTTGGACGACTTGAGGAAGAGGCGATTGCGCTGTGAGTACTTCGGTCGTGGGGTCTCGATGGTGGGTCTGACGAGGTGGCTGTGGCTTTCCCTTTATCCTCCCATGCTGTAGCATCGCTCCATGGACCTGTTATCGGTGCGGTGGGGGGGATGATCATAAGTGAGGGTCTCGGGCTTGCTATGCTTTCGGTTTCCAAGTTTGCCACTGATTCTCTTGGAGTACCGCTTGACGATTGGACGTCTTCCTCGATCCTTCCCAAGTGAGTGAGGGAGGTTCTCTTCTTGCGGACCACTCTGCCCGACCTGCCTGTCGCCCTGGAACTCGTGTTGTCGGATTGTTTTCCATTGCTGCTACCACCTTTGACATCTCCACTGCCGTCTAGACCGCCTTCTGCCGCAGCGCCGTCTTCTGGTACCGGTGCTTCAGGTGCTGCGGCCGATGCCGTTCCTTCAGCTGCAGATGCAAAGTGCTTCTCCAGGCCCTCCATTGCAGTGCGTACTTCTGCGAAGACCTGAGCATGTCGTTTGTGTTGTGTTGAGCTGGGAGCGAATGCCGAGCACGCAAGCTTCAGTGTAAGTTTTCCCATTTTGCAAGTGAGATGGAACATGGTTGTGTGCGGCTCGTCTTTTGCCATTGTGGAGAGGGTAATGGATAGCTGGTAGTTGTGACAAACGTACGAGGGATAACGATAGTGAGTGTTCGGAACTCTCGCAACAAGGCTGGTGTGAGAGTCTGTGTGTAATATGCCTGGTGGTAGAAGTCATATGGATGGGCCGCTACTACCCTGAAAGACTGCTTCTCAATCTGTTGAGAGGTGATTGCCAAATTCCTGGTCGCCTCGTGAGCTGCGACTACCATGGTCTTGTCAACTAAAAGGAGCGGCGAACCTGGTCGTTTCCCATCTTGCAACATTCATCGTCTAGCTCTGGACTAAGGCAACAATCTTCACAGCCATCTCATGAAGGATGGAATGAGACACGGATGACAGTTGCAGGTGATGGCGGACCTGCTCAATGCTTCCGGCGCACATGGACCGTCACCACAACGTAGCAAGAGCGATGCGCTGCTTTCCTGCCATCATTCCTTTGACGAAGATGACGAATGGGAAGCAGTCTGTAATCACAATACAAACCCACTGTACGTACTATGTTAGTGTGTCTACTCAACCATCAGATATCGTCGAGTATGCAAGGTCTGGACAGGAGTCACAGGACTGCTGTTGTACGTTGAACGATTGCCCATGTCATGTAGGAATGGAGATGAACAGCACGTTTGGATCAAAAGAGATTCTTAATTCTTCCATCTCGACTAAGAGAAGTATCCATATCGACTAGATTTTGAGGCAGTCCAGTCAAAGTCAGTTTGAAACGCCGACGTCGAAGTAGTCACGTGTTGGCGCGTCGATCATCGCTTGGGTTACCTAGCGTCGGGAGATCCCGCGGTCTACCGGTAGCGCCGGCCCTCTGATTGGCCGAACAGCAGAAATGCACGAATATCAGCTCTATCTTGCTCCCTCGGCGGACAGTTTTGGTACAGTAAGCTGCGCTAAATAGAGAAAACAAGCGCATATTGGGGTAAACACGGGGATGCAGCAGCCGATACCACGTAGTCGATGGAATTCACAGTGAATTGTTCTTCTCCATTCACTACTCTTTACCCTACAGGTACGGTACTGTCAACAAACTCACCTTCTCAATAACCCCACATCGCCACCATGAACCACACTGCACCAGCCTTCACCACTGACACCCCAACCCCCCGACCCGACCCCGTAAACCCAAACCCCAACCCCAATCCCAACTCCACCACCGCACCCCAAACCTCCACCAACTACAGCCAACCCTCGCATACATCCCCACCCATCACCCACCTACCCACAGAACTCATCCTCCAAATCATCCAACACGTACCCATCGACCACCTCCTCGACTGGCGTCTCGTATGCCGCACCTTCCACAATGAAATCAACAACCACATACTCCACCACCACCTCCACAACACCCAACTACTCGGCTATCTCGGCCCCCAAACCGCAAAACCCATGCTCTGCCTCACAGACGCTGAATACGACGCCCTCCACCTGCTGCGCGCGCACTTTTCGCACATGCAGCACAGCACCCAGGATGCCGAGGCGCGGGGTGCAAAGCCCGTGTGGAGCGCTCACCACGCCGTCTTCCGGGTCGAAGAACAGTGGTTTCGCGACTTTGAGACGCTTCGCTTGGCCGAGCATCTCGAGGCTCATGATGCGCCGGCGCTGTGGTGGCGGGCGTTGCATAGGTTGGAGCTTTTGGTTGGGGATGAGGGGGTTGGCTCGTTGAGATGGTGTGTTCGACTCGGGCATGGGGTTTTTGATCTGGCGTTTCCGCTTCAGACTGGACGGATGCCGTTTTTCTTTGCGTTTAGTTTGGGGCGCGGGGAGATTAGGGTGGCGTGGCGGGATATGATGGTTGGGTTTCTTAGGAACGAAGGTTGTCTTCGGCGTCTGGTCCACGAGGTTCGTGGCCCTAGGTTCCCCATTTCCCGCTTGACTCCTCCGTCAAGATCAGAAGTCATCTCACATCCCGCTCTCCCCCGTTAGCAACGAGCACAAAATCCCACATCAACAATCTCCCCGCTCGCCGATAGCCTACGCTTCCTCCGCAACAAACGCCTCCAAGCCGGCCTCAAACCCACCAACAAACAAATCACCCTACCCCCCCATCCCTCCAAACTCCCAACCTCACCCCCAACATGCCAATCCCCCTCCCCCCTCCCCACAGACCCCACCTCCCTACCAACCCTCCTCCTCCTCCGCCGCCACGCCGCCATCTCCCCCACCCAGCTAGCCCACCTCCGCCATCTCGCCGCCGACTACGCCGCCATGACACACGACCTCGACCTCGTCGACGCAGCATTTGCCGCCTTTAGGTCCCGGTTTGGGGTTCCCGGGCGGCAGCAGTGGGAGGGTCGGTGTCTGTCCTTTGGACCCCGGTTTCACGGTCTTGAGAGGGATCCGGTGGCGTGGGGGGAGGGGGTTAGGGAGGCGGTGGAGGAGGCGGTGGGGAGGTGGAGGGGGTATAGGGAGGTGTTGGGGCGGATGAGGAGGATGTTGGGGGGGGGGGGGGGGTGAGTTTTGAGATGGGAGGCGGTTGGGGCTAGGTTGTTGTATATTTACTAGACATCTGGTAGATGGAATCGCACGTATTAGCTTGGCTTGACTGGAGGTAGCCATGTCATGGCGCGCAAAATGTATTATCATTATCCTGCATCTACAACAGGCATTGCTTCTAGAATGGTATGCACGGCAATCCGTAGTCCAAACGGAACCCCCTGAGCAATCCTCCCCGCTCAGCCCCTTCTCTCAAGAAGAACAAAGAACCCCAAACGTAAAGTGCAAAGTGCCCAAAAACAAACCCCAACGCAAAGGGCTAATCCAGAATCATGTATCGCATTACACCCAATCTCCCCTCATGCAAAAAAAGACCCCTCCATTGTACAAATGCACCAAGCGTGGTAACGATGGATGGCGTACACCAAGCCCCCCCGCCCCGGCCTTTTATAAACGAAGTAAAGCGGTGGGATTTCCAGAAGCGAAGAAGAAGAAAACGTGAACGTGAGCGTGAGCGTGAGCGTGGGCAAGGGAAAACCGCGGAGTCGTGGTCCACGCTGGTTTAGAGAAGAAACGTGGCGCCGAGGAAGACGAGGGTGGCTCCAAAGGTGGCTCCTGCCATGTACAGGGTTGAGGCTACGCCTTCGGCTGGAGGGGCATCTACGGCTCCGGTTCCGGAGGCGGTACCAGAGGGCGTGGATCCGCTGTTGGTTGGGGAGGCGGTGGGGGAGAAGGGCGAGGCGGTGGAAAAGGCAGTGGGTGCAGACGAGCCAGAGAGGGTTCCATTGATGGTCGAAGCGCCCTCTGATTGCGTAGCCATTGAGGTGGTTGTGTCCGTGGGTGACGCAGAAGCCGACACGCGCGACGAAGCATCGCTGGCTGTAGCCGGCTTGGACGTGGAAGCGGCCGGACTGGACGACGAAGAGGCGTCGGGGAAAATGGTCTGGATCCTTATTTCATGGCACTGTGCGCCAATCCATTCGTCGTACAGATTGCCAAACTCGCCGCTCATGCACCTCCACCAGCGGGTGGAGCCTCCAATCGCGAGCGAGCCGTTGCTGCAGACGGAGAAGCCGCCCGTGTAGATGGCGCCAGCCTGGGGCGGGCCGTCGAATTGGAACTGACGATTTGCAACCACGGAGCCGGTGCGCTTGTACTGGTCGTGTAGGATGCCGTCCTTGAGTGTGCAGAGTAGTTGGCCATCAGCAGCCTAGTGTCTTGTATGAGCATCGGGTCTGGAGAGCGTGGAGAGAAAAGACTTGATGGAGAGAGAAGGAGAAGGGGGAATAGAGAACTCATCCAAGATGACCACATACCTCCTGTGCCGTCTCGCGCTTGCTCAGACTCGGGTTCTCCAGGGTCCCGATCATAAAGCGCCCCTCGACCGTCGTCTTGCATCCCTCTGGCGGTCCCGAAGCCGGCGCAATGCCCTCCTCGACAGCCTGAGCCGCGGCCGTGGCGGCAAACACCAGCGGAGCCAAGAAGCCTGCGACGCGCATCGTCGTCTACCGTATCTTGATTGTAAACTCTTTTTGCAATGAGATGTAGCTCAATTCCAACTCGCCAACTTCCCAACTTGACCCCAATCCCACTTGGCGAACCGGTATGCAGGATCAAAGCTATGCACAACTCACTTTTCCCTGGACAACCAATTAAAGCCAGGCACGATTGCAATTTTCTTCTTCTTTTCAGAAAAAAGTAAGAGGATTCCCAAGGATGTACGGTACGGTACGATAAGATAGTAGCGGTGAGTAGTTCTGCTGGTAGTCTGCTGCGAAGGGGGGGGGGGGGGGAAAGGTCGAGGTGGACGCTTGTTAGCGTGTTCAGACTGTGGAATGCAAAAGAAATACAAGCAAGCAGCGCCGAGAGGTGTCAAAGACGTGGACGGAAAAGAAAGAGCCGGATGGGCGGGGGGGGGGGGGGACTCGGCGGGAAAGGCGGTGGCAGGGGCGAAAAGAGAAAGGTTGGCATGCGCGGGTTGGGGTTTTGTTGGTAGCCACGCCCATGCCCTGTCCTGTGTTTCTGTTTCCGGGGTGGGAGGGAAGGGAAGCAAGGAAAGTGTGCGAATGCGGTGCAAGTGTGGTGTGAAAGAGTACTAGGACCGGGACCGTAGGAGTACTCTAGCTACGTGTGCCTGAAGATTGGAAGGCTGATTTGGGGGGGAGATGATGGGAGATGATGGGAGATGATGAAAACCCGCCATCCCCAACCCTTGCCTCGCAATGCCCATTCACTGTCTTGGTCCCACTAACACAAACACCCAAAACAAAACAAAACACACCAAACCAAAACAAACCAAAACAAAACAAAACAACACAAAACAACACAAAACAACAAGCGCCATCGCTGATCGCGGCCCCCAACTTCCTCATCGCAGCCCAAGTCGGCTTTCCCACAGCCCCAGCCTAAGCCCCAACATGCCCATCGGGACAAATCAAGGCTGGAAGCCCCCATCAGAATACTCCAGAGTATCAGCACACCCACCAGTCCCAACAATGGGGCGGGCATGCATGCGGGTCCGGGTACCGGTACGGCAAGGGCTTGGGGGGGGGGGGCCAAGGAAAGGATGCGCTAGGTACTGTACTTGCACATACCCGCCCGCCCGCTACTTGTTTGTACTTGTACCGCCGGCTACTAACTTAGTACTAGTATAAGGAGACAGGTGCCAGGTGCCAGGTGTTCAAGTCACGTGATATTTCCATCATGGGTATCCATCATCCATCCATAACAGGTACCAGTACTCTACTCTACAGTACACCATCTTGGCTTCTTACAAAAAGAAGCAATGCCGACAACCTACGCCTCCTTGTCCGCCTCGGCAGACACATGTTTGAGCCCCAGTTTGGCCAAATCCACCGCCAGAGGATCACTCTCCTCCGTCCCCTCCCTCGGCCCTTGGTAGCCCGGCGGCGGCAGCGCCCAGTCCGGCAAGCCAGTCTGATAGTCCCACTTGCCCTCCTCACACCGATATCTGCGCGCATGCAGGTAGATGCCGAGTTCGTGAGCGCCGGGATCGCTGTACAGATCCGTGTCGCAGATGCTGCATTTCTCGCCCGTCCGCCGCTCGGCCTTCTTCTTGTTGTAGGCATCGACGAGCTCGTCGTGGTAGGCGACGGCGTCTGCGACGTCTTCCTTGCCCATGCGGCTGAGGCGCGCCATGATGTCTTCGTCGTTTTCCGACTCGCACTGGCCGCGGCCGAGAGAGGGGCCAAAGACGCGCTGGTTGGCGTAGATGGGGTCGTTGGAGATGGGGTGGCCGAGGAACTGGAGATGCACCCGTAGCTGGTGTGTTCGGCCTGTGACGGGGAAGCAACGCACAATGGAATATCCGCGCAATCGCTTCCAGGGCTGCCCATCCGAGTCCGCCTTGCCCCTAGCATCTTTCTCGGGTGGAGCTTCCTCTTCCTTGGGCGGGTAGTACGCAAGCCGCTTGAAGACAGTAAAGGCTTCCTTGCCATCGGCGCGCACGCGGTTGAGCCCGAGTTTGGGGCTGATTTGCAGAATCGGCTTCTCGCAGACGACCTCGCCCTCTGGGAATTCGCCGACGACGCGGGTAATGTACTCCTTCTTGACTGTGCGGCCCCGAATCTGCGCGCTCATGTGCTCGGCTGCCTTGCGGTGCTTGCCAATAAACATGATGCCGCTTGTCAGCCTGTCCAGCCTGTTGCACGGCAATGGGTTCCAGTTGTATCCTCTGTCCGCACGCATGATTTCAATAATGGAATTGAAGTTGTACCGGCCAGCAGGATGCACGGGCATGCCTGCGGGCTTGTTGATGACAATCAGGTCATTGTCTTCGTGGACAATGCCAATCGGTTGTGCCGTGCATGGCGGTTCGTGTCGATGTAACGTGTGGGAAATCACATCGCCGTTCTTGATCATCGTGCTCGTACTCGGTACTGGCTTTCCGTTGACGACGACGCGGCCGTCCTTGATGGCCTGTTCATAGTATTCCTTGGGCCGGTCGCGAAACTCGTCGGCGAAAATCTCCAGAATCTCCCTGCCGCGCCATCTTTGCTTGCAGTAGGTATTGTAGGTGAAGTGATAGGGCTTCACTTTTCTCAGCCCGTCCTCGAGGTAGTATGGCGGTGGCCAGGGGTCACAGGGCGTGATGACGACTGCGGGTGGCTCCTTCCATGGGAAATCGTCGTCGGGCAGGGGCGGATACTTGTCGCGCGGGGAGGAAGGCACAAGGGCCATGGAAGTCTTTGGAACGGGCAAGCGCCCTTTGGCTGCGAGATATGCGAGGATGCGCGGAGAGGGAGCCAGAACTGCGCGCGGGCGGCCAACGTTGTGCTATGTCATTCAACCTTCAAGGCTGGTCATTTTTATTTTTTTCTGGTGGGGGGGTTTGAGTTTGATCCCGGGTACGGTTGATACCTAACGCTACCAGTTGTGTCGAGAACTTTGCCAATTACGCGTGTCTCTGGTTTGTCAACATGGCCAAGCAACTGACAGGCATTAATTCTCGCCGCCCGTTGTAGTTGTCATGGCTCACGGTAAGAAGAAAAGAACACTCGATACAGTACTCTAGTAACAGAACTCGCTGTATGGTAGGTGTGATGGGATGACGTGGGGGGGGGGCAAAAGTCCCCAAAAGGAAATAGCCGAGGCTCAAACGAACTAGGCCAGATGCCATACAGTGGCCTACCACGCCGACGACGCGTCTTCCCTATGTCCGTATCCAGAAAGTTCCCATGGAAGCCTCTGCCATGGCGTTGGAAGCACTGAAAGCGCGTCGGCGCACCGATTACAAATTTCAGCTTGCGTACCGAACACGATGGTAAGCGTGCACTGCTCACACACCTACATACCTCATCTACGCTACTTTGTCAATACCTTTATAGTCTCGACACCTCACTAACCGCCCAGCCAGGAGTGACAACGACCAATACCACCATCTCAACAACTCCGTCTACTACTACCTATTTGATTCCATAGTAAACACCTATCTCATCCAGCACTGCGCCCTCCACCCTCCCACTTCGCCTCAGATTGGCCTCGTCGTCCACTCCCACTGCGACTACCTCGCTCCCATTGAGTTCCCAGCCGTTGTAGATCTCGCGCTGAGGGTCAATAAGCTGGGTAAAAGCTCGGTCACCTATGAGATTGGCGTCTTTGCGCAGGGGGATGAGCATGTCAGGGCAGTGGGTGAATTCATTCATGTGTTTGTTGACCGTGATAGTCGCAGGCCGAGTAAGGAGGGGATGAATGGAGAGACCAAGAGCGGACTGGAGGCTATTCGGGTTGATAGATCTATGTTGTGAGATGTGAGATGTCCAGCCGATGGCCGGCTGTTGGGTGCATTGCAGCCATAGTAGTCAATGTTAGGGCATGTCGTTGATGGCTGGGAATGGGTTGGAAGTGGGAGCGTCATCGCCCCATGCTGTTTCGAGTCTAGCGAGTGAGCTGATGTTGCAACCTCGACCTCAATCATCAACTGTAAATACTGGAGCCAGGAGTCATGGAGAGTAGTAGGATCGAATGCTATTGCATGTTGAACATGAGGAATCATCAGTGGTGCTTATTACTTGGGTGTACCTGCTCTGCATATAGACATCTCTTTGATAGCCTAGCAGTGATGGCCAGATCAAACCTCGTAAAATCCAGCAACTCATTACCAGTACCGGTAACCCTCTCACCCACAACACACTCCTCAAAACAAACCACCCCACAACTCCACCCACCCAAACACCACCGCACCACCACACAATCCACAATCCCCCCCCCCCAACGCTTCCCCCACCATACCTTCAAAACCCCCACCCCCAAAATGCACACCCGCCCCCTCCTCCACACCGACATCCCCCAAATCGCCACAATCTCCTACACCGCCTACACCGACGACAAACTCTACCACTGGCTACACCCGGGCCTAAAGCAGTACCCGCAGGACTATCGCCGCAGCCGCATCAACAGCTTACGCGCACGTCTGGTTCGGCCGGGCTGTCATGGGTTTGTTGTTGTCGATGGTGATGGTGGGGAGGTGGTGGGGTATGCATTTTTCATGAGGGTGGCTGGGGGTGTGGAGGATGAGGGGGCGAAGGTGTGGATGCGGGATTCTTGGTTCAAGAGTGTGTTTTGTGGTTTCTTTTGTTTGGTCGATGATTTCTCGTTTCTTCTCAAGTTTGATCGGCTTCCTTTACTCCTTTGTTAGACCTGACAAGATCTCCTTGCCCCCTCTTCAACCCATCTAACCCCCCCCCCCCCCCTTCCAGAACTCGAACGCACCCTCCTCTCCCTAAACAACACCTACACCTCCCTCCTCCCTCACCACCACCACAACCGCTCCATCTCTCCACAAAACATGTCCACCTACCTCGCCGTCCGCCAAACCAGCACCTCGCTGTACGCCCCGCTAGCACCCTACTGGCACGTCTCCGGCCTGGCTATTCACCCGCAGTACCAGCGGCGCGGGCTGGGTGCGCTGCTTGTGCGCGAGGGGCAGCGGCTAGCGCGTGGAGACGAGGGGGTTGGTGGGACGGGGGTGCCGATGGTGTTGGAGTCGAGTGTGGTGGCGAGGCGATTGTATGAGAAGTGTGGGTTTGAGGTTTTGAGGGAGGAGAGGGTGGGGGAGGGGTGGGAGGTTTGTATGGTTTGGTATCCTGAGGGGTGGAGGGGGGAGAAGGTGGTGGTGTGAGGGTTTGTGTGGGCTTGAGTTGTTTGGTGGAGGACAAGGCATGTTGGGCTCTGCTATGTGCGATACAGAAAGTATTATTCTGGAGGTTCATGAAGAGAGAATATCCAAGGAAGAAGAAAGTCACTACGTTCCTCTGCATATAACCATGTGAGCCTCTGAATCTCCATCCAACCTCCAAGTCACTCCCGTTCCCAGTCCCAGTCTATCTACTCCACCCATCGCCACCTCACCGCCCCTTCCTCCCCCACCCATCCTTGTACTCATTACTCGCCTCCACCGCAAAAGTAACCTGCTCCTTATACAACCTCCACAACTTCCTAATCTCACCCTCGGCCTCCATCTTATCCACAATCTTAATCGCCGCCTTCTCGCGCTTCCGATTACTCGCCTTGTCCCTCTTGACCAGCTTTTCCGCCGTCAAATGGCCCTGCTGCGCGAGATATTGCTTCACCCACTGGTAGAGGTGGTGGCGCCAGTGGTACAGCGTATGTGAGACTTGTGCATTGGCTTTGCACGTGGACCCTAGGTAGAAGCGGTGGGATTCCGGGGGCAGGACTTCGCCCGAGGCGTCGCGTTCGGGCTTCTCTGTGGTGGTGTTGCGGGGTGGGGAGGCGGAGAGGGAGGAGCTATCGGAGCCGGACTCTGATTCTGACTCTGACTCTGATGAACTATCGTTTTCGAGGGGCTCGAGCGTGTCTTTGTCGTAGGGCTGCCCGGTGAGCATGATTTCCCACGTGGCAGGGTGGTTTTTGCGATTACAAGCAGCACAGTGGGGAGACATGTAGTCTGCGGCGCCACGGATTTCATTGGTGATGAGATCGGGTCTTGCACGGATTGCACGTGTGAATTCCGAGGTCCAGGCCGACGAGGTGAATTTGGAGCCCGCGAGGCCCTTGACTTCGTCGTCGAGTTTGCGGAAGGTCAAGACGTAGAAATTTCGCGTCGAGTCGAAGGCGGGGTGGATCTTCTTCATAACCATCCACTCTACGGCGTGCTTGAAGAGGTCTTTGGTCTTTGCGCGCGAGAGACTGAAGGTGAGGCGCATGTCGTCTAGATCTGCATCTAGGGCTGGCTCGCCAATGACTGCATCCGCATTGTCATCAATGAAGCCAATGTCGTCCTCGCCTTCTTGGAATATGTCCAATGCGTTTGGCTCATGCTCGTCAAAATCAAGATCGTCGTCTTCATCGACCACGTCTCCTATCGGACCATCGCTTTCGGGCTCTTCTTTGATAACCTCGAGCTCCGAGTCAGAGTCAGTCTCAGTTACGACTGGCTTCTTCCTGCTGGGGGTTGCTGAAGGAGGTGGCTCGGTGGTTCCAGCTCTCTTTCTTTTCAGAGCTTCCAAAGCTTTCTGTCGCTCGTTCTTGGGCTTGTCATGTGTACTTCGTAGACGACCGCGATCCTGCACTGGCGACGATTTCAAAAAAGCAAGATCCTCCTTCAATTCGTTTCGTTCCTCGTCATCGTCATCATCGTCGTCTTGGACCTCCACGCCATCGTCCTCTGTATCTTGATCCTCACTAGCTGATTCAGCCGCTCGTCTTCTAATTCTCCGCCGTGCACTTTTGGGGGGTGTCTGGGCCTCTGACTCTTCTTCTGTTGGGATCTCTACCCGGACAGGTCTCGCCCTTCGAGACCGAGGCAGGACCAGCACATCATCTTCATCAGACAAGGGAGATGGTCTCCTAGCTAGTCTGCGCCGTGCACTTCGCGATTGAACCTGCACCTCAATTTCGTCTTCTGATGTACGCTGCCGCCTGACCTGTCGCCTCGTATGTGCTTTTGGTGCCTCGTCCACGTCCTCGTCCACGTCCTCATCCTCATCATCCCCCTCCACCTCCTGTTGATCTTCGCCTTCCTCATCCTTATCCTCACTCTCTTCTCCTTCTTCTGAGCTGTTTTCAATCACTTCGATAATTCGTTGCCTCTTCCGCGGAAGAATCGTGACAGTCGGCCTGGCATGGTCCGACTCGCTGCCCGAGGATGCCCGTTGTCGCTTGCGTCTTGCTGGCCTCGCGACAGGCTGTATGTGTTGCTCCTCTGAGCTCTCATATCCTGTGGACATCACATTCGAACTACCGAACATGCCTTTGTGTTTGCGCTTGACAGGCGTATGCAGTTTCTTGCTCAGCCGTGCGTTGCCCGCATTCATTTCGCCCGCCAACTCGTCCTCGCTCGAAGAATCAGGTCGGGGTGGTTTCGCCGCTCGAGTCGACTTTCGAGGTGTTGGTAATGCTGAAGTGTGGTCTTCAGTTTGCGACGGCGCATTGCCCATCTTTGCGACTGTAGATGATCGAGTCGAGGACATAGGTTTCGTGGCGGGCGAAAAGCTTATCTTGGTCTGCCGTTTGCGCCCACGCGCAGATTTGGGTGCCATGATGGGGCCTCGCAATACTATTTCTGCTTTACTATTCCAGTCTCACTGTTTTTGCGTGCTCTCGCAGCCCACCCTACGCATGTGTGGCGAACTGGTGGAACGCGCTGGGCTACAAAGGTGAATGTTTGGGGTTATATAAATTTAGATAGTCGTGACGGGATGGTTTGACTCTCAGAGAACCCAAAACGACCCAAAAGTATGAGATATTGATGTGATTGCAGGTGAGGCAGTACTTGCGCGGGGTGCAAAGAGCCAACAATTAGTCCATCATGGTTTGCGCGTTAGGTAATCTCACCTCTGACGCGAAACCACGTGCGCAACGTCATTCACTGTAGGTGAGGTCGGCCAGCAACGCAGTACAGGCTGCCGTCGCAGATAACATGTGTTAATCATCCTACAAGTAAATTACAAGCGAGATATGTCACTGATAGAGCACCACAACACAGCGTAATCAAGTACTCATCATGGCTGGCTTGCCAACGCCCCTTTGGGTTCAGGTAGAATACGATGGAAGGTTTCAGAGTAACTGAACTATAGGAGTCCTCACGGGAGACAATCAGGAATTCCGCCTGCAGCCTTGGGCGAAACCAAAGTACAGAGGCTGGGCGGTGGCAGTTATTCGTGCACATCTTACACACGTTACAAGGCTTGAGAGCTGGACCCATCGCCTGGGTAGTCAGTAATGAGACGGTGATATAGGGAGATACGAATTAAAGGTAATGTCGTCATGCTGAAGTCGAATTGATCCAGTCGTTATTCATGCGACCAAATCGACAAGTTGTGTTCGGGAATGCGATGATGTTGTGAATCTGGCTGTCGTTACGCGGCCACACTGTTCCATCCTGCGCAACTTTGCGACAGCATTGGCATTCATGCTTTGACTGTTTCCGATTGAAACGACCGTCCATCAAAAGATACATTGTGTATAAGGTACACGTTCAAGAACGATTCCAGAAAATTCACCGTCGTTACTATCGATAACATCACTACCCCCGAAGCGGTAAGGAGCAAGCGCGTCATCCTGGACGTCTGCCATCACCGCGGCTTTGGTGAGACTAAGTGGCTGCATTGGCATAGGTAGCTCCACGACCTAACCACTCCCCACCCGCCCAATGTCCGTCAATCCAGGTGCTTTGAAACGGAAGCACTCTGAAAAGACGATCAAGGAGCTCTTCACGTCACAGTCAAAGCCCAACCTTACTGCAGCGCCGTTATCGCCGACGAGCAAACGCACCCGCCGAGAGAGCTCCCCAGTTGCTACTACCCGAGTCGCCACGCCTGTTGCAGCCAGCAATATGAGCACTGCCGATATGTACAGTTTCCCTAGTAAGAGGGCGAGTATACCAGGCAATGCGGAAGTTGTGGATATTGGGTCAAGTCCGGATAACAGCCCCGCGAAGCCGAACGGACAGCGCAATGGCATGCGCAAGGCGGCGCCGAACATGCACGCCAACACAGGCCCAAAGCGCTTGATGGTCAAGAACTTCAAGCCTATTCGCAAGGTCGATCCCAAGGCCTTCCTGGATCAAACATGGGCCAAGATCGACAAGGCGCTGGATACCATCTTTCGACAAGAAGACATTGATTTCAGTCTTGAGGAGCTCTACAGGGGGGTGGAGAATATCTGTCGGCAAAATTTGGCCAAGGATGTCAAGGAGAGACTTGTTATCAAGTGCAGAGACTATGTCGGTGGGAGCATCAAGTCAAAGGTCAAGGAGAGCTTAGGCAGAACTAATGTCGATGTTCTGAGGGCGACATTACAAGCCTGGGCGACGTGGAACAGTCAAATGGTAGGTTCAACTATATCTAAGAATGGCTATCGCATGCTGAAAATTACAGAAATACCTCGACTGGATATTTTGTTATCTTGACCGCGCCTATCTACTACCACGACATGAGTCCCTGCGCGAAAACTCCATCAACCTCTTCCGCTCCATCATTTTCGATCATGCAAAGCTCAACAAACGTATTGTCGATGGCGCATGCGACCTTGTGGCTATCGAACGAACAGGCGGTGATCTGGACAGCGAAATATTCTCCAAGACGATCAACATGTTCCACGAGATGCAAGTCTACACAAGGGAATTTGAGCCACGGTTGATGGAGTTCAGCCAAGACTACATCGTGAAGTGGGCCGCTACGGAGAGCAGTGAGAAGTCGTTACCCGAATATGTTCGCAGTGCCAGAGCACTCATGGACCGTGAGATGAAGCGCGTTGAGATGTTTAGTCTGCCGAACACAACCAAGCGAGAGCTTTTGACGTTATTGGAGGACCATCTCATCTCGAAGCAAGAGTCAAAGTTGGTGAACCAAGATGAGTTGGCTGATTTGCTAGAGCAGAACGCGGTGGAAGACCTCGAGTTGTTGTACACACTCCTCGAACGCCGCAAGCTTGGTGCGAATCTGAAACCAGGTTTCACGAAATGGATCGAGGATGAGGGTACGGCCATTGTTTTCAATGAAAAAGAGCAGGACGGTATGGTAATAAAGTTGCTCACCCTGAAACGACAACTCGATACTCTATGGAAAGTATCATTCCATCGTGATGCTGAGCTTGGCCATGGTCTGCGAGAATCCTTCGAAACCTTTATGAACAAGACCAAAAAGACGAATGCAAGCTGGGGGACGGACAACTCGAAGACGGGTGAGATGATCGCCAAATACGTGGACATGCTTTTGAGAGGTGGCGCAAAAGCTATACCAGCGCAATTGAGCAGAAAGGCCGAGAAGCCGGCTGTAGTGAATGCTGAAGAGGACAATGAGGATGTTGTGTTTGATGAAGATACCGAAGTCAACAACCAACTTGACCAAGTGCTGGACCTGTTCCGTTTCGTGCACGGCAAAGCAGTCTTCGAAGCCTTTTACAAGAAAGATTTAGCCAGGAGGTTATTGATGGGCAGAAGTGCAAGTGCTGACGCTGAGAGGAGCATGTTGTCGAGGTTGAAGATTGGTGAATACCTAGTCGTCTTAATGAACAAGGAACCAACTGACAATCTCTAGAATGTGGTGCTGGGTTCACAGCAAATCTCGAGCAAATGTTCCGAGACATTGAGCTGTCCCGAGAGGAAATGGCGTCATACAAGAATATCAGCGAGGAGCGCAATGAGAAGCTCGGTCTAGACTTGAATGTCAACGTCCTCTCAGCATCGTCGTGGCCAACATACCCGACTGTGCCAGTCATTTTGCCACCAGAAATTCAAGCCGCGATAAGCAAGTTTGAATCGCATTACAAGTCGAAGCATTCGGGTCGGAAACTAGAGTTCAAGCACGCCCTTGCCCATTGTCAAATCAAAGCCAAGTTCCCCAAGGGCAACAAGGAGCTAGTCGTATCCTCCTTCCAAGCCATCGTCCTCCTACTCTTCAACGAACGCAAGGATGACGAGCACATTGACTACAACTACATGAAGGAAGCCACCGGATTACGTAAGAACCCCGTTCCCTCTACCCAAGAAGCCCATACTGACAGCCTCCCCAGCCCCCGCCGAACTAAACAGAACCCTCCAATCTCTCGCCTGCGCCAAAATCCGCCCCCTAACCAAACACCCCAAAGGTCGCGACATCTCCCCCACCGACACCTTCACCCTCAACACGGCCTTCTCCGACCCCAAATACCGCATCAAGATCAACACGGTCCAGCTCAAGGAAACGCCTGCCGAAAACAAGGAGACGCACGAGCGCGTGGCCGCCGACCGCAACTACGAAACCCAGGCGGCGATTGTGCGCATCTTGAAGGCGAGGAAGCGCATTAGCCATGCCGAGTTGGTGAGTGAGACGATCAAGGCGACGAGGAATCGGGGCACGCTCGAGGTTAGTGGGATTAAGCGGAACATTGATAGATTGATTGAGAAAGAATTTTTGGAGCGGGAGGAGGATGGCTTGTATGCTTATATTGCCTAGTTTGGGGTTGGGTTTGGGATGGGGAGTGAGGTGGGGAATATTTTTACATTTGGAGGGACCATATATATATTTTTTGAGAATGAGGCTTATCGTGCTCTTGTGTGAATTGTGGAAAGTGGAGTCTGGTTGTGTTGGTATTCTTGTAGGACTTTGTACATGGTGGCTGTTGGTCAATCCGCCTCTTACGCTAATCAACGGACCATATCACTCCTTCATGACACAAGGCATCTCATCTCAACACTACACTCTTAGTTCCAAGAACATTCCCTAAAACAACACAATCACACCTCCTCTCCCCCCTATCTATCCCCCGTTGCACATCCACCTCTCGACCTCTCGACGCCGCATGGATATCAAGGCTACAGGCCTCGTATTCCCAAAGCAAGCCCACACGACGTACGAGTACGCATACCAGTATCACGGATAAATGGGAAACTGCAAATGCAAATGCAAATGCTACTCTGCACCTGCCTCACAGCTGCAATCTCAATCACCATGCAGAAAAGCCCTGTATCTGCATCCGGTCTCGCATCGTGCAGACACGGCACCATTGGGCTCTGTGTCGTCAATGCATTCTCTCAGTTCAGCAGTGTCATTCGAAAGATTGATTCAAAACTCATCATGTCCCCATGCGCCGGCTTCGTTATTAGCATTGGTGCAGCTTTTCACGCCGGCGTAGCTTGTATACCGGGCACTATACCGCTTATTCCCGCGCTCGTCGAAGGCGCTGGGGCGTGCGATGTTGATGTGCGGCTGGGGTTGGGGGGGTGGGTGAGTGCGTTTGTGTTTGTGGTGTTTGTGGGTAGTGTTTGGGGAGGGTTGGCTGGAGCGGGCGGAGGAGAGGGAGGAGAGGGATGGTTTGGCGGGGGGAAGGGAGGTTGGGGGTTGAGCATCTCCACAGGCTGAGGGAGTATTGTTTAAACCGTTTGTCGTGTTGATCGCTGTGTCGAATGTACTCGAGTGTGGAAATACCAATGTATGCATTGGTATCGGTGCTTCGTCTTCGTGCCCCGTACTTTCCACCGAACTGCATCTCCCCCGAAAGTCTGGGGTTGGAAATGGTAAATGGCAATATGTACACTGTTGTCGGTTTCGGTCGAGATTGGTCGTCCATTCCTCGCAGCCTCTGCCCTTGGGGTGGTATTGCCAGAGGTCTTCTTCGTGGGTGGGGGTTGGTGCTCGGGGGACCTTGGGGGTTGACTGTTTGGTGTGGTCCTCATGTTTGGGGACTTGCGTTGAATTTGGAGGGCTCGGTCTTGCTGTCTCGGCTGAGTGAGGGGAGTTTGGTGGAATGCTGATATTCGTGGATGAGCTGGGTGAAATGGCTTCGTTGCATGCGCGATCGGGGCTGCCATGCTCGAAGTGCAGGCTGTTGTTTGAGTTGGCGAAGGAACTGGAAGGACCTTTATACCCACCACCGCGCAGACCTTGTCCATACAACTCCCCTTGCGCTCCCCCAGTGCAATCTAGACAACCACAAAAGATTCTCATGATCGTCCCAGTCTCAGCGTGAAGCTCACTCCCCACACCATCAAACGAGTCTCCATACTCATCCTCCTCCCCACCAAGCACCACTGCCCCAGTCAACTGCGCCATCCCTCCAAAGTCCCGCTCTCCAGCTACCCACGCCGCTATCTCCACATCCCCATGCCCTCCCATTCTTCCTTCCCATTCTCCTCCCATTCCCCCCGGTAAGCCCACCACAACCTGGTCATCATCAAACCTATCCGGCAAGCGAATCCCCATGGCCTCGCGCCGATCCAGAATCTCGCATGCACGAGTAAGGAACGGATTATCCTTGCCAACGTATCTTGCGCGGTGATGGAGCGCCGCGTGGATGAGCGGGAGAGTCGGGGCGCATGGAAAGTGGAAGATTCGCGGGGGAGTGGTGGGAAAGAGTATGTAAGACTGAGTTTGGAGGTATGTGAATGCTGTGTAGGGGATGTTTGATGTCGAGCATTCTTCGGAGTCGAGATTGTGCGAGATGCAAGACGAGGTACTCGTTTGCTCATTGCCATCAACAGCCGATGAACCCACTCCCTCTGCAGTTCCCTCAACTCCTTGGCCATCCCCTACACATCGACCCTCAGCCTCGCCACCACCCCTTCTGATCCCCCTCTTCAACCCCTCCACCTCCCTCAACAGCTTGTCCCTCTCCCCCTCAAGCTCCTCACACAACTCCTCCAGTTCAACCTGCGTCCCCATCTGCCACCTTACATCGCCCATCAGACTCTCGCACATGTCTTTGTAGTCCTGCACCTCGCGTTCCAGGAACGCGTTGTGGATTTGCAGGACGGTGACTCGATGGATCCATGACTCTGTGGAGTTATGAGGAAGGGGTTGTGGGTGGAGTGGGTTTGTATCGTGGGAGGAGGATGCGTGTGTTGTGGGATTGTTGTGTGAGAAGTTGGGGAAGTAGGGGGTTCGGAGAGGAGTGGGGAAGTAGGAATGGCTACTTTCTCCGCGGAAGTGAGGGGTGGGATCTGCTGATGGATGTTCTGCTTGCGGGCTAGGAGGTATTGATGGTGGTTGTAGAGGTGAGGACTGCGTCTTCCCATGCTGTGCTGAAGAGGAGCAGTTCCTGAGCCGTTGCACCTTCTCCTCCAGCCTATCGATTTGGCGCTCAAGTGCATAGATATACTCTCTATCCACTTCAACCACCCGTTCCTCCTCAGGACCATCCTCAGCATCGCTATCGCCGCTCCGATAGCCTTGGTCTTCATTACACCCAACAAGCTCATCTTGACTTCCACTCCCCATCACACCCCTTGACTTCTCTTTCTCAACCAAATGCCAACCCACATCCTTCCCATTCCCATTCCCACCCCTGAGCGAGAAATCCGCAGGCGACCACACACCACCTGGAAGCTGAACCCCAGCCCTGAGTCCGCAACCCCCGGCCTCCGTAGCCCCAACCCCACTCCCCCCATCGTCCTCACCATCATACTCACTAAAATCCCCTCCAAGCAGCACGAACCGCTCTTGCAAAGCCGCAATCTGCGCAGCCAAGCCATCGATTTGAGCCTGAAAGCCCAGGAGTGCGAGTTTGATTTGAATTTGGTGGAAACCGGGATCCTGGTCGTGGGGTCTGTTTACCTGGACCTTGTCACCATTGTGACCACCGTTTCTCTCGCGCTTGGTAGGAGGATTGCTTCTCATGCTGCTGCTTGGGGCGGGGATTTGTGAGGATGTGGGATGTTGGGGGATAGAGTCTTGTCTGTAGTTTTGTCCATTCAATCTCTTAGCACGCTTGATCCATGCATACAAGGCGTCAATCTCCTCCTCTCTAATTGAAGCTTCGTCTTCTAGCTCTGCGTTCAGATAGCGCAGGTGCACGACTTGCTGTTCGAGGTGTTGCGCTTGGAGGAAGTCGTCCGCGTATAGATACGGTTCGAAGGTAGGTTCGAAGACGGGTCCGAAGTAAGATGACGAGGGTATGGAGTCCGAGGTATTGAGGCCAGTGTGCGGACACATGGTCCACGGGTTCTTGAAGTAGAGGCGGATGTCGATGGACGTTAAGTGGATAGAGGCTGAGCAGAGTAGATAGAGGTCGAAATAGATTTCGATAAGACGTCAAGCGTACGTCTTCAAAACCGACCTATTCAAACCCCACGTCCTCCAAATCTTCCCCAAATCTCCAAATCTCCAAATCTCCCCTTACACTCTTACACCCTTACCTCTCAATTCCTCCCCTAAATTCCCAAATTCCTAAACACCCTGTTTCCGAATCCCGTACTCTCCCCCTCCCAAAAAGCCAACCCAGCTTCACAAAGACAGAAAGCGTGGATACCGGAGACCAGAAAAAGGCGGCAAGGCGGGGGATGGTAGGTTGTATACTACACTTCGTAATTTGTGCTAGCCTGTTTACTTTCCAGATTCATACATGGATGTGGACGTGGATGTAAATATAAGCCCAGACCTAGATGTAGTACCAACCTATACGAATCCATGGGTTTTATATAAACTACGCGCACCCCATCACACATCACACTTCCACCGTCACACCCAAACGCACGCCCAACGCATACCCAAACCCTCCCCGTCCCTTCCCCCCCTTCAAAAAGTGCTACTTGCGTGAAGAAGAAAACACATCAAGCCGTCTAACCTGCAAGACTTCACAGCCTGTCTATTCAGGAACGGGGAGGCATGCATGCTGGATACCCAAAGGCAGGGAAACAATAGGAGAATAGCACAGCACAGCACAGTACAGCACAGCATACGGCATACAGCACACGATCCAGCCCAGCATATCGCAACAGCGCAGCAAGCGACGTGAAGCCTGCGGTATAATGCCAGCAAGACGCGCACAATCACTCACAAGTTGCAAGCGTGTGAAGTGTGTAAGACCCATGCCAACGCGCACACCAAACCCATCAAGCCAGCAGCGCAGAACGACACGAGCATTGCAAACGAGTGAATTGGTTTAGGGAGCAAAAAAGAGGTGGGAAGACTAAACAGCAGCCATCATTACCACGCTGTGCATACCAAAGAGAAAAAAAATACCCTTATGTCTATAAGAAAAACCTGTAAAAACACCCTTGAAAAACTGGAAAGCGAGCCGTGAGGGCATCAGCCGTTGTCTGGGTATACCATAACTTTTTGCCTGTTGGAAAACGTGCGCCATGGAAGAGGTAGAAGTGGAAGAGGAAGTACCCGACCAGTGAAGGAAATGAACGGGTACTAAAAATAGATGTGAGAAATCCCCATGAGACGTGCGCCAACTATTAAACCGATACCGTGATAAAGAAAAAGTGCGAGGCAACACCGTGATGGCATGCCCATCAATCAGCACAGAAATTTTTAGAATCGTCGTAAAAAAAAAAGGAAAATGTATCCGGGCTGGTCTTGTTCGCCATCAAACGCCCGAAGCTCATTCGTGGCTGAACGGACCGGAGCCAAACGCCAAAGTAGTCAGCGCATGAATTCAACCATCCACACGAACAGTGGGTCGGCCACGTTCAATCTGCTCCACACGATCCTTGGAGATGGTGCGAACGCGTGAAGCAGCAATGGCAGAGACAGCTTCCTCTTGTTCCTTGGCCATGCGTCTCAGAGCCATCTTGGCCTCCTCGAGGGGGATGCTGTTGTTGCGCAGCGGACTGTTTGCCCGTGAAGGGCGCTGACTCGGTGCCTTGGAGGACGGAGCCGACGGACCAAAGCGGATACTGCTGGCTCGTGTGCTAGGCACACTCGGTCCGTTTCGAGTGCTATTAGGACGACTGCCGCGCAACACATCGCTCATGGAATCCTGGCTATGTGAATCGAGCTCGCCCTCTGGGGAATTCTGACGAGATCGCACATAGTTTGGATCATCACGCTTGAGCATATGACGGAACTGCTTGGTTTGGGCGTCGATGCACCATCTCCGATAACCACGGATTTTGGGGTCGCCGGGGATGAAGTTGCCCTCATGGTCCCAGCAGTTGACCCAGGTACCGTCGTCGAGCTGGAAGAAGCCGACTTCGACCTGCTTGCCTTGCTCATTCTTGATGATGCCCTGCCTCTTGCGCATCTTGTAGTCGGGATCCAGAAACCAGCGTCCCGTGAGAACCTTGGATTTGTGGACCTGAATGGGTTGGTCCAGTTTGACATACTCCTTGGCCATGGGCGACTTCACAGGCAGTACCGGGCCGCCATCAGAAGACTTTACGTCTGAACCGTGGGCAGCAGCGTCCTTGAGTGTTGCAATGAGGTACCATCCGCGGCCAGGAATGTGTTCGTATCGTCCAGGCACTGGGGTTGGCCACTCTTCGATCGTTCTCTCCGTGCGTCCACTGTTGGAGCGTTTGAACCATTTGTGGGGGGAGAAAGCCTTTTGGGTAACGACCAACAGATTGGGAGTCATGTTGGACGGTGGAATTTGGTGCACTAGAACAAGGCCTAGAACTCGACTGGGTCGTTGAATCTGCTACCTGAGCTATAGAGTAGACCACGTGATCGTTATAGGTAGGGTAGACTCGCACAACGTGTACTCCCAGAGGCGAGGTATACACGCAAGAGTCGTCAAGTCGGAAACTGGACCGCGATCCTAGCCCGAGGTGGCAGGCGAAGATTTTGGACAGAAGGCGTACT
The DNA here is from genome assembly GCF_022343315.1 of Plenodomus lingam. Lineage (NCBI taxonomy): Eukaryota > Fungi > Ascomycota > Dothideomycetes > Pleosporales > Leptosphaeriaceae > Plenodomus > Plenodomus lingam. The sequence continues at coordinate 210,172 of NW_027093939.1, forward strand.
GTGGAGGGAGTAGTCCAGGGGACTACAGGAGGTGGCGGTGAACTGCCGAACCAGCAGCGTGCAAAGCACGACTTGGCCGCTGAGAAGAGCGAACGGAGCCTTGACTTGTAGTTCACCAGTGTGCGTGAAGAAAAAGAAACTGGAGACAAAGGCTCTGGGGGCAGACCAGACTATTTATCGGACGGGAGCTAAATTAGTGCTGGGACCTGAAAATCTTTCCAGGGTAGCGAGCGGAAAGAAATTATCAGGGCGCTCGAAGCCTTTGGTGGTAGGAGTGTGTGAGTGCGTAGTACGCACGAAAGTGTGGGTCAGAGCAGAGGGTGGCGGGTTGAAATACTAGTTGGGTGTCATACAACAGGTAGGAAAGGGTAGGGCATTGTCCTCCGCCTCGCAGCTATGTGCGGTAGGGTCAGGTTACCGTGTTGAAGTTTGAAGAGCTCCAATAAGGTGGCTGTACATGAGCATTCGTCATCGCCGACTGGGGCTTTTCTTTCTCAGCTGTTGCCGAGCCCAGCCCAGCCATGGAGAAGTGGGATTCTGTGCTGCTGCATGAAGAAATCAACAGGTAAATACAATAAAAACATGCTCAACACTGCAAATCGCATGTGCTCGTCCCTCTGTTGCCTCCCTTTCGCAGCCATCGGCAGTCGAAAGATAGAAGTGCACCCACGGGCCAATCAGCCGCTTTTCTGGCCACCCGTGGGTGAAGGATGGGAGATAAGGCGATGGTCGGAGAGAGAGGGAGAAAGAGAATTTGTCGGGAGAGGCGCGGGGGCCATGGGGGTTCACAGCAGGTGCCAGCCATGATCCATCTGTGCGGATTTGCAGCCGGGCAGGCACCGACAGTGGTCCTGGCAGAGCGAGCGGTGTGAAGCTGGCCAGATGGGAGGGGAGGGGAGGGAGGCGTGCGGATGAGAGACTAGAGAGTGGACGGACGGACGCTTGGTCGGTTGTGGGGGGGGAGAGAGAGAGAGAGAAAGTGAGTGTGGACCTCACACAGGCAGACTAATGCGGAAGCCACAAGCGCATCCGTAATAACGTTAAGCGAAGGCGGCCATGCCGGGATTCCAGGCAGACCGGATCCATCTGCCTTTCTACTATGTACGGCATCTGTCCAACTAGGCATTTAATACCCAGCACGCACACGAGCAGCAAAAAGCTTGAATCTAGTATATGCGTCGCCAAGCGAGGAGATGTTCGTGTGCTTCCTCACACACACACACACACACACACACACACACACACACACACACACACACACACACACACACAGTCTGGGTGTAGATCAACCCCATCAACGAGCAACAATGCGTTGCGCACCCTCGTCTCTCCCACCCACCGGCACCCTATTCCTTTCCTACTGCACACCACCCAGTTTTCATTCTCCTGCAGGGTAAGCTGCCACTCCTTTTCCCTCGCGACAAGCCAAGCGCCCATTTCCCGTCGGTGCGCACCGCCTGCCAAACTCGCCCGGCTTTACCTCGTACGCTTTTGTCAGGGTCTCATCTAAGATGCTTCCTGTTCGGTGAGTGTGACTGCAACGGTGCAGTGTGCAGTGTGTGACAACGGAGGGTGGTGGCTTGGTTGCCTCCTGCGGTCCTGCTTATCCGTATGCAAGCCAAGCGAAACACGAGAATGCATATAGTACAAAGTCAGATGGCTAACGTCGGCCGTGTTGGGAAACCCTACTTGGTAGAGAGTTTGGACACTCGCTGAACACGTACCGAGTCCCTACCCTACCTACCTACCCTACCCTACCCACCTGCACTGTTCCCTACTCCTTTCCCTTGGACCTGGATCCTCATGGGAAAGCAGCACCGCCCAGTTGGGGTGACTTGGGGATCTCACCAGATGTGCAACCGTGCTGTTGCTTGGACCATGTCCATCTATTGTACCTATGCCACCCAAGTAAAACATCTTATCGAAATGACACAAGCACCCACGTCGGTGCAATCTTCTGCCATCTTGGCAAACCCTTCAACAAATGCATTCCTCGTCATCTTCACATGTCATGGCCTGACCAAGCTTGCTTATCATTCACTTCTTCGCCCATGCCTTATGCATGGACCGTCAGCATTCCACCCTCATCAAATCATCGGCATCATCTTCAACGCACGTGATCCAACAACAATGGAGCCCTTCACGTGAGCACACATCATGCCTGATCATCTCATTCATCTCTCACAGCACTTGCATCCGCCTCTGGTTCCGCGTTAAACAGCATGCGGTCCTCTGTACTGGCTCCATCGAATTGAACTGGGCACCATCTCTGGTTTGGTTTGGCTTGATTTCATTGCATTCCTACAGCTTCTTTCCTTTCGTGCCGTCCGCCATCCCGCAGGTCCGTCTCGCAATGAACTTTTGTGGTATATGCTCCTCTTCGCATATCTCAGGAGAATGCGAGCCAAAGAGGATGAAAAGCCTTCCCATTGAGATCGTAACTAATCAGAGAGACGCCTTGTATGCCCCGCCCAGAAGTAAAAATCCACACTCCTCTACGACTCAGTCTTGACGCGAGCCTTTCCGTTGGTGACCTTGACACCGATCTGCTTGGCGCGGGCAAGGATGTCGATACGCTTTCGTGCCGATACCGAGTGAGAGATCCTGCGACAGATTAGCAAGCTGTCCGTGCTGCAGACTCTGTTGATCATCGCAAGTGGACGTACTCTGCGGCGAAGGTGGTGTTGTGCATGAGGAGGAGGTCAACATCGGCGACTGATATCGTTAGTTATATCCTATCAAGCTACTTGGGCTGGTGAACTGTACCATTGTTGACGAGGAAAGCCTTGTGGCCGCTGGGCATCAGGTGGCGGGTTTTGCGGTTGGAGCCGTATCCGATCTATCAATCGCACTTCCGTCAGTCTCTGTTCGTGACATTCTCGCCCACACAACCAGCAACCCAATTTCAAAGTCTTTCGTCGTCGAGGTTCGCGCGATGAGGTAGTCCGTACCTTGGGCATAGCAGCCTGGCCCTTGAAGCGTCTGCGGACACGGTTGTCGATACCCTTGGGCTTGCGCCATGAGGGGTCAACGCCTATCCAGTGTTAAAACACAATTCCTTCCTTCCAGTTCACAGTGTAGCTTACGCATGAAGCGGTCCGACTGGTGACGGTTGAAGCGCTTTGCGTCTGTATGGGTACGTCAGTCGCGAAATTTCGAGTTCAGTTTGGTAGATCCGGCGTACGCTTCTTGACGATCGCGACATGCTTCTTAGCGGCAACCATCTGTATCCTCGTCAGTACTGCAGCAGCAGTTCGGGTGTGCTAACGTACTTTGACTGCTGTGTGGTTAGTTGTCGATGGGTGGACGTTCAATGTGATGGCCGCAAAAACGAACATCGAGAATCCGTGTGGTTCCAAGACACTAGCGTCGCCTAAGCGAGACAGGCAGGCGCTACGCAACCACCAACATCACCACCAGCCGTCACCATCTGTAGGTGTTCATTATCACGAAAAAAGTTTGCTCATTGCTGTCAACAAGTATATGCATCTTCTGTTTGAAATAGTCGAGAATTCTGTTCAGGATAGAGCGCTGCGCATGTGCTGGCACGTTTAAAAACAGTGGCGAGCATACGCTCGTACAACTAGAGCCGCGACTAGTGATTCGCTGTGAACAATTTGGAACTGCTAGCATTTCCTGTGAAGCTCAAAGAACTTGGTAATTAAGACAACTGATGTCTGTTTCATGATCATATCTGCACTAAACTATCTGGTAGCAAATGCTACTCGTGGTCGAGATGGGCCATTAAAGCAAGCAAAGGGTATGTCATGCTTCCGTAAAAGTCATACTGCGTGTCATACGATATCCACGTATGCAAGGCACCATGAAGAGAAGTCATAACATCCGACCCAACTCCTGTTCAACAACGATTCGAACTCGCAAAAGAGACGAGGGCCGCAACGAAGAATCGCGAGGAACCTCAATAGTCCTCTTCCATTGGCTCTTCCTTGGCACCTCCACGCTTCTCATTCTTGACCCATTCGACAAACTCATCAATGACTGATGGCCACGAAGACTCTTCGTTCCAAAAGCTCATGGCTTCATCAGTGAGTGTGAGCTGTGCGAACTTGAGGGTCTCGTTCCACATGTCCTTGTTGACGCTCTTCTTCCACGATGACGTGAGGAACTCTGTCCACCAGCTCAACCATGGTGTGTTGGAACTCGACCATTGGACTGGAGATAGGGGAGAGCTAAAGAGCAACTCCCAGTACGCGATAGCCATATCAAGTGGAACAGCCTTCTGACCCGGAGCCTTGGCAACAGCAAAGGTATATTTGTAGACCCGCAGGAATAGGTCTTTGTTGCTGGGCAGCTCACGCTTCAATGTTTTGATGTAGTCTTTCTGCTTCTGAACGCTGTCGCAGCTGGAGACAGAATTAGCATTTGGTCAACATCAAATGGCTGCGGCACTTACCCGCGTTCTTGCCATCCATTGACAAAGCCTTCCCGGCTCATTTCACCCATGGTAGGCGCCTGTACCACTTCGAGGACCGCTAACGACTCAAGACCTTCCACGTTGACATCGGTGTCCGCAAAGTACTGCATCGTGCCCTCGGCTCCGATAGTATCTGGCTCTGTGGTGTTGGGCTCTCGGTACTTGTCAAAGATTTTGTTGAGTGCAGTTCTAGCCGCTCCAGAGCCTCCTGTGGCGCCACCACCGCCGCCATAGTGTCTGTCATTCTAGTGTCAGCATATACATAAATTTTACAACATGAAAATTTCAATGAAAGCATACGATCCGTGCTCCGTTGACAGATCGATCTGTGGTGCGTTCCCAACGAACCACGATGTGAAGTCCGGACTAGATTCGGGGAGCAAGGACGTATGTGTGCTTCCCGAAAGAACTTCTGGACCTTCTGTCGCTTCCAGCAGATGTTCCAACAAGACAATAGGCTTCGATATGCAATCTTGCGGCTTCGGTGGGGATATGCATTGGGCGCCGGCCCCGTTCTCGACTAATGCCAAAAGTGACATGCCCTTCGAAGTGATCATGTTTTTGAACACCTGTTTTTGTGGAGCAGTGAGGATCGTAAAGAAGACCCGTCGAGCCGTCGCTACAGACGCAGATAGAAAGGCTGGTTTTGGACCAAAGAGATCACCGAATCTTCCGAGTTCAACCGTCGCGAGAGATTCCGCAAAGGCATCATACGAAGCGCCTGAAGAGATAGGAGCATGCCATTGTGGATGTCGGCAGACTTCTCGTACCCATGGAAATTCGGTTGTAAAGGGTCGCGAAAGCAGGGTGCTCTTATGCTCCACTTGAAGAGCGTTGGCGTGGAGTAGCTCCGCACAAAGACGCTTGAGCTTTGCATTCTCTTCGAAGTTATGGAGACCATCTCCATTCCTTTCAGCAGGGTTGTCGATGTAAATGTCAGTGTAGCCACCGCGTAACGAAACGGCTGTACGCAGATGCAATTGGTGCTCCGATGTAGATCGTTCCAGGGCTCGTGGCACGGATACAAGGTGGCAACCTGGGTGCTCTAAGGCTTGTTGAATGGGCTTCTCGCTACCGGATATGGGAGCGGTGACATTGTGCAAGTGATTCGCGATGGTTGGCAGCGAATTCATACCGCTGTACCCAGTTCCGAATCGACTCAACGGTGGATTCGCGGAGTCAGGTACCTCGATTTTGTCATAAAGAACCTGACTCAGATATTCGGCTTGCAGTATCTGCTGTTCCTTGGGCATGTGCGAAAGCTCTTTGATTATGGATGGTCGACGAGCGTTGTGAGCAAGCGTCGATGTCGTATGGCTGAGCTGAGATGTTTGGCTGGAAGAACTGATTGAGCGATAGGTAGCACTAGCACTGGATCCGCTCGAGCTAAGTCTTTCTTTTCGCCTGCGTCCTGCAAGTTGTCTAGCCCTGTCCTGGGATGATCCGAACATGGCTGGTCGATGCAAAGGCGTGGATAGACTGTCTGACTTGTAGCAATCCTAGGAAGTATAATGTCCAAAGTTGGAGAATACAGCCGACGAGACAGCGTGTGACAAAGCTGGAGATATAGCTTTGCTGTATTGTGTCGTGCAAGAGCAGTGGACTAACTTATGCTGCGGTAGGAGCCTTGATACAGACAAGCATTCCCAGCTGCGACCCTTCCTGAAAAGGTTGAAGTTGGTTGGCAGGTGTCTCTTGCCATATCCGCGGGCTGCTTCCCCATGCATATCGTGTGCTTGTGCGACCCATATGAGCTTTATTTCACAGGTCCATTTTGTTTATCGCGGTCGTATTTGGTCGTTCGTAGGCTCGACGCCTCGGCCAGGCCCGGTTCCGAAGTCTTCGCGCAGTACAAGAGAAACAAAGAGGAAGTCCCTGGTTAGGTATGAGAAAGAAAACAGACATGATACTCACGCGTTGACAGCTGCCTGGGCATCCCAGCCATTGCTCTTGAGCGCCCGAATAGCTGTATTCCGATCGAGCTGAGTGAAGTTTATGAACTGAGTAATGGCAGCCTTCTGCTGAGCGCTGTAGACTGTAGGCATCTTATATTAGCTCCCGTAATAGCCTAACAAGCAGTTCGACGTCGAACGACCGACGATGGCGGGGTCAGAGTCTGTGTGCGTGCCGTGTAGCTACGGTATGATACGAGGGCAGCGTGATAATGGGGAAATCAAGATTCTGCGATAATAGGAACGCTGAAAGTGAAGCCGAAGCCCGAGGAGCCGTGTAAGTGACCGTGATGGACTTTGATAGCTTGGGCTTCAGATATGACCCATTTCGACTTTGGGGTACCGGTAGCAACTGGAGCCGGACCACAGACTGCCACAGCCCACCATTGGCCGGCCCCTCATTGCCGCACCCCTGCCCTGCCTCGGAGTTACCGATACCTAATGCCGGCGGCCTGCGATTGTGCTGTGCAAAAGTACCGGCGGTACAGTACCGGTACAGGGAGGACAACTGCTGTGTGACGACAGGTGCGACGATAATGACAGTGTATAGGCAAGGATCTGACTTACCTTCGTCTTTCTTGATTGTTGCCCTTGACTTCTTCCCACAGCGCTTCGGCGCCGTATCGATGTCCTGTGCTTTGCGTTTGGGCGGCATCGAGATGTTGAAACAATAACAATTGCCAAGCTGGTCAAATGGACCTGAGGACGACCCGGTGTTGGTATCAGGCAGGCTAGAATCTAGGTCGAAAGGAATGTGCGTTCCCAGGGTCGCGATCTAGCGGGTGAGAGTCTGTCTTGCTTTTGTGTCTGGAGCGGAGGAGCCGTTTGGTCCATGCACCCCGTCGGATCATGCAATCGGCTGTGATGGTTCTCGATAAATTGGCGACGCGCGATGTGAATAAGAGAGTTAAAATGCGCTCCTTTTCAGAAAGATAGAATGCTGTAGTGCTTTCGAATATGAACGGGTGGATGCAGTCGTTAGGCGAACCCTATTGCGGAACCGTCCATAGTGCAAAAATGCAAGGAAAGCACGATGCAGAATACGGGGCGAATGCTTGCATTCACCATAGGAGCATAAAAGTGGTTTGCCCATGTGGATTTGATTGCCAGATGCGACATTACTAACCAACGCATGTACTTGTAGCTCACCGAATAAACTTACTCAAGCGGGTATCAACGGCTGTGTCTATAGGAGGAGAATACATCGCAATCATCAAGGCTATGCTCCGGGCTAAATGCATCAAATAAGCTGTTCACCATCAGGTGGCAGCCGAGACAGCCTCGCCGTCTCTGACTTCGGGCTGTGCGACGTTGTTGGCTGGAGGAGCATCAGCGTCAACCTTGTTTACCATCTCCGCCTGGCCATCATTGAGCGGGACCTGTTCACTGCTTCCTACACTGCCCTCTTCACCACCCCAAAGGTAGATCTCGCTTTCTCCAATGAGCTTCCCTGCCTTCTCCCATCTCTCCTTTCGCTGTTGTCTCCTCTCCTCGGTCATCTTCTCGAGAGCTGGCCAATACACAGAATGGTCGTATTTGAAGTCTACCTCACCACCAGATACCTTCATAAGCTGCGAGGTGGGTACATGGTTGGGCAAAGGCTCATTAGGCTTGATCTTGGTCTTCGTGACGGGGTCGATGAATGGATTGATGAGTTTGAGGAAGGCATTGACATACCAAGGCACTTACATACTGCGTCAGTATACATTCAAATGCAAGTGTAGAGCTCACGACTTACAGTGGGTAAGCAAAGCCCTACCAAGCCGCTCAGGGTAATGGTTTTGCAGGATGTTGAGGCACTGTTTAGCCATACCTAGGCTAGGTTGTCCTCCTGCGCCAGTATTCCTGAAGTCGATCAAGAGGGCAAGGCTCTCCTGGCCAGGAGGGTGGAGGTCGATAGTTCGTTCCAGCATATATACAAGATGCTCCACCCGCTTCGGGGTCTCCTTGGTATTTTGGTTTTGAGGAAGTAAGTAAAGGCATGGGCGACCTTCATTGTCGAACCCAAGCAGAACCTGTTTGCCGGTCGCATTCTCTTCAGATATGTAGTCGGCGGTGAAGCGATCAGTACCGAATTCACGACGCCAGATTAATGTCGAGCGGAGACGGTCTGCGGCCTGTGCAAGATTCCATTTGGTGGCACGAAGATATCGTAATAAGCATTCACGTGTGAGCCACATGCGCTCCTCATCAGTCAGGGTTGTCGATTCGGCTCCCTTTGCAGAGGTGGTGGGAATGGAGTCCCATGATCGGATGTCGGCGAGTAGCTGGTCGTACTTGGACTGTTGGTCTGCGGTCAACGCCGGGGGAGCCGCGGGCTTGCATCCCGGTACAGGCTCCGCAAAGGGGCCAATTGCTGACATCTCGAACACTATGAGGGTTTGCAAGATGGTGGAATGGTGTTCAGTTCTTCAGTAAGGAGCGGTGTAACTGCAAGAGTGTTGAGGGTGCCATAACTTTTGGCGTCGACCAGCCATGGATCCCTGCACGCCATCGTCAACTTAACGTTAGTTACATGACTAGCGTGACCACTTTAACGTCGCGCGACGCGTCGTCCCACACGCGTGAAGTTCGCAAAAAGTGCCATGACATAGACAAATACAAGTCAGCATCGCAATGGAGGACCCTACCACAGAACTTACCGAACGCTTCGAACGCTACTGCGATACAAAGGACAATGCGCTGCCTAGCGAAGTCCTCGCAGAATTACAGTCTATGATACGGCTGTATGCCATCTCGCCCGAAGAACTCGACTTCAAATGGCAGGCATATTACATGAAGATGGGAGGAGAGGAGAACAAGATGGATGTCAAGACTGCGCGCGACTTTAAGAAAACGATACAAGATGCACTGGAACGGGAAAGCAGGGGAAAGGCACAGCAGCGACATGATGTCAAGCGGGGTCAACCGGCCCCAAGGGCCAAGGGGGGTGACATGTATGATATGTAGGTTGGAATTGAATAGGAGAATGCTTCTTGAAATTTTCTGACTTTGGACCAGCTTGGAAGGAATTGTCCCAAACACACCGCGACCAAGCGCAGCGAGCGGTGTGAATGGTAGCACGGTCAAGCGGAAGGCCAACTTCCAGACACCAGGCGGCAAAGCCAGCAAAGTGCACGACACAAGTTCACCGGGAGGTATCTTGACACCGAAAGTCGAGGGCTCTGCTGGATCGTAGGTTATACCCCTCTCCTCCATGATGCCATATATCACGAGCACAGGTCACGCTGGTATATTGAACATTTGAAAGTCTTCCTCTAATCATGGATCAGCGTATTTGACTTTTCATCGCGCACCAACGCCAATGAGATCACTGAGCAATTCATGGGCGAGGACATACCTATCCCTGAACCCCCGTCAGAAGAACCAAAGGAGCCTCGAGTCAAATTGAAAGCCAATACGGACATGTCCAAATTTTCCTACCGCACCATGGCTATGAAACTCTCAGAAGCGTCAGAGGTTCTCGACGACAGGATCGACGAGTTTCGTGAATCGGTCAAAGACTCTCTTGGCTTGGATGATAGTGCCTTTGGAAACCCACAATACCAGTCGCCGAACGAAATCATTGCTGTTGGCCGGATAGCAAGCGATACTAGCGAAGGCAAACTCAATCCCTCTACGGTAGTGCTGGAGGGATCGCGACGATATGGCTCAGGTCGGCGAACACCTCTTAAGATTGAGGGACTCTCATCGTATAACTTCTTTCCTGGTCAGATCGTTGCACTCCGTGGTACCAATGCCTCAGGTGATGCCTTTGTCGTCTCAGAAGTCATCGCACTTCCTCTCCTCAACCCACCTGCCACGACCCCAACCGAGTTAGACGTCATCCGCTCACGATACCTCGACACCCCCGACTCCGATCCAGATAATGTTCGCCCTCTGACTATAATGATAGCCTCTGGCCCTTACACGACAGACCAAAACCTAGACTTCTTCCCGCTCCATACCTTCCTTGACAACGCCGCCGAAGCCTACGCTGACACCGTCATCCTCATCGGGCCCTTCCTCGACGCCGAACATCCCCAAATCCGCTCAGGAGACTTTGACCCTCCTCCCAACGCGATTCCCGACCAAGCCACCATGACGGACCTCTTCAAACACCACATCTCCAGTGCCCTGCAAAACTTCCACAAGAGAAACCCAACCTGCCAAGTCATCCTCGTCCCCAACCTCCGCGACGCACATCACCACCACGCCGCCTTCCCCCAAGACAAATTCATCAAAAAAGAACTCGGGCTCGGCCCAGCCGCCAAAATGGTCCAATGCGTTACCAACCCCATGACGCTCAGCATGAACGAACTCACAGTCGGCATGTCCAGCATCGACATCCTAGACATGCTACGCAGAGAAGAACTCACAGGCGGAACCGCAAAAACCGTAAACCTCTACGAACGCTGTGCCAGAAACTTGCTCGAACAACGCAACTTCTTACCCGTCTTTCCCCCTACCGCACGGCAGAAACAACAACTCGCGCCTACCCCCGTGGACGCAAAACCATTTAAACCCAGCACCACCGCCACCGCCGCGGACGAAGATCCAGACGATGATAGTCCAAGCCCTTTTCTCCCCTTGGGCACCATGCTCGATACTAGCTACCTCAAACTCGCCGACATGCTCAACGTCAGACCAGACATCCTCATCACCCCCAGCGTACTCCAAGGCACCGTCAAAGTAAGCAAGCCTTTACCTGTCCGAAGCGCCAACACTGCCCCCCCCCCCAGCAACCCCATTTCCCCCCCACCACAATAAACAATTCCAATGCTAATCAAACCGCTTACATAGGTCGTCGAATCCGTCCTCGTTGTCAACCCCGGTACGCTGGCGAAACGCCGTGCGGCGGGCTCGTTTGCGAGGTTGATTGTTAAACCGGCGGTTGTGAGGGAGGAGGAGCGCGAGAGGGGTGTTGCGGTTGCGCATCGGGTTTGGGAGAGGGTGAGGGTGGATATTGTGAGGATTTGAGGGTGGGTTTGGTGGGATGGGATAGGGAATGTGGGTGCTGTGATTGTTTGGTGCAGCTATGGTTTGTTGTGCTCTGGGGCGGGATGAAGGGAGTGGGTTTATGGCGATGGTTGTGCGGGTTGTGTGTTGAGGCTGGATATGGGGTTTATTGGGTGGCCGGGCAATTTTATGCGTAGTTGAACAGAGGTGCGAAATCAATTGCACTCTATAAATTCAGGTCATCATCATCAGTAAGAATAATCTTAACCAAGACACGACATATCCCCAGAGAACCAAACAACATGGGTATCAAAAAACCATCTATTCCCCCCGTCAAGCCAGCCAGCCATACTACTTCGCTTCTGCAGCCACCGCCGCCGCAGCAGCCGTGCCCAGTCTCTCCTTCTTCGCGGCCATGAGCTCACGATACGTTTCGATAATCGTTTTGCGCTCCTCGCCCAGCTCCTCCCTCTTGCGCAGACTACCCGCGCTATTGGGCACATTGCCCACCTTGGCGCCAGCCCCATTCCTGACCTTGAAGATCTCGCGCGGCAGCTTTGTGAAGGTCGGGGGTGCGGAGACGACATCGTGGAGGCCCTTGGGTTGACCTCTTTTGCGCTTGAGGGCTTCCCATTCGTCTTCGCTGCCGTTGTCGACTTCGCCGACGAAATGTTTGCGCTTTGCGGTTTTGTTGGACTTTTTCTTTTTCTTGTTGGTGGCGGTGAAGGGGGTGGAAAGGTCTTCAGTTTTGTCTTCCCACATTGCGGCGAGTTCTTCCTCTTCTTCCTCTGCGAGCTCGGCGGCTTCCATTTCCTTGTCGCGGATTCGGGCTTCTTCTTCCCGCCAGCCTTTTTGCAGCCGCTTGAGGTGGCGCTCGTGTTTTGTGACGCGGTGGTCGCTGACACCTGCGACCTTTTTGCCTGACTTGGAGATACCGGAGAGGGGCAGGGCTTGGTCAACGCGTGCGCGGAACTCGGCCATGGACTCGCCGGGTTGGATCTTTAGTGCGGGAGTGGCGGCTGGATTCTGCTGCTCTTCCGTTTTGCCGCTGATGCTGGCTTTTCGCCCATCTTCTTCGAGCGCTTGTTGTTGTTGTTGTTGTTGTTGTTGTTGTTGTTGTTGTTGTTGTTGTTGTTGTTGTTGTTGTTGTTGTTTCTTCTGTTTCTTGGTTTTTACGAGGCCGTCATCGAGCATGGAGCGCTTCTTGATGCCGCCTTTGGTAAGGGCCATGAGCCGTTGGAAGGCTTTGGGTGTGTCGTCTGCGCCATAGCCGTCTATGTGAGCGGCCTTGCGCTTTTTGCTTTTTGTTGCGGTGCTAAAGGTGCGGGCTTTGCCTACGGGGAGGGAAGTGGCTTGTTCGGTGGGTGGGAGGTTGAACCTGGGGACGGGTAATTAGTACGATTGAGTCGGGGCATTGAAGGTCTAAAAAAAGGGGTTGATTTAGAACATACTGTGTCTTATCGTCTTCTATTCGTCTGTGTTTGTGAGGCATGGTGGCGGTGGTATTATTCGCACGTTTGAGGCTCTTCGCATTGAAAACGTAGAGATGGAGATCTAAAAAAAAAAGTTGCGGAGGGCACCTGGCATGCAGGGATCATGGACGGCAGCTGTGGGGCTCATACATCTTGGCAGATGCTGCACGTGATGATGAAACCCTCCTAAATTCTCTCCAACAGCCAGCGATAGCATTCCACTTGGGCTGCAACAGCCTGTGATATGTTTTGTCTCCTCTACGTAGTAATACTAGCAAGCTCTGTTGAAATGATCCATTCCAAGAGTCAGGAAGCGAGTCGGAGATGTTTCACGGGGGCTGACTGACATGGCGGAAGGTCTTCTTACCGATACACACATGTATAGGGAACATACATATAGTCGGCGAAATCATTCATGGCTCTCGTTAAAAGATATCCCCTGGCAAGAACCTTGAGGCATACTCTACAGAGGGGAACAACTCACGGCGCTTGCCGTTAGCAGCACGTGTACCTACCTGCCTGCCTCCACCATGAATCCAAATCATCCAGAGTTTTCGTCGGTCGACTTGCCCAACTTCAACATCCATGCCTCAGGATCATCAATCTGGCATTGTCCATTCAATGCACTCCACAATGTAACACATACACATACATACCATCCGTGAAACGATCCATTCTCCACTGCCACATCAGTTGATCTCTTCCACGCACGGCTGAGGAGCCAATCAACAAGTCAGGCCGAGTTGCGTACCGATCATCGCAACCCAGCCAGGCGAAAGTGCTGAGCCGCGTGGCTCCAACAATTGGGCCCCCGTATTTCGTGCAGATCTTGGGGTCCGGCACTCCATAGTTTGTCTCAGGAGTCGAAAGAAGGCCTCCCATGAATAAGAATGCGACATGATGCCTCGAGTAGATTGCGTCGCCTCCCTCTCTCTGCTGAATCCAAAGCACAAATTCAAATTCTTCTTCCCGGATAAATTTGCGATTCCATCAAAGACGAGGCAATTCGAGTCTGGAACAGCGCTCTAGCGGTCCTAGGGCTTGTGCGACGTGTTCGAGGAATTGACCTCACTTCGGGGCTATTGTCACGATAAACGACGGTTGCGTGTGCCGCATGCGCCACCTTAGCACCGATTCTTCATCTAAGAACCCGGGGGTCAGACAGCCTGGATCTCTGGTAGGCCTGTGGCGCCTGTGACAACCTTTCTTTAGGAAGGTGTCTTGAAGTGCCTGTACGCCTTGAAGTTCCCCAAGGCTTGGGTTCTCAATGAGGGGATTCCTCGTTATATTTCCAATCTTCTTCCTCTTTTTCTCAAGGCCCGAGGTTTTTTGCCGGACGATCATTGCGTGGAGCGCAGGGTCTTTTCTTTCAAGAATTCAGGGTCCAGCTTGTGTCCGGGATCGCCTACTTAGGAAATCCCCCCACCGTGCCTGAATATGGCTGCACGTGCTGCTACCCCCGATTCTCAACCTTTGCTTCAGGGCTTCGACCATGCCCGCGCCTCTCTTTTCAAATCGCCAGCCAACGTTTCCTTGCGATCCTTGGAAGATGCCGATGTTTCAGTGTCTGGGTCCGAGGACGAAGAGGTGAACTCGCAGACTACTTTCTGGCGACGTCTGCGAATGGCCATACGGCGGCGGAACAACTCACGCAAGATCCAGGCGTCTGGAACAGTCCGACTACTCCTCCACGACGAGAGAAAGAGGTCGAGGGAGTTCAGATTCAGGAACCGACGTCTTGCAGCGAAGGCGTGTGTATTAATACCACTACTAATCTTCATCCTATAGTAAGTCCAGCCCTGACATGGTGCTTAGCTTCCGCCCCTTTCCGCTGCGAGATCTCGTACTTTGAACACAGTACTTCCCATTCTCGGTGTGGTGCATAAGCCGAAACATCTTGGCTTTTGCTGGTCTTGAGATGCAAAGAAACTCTAGAATATGTACAAGAGACGCAGACGTGCTGACTATCTCAGTGGATTCATCCACATCCTCAACATCTTCCTGGGCCATGTACCCATCTTCCTGGACAACTCCAGTCCACCCAACTTCGACTGGAACATACCAGAAAAAGACTTGCTGGACATCACGCGGGACGTGACGCCCATCCACTGCCACTCTCACAACGACTACTGGCGACGGGTTCCCCTCTACGATGCCCTTCGCTGGGGTTGCACAGGCGTCGAAGCCGACGTCTGGCTCTTCGACGAGGAACTCCACGTCGGCCACAGCACCAACGCCTTGACACCCAACCGAACATTTCGATCCATGTACGTCGACCCACTGGTAAAACTGCTGGACCACCAAAACCAAAACCCAACCACCCCATCCACATCCTCGACGCCGAAAAACGGCCTCTTCCCAAAAAGACCGTCGGAAACCGTAGTCCTCCTCGTCGACTTCAAAAACAACGGCCACAACATCTTCCCAGTCGTATCCGCCCATCTCTCCGCCCTGCGTGAAAAACACTATCTCACATACTACAACGGCACGGCCACCATCCCCGGCCCCATCACAATCGTAGCCACAGGAAACGCCCCCTTTGACCTCATCATCGCAAACACCACATACCGCGACATCTTCTTCGACGCCCCCCTCGACCGCTTATATATTGACCCAGACTCCCCCCCTTCCCCTCCCCCTTCCTTCTCAACTCCACAACACAACAACCACCACCACATCAACCCCCCAACCCCACCTCCCCTCTCCTCAGCCGGCCAAGGCACTGTAGGCACAACCCCGCACTCCTCCTTCACCCCCGCCAACTCCTTCTACGCCTCCACAAACTTTGGCCGCTCCATTGGCTGGCTCTGGTTCGGCTACCTATCGCCCGCACAACTCCGCACCATTCGCGGCCAGATCAGGGGTGCCCGCGAAAGGGGCCTGCGTCCTCGCTATTGGAGCGCGCCCAAGTGGCCTGTTGGCCTGCGCAATCGTGTGTGGAGGCTGTTGGTGCGGGAGGGGGTGGGGTATTTGAATGGAGACGATTTGGGGGGTATGGTGAGGGTAGGGTGGGATGGGACGGAGTAGCGGGGAGTAAGGAAGGGTGAGGAGGGGGAGCGAGTTGGATTGATCGATTGGTTGATAGACGGATAGATACCCGGATAGAAAGATAGAAAGGTTTTCAATAAATGGCTTGGGTGAGATGAGTCGGGAGATGAGCTGAATACTGTGTATGAATCATACATGTTTGCAAAAGTGTGTGGGCGTCAAAGAAGATTCACACAATGTTCATGTGTCCATTGATTCATTCGTCTCAAGTCATCCCATCTCATCCCATCCCATGTATCCTATCTGACATACTCGATCCCAACACAACAGCAACAGCAGCCAAACTAAGCCAGAGCAAGACATAAACCCCCCACCCTATCCCCCAACAAAAAGATTCACTTTTTCTCAAAACTTTCCTCATTGGCATGCACGCATATCGACATCCCTCAGTGTCCAAAACCAACCACAGCAACAAAACAAAACAATCTATACCAACGATGCTCGTAAAAGAAAAGAAAAATCCCGTACGTATGCTCATACCCCATAAAACCGTCACCTCCCTACCTCCAAAACCCAACCCCTACTATCCACCCAAACCCTCCCCTTCCCCCATCTAGAATATACTCCACCCCGCCTTCCTCCTCTCGCCCCTAACATCCCGAAGCCCCCTCTCCTCCCTACGCCCCATAATCCTCTTCTCGCGCTGCTCAAGCTGTCTGAGGCCCTCCATTTCCTTGAGCACGTGTTCGAGGAGATCCTTGCGACGCACGACATCGAGGTGACGTTTAATTTTCGGGTCTTCCTTTGCGAAGCGGTCGATTTCTTCGCGGGAGAGGTTGCGGCCGAGACGGGCGTCTAGTTCGCGGGGGAACTGGGTGGTGTGTTAGATCTGGTTGGACTCTTTTCTTGAATGAAGGGGAGATTACTTACGAGGTAGAAGTATTTACTGAGTAGTTCGGCGTCGAGGAAGAGGTCAGCGGTGGTGGTGAGTTTGTCGGCTACGGCGTCGAGGAAGACTTCGGGACAGTGGTATTTGTTCTTCTTTGTCGCGCATTGTTTGCTTTTTACCGCGAGGATGCGCATTTTGAGCACGTCGATGCGGTCGCGGAGGAAGACTGCTTCACGGCCTGGTTGTTTTCAGGTTAGCAAGGGCCCGAATACAAGTGATTAATTTGTCAACTTACCCTTTGCGAGAAGTGCAGAGCTGAATCCTCCAGCTCCTCCAACACCATCGCCCTCAAGCACGACTTGTCCCGCGCGCACGCGGTCGATGAAGGACATGACATCCTTGACTTTCTTGCGCCCGCCGACCTGGTCCTCAAGCTGCTTGACAGCCGCCTCCACGACCTTGAGCTCATCTTTGAGAACATGGGCGACATTTTCGCGACCCCTAGCCCACTCGCTGTCTTCCACCTCAATGCGGTATTTGTATGGTTTGATGCAGATCTCCAGCTCATCTGAGATATCATATGAAAGATCTTTGAGGATGGTGGTCGATGCATCAGTGATGGCCTGGCGAGCGAAAGGATGGGCAGCAAATCTCGAGCTCGCAATGAGGCGGTCGATCTGTGCGTGTAGTGCGTTGGCGACGACCGTGGTGGCCAGTCGTCCAACACCGAGCTTCGTCAACGCAGCACTGGAGCTATCGAGCTTGATCTTCCAGATTTCGTCTTCGCCTTCTACATCAGCTTTCGCGAGCCCGCTGAGAGGATCGGTATCGGGGAAGGGCACGTTTAGGTCATCGAATGGCCTATTCCAGTAACGTTGTGCGAGGAGGTTCAGGACTTGCTGATCAAGTTCGTGTTTTAGTAGTTCGCGAACTTGCTGACGGCCAAATTGTTCGGTGAAGCTACGGAAGGAGTGTTTGAAGCTGTCGAGAGATTCGGCGAGATAGGATTCGGCGCTAATGGGACGCTCGTTGTATTGGACTTTGTATTCGTATCGAGCTTCTTCGAGTTCTCTCTGAATGGCTTCGCTGGTGGTCTTCAAACTGGCAGCCATAGTTTGTTCGAGCACATGCATGAGCTTCTTCTTGAGATTCTGGGTACCGACATCAAGGTGGCCTTCTGATGAGAACTCGGGATGCGCCGAGAAGTATGCAGCCTCGTTCTTAGCGATGGCACTGGTGATGTTGCCGTTGCCGCGGGTGAAAAGCTTTGAGCCGCCGGCGTTGGGAGGGACGCGGCAGACCACACCAACGTATCCTAGTCTTAGAGCGTACTTCTTATCGTTTAGTAGACTGGCCCCACGCTCAGGGTCGACAAGGTCCATCTTGGTTATGACACCAATTGTCCGCTCACCACGAGGATCCATTCTTCTCGATGCACGGAGCGCTGTGCTGTTGGCCAGATCTACGTCTGCTGCTGAGATGGCAAGGATGAGATTCGGCGGCCGAATGTATTTTTCGCAAAGCTCAGAGATGCGTTCTTTTAGTTGTGGCGGCTGATCACGGCCAGCCACTTGGATATACCCCGGCAGATCGATGAGAGAGAGATCCGGAACATTGGGCGAGTATATCCGGAGCTGGATGGGGTCATCTGATACGCAATCGCTAGCCGGCACAGCGAGGTTGAGGTCTGTCAAGGTCTTCTGGATCTGACTAAAGTCTGTGACCTTCCCAAGGCCAAGTGCAGGAAACTCTCCATATTCAGCCTTCGCATCCGGCGTGTTCACTAACGTAAGCTCGATTGGCCGGCGGGTGACCATGTTGTGTCCCTTGGGCAGGAACTCATGTCCAACGATAGCCTCCAATACAGAGCTCTTGCCTGAAGACTGCGACCCGATCACGACAATCGAAGGCAGTGTGAGCGTGTCCGACTGGCCAACAGTTTGTAGTAGGCCTCGAATCTCAATCATCTTCTTGGTGAGCATCATCATCTGCTCGTCTCGCGCAATCTTCTCCGCCTCATATTTGTCTTCATCGTCCTCCTGTGCATACCCAAAGGCTGCTGCTGTGGAAGCACCTGCAGCCGCTGTTCCTGCACCGCTGTGCTTGGGCTCCTCTGGCCCTCTACCGCCACCGCCACCACCTTTCGCCCCGCCAGACTCGTCCTTGGCCATCAATTTTGGGAGCCATTCGGGATATTGGACCTGTTCGAGTTCGTCTTTGGTGGTTTTCCAGCCTTGCTCCAGTTGTTCGAAGAATCCATTCGCCGTGCCTAAGACGCCGCCTGCAAGCTCAGAGGCGCCATCTTTGGTGCGATGGAATAAATCGACGGCAAAATTTCCAGCCTCTGTACTTTGTCAGCTTTATGATTGGCTGCCTCTTGTATTTTTTGTACACACGGCCAGCCTGGTACTGTATATATGAGACGCCTGCAAGAACTGCGCCACCAGCAGCAGCGCCAGCGGTTGCAAGCTTCGTAACAAGCTTTGGTATTACTCGCACAAAGGATATAGATCTTGTTGCAGGGAGATTATGTAGTGCGTAGGTGCCCAGAGGCCATGGTCGCCGTTTGATGAGTCGAAGGCCGGCTTCGTTGCGTAGAAGGCCACCGGCGGGGAGGGTGTTGGTGGTGTAGAGGCGTGGGGTGAGGAGCGGTGTTCGGCGCGCAAGCGTGGCCAGCCGTGTCGCGACGAGCCTGCCGCTCATGGTGACGAAGAAGACAGCGGGTTTCTTGGTGGTGGGATCATAGGCGTCGTGATGTTCGTTGGTTGAGATTAGGTACTGGGTGCGAGGGTTGAAGTTGCGGCTATGCACGTCACAGTCACTTTTAGGCGACACTGACACGACACGACAGGGCAAGGGTCTGGGTAACCTGACTAGGTAGCCAACTAACGTTAGTGCATAGTAGGCCATCCCAGATCCACTCAGCCTGGAATCAATCGCCTTGTGGCCACGACATTCCACAAACCAACTGCTGCAAGGACCTGAGACCAAGACGGTACATGGGCTGTATAACAGTACTTCCTTCCATCTTGTTCATCTTTCTCTACATGGTAGTGCTATCTCCTCCTCCTCCGCCTCCTTCTCCTTCTTCTTGTCCCTTCACTTCAGGCAGATAATGGCCCTCTCCCCAAATGAATGGAGCAATGAACCTTCTTCTTTCAGCATGTCTCTCAGCCAGTTCCGCGATCCTTCCACCTCCCTACTTGCAAATTTGACGAGTACGAAGCCTCGCACGTTCGCCGCACTCCACACAAGCCCATCCGTTACTTCTCTCTGCTGCCGCTCCAACCGGCGTTGCTCTTGTGGTGACAGCTCTGGGAGCGCATCATCTCCCCAGTTCCTCCCCCCGATTCGCGGGAGTGCTTCAAACTCGTCCAAGAAGAACTTTGCCAGACAAGCAAATATAGGCCCACGGATGATCAATGTTCCGAACACAGCATATCCATCCATTCGTGATGACAGTCGCATGTCTGTTTGACCGTGCTCATCCAGAATTAGGTTGTCGCGTAGTAGCAACCGCTTCTTTCCGCCCTCATCCACGGTCCAAACCTCATTCTTGCTCTTATACTCGTAAATGTCCCAGTTCTCCCCCCTAGCCGAACGTCCACTGGTCACCCAGTCACAGGCACACAGGTTTCCATGCTCCTTCTTGAGGTGATACGTCTGGCACTGCGAGAAAGCACTGTGGGCAAATGGCTGTACTGGATCCGGTAGGTATACCAATGCTGAGTCCCTCTCAAGACTGACAGTCATGTACTGATGGGAGACCAAGTCCGCCGAGGGCGTGTTGAAGATTTTTGTCGAGCCTTGGGTCAAAAGAATGAGCCGCGTGTTGCTCTGCAGCTTTACGACGAGGTTTATGGTATCTCCAGCAACGACGCCACCGCCATAGTTGAGAAGGAAGACAGTGTGAATGAGCCGTGGTATCTGCACATCTTGCACAGGATCACTCTCTGTCGTCGTCGTTGTTGTTGTTGTTGTTGTCGTCGTCAAACAACTTGAGCTCTGATCTGGTGGAGGCAGAGGATCGGGTGCGACTAACTTCAGTGGATATTGATAGGATAAGGTACGAAGAACTGGCTGATCTGGCGGAAGAAGTTCGAGCGTGATGTTTCCATGACCAGGTTTAGATGTTGACGAGCCGAAGGGGGATACGAAGAACATGTTGACGTGTTAGGTATAGGAATCGACAGTGGAACATGGTGTGTGTTTTAGACTCGAGACAGCAGCAGGAAATCTCTAGAGGATATCACAAACTCAAGAGAATCATCGAATCCGCGTAGCCAACATGTTTCTGGCGTCGTGAGACTGAAAACAGACAATAGCCAAACAATACCTAGAATGGGCAGGTTGATCGCGACAAGTTGACTGCGATAAACGACTTCCGGCTAGGTAGAAGCGCGGGCCGTCATGCCAAGACACCCCGCTTGTCTTTTTGAGTCTCGTTTTCTGCCGCTCACAACCCCACTTCATCTGCAGCAAAACTTGTGGCCATTTGACGGCCCACCAGCGCCAGTTCGATTCTCACTGTCGATTGCTTTGCTGACCAATTGACAAGGTTTGCTATCTTTTTGCCGTTTCGTTCACGACGCCAATAATACCATTTCCACACGCTTCCGATTCGCTGCACGCACCCGACTCGCCTGAATCGACCCAGAATTGCGCGTGTTCGAGTCGCCCTTGCACCATTCTTGCCATGCAATAAAGCATTTTGCGCACTTTTTTCCTCCTGGCGTTTGGTAGTTAGACGGGGACGGGTGGACAGTCATGGCAACAGGTTTCGATGCGCTCATAGACTCAGTCTTGTCTGACATTGCTCTCTGCGGCGTGCACGGTAAGTTTTTCATGGTTCGCAGTCACGTTTGGCTGTCGTCGGTCCAAGTGCAAGTGCTGTTTTGTAAGCCAGTGCTGCACGGTCTATGAAACCTGATGGCTTTCATGGTTGAGCAACAAAAATAACGAGCTTATTCAGCCCGACTCCTTGTTACTGCCTATTTGCATTTGGTTCCTCTCTCTTCACTACATACACTGTCTAATTGCTGACTCGCTTTGACTGCAGGGGCTGGCAGTGCAGAATTCTATCGCTTCATACAGAAATTTTACGAGCCTCTCAAGGACGATGTTCAGTCATCATATGGTACCTCGACCCGCCCTAGCCTACCAGCTGAGGGACTTGGTCGCAAGTTCTACGAGAACGTATGGACCTGGGTGTCGGGCCATGCGGACATGCGCATCATCTACCAGAAAGAGGTTCGGCACTACACCTTATCAGAGTTTGAGGCAGCAGAATTGCACGAGACTGGGACTTGTGGTGGTACTTCCATGACTGTTTCCGACCAGCCAGCTTGTAGGCCTGACAACAAATCAAAACGACCCACCAAGGCTTTATTGTCAATGGGTAAGGCCATCCGAGAGTATTTGGTGAAAGAGGGAAAAGACGACAGAGCTGGTGCAATAGTTGCCACTTTAACTCCCGACCGTGCGCCCCTTCGTCAGCCTCGCCATGCTTTGGTCAGTGGTTATGATGCAGAGTCTGTCTTTGATGACCCGGAATCCACCATCACTGCGCCGCGTCTCTATGCCAGCCAAGGCAGGATCTGGCAGGCTCTGACTGGTCATGGTATCGATCTCAAGAAAGTTCCTAGCATGGAATTCGTACTACTTTCACTCATCACTGCTCGCGGATCGGAAGGGATCGCTCAAACCGACTTAATTAGGGCAAGTGGTCAAGACAAACGTTCAGTCCCTCATAGAACGGATGAGCTTGCGCGTAAAGGCTATATCGTCAAGGTTCCTGTGCAAGCTGGCAAAGTTCGTACAAGCCTATGTGTACACAACAAGTTCGCTTCTCAGAGCCACTTCTTGGCTTCAAGCGCACAGGAAGATGTGTACAGAGAAGATAGCTTCGTGCTTTCGGGCTTTGTCCATCTACTCTATAACACCTTCAAGGATGCCGGCGTAGTCCCAACTCGCGAGCTGAGGACCAGACTGGTAATCCAACGTGCATTCTTAGCTTACTTCAGGACCCCTCTCTAACGTTTTCGTAGGGTGTGCCGATGACGACTTGGAACAAAAGGGCCACCCAAGGTGCCCTGATCAGACTTGACCAAACGGGCATGATCAAGAGATTGAGGGTGCGCAAGAAGAAGTCAGAGGACAGCTGGCTTACCTGCATACAAGTCCTGCGTAAACCTTGTGATGAGGACGTTATGAATCTCCGTTTTCGACGCCAGGATCATAATGCCGAGAATGCTGCTGACGAGGTTCTTGACGATGACGCTGATGGAGATACGCTGATGAAAGACCTTGAAGTCGACACTTTGGAAGATGGTGATGCCGATGTAGGACCACAAGCTAACAAGCTGGCCTCCACCTCCGACCCTGACCGTATTCCCCCACAGTGGACCCCAGACCAGTTACTCGCAAATCTCGCCTTTGACGCTGTCGCAATTGGCGGCTCTGACGGTTGGGATTCAACTCAACTACGTGACCGAATGGTTGGTCCTTTCTGGAGGCGACCATTGGAATCATACTTTACTCGCTTAACCGATGATTGGGAGAAGACTCAGCCTCTAAATTTACGGCATTTAGCCATCATACGAGATTCGAGGAATACTGCCGAGAAGAAGTATCTGCATTATGTCTACAGGACTCACGGAAACTTTCAAAAGGCTGTCGATGCGGGTGTAGTCCACTGGGCCGGTGTCAGTCACTCTGTGACTACGGTGCCGGTTGAAGATCCATCAAGTCAGAGCAGTAAACCGGAAGGTGTCAACGTTCTAGATGCCTGGGGCTTCAAAATCACGAATCCGAAAGACCTTGAGCGTAGTGATGGTTCCGCAACACTGTCTGAGGCGCGCGAAGCAATCGTACATCCACGCACATATGGACCGCGATGGGACATCGCCATATCTCATGAGATAGGACATCAGAACATCGATGAGATACCCCGCTCATCACCAAAATTTCCACGTGGCCCTCAAAGGAAAGGGCGTGAGATGGACGGGAGACCGACTCTTCAGAGTATCAAGTTGATGTATGAGAAGAAGTTTGCCCCAATTCTATCACTTAGTCCTGCGCAGCGTATCTCTTTGGGACTGAAGCCGCACGGTCGCCTGAGCAAACATGCAGCAAAGCAGATCGCGGATCATCGACGAAAAACTGGAGATCCGTGCTCATTGCCCGACAAGATTGAAGGTGGCCCATTGCGAGGGGGTAAGCCACCTTTGATGAGTGCCGAGGAGCGCATTGCGGCCGGTCTACCGCCCAGAGGCAGACTTGGGATTAAGCAAGAGAACGCGATTCGAGTCCAGCGTGGGCTTGCGAAAATACCCACCAAGACTGAGACGCGAGAGAAGGTAAAATCTGAGCCGACGGTGCTTAGCAAACAGCAGAGGATTGACTTGAAGTGGATCGATCATGGCCGTCTGCCGCAGGATCTCATCGAGGGTCTGCGCCAAGAGCGTAGAGAAGGCATCGCACTGAAGGATTCGAAAGTCATCGCCCTATACGATGAGGTTATGAAGGCCGCTAAGATTGCAAAAGACATGAAGGAAGCTGCTAAGGCTGGTAGATCTCACGTTACAGGGCCAGCTGTGCCCAGTGAGATGACCGACAAGCAGGGCACTGCGACAGTCGACAAGGCCACAGGGCCAGCAAAGCACATTCATGAAGAAAGACCAAATTCTCCACAGGTTCTCCAAGACAAAACTGCCGCATCTGTACCAGCGGCTCAACGGCTTGATTCATTATCAACAGCAGCTGATGAGGCTGCCGCTCCTACACAGGAAGCCGGCAAGGCAGCGAAGTCCAGAAGTATAGTTGATACAACTACTCCGACCACATCAGCCGCCGAAGGGGCTATGAAATCAGTGGTAACGGCTTCTCCCGCGAAGCGCAAAGCGAGTATTTCAGGTACAGGCCCAAAGACTCCCAAGAAACGACGGACAAATTCTGCTATTCTGCCAAGCACAAGCGCTGAAGAGTCTACTACGACGGGACCAGGCGCCGCACATGCCCTCAAAGCTTCAAGTTGCACTGTCTCGCCACAGCAGACAACTGAGGAGCAGTCATCCCTAACCATTTTGAGTTTACCCATGGCTGACCTTGTCGATAATACGATTCAAACACATCGGGAGAGCATCGCCCAGGAAAACGCCCAGCAACCAGTGCATTCACAAGTCAACACTTTCGTAGACGTACAGGATCCAGCCACTCCTTCGGCGCTAAAGGGTAAGGCAATCCAGGGTCAACACCAGCCACTAGACCTTGTACCTCTTGATACTGGGACACATGGATGTGAGACCGCTAGGCCGGCACCTTCAAACCCGGAGACCGCTTCAATTGTGAAGAAGGCTTCTAAATATCTTACGCTTGTTCCCCCAGAAATTGACAAGCTCAAGATCAGCGACAAGGCAAAATACAGATTGTACACGGAGCGCTCATTGCCGGGGGTCTACTTCGATAACTTGTCAAAACAGAAAGCCCCACGGGGACGGCCGCGCAAAGCCTTCATTGCCACGTTCAGACTGCCACGACTTTCAAATTTTGACTGGTTCCGCCCTGAGCCTAGTACCCCACAGCCGCCTTGTGAACGTGAACACACGCCTGTCCAGCGGGATATTACTTTTATTCAGGAAGCAAGCATCGGAGGAAACGTGGAGACTAGCATCACTCGTAGTGGTGAAGTGCGTTTCGATGCTATTTCCAATGCAACCCAGCAACATGTTACCAATGGCCATGTCCCAAACGGAACTACCATTCGATCGTCTGCTGTTGCATCATACCTTGGAGAAAATTCCCCGTCCAATTTGCACATCCTTGGCATCGACGAACAGCGTAAGTTGCGAGATGATTCTGTAGCAGATGGTCTCAGAGATCAGAATGGTGCCACATTGCCCGCACTGGATCGGATCACCAAGGTTGGATCGGACTCAGCACACACCAACAGGCAAGTTCATGTTGAGCAAACTGTTGACAGATCGCCCATTGCTGTGGCAGGACCTACCTTATCATTACCACCACCCCCACCTCGGACAGTGGCGGGGTGGACTGTGGTCAATAGGAGCGCGCCGTCCGGCCCGTCCGGTTATGAAAGCCCATACGGACCAAGCTCGCACTCCAATACTGCAAGCCAAACACAAGTCATCAATAGTCCAAAAGTATCCGCGACTACGTCACCCGTTGTCAATACTACTTCTTTGAACAATTCTAATCCAGCCTCGTACCCCAGCACTTCTCTGCTGAGGAGGACCTCATCCGTCATGTACAAGCCTCGGTCCAGGGCACATAGAAAGAGAACCAAGAAACCCCAAACGATAGGCAGTGCGCTCTTCTTTCGACGTCAAATCATCTCGGACATCATTGACATGTGCAACGGTGTCTTCCCTGATCAGGGCGAGATTGGTAGACCGTTTAGTAAGCTTTGGGATCAACGCCACGGGCATGCAAAGGGTTTAGAGAAGCCGATTTCTAGTACGGTGAATGAGACCATGCGGAACATGTGTACTGATCCTGCGTTCGGTCTAAAGAGAATGATATTTCAAGTCAGGATGAACTACAAGAAGGGACCTTTTATTACAAAAAAGTCTATCATTGCACGTACACATCTGGACGCCAGTAGCCCTCAGGTTTTGAAGCTGGCACGCGACATAACCAACTTTTCCCACGAGCGATCTCAACAGTACTTCCCAGAAGAAGTTCGCCATCTCCTCGATGATACTTCTTTGTACTGGCCTGTACCCCGGGCTCCCAAAGACGAGAGCATTGTCCTCCATCCAGACCCAGGCGAGTTGGAGGATCAGATCAGAGAAGCTAAGAAACAGCGGCGACAGCGCTTAGCCGAACAGAGGAAGTCTTCGGCTGAAGCTCGCAAAGCTCAGAATGCAAGAGTCGAAGAAGTGGCGACCAAGAAAGATGCAGCGTTGGCTGGTGGAGCTCCAGGAAAACGAACAAGGCTTGCGAGTTTAAACGACAAGGACAAACCATACCAGCCTAAACCCATTGCAGGGGTAATTGACGTCGTCAATGAAGAGAGTGATAGCACCGAAAGTGGTAGGGTTGCTACAAGCGTGAATTCCGGCGACCCCGCCCTCATTTTGACCAAACCTATCAGTCGCTCCACTAATGGTCGCAATGAGACTGATACTGATATGGACCCATTGACGACTGATGAAGAGGAATCCGATGAAGATTTAGCTGGATCACCGACTGTAGCAGCCCAAAAGAACCTCATAACCGAGGCTGGGCCAGATGCAGAGCTCGAGGAGGCTTCTAACAAGCCGGTGGAACAGGGACCAGACGCGGGATTCACTGTCGCGCCTCTAAAGAGCAAGAAGCGAGTCAGAATCGCTGAGCCAGAGAGTCACACATCCAGGAAGAGGCTGCGTAGAACAATTAGCTCCGAAACTCCAATGAGCGCAGAGAGTGACACATCACCCTCTTCTGAAGTTGAAGAAGCTTTGGATGGTGATGATCAGACACAGTCAAAGCCAAAGGCAAAGAAGAACTCTAAATCCGGACGTAGGCTCGATCGATCAGGCCCTCCACCTACGCTCCTCGAACGCCTAACTGGTCTTACGGGAGATCCCAACGATCCAATCTACATTCCACCCGATCGCCAACGAACGCGCGTTGGTCAGTCTCGCCCTTTAAGCGAGCGAAAGAAGAAGCAGAGAAGTAAGAAAGGATCAGAAAGCAAGAGTGCAGAGGATTCAGATGCGCTCCATCGCTTTAAGAAGTTATGTTGCACGCTGATCATTGCGACCTTGATGTCTGCAGAAGAGGGAGTCGCGGATTGGAGTATCGTTGAGATGGTCTACAGTAATGACAAGCTGTTCGATATGCCTAAGACTAAGAAAATGTGGGCTTGGATTCAGACAGAAATGGCTCCACAAATCACCAAGCTGACCGAGAACTTTCAAACGCTGTTTCTGGATGCGTACGAACAAGGTCAACTCAGCCCTATCGAAGATCCAAGTACATATGATTGGAAAAGCTTAGCACAATGGGCAACTCGGAGCTGTGCTTACCCTGAACTACCTTTGCCTTTGCTCCGAGAAGCACTCGAGAAATTTGCAGTTGACGAGCTGGAGTACACGATTCTTGACAGAGCAAAGTGGTACAAGGAAAGGGTTGCTGATCGGACTCGAACACTGCTCCAACTGCAGCACTCGTTCGCCGCGCCGCTACACAGAGCTCGCAAGACGACATGGTCTCTAGAAGATAAGAATCTGAAAGCTCGTTCATGGATACGAGCGAATACTGCGACGCCTCAAGCGTTGTACGATGGAAAGCATGCGCATGATAAACTCATGAACCTGGGACAGAATGCACTTGTAAGTGTAGTTGGGGACCTGGTGGAGAAGAGCAGCCTCAGAATGAGGAAGCTCAAGCGCCTCCTACCTGGACGTAATTACAGTTTCACCAGAGCTTTCGCGAGGAAGTATGTGCGGCCATTCGAGCTTAGTGACTTCATGTCTGCGGTCAGGGTCAAGAAAGAGATGGATATTGCATTCACCAATGACGATCCTTCCAAACGCTTCTACAGTATCTCTCAAGTTGAAGAAGATGGACCAGTTGCAGCGATTATGACCATGGTCAGTGCCGGAATCGTCAAGCTTATTCCACAACTTCCGCCCGTCATTAACGAATTTGGTGCGCCACTGCCTCGCCTCTCTATTTGGGGCTTCTGTGAGGGTGACTACATTCACCGAGCTATGGATCGCAAACGCATGTTTTGGGACATCTACATCGTACCGACAGACAAATACCTCTTCGGCAATCCGCTTCAGCCATCGCCACAGTCGCATGACTCGCTTGAAGAAGCTAGGGTTCTTGACTGGCAAGACCTCCCGGAACCACCGTTACCAGGTAAACATGACCCAGATGCCCTACTACCGATTTGGAGCAGCATTGATGGCCAATCCATCACCTGGCCCTGGTGGTACCGTATTCTGAACCTTGTTCTGCAACCGCTCATTTTTCAACCTGGTGCCACGTCATCTGACATCTATCTGCACTGCGCTGCTCATACGACGGAAATTTTTGAGATCGAACTGGTTCTCTCTTGGCTGCAGTCTGTCAAGGCGGTCCGCGAGTCTGTTGGCGGTGGCTACATAACTCAGCCTGGCTGGTGGGCGGTGTTTGGAGATAATTTGAAGGGTGTGGGTGACGACTGGTTTGGCGAACATGTCAAGAGGAAGAGCAAGAATCATGAGAGACAGCAATGGCGTGAGCAGTTAAACCTCCAGCATGCGACATTGCATACGGAATCAAGGCAAGAGGCTGCCACTGAGACTGCCACACCACAAGCCGAGCATTTGCAGATGCCAGTAGATACGTCGCAGCAGATTCTAGATAATCCGAAGAAGCAGTATAGCATTTCCAAGGATGCACTCGAAACGTCGGGGCCAAGGGGACAGAAAGAAGGCTCGACCTCTGCAGCTGCTGTAAGCCAGTCTGCGGTACCAGATCAGACGGAGAAGTCTCTTGTCACGGAACGCCCAGTGGCCAAGGGGCAGCAGTCTCCTCCAGCTACCGACACGGCAGCCGAAGATGTTGAGATGGTGGAGGTTGATGCCCAAGGTGATGAGGACGGAGAGGATGCTCACGGCGAAGATGTGGATGCTGAAGGCGAGGTCGATGATGCAGTGTACTGATTACATGTATGAGTACCGTGCGGGTTGATGGAGGAGGGGAAAGAGATTACTGGGGCCTATTTGGAGACTTGCACTTGCGCACATTGGAAGGTCAGGCCGTCTGGTCAGAAGAGTGGAGAGGGATATATGCAGTTGCAAGTAGTACAATACTACTCATTATCTCGGATGGCGTGACCATCATGTCGTAGTATGCCTTGTGCGATTGGGATAGCCTGGGTCTGGCAGTGGCAAATCACGTGATTATGACACCCCCGGAGCACGTGAGTCTTGTGAGATGAGATAGGTTGCTTTTACAAGTGAGTGAGGAGTGTATGATTGAGTGATGTGTTGAGTAAGTAGTCCACTATGATCTAGCACCTACCGGTACAAGTTTCACGTACGTACCGGTACCGGTAGCTGTTCTGTTGTAGCCTGTTCCTGTTTGCGAATGTTACATCCGGACAATACTACTCTATGGATTGGCCTGTCAGGATACATGTACATGCTAGAGTAGTGAGTGAGGTCTGTCACTCATTGCTGGGCTCTATTATAGTATCTACCGGTACCACAGTCAAGTACCGAGACTTGACTACCTACCATTACTCTAAGATCATGCCCCCCTGCTTCATTATGCAACCATGTGCTCATGAGTTCGCGTCCCATCTCGGGCTTGGCAAAGGTGCAGGAACCGCGGAGGGCCCAGATTGGCCTAGCGCCGGCTCCTGCCGTCTAGGCAAATGAGCCTCATTGGACCGCGGGTGGCCTCAATTTCTGTCCGCCCCCCCCCCCGTCAGCCTAGAGAGTCCAAAGGGTTGTATAGATTGGGAGATCAACACCGCTTTTCACGGCGGGAGGGGTCTTGCGATCTTTTCTCTTCACCTGCGAGATGGCGCGAGGCTTGTTATTGCATCCTGCACCTCCCCTCACTTGATGCAGCCCAATGCAGGGCCATTGCCGCACCCTTCGAAATGGTCTATCGAGGGAAGCCGTCCGCAGCCTGTGCAGAATGCAGAAAGCGTCGGAATCGGGTAGGTGGATTTCCATCAGCTCGACAATCGTCGCACCGTACCTCGTGCATGGTACATGGTACATGCTTCTGGGAAATCCCTCGACTGTTGGCAACATGAGATGGCCGGCTGAGCTTCATGGCATGAGTCGAGCCCGCAACGAGCTAACGGGCGGCAGTGCGATTACCAAATTCCCTCCTGTGGACAGTGTATCCGAGCAGGTCGCACTTGCTCAGGCTACCGTGATCCCACCGACCTCATCTTCCACGATGAGACAGAACAGGTTGCTAGGAAGAGCAAACAGCGTGTGAATTATGGACCAGCCCTTCCTGCCGCTCTACCCAGCAGATCAAGCTCAGCCACGCGGGCCCTGATCCGAGCAACGACTGTCAAACCGCTGCGCTTAAACGGCTTGGTCATGCAGCAATCATCACTCGATTTGGGCATTAAATTCTTCATGTCCAACTATGTCGGGGACGCTCCAGCTCTGTCCATGCTGAATTACCTGCCTGACTTTTACTCCCAAGCTGGGTATGCCAGCCCTGAGTTGCAACAAGGTATCGTGGCTACTGGGTTGGCTGGCTTTTCGAAAGCTACAGGGCACGCGAGCATGTCAGACGAGGCTACGAAACGCTACATCTCAGCAATTCGTGGTATCAATGGAGCACTGACCGATCCAAAGAGGGCTTCGCTAGACGCCACACTAATGGCAATCAGTATGTGAACCCGAGCGACCACAATTAATACAAGACAGGCACTGACTGCATATAGTCATGTCTGCTATATTCGAGATCATCACCAGCTCGTCCATCTCAGCCACCAGAAATTGTTCAAAACACCTAGCTGGCGCAGTGTCAGTCGCGTCTTTGATGCTGAAACGGGAGCAAACCGTCTTCACGCAGCGTATCCTTGGCACACTGATACAATGTGTCATCATGAACTGTCAGATTAACAATGAACCGCCGCCGCCTGGATTCGCAGAGTTGAAGGCGCAGGTTGGAGGGACCGTCCACCAATTAACTGTGCATGAGACGTTCCTAGACATCATTGCACAGCTAGCTGACTTTGAGCTTACAATGACTACGAAAGAGCTTGACGATCCTGCAGCTATCATCGAAAAGGCAGATGACCTCGATGGTAAATTGAGGGAATTCGCTAAGAATATGCCCACGCGTTGGCAGTTTGAGGAATTTCATATCAAAGACCACGATGCCGCCGAGTTTGCTCACGAAGGATATCTGCATGGTGAGTCTGCTTTGAATCTAAGATCTAAGTTTCATCAATTTGCTAATTCTCTCAAGTCTACCCTCAACGTTTCACAGCTCTTCTCTGGAACAACATTCGCTCAATGCGTATACGCCTCCACCAAGTTATTCTCCGACAATATCAGGTACTCGGATATTCAGAACAGCTGTTGCAGCCTGACAATGTGCGCGAGTCACAAGACTACTCGGTGAAAATTATCATAGCGATGGCCAGGGATCTCCTAAGGACGATTCCTCAACTCACAGGCTATCTGGAACAGTTACAGATGTACTTTGATCATTCCACTGGAGATGATTCTTCGGAGAGCAAACGATTCGGACAGGCTCTGCAATCTGTCACTATGGAGACTGCCGATAATGACAGTGTGGCATTGGTTCAGATAATTCCACATGACATCTACGACGAGGAGACAAAAGGCCACACAGGCTCCACAGTCGCATCCTCGCCAAGCTCCTCTTCCTCTTCCTCATCGCCATCCTCCACAGGATCCGCTCCCGGAACAAACAATTCTACTTCACGTCCTCGAACAGCAACCCTATTCCACACCTATTTCCAGCTGTGCGCGCTCCGCTCGATTCCGCATCTACCAGACTCGATGAAAGACTGGATCCACGGACGTATCATATGGATTGAAAGCATCGCCAACGCAGAAGATGTAGCACATTTACGCGAGAGATTGAGGAAAACAACAGGCGACGGTATCCCAGAAATTGAAGGCGAGGAATACGTCATGCAAACATATGACTTCTCGCGCAAACTGCAGATTCGACCGGAGAACGAGTCCAAGTCTTATGAATGGTCGAGACATTTGATGTGGTAGGTCGGCCGTGTGGCGAGGGAAATGGGATACAAGGACGCTAAAGAGATGGGGGCATAACATACATATATTCCATAATCCGCCATCGGCACATCTTCCCTCGACACCCACAGGTTTCGGGCTTTCGTCCGGCAATATTCGTTGGCATGGCCATGTACACATGTATGACCAGAGAAATCATCAGCATCATCAAGCACCAACAGCAACATTCCACCACAACATTCCATCTCATCTTGCTACCTCCACCCCACAACCAGATTTTAGTCACAGTCTCGGTGTTCATCATGAGTGCTGCACATTTCGCTTACCTTCAACCAGTATTCAGGTTTCCGAGTCAAGTCAGCGCCTTTTCCAAACTCCCTACCTCATCTCTTCTCAGCTACCTCGCACTCCATCCACCTGCATACAGAACCGGAAAAACATAACGCATCACAGCCCACTCGCCCCCAACCATGTCCTTCAAATCCCTCCTCCCCCTTATCCTCCTACTCCCCGCCACAATCTCCGCTGCCACCGTCTGCGGCCTAGTCGGCACCAGCAACCCCGATACCCTGAACCAGTACATGGGCAACTTCTTCTACAACGGGCCCTCGAACTTTGCCCTCTGTGCGGCCTGGTGCAAGAACGACGCGACCCGGTGTCGCAGCTTTCGCTGGTCGTATTATGGGGATGCGAACTCGCAGTATTGTGAGTTTTTCGAAGTGGCGCTGTGAGTGTTTTCCTTAACTTTTCGTTCTTTTTCTTTGCTCCTTCTTCCAGTGGGATATTTATCCAGGGATGAGCTGGGTCTGGGGGTGTTTGGATGTCTTGATGCTGTAATATCATCGCATCGCCCATTCTACACACTTACATCATCCCCCTTCTCCTTCCCTCAAATCCCACCAAGCACCTACAACCCAAACTAAACACAAACCACCATCTGACCCATCCCTCTCTTCCCACCAGAGACGGCCTCGTAACTGCCGACGACACCCAACCATTCTGGTACTACGATGTCGCCTGCGGCTTCCCCGACTTCATCGCCCCTGCAACCGTCACCACCACCGCCGGCGACGGCGCCGGCAACCCCGCGCAAACTGTAACCACAACCACCACCACGACTGTTGGAGATGCTCCCGGCGCCATCACCATTACCCAAACCACAACGACTACGGAGGAAGCAGCGCCCGTGACGAGGACGCAGACGCAGCTGGTCACGCAGACACAGACGCAGACGCAGACGGAGACGCAGTTGTCGACGACGACGGTGGCGAGGCGCACGGTTACGGCGCAGAGGCGAATTACAGGGTATGTGACGAGGTTGAGCACGAGGACGGTCTTTAGGACGGTTACTAGTAGGTAGGGGGGTTTAAGGGGGGTGAGGAGATATTTCTTGTGCTTATTGATGTCGATGTTGATGTTGATGCTGTTGTTGTTGTCGTGACAAATGATTCACTGTAATATATACTATACTATATCGTTGACTGATTCAAACGTCGTTTATCAATGGATATAAAGTTCTCAACGTGTAAAAGTGTGACCGCGTCGATACATTACCAACACAACCTCGCAAACAACCATCCATCCGAAACACTCCACTGACCTCACCTCCAAGCCCACAAACCCACAAACATCACTCACACAAAAAGCACACTGACAAAAAAAAATCAAAAAAAATCAATTGTAAAATACCTATCCTTCTTCCCCTCGTACCCCCACCATCACAGTACAATCAATCATCAAGTTCGGAAACGACTCCTTACCTGTAGATACCCAGCCACCTCTCCCCCTCCCGCAAAAAAAAATACAAAGAAAACACTACCCCGTACTAACAAAAAAAAACCACTTACGCAAATTACCTAGCCGGCAGCGCGCACGCGCCACCAAAGGGGCGTGGTGGGTCAGACTTGTGGAAGCCCTGCCACGGCGAGACGAGGGGAAAGTAAAGCTGGGTGTGGTAATAAAACATGCAAGGAGAAGAAATCACCTTTGGTCTACGGCTTCGAGTATCTCGTGGGCCAAAGAAGAAGGAGAAAAACCATACTGTTGCCCGTGGTGGAGAGGTCCGATGGCGCTGGGGATGGAGGGGTTGGCTGTCGTGAGAAGGATGTTCAAACGTACGGTGGTATATACCTTTCCATATCGGTAGTGTAGAGGAGGCAAGATGAAAGAGGTGGAGGTACTGGTGCTGTTGTGATCGGGTGATACCTTTGAGCGAGAAGATACCTTGTGCGAGACTTTGAAGTGCTTGTGTCCGTTGTCCAAGCTTACCCTCTCTCATACCTAGGCCCGGCTGACGGAGAAAACTGCAGTCTGCCCGAAGCGTTTGTCAAGAGTAGTTGCTTTGCAAAAGCTCATCTTACCCTCAAGAGGCGAGGCGGAAGAAAAGGGAGGTAACCTTTGACAAACCCATTGCGTGTGAGATGGTCAAGCCGTTGGTGACTCGACCTAGTATCTCCTTCGTGTCCTCGGATCGTCGTAGCTGTCGCCTTCATACCCACGTTTCCGCGACCCGTCCTCTCGGCCGCCGTCTCGAGCTCCATCGCGGCCACCTCCTCCACTGTGCCCACGGTCTTGGTATCGATCGCTTCTGCCGAGGGGTTCGTTGTTGGCACCGCTGGAACCGCGATCATAGCCTCCACCGCCGCCACCGGAACGTCGGTCTCCATAGCGATCGCCTCCACGGTCGCCACCGAAACCGCCTCCGCTTCCTCGATCACCACCAAAACCAGCTCCTCGTGGACCGCGTGGCCCAGCAGGTGCACCATCTGGTGGGCCGTAGCCGTTGGATTGATAGCCGATACCTCCTCGACCACCACCGTATCCGCCTCCGCCACCTCGGCCACCGCCGCCAAATCCTCCACGGAAACCCCGGTCACCACCGAAGCCGCCACGGCCACCACCTCCACCGCGCCCGCCAAACCCGCCAGCGAATCCACCCCCACGACCTCCGAATCCGCCAGGGCCAGCTGGAGGACCGAAGCCTCCTGGTCCAGCAGGTCCGCGAGCGGCAGGGCCTTTGGTGTAGCCTCGACCACCCAATCCGCCACCAAAGCGACGTGGACGCCATCCAGTGACTGTGCGACCGCGCTCAACATCGACAAGTACGCGACGATCCTTGATCTTGATACCGTCGGTTTCCTTGTAGGCAGCCTTCATATCCTTTTCGCGCTCGTACACGATGAAGGCGTAACCACGCTTTCGCTTCTTGGGTGGCGCATCGGGTGGCGCAGTGATGTCTTCGACGATGCGAATACGCTCGATGGGACCGTAGCGGCCAAATTCGCGCTCAAGGTCGTCCGAGGTAACGCCATAGGCAAGGCGCGACACAAAAAGTGTCTTGAAGGCGTCGCCCTGGACTTTTGGATCTTCACTGGGTTTATCTACTGTAGTGTTAGCATGCAAACTCGCCACAAATGACGACGCGCAAATGGTACGTGACATGCGCGCAATGATGAAACCTCACAGTTTTGAATGCCCTCTGTGAGCAGCTTCTCCTGTTTCTCCTTCTTTTCAAGCTTCTTGCGATCGCGCTTCTGCAGCCAGCTGTCGGTTGGTACGTAGTTGTCTTGGTCCTTGTAGTCT
This sequence comes from Plenodomus lingam, assembly GCF_022343315.1. Classification (NCBI taxonomy): domain Eukaryota; kingdom Fungi; phylum Ascomycota; class Dothideomycetes; order Pleosporales; family Leptosphaeriaceae; genus Plenodomus; species Plenodomus lingam. Next base: position 246,138 of record NW_027093939.1, read on the forward strand.
CTCATCGCCTGTAGGTACTGCCCCACGCCGGATATCTTGGGCGTGCAGCGCTTCTCTGGCGCGTGGTCTGTAGGCTCAACCCAGCGCAGCGGCGGCCGCGGGGCGAACAGGTTTAACAGCATCGGTGGGAGTAGATGCGTCATCTTGGCTATTGCGATCTGGAATGCGCTCCAGACGGCGATGTGGTATGAGAAAAAAAGGGGCGAGGGAGGGTGTGAGGGAGTGAAGGGGAGGTAAGGCTTGGGCCTTGGTTTTCGAGGAAGTTGCGACGCGGAGTTCGCACTAAGTCAACGTAGCGTGGATTCTAGGCTGCTCGCGGCACGTGAGGAGCAACAGCGAGTTTTGAGCCTCATTGGGGAAGCGTGAAGGAACAACTATCAGTGCCGCCATTGAACGCCAATATGCCTGTAGCGGCCCTCAAAGCCGTCGCAAAGCCTCAGGTAAGTCATAGCTAATATGCATATCCCATCACTCGCTGCTAGTCGGCATCTAACCAACCCCCAGAATGGCGTCGGCGCCTTCATCCTACAATGCAAACGTCTCGACTTCCACTACTGCAACAGATGGGGTAGTTCCAAAGGCATGAACTCGTTCATCAAAGCCTCGCTCCCCACATTTGCAAAGCGCAATCCCCAGATCGAAATCAGTGTTTCGCCACGCCCATGCAAACATCCTGTCATCATCGCACACTACATCAACGGCGCGCAACGAGCTATATGTGTCAAGAACCTGCAGAATGAGGGGGTGAGGGAGAAGGCAGAGTTGTTGAGGGACTCGAGTGGACAGAAGAACAGGAAGCTGGACGGCCGGCCGGTGATGAGTATCAATGAGAGTGTGAGGGGTATTTGGGATCCTTTCCATGGTGCAAACATCAAGATATAGATCTGAGGATTGGCGGACACGAGGAGTGGAATATATCATCTGGAAATTACAGATTATTTTTGCTTTTATGTTTACTGGTAGAGCGGGTCATGCCACCAGAGGGAAGGCCGATCGAGAGACAATACAGCTGTACAAAAGATCTCAGCATGGGCGGCGCATCATGAATTAGACGATCACAATAACTCTGTCTACAATGTCAAAGTAGAGGTAATCCATTCATCTCAGTGTATTTTTTTGGTTCTATACAGGCGTGACATTGTCATGTCATCGTCTGTTTCCAGCCGACAAGTCAACGTCTTCTATAGACGTGCTTCGCTGCCATGTATTCATGCCTGATGGCTGTTGATGATGTCAACAAACTCAGGCTTCAAGCTAGCACCGCCAACGAGGAATCCGTCAATGTCCGCCTGCTGAGCCAGCTCCTTGCAGTTCTTCGCCGAAACACTGCCACCATACAAAATGCGGGTCTTCTCTGAAGCCTCGGAAGAGACCTCCTTCTTCAGCCACTCGCGGATAGCGGCGTGGACTTCCTGTGCCTGCTGTGTGGTAGCAACCTTACCGGTGCCAATGGCCCTGTTGTTCGTCAATATCTGTATGTGGGGAATAAGAAGGTATGGAAAGCTCTTACCAGATAGGCTCATAGGCGACGACGATTTTGCTCCAGTCCTTGACCTTGTCCGCCACAGCCTTGAGCTGGGAAGTGACATGGCTGACTGTCTCGCCCTTCTCCCTCTGCTCGAGGCTCTCACCGCAGCACAAAATGACGCTGAGGCCGGCATCTAGCGCAGCCTTGACCTTGCTTGCAACGAACTCATCGTCCTCCTTCAGCACAACACGGCGTTCGGAGTGGCCGATGATAGTCCAGTTGATGCCGAGGTCCTTGAGGGCTTCAACAGAGGTCTCGCCGGTGTAGGCTCCGCTGGGCTTGTCGTGAACATTCTGTGCGGCAACCTCGATGCCCTTGCTGGCGATCTGGCGGGTGAGGGAGAGGTATGGCGCAGGTGGGGCAATGACGACCTCTGCAATTGCAAGGTTAGTAGGAAGCCTTCGGTGGGGTGACGAAGTGACGCTCTAGAGAGATGGGCGGTAACGTACCAGTGTTGGGGTCCAGCTTTGCGTTGTTAAGGTTCTCGACAATGTCCTTGATCGACTTGGAGTTGCCGTTCCTTGACACTGTCAGCAACTGTTCTTAATTATGCATGAGGCGCATAGCTTTGGTTCCCCATACATCTTGAAGTTTCCTCCGACAAAGAATTGACGACCCATCTTGGCGGTTTGTATGTGAGGTTTATTTGTGAAAGCGTATTCTAAAGGGTTCTTGGGGATTAGAGTGTGCAGTAAATTGGAATTGTCGTTGTAGTGCAATGCGTTGATGAGACGAGCTGCAGTTGGGGTAGATATGTTGACAGCTCGGCGGGGGCGGGGCAACCGACGACCCTCGCACTGGAGAGGTTTTCGCCGCAACTCGGGCAGTCTCTCTTCTGTCACGGCCGTGGCCTGCGTGGGTCAAGAGAAAAACAATGGGGAAATGGACCCCACGTAGATTCTTTCAATTAGAGAAGACTCTTATGCTCGATTGAGGACAAAGACATCCCTCTTGCTCTACTTCTGCTATTGGAGCTTGCATGTGCGTGTCCCGTCTCCATCAATCCATCCTGTAAGTACACTCAAATACCTACTCTACCGCTCCATAACACCATGTTGTCTGAAGCTCATTCTAGAGTTGCAGTACAGGCTGCAAGAGGGAAGCAAAGTATTTACAAGAAAGCCCCACTGATCGCCCGGGATCCCATTAGCTCAGCCCTAACATTTCGTCATATTGCATGACTTTCGTCACAACTTAGTCTTCCAAAAAAAACACTCATGACAGCCACCACCGCAGAAGAATCAGGATCCAATGTGGATTCCTGCGTATCACCAAACGTATATGGAATCTCCCTGACTCCATTGACTCAGTGCGCCCACTGGCACTCACCCCTCGATATCATCGCCATCAAGCACTTTTGCTGCAACAAGTTCTACGCCTGTATCAGCTGCCACAATGAGCTTGAAGATCATACGTCTGGAACATGGCCCTTGGGCAAGAGAGACATGAGAGCTGTACTTTGTGGGCAGTGCAGACATGTTTTGAGTATTGGAGAGTACATGGATAGTGGTAGTAAATGCACACGTTGTAGGAGTGGTTTCAACCCAGGGTGCAAGGGGCACTGGGGCATGTACTTTGAACTTGAGAAAAAAGAAATCGGGAAGTGAAGAGCTTAGCAGATGCTAACGGCTACTACAATTTGTTGTATAAATATTTCCTACTCTATTGATTGAGTCCAGTTAATCTTTCTATTTACTTGGTCAAAGCTCATGGACTTTTTGATATAGAGCAATCCAAAGCTTGCATTACTACCGTTGCTACTATTACAGCAGAATCACATGCGTATACACACAAACAACCACAACGTTTTAATATAGTAGCGAGGAGAGCATACATACCCTAGAAAACATACAGACTATTCTAACGCACAACCCAGAAGATCCAGACTCTTCTCACACTCCCGCCTTCTGCTACGAAATGAGGCGCTGAAGGCCTTGTCAAGCTCAACAATGCTATCAAACCCGAAGGCCATTGCTTTTTGTGCCGCTATGTCCAGAAGAAAAGCTATGTCACTCTCGTCTGTAGATCGTTTAGAAGCCTTCCGCTCCGGATTACGATATGCGCCAATTTTCGTCTCAAGCATACTATCTATAGGGGCTATAATAGCCATGGTGACATGCTGATCGTATCTGCCTGGCGGAAATATAGAAAGTTGTGATCGCGAAGTTGTGAGAATATCGACATTGTAGTATTTAGTGCCGATATGGATGAACAAGGAGTTAAGGCTCGACTTTCCAAACTTGTTATGTTGGAGGAGGATCCTTCTAGCCTTTATGGCCTCGGCGTTCTGGACGACAATGTCGAAGTCCGCTGTGCCCCTATATGCCATTCCCATAGCCCAAACCGCACCCGCACCAACAACACGATATTCAATGGTGTTATCTCGCACGCTAAGGGCAGCGTGAATCGTGTCCAACCCTTGTCTAAGGATGTCTTCTGACATCGGCTTTCGCTCGACGATGATGTCGAGCGGTATGACCGTTGGCGCAGGGCAGGCAGTTGGAGTTTCATGAGGCGGTTCGATTTCTTTAGTGCAACAATTGCCCGCCGCGAAGTATTGCTTCTGGCTCGCGAGGATACATGTTGTTACGAAACCAGAAATGAAGCTCAATCGAAGTGTGGAATGTTACGATGGTCGTCTATAAAGACCAGAGCGTAGCTACATAACAGAAGGCAATGGCCATGCTTACATGACTATAATGAAGATATAAGGAAGGAGCAGATGCTATAATCTAATGGAAGGTCCATAGGCCTTCAGACGGAAAGAGATAACTAATCAGAAGGTACATTTAACGTAAATAGTAACATATGCCTGCATCGACCTCTAATATTAGTATTGGATCAAGATGAATACCTTGCTACTGTTAGACTAAATCACACTTCTCTAAATACACAATTCCATGCACATTACGCACGCATATCATTGTCCTGCTACTAATGAATGTACTTGTAAGGGTTGTAGCGGTAGTCGCAGTCAGGAGATATATAGGTAAGCAGAACATCGTGAACAGTCCTCGCGATGCATATAATTCATTTACTCATGCGATAGAAGGGATCATTTGATAACGCTGAACATTAATCAATATTACCACTATCTATATCAACTTTTCAAATATGACCCACAAGTTAGCTCTGTCTTTTTACAAGCATAGTGATATTTGTAGATAGTAATTTTATGTACGTATGTTACAGAGTGCAACCACCCTTATAGTGAACCACCTGTCAAGATTACCACATTTCTAAGATCCGTGACAGTAGGCGAAGATTTTCTTGGTCGTGCGTCGAAATTTTCCCTGTACTTTTGTCACTGCACATGGCCTCCTTGCTACTAGATCAGAATCCTCTCCCCTCGTCTCCGCTACCTGACGTATCCCAGGCCGTTCCATGCGATCCATACTATTCCTCGCTTTGCTCTCCGTACAAGCCAGCCGCCACTCACCATCTTTAACTTCCACGACCTTGGTGCCCAGCCTCCTAGTGTCATAGCCCTTCTGATTGGCAATCACAATCTTGCCAGACGGATCGTCGCGAAATATGCAGCTATAATGCGTATGACCAAACGCCCACATCTTCACGGCTGCAGATGTCCAGCAAGGCTGATGAGATAGATCAGATGTGAAAGCCGAGCTCACTGTGCTACCGTAATGAGCAGGATCGCTGGCCCGGAGATCTATGGTGGGACAATGATGTGTTGCAACGACTATACGGCGATGCGGCTCTGAAGCTTCGATCTCGAGTACCTGTTCATTAAGCCAGGTTAAATCTTTCCGGTGCTCTTCCAAAGCGCTACCCAGAGACCAATTTTGAATACCGCGAACGTCGTTGAAATCGGTCATTCTGTTGCAGATTTCTGCAGATTGGCTGGGTTGGATCGAGGTCCAGAGAGTGCAGCCGAGGATGGTGATGTCCCTGTTGATGTCATAACGGTTGCGGTGTAAAAATTTAAAGCGACTCCCATATTGCGTTTTTGCAACGTGTTCGAAAGCTCTGAGCTTTTGTACCGCGAGGTCCAGCGTAAGTTGGTAGGGCTCATGATTGCCCAGGACAAAGAAGATTCGAGTACCACAGTTTTGTTCTAGACATCGACGTAGCCAAGTAAAGAGGCCGTCATCTTTGACGAGGCCAATATCTCCCAGAAGTAAAAGATTGCTTGCTGTAATCTTCAGGTTGTAGGTCTCATACTGTGGCTTCGAGATGGGCGTTTCCAGGTGAAGGTCTGAGACGATCTGGAAATCTGGTGAAAGGAAGGCCATTTCGAGTTTTGTTGAATTAGACCGAACTCAAAAAGTATGGAAGTGTTTGTAGAATTGAAGAAGAGAATGTCAGTAAAGAAACTGTACAATTCTAGTGGACTTTTGAGGATCCAATTGGGGTTGTCTAGAGTTAGCGCATTTGCGTGAACCACGTTTCAGTACGTGGGATCAGCACATGAGCTAAGCTACCAGTAACCGAATATAATGGAAATGTGTAAACTTGAGGATATTGATGATACCCCTGCCCATATATGGTCTGGTACTGTGCATTCGGGTGTAGCAAGCCCTTCACGCTGCCCCAAGCTTTTCTTTCCTAGCCATCTGTAGTCCCTTCACGCTAAAGCGAGATACTTGCTCTTCTTCTCTCTCGCCAGAATTTTCACAACTTTTGCTAGGCTGAGAAGGATTCAGCTTTTGCATTCATTTCCTTTCATTTCACCATATATTCATTCATACCCATTCTATTTCCCAAGCGTCAAAAACAGCCTGTCGCCAACATCTCCCAGACCAGGCTTAATCATACCCTTGTCATCGACATCCTTATCGCATCCACCAACCCAGACCTCGACACCCTCCTCCCATTCTTCACACGCGCGCCTTAACCCCTCCTCCGTCGCTAATATCGCACAAACGATGATCCGCTTGACGCCCCAATCCTTCAATGTATCGATCGCCGCACATGCTGTGGCGCCTGTGGCGATGATGGGGTCGACGATGATGGCTAGTTCAGGCTGGGGCTTGGTTGAGGCGCTGGAGTGTGGGGTGTGGTAGGGCAGATTGTTGTAGTATTCCACGGGTTGGAGGGTGGATTTCTCGCGGTAGAGACCGAGGTGGTGTTGGGGGACTGGTTGGGGGAGGAGAGATGCGAGGGCGGGTATCATGGAGAGGCCAGAGCGGAGGATGGGGACGAGGGATATCGAGGATGGGTGGGGGGCGGTGGTGGTGGTGGGGTAGGAGTAGCCCAGTGGGGATATGTCCTGTGGAGTATCGTCAACACGTATTTACATAAATTTGGTAACTAGTATTGGCTGTATGTTATATGTGAGTTGAGACGGAATCGGGTAAGTCTGTGGTACAGAGGGGTGGTAGTGTAGTATAGAGGTGTGGGTTTGATTTGATTCGAGCGTGTTCACGTGATTCATGGTGGAGGATGAGATGACAGGATTTCAGAAAAGCAAAGAGGAAGGACATACTGTGCCATCTTCCTGTGCCTTCAAACCAGCGCCCAGGGCTTCATATCCAACCATGAGGGCGATTTCATGCACCAGCGTCTGTACATCTTTGGACCCTGTGCTTGCTGACCGAAGCTGGGAGAGCTTAGCTTGGAGACACGGATGCGTGGATATGTGGGCGTTCTTGGGGAGGTTGAGAGATGCCATTATTGCTATGTGTGTGTGTGTGTGTGTAACTTGAAAGTAGTATAAAAGAAAAGGAAGGGGGTCTTCAAGTTGGTAAAGTAATGGGGGCTGTACAGCTGGAGAGCTGGTTGGAATGGGGCAGGTGCATGTCGATAGAAAGTCACGGGACCTTGGCTCGGCGATAACGCTGGACGGGCGCCTCCGACTCCCACGATCTCAGAGCTTCTCACAGTGCATGCGACCATAGACGGCCCGCAGGCATATCCTTGCTTCCCTCGGAGGAATTGGCAGAGCAGAATCCCGCCTTGCGGTTCGCTGTGCCGAAACTTGGTCACTCTAGAGTACTGTGGTAATCTAAAAAGGTAAACAAGTGAATGAGGCTGCTGCAGTACGCCCATGTAATCGGCCCAGTTCGTATCTACTCTATGGTGCTTGTGTCACTAACTCTAGTGCGTCCCAAGTTTTGCACCTTCTACTCATCTACGTACTTAATGTACTTCGCCGGACCATGACTGCGACAGGACTGCGATAGCGACATCTCGTGCTGATTGTACAGATCCATATCGTGGACTGACTGGATCGGGAGCGCGCCGATGGATTGCCATCTGCACGTCATCGCATATCGATAATTTAGCCCAGCAGCGCTGGAGCCAGGACAATGACAGACGCAGGCGACGACGATGTCCCGGTAGGAAAACGCGAGTCGCACTTCAACAACCAGCGCTCTTCGCATCGCTCCTCACTCCGCTCAGAAGTCTCCTTGGGCCAGCTCCATCGCATGCGAACCCATAGCGACTTGCGACGCCTGGACGACTTTGGCCTCGATCTCGATTTCGAGAGAGCACAGGCAGATCGCACAGATCGCACAGACAGCGAGGCTCCGCCTTCGCCCTCTTCTGCCGCGTCGCCGGCCCCCAACGTCCCGTACACGCGCAGTCGAGGGAACAGCGACACGAGGCGAACGTGGAGAAGCGCAAAGCGCACATCACGCAGTACAGCCGAGTCGAATGCCGGAGAGGGACGCGCAGTCGAACAGGTTCCTGCTCCGGAGTCGTGGGTACATTTGCTCGAGCTGAATACGCAATCGCCAAATCCCCAGCCACCGCTGCAGCCGCCATGGACTCAAGGCCAGACTAGACGCGCAGGGAGTTATCAGACTCAGATGCAGCGCGCTAGAGGATCCTCTTTCCCAGGTCTAGGAATCGGCATCCCGGGGATTGCGTCAGACTCGCATTTGAACATTACGGCATTGCCAAATAGGAACGAGGAGAAGTTGGAAGAGGAGGGCGGGGCGAGATATCATGGGTCAAAACCGACGCCGCAAGCGCAAAGAGCGTCAGAAGTCATGACCGAGCTGTACACGATATCCTACCTGATATTCTTTTCCATCTGGGGCACATTGGCACGCGTGGGTCTACAGGCACTGACATTCTACCCCGGCGCACCTGTCGTATTTTCCGAATTATGGTCCAACGTCGCTGGCACACTGGTCATGGGATTCCTCGCTGAGGATCGCAAGCTATTCCGTCTGGCATGGGGAATTGGCGGGGCCAACCTACCAGAACCACTAGATCGGCCAGCAGAGCCTGATACGGCAGAATACCACAAAGCCAAAGCTCGACATGGCAAGATCAAGAAGACGATACCAGTATATATTGGCCTAGTTACAGGCTTCTGCGGCTCATGTACCTCTTTCTCGAGTTTTATCCGCGATGTATTTCTCTCGCTATCAAACGACCTGCCCTCTCCCATTAGCCACCCCTATCCGGTCAACACACCCCTGCCATCCACCTATGATACGGTCAGTCGAAATGGCGGATACTCTTTCATGGCCATTTGCGCCACCATCATCATAACAGTAACAGCGTGCTACTCGGCACTCAAACTAGGGTCCCATCTCGCCGTCTTCCTCGACCCTTACACACCCACGCTGCCTTTTCGCTTCACGCGCCGAGTCGTGGACCCGATGTTTGTTTTCTTGGGATGGGGCACTTGGATCGGTGCAGTTCTCATGGCAGTGTTTCCACCGCAGAATGCCTGGCGCGGACAAGCTATTTTCGCGTGCGTATTTGCGCCCCTTGGCTGTCTACTTCGGTACTACATTTCCTGTTGGCTGAATGCGACGAATCCCAATTTCCCACTTGGTACCTTCACCGTGAATGTATTCGGCACAGCGGTGTTGGGCATGGCATACGATCTACAGCATGTTTCGTTGAGCACAACTGGGCTGATGGGAGGGGGTATCATTGGCTGTCAGGTCCTGCAAGGCATCGAGGATGGGTTCTGCGGCGCTTTGACGACGGTGTCGACGTGGATGAGCGAGATTGACTCACTAAAGAGACGGTATGCATATATGTATGGGGCAGTGAGTGTGGTGGCTAGTTTGTGTCTGCTGATTGTCATTATGGGCAGTGTGAGGTGGACAGTTGGGTGGCATGCAATTATTTGCAAGACTTGATTTAACGTTAGATGATGTATGGCTTTAGAATGGCATTGGACAACCAAGGCACAAAAGGTAAGTTTTTCGTTTTTGACGAACGAGTTGAGGCAGTTAGTAGTATAGGATTGGGGGTGTGCATACGGAAGGTCGTAACGATGATGTTGCGGAATAGGCCAGGATATTATGACAAGATGGTAAGATGACAGTGTGGCATCTATTCCACATGGACTCTCTCTATCGTGAACACATAGGCTCACAAAGCTAGCCCAAGGGTGCCATCATCATGCTTCACCGTGAGGAGTCCAGGACAGGCCAAATGCAGGGCCGACCATTCCTCCCACGTGTGTGGTTATAAGGCCGCCCAACCCGGCCAAGTGGGAATTAGGCGAGCCCCACCCCTGTCATTCGTGCAGTGGCGTCCAGCGACCCTCGGGGAAAGCGCAGTCACGACGTCGACCTGCTTTTGCGCGTGCGACGGCTCCCCTCGTATTGGTTGAATCACGCCCACAGCCTTTCCCTTCCCTTCCCTTTCTCTACACTCTCTCTGTCGTCTGCTCCACGGCTGCCTTGTCATTCCCTTTCCATTCTTTTGCCTGCACCCATCAAACACACACACACACACACGCAACCGCAGCGGCGTTTTTTCTTTTGCCTTGGGCACGCGAGCAACCACACATAACGTTACCACGTATACTTGCAGAGTTACTACTTTCACACTAGACACAAACTCTCGGCGCGCACAGCGACCGACTGCGTCATCATCATGTTCATAGGCAAACCCAAGATCAAACAAAAAACTGTCCTCGTCCAGCGTCCGGCTACTGTCACGGCAAACTCGTCGCCTGCGCCACGCACATCGTCTGCCGTGCGGCCTGGGGCTGGTGCGAGGAGTAATAGCGCGCCGCGTGCACCGACGAATCGATATCAGTCTTCTACATCTTCGCATCTAAGGGGCAAGGAGCAGCCGCGCAAGGCGTCTGTGGCGGAGAATCGGAAGAGAAAGGGGACGGATACGCCACAGTGGGCGAGTAGTGATGAGTCGAGTGAGGGGGAGGATGAAGATAGACTTGGATCGGGGATCAAGAGGCTGAAGATGGGGAGGGTGGGAAGCAGTAGTACAGAGCCCATGAATCTGAATAGGACGCTCGAGCCGGATCTGAGGAGGAGGATCAGGATAAGAGAAGAGGAGGATGCGAGTGCTAAGACAGTTGAAAATGGCGCGCATGGAAACAAGAATGGGGCGATGAATGGCACATCAAATAATACATCGGCACCAAGGACAGACGGCAAGAAGGCCATCGACCTCAACGGCGTCTATGGCGACAAGAAACCTGTGCCAAAAAAGGGCACATATGGTCGTCTTATCCATGGCCTCGACATGTCTTCGGGCGACTTTGCAAAAGACTACAAGCCCGCATTCCCAGGCAGCCCTTCGCCCACCATCCTCGAACTGCAATACCCTTCCCCCTCGCGCCCCGAACGCTTCGAAGCTGTCGATCCGCTCGACTCGAGCGAAGGCTACAGCCCCCTCAACGATATATATTTCTCGATTGAGGAAATCATCACGCACTACCTCCCGCCCGACCTCGCCGCCACCCTCTCCTCGGACGCAGAAGGCACCGTCCGCCTCCTCAAACGTGCCGTCTCCAAAAACTCGCCCGAAGACTTTCAAACCGAGCTCTCCAAATTCAACGCCTTGATCCGCGACCACCTCAGCAATGGCACCATCCCGCGCATCATCGACGAAATGCACGCCATCCCCCTTAGCCTTGTCAAGCGCATCACAGCCCAGAGCTACAACCGCATCGTCTCGCCCCACGCCCACCGGCTGCGCAAAGTCAAAGGCAAAGAAACCACCTACGGCGAACTCCTCACCCCGTTTGTCCACAAAATCTTTGCCCAAACCGCACTCAACTCCTCCCACACCTTTGTCGACCTCGGCTCCGGCGTCGGCAACGTCGTCCTCCAGGCCGCCCTCCAAACCGGGGCCGAGTCCTGGGGCATCGAGAAAATGGACCTCGCCGCCAGCCTAGCCACCCAACAAGCCGCCGAACTCAAAGCCCGGTCCCGACTCTGGAACATCCACCTCGGCCCCCTGCACCTCCTGCACGCCGACTTCCTCGACTCCCCCGCCATCGACGCCGTCCTGCGTCGCGCAGACGTCGTCCTCGTCAACAACAAGGTCTTTGGCGAATCCCTCAACAACTCGCTGCTGCAAAAGTTTCTCGACCTCAAGATTGGCTGTCGCGTCGTTAGTCTGGAGAGCTTTGGGGGCGGTGGCGCTGCGAAGAAGGGGGTGCGAAATGAGCAGAGTATTGCCGGGTTGTTTGAGGAGGACCGGTTTGAGAGTGGGAGTGCGAGTGTGAGTTGGGCGGGTGAGAGTGTCGAGTATTTTATTGCGGTCAAGGTTAGGTGAGGGCGTGGGGTTGGCTGGTGGGTGTAGCACGCTGTACAATCGGGCCATTCACACGTTCATACATTCCCATATTCCCCGTTCCCTCCAAACAGTCTGCTAAAACATGTTTGGGAGTTGCGACCTTCCGTCCTGGTTGTGAGGTGCACTGTATCATCCATCTAGTCTTTTCTTGTACCAATATACCCCCCCTTTGAATATAGTATACATGTCTTTTATCTTCCGCCGCATATGAAAACAAGGGATGTGCGCTGGGAATTGGGAGGATTTGTGGGTATATCAAGATATCTTGTGATGTTTGTACATGACGTGATGTGATGGACCTGTAAACACATAAACTCTGTATATACTAATCCGCATTGTGTGACATTCTTGCCTCATTTTTGCCTTCTCTGTGTTCTCTGCATTCTCCCCATGTCATGCGTTTACATCTATGTACCCTCCCCGTCTCTTATTCTTTATCCGCTTCGTCTTCACCCCCCCCCCCCCCAAACGATCCACAAATTCACAAATTATTTTCCCCGTCTAAGCCCCCAGTCCCCGGTTTCCCTTGAACAAAAAAGTACACAGCCACGCCTGAAAAACAAAACCATTAATAGGCTGATTGATGGATGTACATGAATTCAATGATTATACTGCTGCTGATACTACCAGCTGGTAAAAATAAAAGGAGTGTTGGGTATCTTTTGGAAGCGCTGTGTTTCGAAAACAAGGAATGTCGAGATGCTGCTGGTGCTGGTACTGCCGTGATGGTTGTGTGTATGCTGTATGCTGTATGCTGTATGCTATAATCGATTAAAAGGAATGTAATGAGGCAAAAAGAGTCGTGGGTGGCGTAATGATCTTTCCCTTGGATCCGCCTTGTCTTGATCGTTTCAACCTGACGTTTCTGTACTGCATCTTCTTCACTGAATCGTGCTCAATGTGATGAGAAAGAGGCCAAATAGTGTAGTGAAAAAACACTGTTCTCAGAGGAACAAAGCTAGTGCTCCACCAACGGCGGCAAGACCAGCCATGTTTCTAGCGGCAGCAGCAGTCTGCAGTCCCGGTTGACCCGACCGTGTTTCATCTGGCCTAGAGCCCTGCGTCTGCGTCGGCTGTGCCGGGTCCACGTACGCATAGCTCGTCAACGTCATGGGTTGCCCGTCTTGGCCCGTAGTGGTGACCAACTTGACGCTGCTGACTTTGCCAGCCGTAGGCGTGTACGTGGTCAGGAACGTGGAACCCTGCTGATTCGTCGCCGTGACGATTTCGCCAGCAGTCGGGGCCAAGTTGCCAGCAGAAGTAGTGACTTGAGTACGGCCGGCAGAGTCAGTGGTGGTCATGATGATGGCAGGGCGGTTCTCGGTGGTTGTCACCGTGGAGCCTTGTTCGTTGGTGCGGACGACGGTCACAGGGACGGAGGCGGTGACTTCGCTGAGGATTTCAGTTGTTTGCACAACAGTAGAGCCACCGGTAGTGATGGTGTTTTCCACGGGAATGATGACGGCGCGTCCAGTGCTGCTCGTCACTGTGGGAGCTGGTGGTGGTGATGCTTCAGTGCTCGCCGGAGGTTGCTGAGATGGTGTAATTTGCGGGGTGGGCGACGCCTGGGTGCTCTCTGGTGGAGGCAGAGTGCTTGGGGCAGGAGGTTGAGCCGTTGTCTCCGTGTTGGTGCCATTTGAGGGAGTTTGTCTCTTTTGCAGGTCACGTACAGCGGCAACAATGAGCTTTGTGGCAAGGGCTGGGTTCTTATCGTGCACGTGTTCGACGCCGTGATGATACGACTCGAACACGCCCGTCTTGAAGTGTTCCAGGCTGTCCAATGCTGCATGTAGCGAGTCCTCTGGCAGCGCATTGAGAAGGTCCTGGAATGCCTCATGTGCGCTGGCGTAGATGGCATCCACCTTGGAGACAGGGGCTGGGGCCTCGGCGAAGACGGTCCCGAACAGTGGGACAGCCAGGCAGGCCAAAGTAGCGAAAGAACGCATCGTGAAGATGGGGTGTAGTGGGACGAGATGGTCGAAGTGTTTTATCTCGATCAAGGGAAAGAATCAACTGAGTGGGAATTCCCGCGTTAGCAAAGCGTCATGGGCAGAAGCAAGGCCGAAGTCGTCATGGAAAAAGACGATATGCAAGGGAAGGATGATGATGCATGCCCCCCCAGTGAGATGTCTGGGGGCCCATATATGAACGACACCATGGACGAACGGGGTTGTTGAGTCGTTCCAAGGGCAATGGTCGAATTGGAGAAGCTTACACAAGACCTGTCGTTTCCGGGTGGCTGGGACACAAGGAAGCAGAGCGACGAACCAAACCAATTGTCCTTCCTATTCGAGCCTGAACCGCACGGGTTGAAGAGGTCGATTGATTACACTTGGGCGGAGAAATACACAAATATATGGTGAAGGGTAGGTAGTTTGCAGTCAGCGATGAGTTGAGCGAGTGAAGAGTCGTGGTTTTGCAGAGGCAGAGAGGTGGAGGTGGAGGTGGAGGTGAGAGTGTGTGTTTGCGTGTGTGTGGCGGAGGCAGGAGCAGCCCTAAAGCCAGCAGGCGTCCGCCTACCAAGCCTGCTGCTGATAATAGACACGACACGCACCACCTGGCAGAAACACGAGCCAGAAGACCCGCCCCGATCAGCTCTCCCTGCTCGAGCCATGATTCGATTCGAGAGAAAGAGAGGGAAAAGTCTACTCTACAGTAGCTTCGTCGTGCCGATAGCCTCCGTCGATGATCGTGCTTTGCCTCCACGCTCCATTTTTATCCTCAACATCCAACTCCACCGTCATCCATTCAACTACACCCACGCCGCCCATTCACTTCGGCCAGCAACGCATTTGTGAATAAATTCCGACGCGGGCGGCAGATCATGCTGCGCGGCTATGGAACCAGTCTCAGGACATGCACGCACACATCACTGCAGCATCATCGCCAGGCTGGACAGAGCAAAACACATGGCCAACAGTACCTACCGGTCAAGCAGGCAAAAAGTTGGCACGTAAAGCTCGGGATCGCTATAGGCGAGAACCCTGCGTACACTCTGCTTGCGCGGCACCAGCGCAGGGCATTAGCACGCTCACGTCGGGCCAACTCGCTCCTGTGCGTCTGCATAAGCATCAGCAGCAGCTACTGGAATCCTCGGCTGCAAGGACCTCATGTTCGTTTGGCCGGTACTAGGGTGCCTTGACCGCCTAGCAAATTAGTACTTGACGCCATGTATCTTACGTGAAAAAACAGACAAGCAAGTATAAATACCTAGGGTTACAGTGTCTAGAGTAAGGGTGTTGTGGTAGGGTAAGGGTCAGAGTAGGGCAAGGGTTGGTACAGGGTAAGGGTTATAGAATATATTAAAAACGGGCTTCCCCTTACTTAGTAAGATATATTACATTTGCTACTAAGCTACTAATACTCGAGCTATACCTGGATAGGAAGGGCGAGGACGATTAGTCTATTGTGGCGAGGACGACGAGCAACTCCCAGTTCAGTTCTTTGGGTTTGCTAGCTGTGCCAACGTGGTTGTTACGAGGTAAGCGTGCGCGCTGTGTCGTGTTGTGTGTAGTAATGGCAGGTCCTATACATAAGAGAGCAAAGTCAAAGCGGCCATTATGTTGAGAATCTGACCCTTATTCATAATCGCAGTAACGCAGGCGTAGATATCTGCCCGAGGTGGTATAGTTATCACTCCAGATCCAACAATAGCGTCGCCGCCTTTGGAATTGCCAACCCACTTTTTGTTGATTGTGAAGAAGACATTTTGGGGACTAATATAGTCTTTCCCAGCGTTATCCATGACGTCGACTAGCAATTGTGCCTTGGCTGACCGTGGGCTGTCGTTCGTCCATTTTCGACTACATGTCACGTGGTCGTCCACTGGATTCGCGAAGGTGTTGGCAACCCATGTGTGGATATCGGCTCTTTTCACACAATAGACGTCATTGGTTCCACCGCCTTTATTGTTGATGCCACGAAAGTCGACACACCACTCTCTCGGCCCACATTTGCCTGGTTTGTCGATGTGTTCTTCAACCCAGTTTCTTCCTCCGAAACAATCAACTGTGAAGGTGTTGACGTCGGTTCCAGTCCGGTCGCATCTGGCAGCCTTGAAATGCCATAAGCCGCCTGTTACTGGTTTGAAATGGACATTCATTTGATTGCAGACGCCAGTGGACCAGCTGCTCCGCTTGCTCAAGAGACCGGTCGAGGATTCCAAGTTGTCGACATGGGAAGCCAGGTTGAACGGCTGGATTTGCGAGATAAGGATATCTTTGGTGGTAGTTTCCCAAGGTGAACTATTTGGTGCCGATGCTAGAGGTGATCCCGCGATTAGAGGAATCAGGACAGCGGCGATCGTAGCATGACTGAATGGTCCAGTGATCTTCATTGTAAGTGTTGATATGGATTTGACGAGTCGTTGTGCAGACTGGTAGTAGAGAGAATATATGGTAAGAATCGTTCAATTGCTGTTTAGAAGATGCAATGGGACAAAGAGCGATGTATTTGTAGAGAATAGCGTTCATCGTAGAACCTTTATAGGATTTCAGGAGAAGTATTGTATGCACAATTATTCCATCAAGGCCGATAGCGATTCTGTTGGCACACCACAGAAATGGCTGGCGGGCATGTCCCTCGGTGAATTACCATCTTGTGAAGCTCACAGGTTCGTACATTAGTCGCAGAACCCCTACAGTTAGATATTAACTTTGTGATGCAAAAAGAGCGCCTCGACACCGATCCTCGTTGCCATTGAAGATCTGCTCACAGCCTAATCCCCAAACTTGTTACTGACACATCCTTTAGCTTGCTCTTTATAGTCGTGGACCTAGGACAAGCATAGGTGTTCAGTCTACTATTCATGATCCTCTACTAAAGTAGATGCCATGTTTGGACCGAATATACTTGGGCTCTATCTCGATAATTCATTCCTAAGCTCAGCAATCACCTATGCCACCGAAATCAAGTCCACTCTCAAAGCCTGAGAGTAGTCAGATAGAGGGACTGACAGGAAAAAGACCAAAAAATATACGGCACTCTGCATTCGAATTTCTAATGTGAGAGAAGCAAAGGGAAATTAGTACCGAATCAGTGACGGGTATACAGCAAGACGGAGGTAATACGCTGTTCTTTAAGTTTCTACCTGTCCTGACATTATCAGACCTAATACGCGCGCGCGATGTGACGTGACTCGTGTTGATCGGTAGGTATTGTGTATTATTTGCATGTGCATACCGGCAGGTATACCCATCTCAATCTCAACTCATGTGCAGAGTCCTTGTATGAAACAGAACCCACATAGAACAAATGGATGATGAATAACAAACACAAACACACGGCAAAGGAAGGATTATCTACACTGCAGACAGCATGTGCCTATGGCACACTACACTACACTACCTTCACTACACAGTACAAGAAAAACACTTCATCTAGTCTCTGGAACATCCATCAGTAGTTACTAGCTCAAACCGGCACTCGCCCTTCACAGGCCGCTGGGTTAAATTCCCTTTGAATTATAACAATTAGCTGGGGAGTAGGATGGATGGCAAAACAGTCCATATTTCTACGAATAGGCAATAGGTATCCCAATCCCCATCATACTCCATCCCATTCCATCCCATCATACTCCATCCCATTCCATCCCATCCCACGCATCATAAACTCATCGCTCATCCAGCCAAGTGATACATTGCCAAACCGTCATTATATGCAAAAGATGCAGGAAGAAGTAAACCTCCCCTCCCCCATCTCCCACCAACCAACCAACCAGCCAACCACTGACCCCAATCAACCCACCATTTTTCCATAAAAAAAGACAAAAAGGGCTTAGCTTGGTACTCTTGTGTTCAACAACAACCCCCCCCCCCCACACATACAACTTCACCGCCAGTCCAAAGCAGCACGATTCCCAATCCGAACAAGAGCTGCATCATACTCATCCAGGATTGCCCAAATGTGAGAAGAAAAAAAGACGAATGTCAACATCCACACTGCATGAAATCCAGTCAAACCTCACTATCTAAATGACAATCATCACCCATAACCATTCAATCGTCCTAACCGTAGCGCTTTGCAACCGCACACCTAAAATCCAAAAATCCAACCTACTTAGCTGGTGCCTGGGCGGAGGTAGCCGGCGCACCTTGCGCATTCTCACCAGGCGCGGGATTCGCCGTGGTGGTTGCAGTCGGCGGTTGAGAAGAAGACGTGATGGTTACAGTTGAGTTGGAAGACGCATGATGCGAATCAGATGGTGAAGTTGCCGTTTGAAATGGCTGTGCCGTCGCACTCTCTGACTGGGTAGTTGCTTCAGATTCCACCTCTTTGACGGGAGCGTTCTCAACTGGCGCAGTTTCAGATGTAGGGGGTGAAGCAGGGGTGACCGCGTCAGGCAAAGCAGGATTCCTGCTTGGAGACTGCGCTACCGATCGCTTCTCAAAGAGTGCAGCTGGGAGATCGCTACGGAGGGCCATGGGGCCATGTCGCAGCTTTGGTTCCGAAGCTCCTGGTACTGGATCAGGTGAAGGGCCAGGCCCAGGTACAGAGGCAGGCGGAGATGTAGGTACAGGCGACGATGAAGTTCCGGGAGCAGTGGATGCAACTGGCGTTGACCCAGTTGGAGTGGTATCGTCAGACTTATCGGTCTTCTCTGTCACGTGCGAAGTCTCCATAGTACGACCTCTTGAGGCAGGATCATTCAATGGCTGCATGAGGCTCTGCGGCGGAGGTAAGCGACTAAAACTCCCTGGTGGACTTTTGGCGCGTTCCTTCTTATCCGTCCGGTCTTGGTGGTCTGATCTCATCTTGTGGAACCAGCCGAATACGCCATTCTTCTCCGATCGGTCGTGGTCTGGCGGACTTCCATAAACCACCGAGGCATCAGGACTGGGATTGGAATCGTACTGAAGGCTCCTGCGTCCACCTCCAGTATTCCCTGAACTACTAGCGAAAGAGCTCATGCTCTTGTCACCACCGGGCACAGAGCCGTGAAGGTCCGTAGAGCTTGCTGTCGGCGTTGCTCTGCTCTCACCACGCTTGTGACCTTTCCAGAAGCTGCGCTTTTCTTCTTTGGGTAGATTATCATCTGTCTGCTCGGCTTCGGAGTGCTCCGTGGCAGTCGAATGCGATCTGAAAGAAGCCGATGGTGACATGCTGGGCTTCAACGTTATACCAGAGTGGCGCGATGATACAGTGTCATTGTGCGAGTGTAGGCCTTCCTTGGATCCGCTGGCTTGGGACTGGCCGTGTGCAAAAGGAGGGTGTGGCGGTTGCAATGGTGATTCGAGAGCTGGAGGCACATAAGAACCGCCAAAACCAACATCCCCAGCAGTCAGCGAATGAGTAGAACTGTGTGCGCTGGTAATCGCACCCAGTGGGCCACGTTTCTTCTGAAGTTTCTTTGGTTTTCGTTCATCCTTTGCTTCGTTTGTCGGCGAGGCCGCCACCTTGGCTAAGATCTGGGTAAAGGTGCGTACCGCTGGCGTGAGCTCAGCAGAGGGACCAGAGTCGATAGGTCCTTCTAGGAATTCGGATCGTTCACGCGTGGGAGTATGGTGAGGGCTGCGCTGGGGAGTGCGCTGGGGACTGCGATGAGGACTGCGGCGAGGACTAGGATATGGACTGCGCTGAAGTGGAGTAGAAGCGCGGACGGGTAGCATTTCCTGTGCAATTTGGGCGGACACATCTGGCGTGACAGGCGCACTTGGCGGGATAACACCAGGCGACGGCAATGGAAAGCCTCCAGGCATCTCATGTATAGCTGGCGTGACGGACATTGGCCTTGGAGGTCGAGCGGGGACATGGGCAAAGGGAGCCGGCATCTCTATCTTTTGAGGCGGCATGGTTGCGGACCTCTTGGGAATGGTCGCGGCTGGTTCTTGCTCCGATACCGTGGGTTGCACGGCTTGAACTTGCTCTACGACTGCCTGTACGGGCTGGGCCGGTTCGGAGTCTTTCGTAATTTGTTCCGTTTCTTGCTTTGTATTAGCGACGCTCACTGAGGCATCTGCATGTTGAGGAGGCGAAACTGGACTCTTCACCTCTTCGGCGACGGGTGTAGAAGGACCTGAGACCTTGTTGAAGGGGAATCGCGGACTACCGATAGCAGGTGACCGCTTGGTAGGCAGAGTGTTACTTCTATTAACACTCGAGGTGGCTGGGGTAGAAAAGGCAGGGGTAATGGGACTGGGCACAGCTCCTGAGCGTCGTGACCGTTTCGAAGATGTTGAGACGTTTCGACGAATACCTCCATACATGCGCAAGCTCTCTGCACCAGCACTGGATGTGGTCGAAGCCGATCGTCCGATGTCAGAGGGATTGCGACCTGGAGTCGTTGGTGTTCGTGCTTGTGGGGTTGAGGGCCCACTTTCTATGTGCTTGACGGTACCCTCATCGACAGCGGTGCCTTCCATACCAATCAGGAAATGATCTTGGTTGTCAATGAGAAAGATGAGAACGTCTTGGCTTAGCCGATAGTCTGCGGGCGACATGTCGTGCTGAGGATGCGACAGAATACCTGGCTGGAAGATGGCGGCTAGATTTGAGGTCGTCATTTTGTTCACATCTGCCTTTGCGGCGAACACGGCAAGCAAGTCGAGGATATACAATAGTAGCTGGCGATTGAGGGAAGGCAGAGCCTTGATCTGGTGCTGATATACCCGTACTGCAGCGTCTGGGTCGAATCCTCCTATCGACGGATCTTGACCTTCGATAGGGCCGACCGCTTCCGCCTGATGGTTCCGCAGGGGTTGCCGAAAGGGATCATAATGTTGAAGTGGAATGATGGGCTCCGGAAGATTGTTGAAGTAGCGGCGCAGGATGTTGGCTGCATCGTGGACAGTGTAGCCCGTCCAATCGAGGCCTTTGCCATAGCGCGGCGGGGTATCAAACGCAGTCTTGAGCTCCTTGATCCTCTTCTCCGAGCCGGCTAACCTGAAGATGCCTTCCACATCAGTAGCTGCGGGAATGTTAGCGCGCGCACAAGCAAGCATGGTGAAGGCGACGTGACCTTTTTCTTTGAGATATACACCACACTTTGCGACTACGATGGGGACGTAGCCGTATATGTAGCTTTCGCCATGCTCGTTGAAGAGTGATATAGCAACATTGGCGTAGGGTATACTTTGGATGAGGGCCACACCAAATATTCCCTGGGGGGCAGTTTCTGTAGGTAAACACAACGGTCAGTGGGTGCGACAAACAAACAAATGTGGGGACTGCAGGCACGCCCTGGATAGCCAGTGCCTGAGAGAAGCCGCCACGGCGCTGCAGCTTCGGCGCTGGGAGCGCGCGAGAAGCCCGTACCTTTTTCGTCCTCCTTCTTTGCTGGACGCTTGCTGAACTGCCTCCACCACGAGGTGAGATCGCGCCGTGCGGATGCAGGCTCTGGAGCTGCTAGGGCAGCCTGGGGCTCCCCATTGCGCACGCGCGGCGCATGAGAATTGTTCTGCGTGCCAACGGGCATGACGGCGGGCAGGCGAGCGTTACAGCTCCTCGGACAATGTGGTCGCGGGACTGCCTGGGTCAGAGAGTTGCGATCGCAACGTGCTGTGTTGTGTGCTGTGGTGTTGTCCAGATCCAGGTGGGTCCAGACAGTGGGCAGGCGGCAGTATGGGGGCCGCTACGTAACGACGCTGCGTAGCGAGAGCGCAGGCACGTCGGCGGGGTACTTCGTATCGCAGCGGGCGAGAGAAAGAGAGGGAGAGAGAGAGCGCGCAGGCGACTTGCCGGGGTGGGGCACGACGGTGAGGGTGCAGGCGAGGGCGAGGGGCGCAACGTTGTCGCTGTCGTCGGCGGCGGCACTGGCTTTGACAGGCTGGGAGACTTGGAGAGGCGACTGCGTAGCTGCAGCGGTTAGGGGCTGGTTGCGCAGGGCCGCGAAACACGCAAGACCGGCGCAAAGGCAAGACCGGAAGCGCGCCTGGAACTGTGGCTCGTGTTGGCGCAGGGCATACAGGAACAGGGTGGTCGCGCGCTGGGTAGGGCGATGATGGCGGGCGGTGGTGGTGAAGCAAAGCGGCAGGCCGACGACGATGGACTACTTTGTTGAAGTGTGCGCTGCGGCCTACTCTAGCCACGACAATGTATGGCTGCGGCAGCAACCGAGAGCATTCAGGGAAGACAGCACCACGTCGCCTGACATGCAAGCAGCGCGCAGGCAAGCAAGTAGATGGGCAGGCAAGCAGGTAGATAGCGTAGCGAACGCAAGCCGTCGATCCTGCTCACGTTGGCGGTTGGCGGCCGTAACCGACGGGTAGCCTACCGGTATGACTATGACGATGCGCGATGAATACCTGTAGCAGATGGGAATGGCAATGGCTTGGAATGGCAATGGCAATGTCAAGGGCGCTGGCGATGGCGATGCTGGGCGCCGAGGGAGGGGGGTTAGAAGGGTTGCTGCTATGCAGTTGTATGGTTACTGTCAATGTGCGTTGTGTGTCTGTGTCTGTGTGTGTGTGTGTGTGTGTGTGTGTTGTGTTCTGCTCTGCTATTTTTTCTTTGCTTGGGGGTGTAAGAGTAGGTAGGTAGTGGTAGGTAGTCCAAGAATAAAGAAGGGCCTTGGCGCGGACAGAGAGTAGAAAGGTCTCAAGACCGTACAGAGTACTTCTACCATGTACGTAGTAGCGTCCGTAGCCGAAGCACAAGCGACACCAGCGGGAAATGAGGTGATATTGGGAATCATTGACCGTGTACGACAAGGCTGGCCAGAAGGTCCTGTCGAGCTCATACCAAGGCCTCGAAGGGGAAGCAAGCTGCCACTCAAAAATACAACAAAGTAAAAAAAACGCCTTCCCAGATTCCTCAAAGGCAAGGCAAGGCAAGGCAAGGCAAGGTCCTAGCTGCTGCAGCTCCTGGACAGTCTTCCTTTCCGGGTCGTTGGTGAAAGGCAGGACTGGGGTGGATGTGGATGGGACCACGGACCGCCTGGCAGTCCAAGCTCGCTTCCCACACAATCTTTGGCCCTGCGCGTTCGGCGGAAAGCTCTTGTCGAGCGAAGGGAAGGGCTGCGAGCTTTTTGCACCCGCCGACACACACACGTCATAGCCACCTTGACTTTGATTTCCACTTTGACTTGTACAGAGATAGTACACGCTACGGAAGACGCATACACAGCCATTACAGAACTGGGAAACAGCAATTGAGATACGCACAATATGGAGTCGTATGTGATTTGCACCCTACCTTTCACACCTCCACCTCCACCATACCCTACCTTACCTTACCAACTCGGCTAACCCACATGCCAGTCTCAACCAGAACGAACAGCGCGAGCTGCAGACGCGCATGGAGAAGAAGCAGATGAAGGAGTTTATGAACGTACGACCAACACACACGGCGCCCTCTGTCCTCCTCTGGCTTGTTGTATCTGACCAAAGAAAATCACAGATGTACTCGAACCTCGTCCAGCAATGCTTTGACCACTGCGTCAACGGCTTCGAGAGCAAGTCGCTCACTTCGCGCGAAGAGAGCTGCGTGATGCGATGTGTCGACAAGCACATGAAGGGCTCACAGCGACTGGGCGATCGGTTCCAGGAGCAGAATGCTGCCATGGCACAGGGAGGCGGAATGCCCAGGTAGAACCAAGGCGGGCTTGGGTTGCAGTGCTGCGGCTCCATCAAAACGCCGGTCTTTGGACAGGTCTTCATGGCAAGGCTTACGGTTCGAGAAGATGAAACGAATACTAGACGTCTGGGAGCTGGAAAACGCTTCTGGAACACGGCTATTTGTACATTATAATGTGGAAATCTGGGGCATCTCCGAGCCAACTATGAACCTTCTCGTGTGAATACACAGTGGTCATTGGCTCCCCGTGTTGCTGTGTGTCTGGACAAGCCAAAACATACGTTGGCGCACCACATAATGACAAATTTTGAAATGTTTCACGGGTATATTATGCTATGGAGAATATAACATGGCTAGACTATGCCTGCTGAGACATGTCATGCATTGCGGCAGCATGCCACTCATGACTGGACCCTACCAACGCCGCTGTAGCCTTAGGTGAATTGTGGAAGTACTAAAAGGACGCTGATGTCAGCACTCTATCGAGCTGGAGATAAGGCAGTGGACGATCTTACATGTCGTCAAAGTCGTCGAATCAGTGCAGTACGGTATGCTGTAGAGATTATCTGAAGCAGCTGAAGCCAAAGCAGGAGAGGCGTATGGGAGCGCGACGAATGCCGTGCTTGTCAGCAACAATACCACCACCTAACGCACCGTTAGCATTCACTCTGCCTTGTGGAAGCAACGGCTCCAACGGCTCCTTGGGCCAAGAGCTAGAGACTAACGTACCAGCATGGCGGCCGCCGAATCCCTTATGCCACATGAGACCCATTCTTGCGTTTGTGGAGACTTGTTGGTTTCTTGTTTCTTGGAAAGTAGTCTTGGTGGAGAGAGTGTAGGTGTTTAGGTAGCCTGCAAATGTGGAGCTTTTGTATGGAAATGGCTTGATTTGTGATGTCCAAAAGGTGGAGGGAGGACGCAGGGTGGATTAAATACCTAGGTAGGCTCTGGCCCTTCACAGCACATGAGCAGCCAAAGCAGGGTTGGGCTAAGCGCGTGGTGGCCAGGTGCAGGTGCGCCCACCCGATTTGCAACGTCATACGCCAAGACCGTACAGCTTGGCACGTCGGTTACATAGTAGAGCACAATACTACTATAATACATGCAGTCTGCACCGCCTCACGCGGGGAAGGTTCTGGGAAGGCTGGCACGCTGGCAGTGCTGATGAAGACCATTGAAGGAGCTGGCCATGGAGATGACCGGTCATCAGCCTGAAGGTGATGATTGGATGCATGTCCAGTGAAGACTAGCACTGTACCTACTGGAGTAGAAACTAGCACTACACCGCCACAGCTGTGCGCTGTGCGGAGAAGTCTAGATGAAAAGGGCCGCGACGGCGTTTTACAACACAAGTATCACCCTGGCCTGGCGCCTGGCGAGCTTGCGACACAAGGGGGCTGGTGATCGAAGATGGCGATGATGACGGTTGAGGCTTTGCAATCTGCAATAGTACAGTACATGGAGCATTTGGCATGTCGCATGGCAGACCTGGGCCATGGAGATTTCCATACTTGTAGAATAGGGGGCTGCCGGTAGAGTAGGTTTCTTGATGCTCCACCCCATCCTCTTCTCATCAAGCACAAGCCACAAACCGAGTCTTGTCTCCAGCCATCTCGCCATGCTCGAGTATTTGTATTCAGCCGCTGATGAAGCTCCAGACGTGTGGCAGACTGGGTCATGCGTGGCGTTTGTCGATACAATCATCTATTTGTGACGTCATTCGCTGACCCTTGTCCAAGATGCCAGATTCAGTCTCGTTCCATCACGGGTGGGAGAACGCGACGCTGACGGTCAAAGGCGGGGCAACAAGTCACTACACGCGCGGGGAAAAACAGACCTCTGAATAAGCCTGATGGGCGAGTATCATCACGGTGAAACCGCCAGATATAGCAAGATGCGCTCCATCCTCATCATCAACCCCAATTCCACCGAGTCTATGACCAACGGCTTGAAGCCGCTCGTCGACGCCCTTCAGTTCAAAGATGTCAACCACACCACTCACCACAGCTGTTCACCAACTAATAACAGCTAGCAGACCGCACACGAATACTTCACTGCGCCCTCG
Source organism: Plenodomus lingam (assembly GCF_022343315.1). NCBI lineage: Eukaryota > Fungi > Ascomycota > Dothideomycetes > Pleosporales > Leptosphaeriaceae > Plenodomus > Plenodomus lingam. Next base: position 271,730 of record NW_027093939.1, read on the forward strand.
GGTCCCAGGAGCATCAACAACGAAGACGATGCGGCAGAATCGGTAAAGCACTGCATCACCCATCTCAACGAGGCAGCCACCCGACACGATGGCTTCCTTGTCGCATGCTACTCGCAGCATCCGCTGGTGCCAATACTGAAGGAAGTGCCCGCGATCAAAAACTCGAGAAAGGCAGTGACAGGCATCTTCGAAGCAAGTGTCAGCACGTCGCTGCAACTTATACATCCTGAGGAGAGGTTTGGAATCGTAAGCACGGGAAAAGTCTGGGAGTCCATCCTTACACACGCCACAATGGCCTTTCTGGGAGCTGAAGCAAGTAAGCGTTTTGCTGGAGTGGAAACTACGGGTCTCAATGCGACAGACTTGCATGATGCCCCTGCCGAGCAAGTGCGCAAGAAAATGAAGGATGCTGTCAAGAGACTTCTACAAAAGGGGAAAGTCGGTGCGATCTGTCTTGGTTGCGCAGGTATGGCGGGCATGGATGAGATGGTCAGAGAGGCATGTGTAGAAGAACTGGGTGATGACGAGGGCAAGACAGTCAGGATAGTAGACGGAGTCATGGCTGGCGTTGCTTGGTTAGAGGGCGCCATCAGAGCTGGCTGCTAACTGAGGAATCGGCCTACTCGTATAATTTATCATGTTTTAGCATGGCAAGGAACAGCCCAAATGATTCGTGTCTTGCCAGATTTGATGATTCCCAAAAAGGAAATGACGCACGCACTAGGCACACTTCAACGTCGTCCCTTCCTTCCTTCCTTCCTTCAATATGCACATTCAAAATCCCATAATCACAGCTTCACTGCCGGCATGGAGCGAACTCGCATGCCCTCAGCCCATAGTTCTCGTCACCTACATGGCATCGGATCACACAGCTCTCCTTCACTGCCTGGAAATCCACACCTGAATGAGGGTGCTATGATACCCGTCTCACCTCCTCACACAACTATGGACTCCCTCCCAAACGAAATACTCATTCAAGTCGCGTCGCATCTCGACATCAATCCTCCCTCAATCTCCAAGTTCAGGCATGAACCGACGCCACAGTTGACCATTTCAGATGCGATCCCGCTGAAATGTTTGTCACAAGTATCACGACGCTGGCGCAAGATCGTACTCCCTATCCTCTTCCGATATTGCCGGATAGGGTTGGATCCGGAACCGCAGTGGGTGCCGGTCGACGCAAGATTAGTTGATAGCATGCAAGGTCAACTTACCAGATTAAGTAATCACGAGTTCATGATCTACACCAGGATGCGCAGCAAGTTCAAGAGCAGCTCTGCATCCGCATACGAGGAGAATTTCGACGACCTGCTGATCAACTTGTGCCGCATACAGGACGGAGACGAGTTCTTGAAGTCTGCACCGCGCATCTTGTGGCTTCCGCATCTTCCAAAGTCGTTTGCTGGGTTTGAACGATTTGTGCAACAGCACATGTTGAAGTATCATATCAAGGGCGTGGTGGTACATACGAATCAGGAATACGTACTGCGTCATGTATCGACGTCGGATGCACCACTGTCTCGTGCAGTAAACGAGATCTGGTCGCAAGTCTTCTCACTTCTTGAACCTGCACGTCTAGTCGTTGCTGCACCGCCATCGGCCCTCGCAACGTTGTTGGACACGCAGATAGAGTGTTCCAACCCCTGGACCTTCGCCATGAAGACCCACTATATTGAGCTGCGTCAACCGGACCCGACACCACTCGAACACATGACTACCAAGTGTCGACCCTGGGACTCTGCGCTCATCCACAAACGGCCATGGTATCACCTCGGCTACAATGAAGGGTCCTCAATCGCTGCCAACGGCCTCTACGATTCCAACGTACAACAGTCTCCCAATATGCTGTGTCTCACTCTCGTCCGCTTAGCCAGGGAAACGCAGCCTTGTTGTGCTATCACATCCGTTGAGTTCACGGGCGTTTTCCCTTTTGCAATAAATATCACAAAAGTCCTTCACGCACTTCACCGCATACCAACCCTCAAAAAAGGCAGCATTCAAATTGCGCCCGGTCCTGAGAATGATCTCCTCAGCAATCGCAGGCGAATGTATCGAGCGCAAACAACCGACTTGTGGCTCGAGTGGCGGGAGAGCTACAAGATGGTGACTAGCTACCTTGGTATTTTTGACTTTCCGGATGGCGCCGAGTTCATCAGTTTGGACTGCGAGAGTGCTCAGATGGCGGCCGAAGTCCGGGAGTATATGGGCATGCTGAGGAGAAGAGGGACGGGGTGGCGAGAAGAAGGGACGGGCCGGTGGGTGAGAGATCATGGGTTGGATGGAACTGGGGCCTCTCCGGGAACGGTGGGCACTGAAGCATAGACTGGCTGTATCGAAACTGAAACGCGATAAATGGTCGTCACATCGGACTGATGTGCGAGTGGGAAGAATCGTGACAGCAGAATACAGATAGTACCCCGTACTATGAAAGTCCTGAAAATCACGTCACTTGCCATGATGAGTTCAGGGAAAGATGTACCAGAGACCAGATCTCGAGTTTCTCAAGCGATGGATCAGCAAAATGTCAGCCTCGGTACCGGTACCTGTACCGGTAGATCTTCTCATGTGCTAGTCGATCTATCATCAATACGCTCTGATGTCAGCGGAAGATCTTTAGCATCATCCTTGGAAATATCGCAGCAACATGGGTATCTTCAATTCGATTCTCCAGTCGCCCGCACAATATCATTATAGGCTGGCAGTTTCAGTATCAGCGATTGTGATATTGGTGTGATGGGGCACACGAAGCGATTACAGGCCCCCAACTACCATTCTTTTGGGAGACATGTGAAACAATATGCGGGGCGTAGAGGCTGTTAACCGTCATTTACGGCATAGGTGGGTTGGCACTGGTCTTCCTGTGATATCAACTTGCATTTCGCACATTTTTAGGGATTTTTAGGTGATTTGAATTTCTCTTGGTGCTTTTATACGCCTTGCGTTGCTTCTGGACTTTTTTCAGTCTCATAACGGATTATAACACAGCCTTCATTGTTGAACTTTGGTTCGCAAGCTGCTATTTACAGTTGCTAGATAAGCTATGCTAAGCTAGCGACGGTACCTGAGTAGTTCTTATTTAGTGTACCTGGGGTTCATCGACTAGTGGGCTCGTAGCTGGTGATTAACATGGTCCTCCCAGCTTATCATTATGCACCACTTCCCACCGACATTCCCACCATCCGCATTCTCGAAGTTCAGCCTTCCAGCGGTCAGCCTGGCGAATTCGTTTGTCGACTCAGACATGTGTCGCTGTTGGAAGGACCGGAATACACGGCCTTGTCGTATTGCTGGGGAGCCGTGAACGGAACGGTTCCCGTAGTGTTTCTCGACGGGCAAGGACAGCGCGCCGAACTACTTATCACCGAAACTCTGCACAGCTTCTTTCGTCAAATCATCACCGATTCTGCAGAATCTATCACCAGGCTAGCACTCTGGGTAGATGCAGTGTGTATAAATCAGTCGGATTTGGAAGAGAAGAACTCGCAAGTCGCAATGATGCATAAGATATATCACCAAGCGCAAAAGGTGGTTGTCTGGCTGGGAGATGGTAGCAAAGAGACTGAGACAGCAATGGACATTATTCCTCGACTGGCCGCTGTAGAAGAGCAGGCCAATCTTCTCAAGCAGGATGCTAACCTCACCGTGGGAGGACGACAGCCTCTGTCCGTTCGGCTCGGCTTACCCAGAGATGGCGCAGATGAATACATGGCCTTGGTTGCACTCTTGCGAAATCCGTGGTTCGCTCGCGTCTGGATCATACAGGAAGTAGCAATGGCGACGCATGTCATTGTCAAGTGCGGATTCCGATCGGCTAGCTGGGACGACTTTGTGAGCGCTTTTCACGTCCTGAATTCCCTCAATATGATCATGCCGGATCCAGCACAATACGTACAATTGGTGACCAGAACTCTGGGTATCATTGACGCCAGAGCTTCGAAGCTCTCAGGGCATGAGCGAGACACGCTTGGGACGTTGCTGCGCTGTAGATCCTCACTTGCTACCAATCCGAGAGATAAAGTGTATGGACTACTCGGGCTTACTACTGATGCACAGGCTCTCGATTTCCGACCAGACTACAAGGCCGAAGTACATCAGACGTACATCAGAATTGCATTTGCCATCATCACAGCTGAGGGGAGTTTGGATGTACTCGGCGTGCCACGGGGGACAAGTACATCAGCAGTTTCCTCACTGCCATCCTGGGTCCCAGATTGGTCGACATGGACCAGCACACCAGCACTCAACCGGCGCGACCGCCCAGCAAACTGTCCACGCACTTCAGAATTCCTCACCCGAAATGCAAGCAGAGACACAAAGCCTATTGCCAGCTTACACGACGGCCACCTCCTCCACCTCCACGGCTATACATGGGACCACATCTCCCATGTCGGCGCCCTCTTGCACAGCGAAGACGAACTCGCAGATTACACCCTCTGGATCCCATCCGCCCTCAAATTCTACAGACAACACACCCAATCCTTACTCAACTGGGAACACATGACCCACGCACACTGTAAAACAGCAATCTACCCTCCAACCGGCCAACCCATCCTCGAAGCCTACTGGCAAACCATCACCGCCGGCTGGTCCGTCGAAGAAGCCCCCTTATCCACCACAGACTATCTAAAATGGGACACCTACCACCGCCCCTTCCCTTCTCTACGCCGCCACCTCGGCACCCTCGCTACAACATCTGCCTACGCCACCTTCACATTCGCGCTCAACTGCTTTAAACAGCTCTTCTCCGCGCAGCCAAACTCCGGGTTCGACCGCTCACTTACGCTGGCGTCGAATCGCAGACTCGTGCGCTCGGCTAGGGGATACTTGGGCTTGGTGCCGGCGCAGGCGCGTGTCGGGGATGGGATTGCGTTGGTTGCGGGGGCGGGCGCGCCGCTTGTTGTCAGGGCGGTCGGGGCGGGGCGGTGGGAGTTGCTGGGTGAGGGTTATGTGCATGGTGTGATGGATGGGGAGTGTTGGGATGCGGGGCGTTGTGGTGTTGTGGAGCTGGGGTGAGAGGTGGGACTGGCTGTGTTGTTGCCTTTGGAGCTATTCATGCTGGATTTTGGCTGGACGACGGGTAAGGCTTACCTGGGTTCTTGGGAAGATTTGCGTATACGGTGATACTGGCTTATGGATGGCACTGACATTGCTCTTCCCTGACCGGCAGATTCGCAGCATACATGGCTGGCTGAACCCCTCATCTCCATTTGCACTCGCTGTAATCGTACTTTGTGCCGGCCATGTCACGGACATGCAAAACAACCTCATTGAAGAACTCTGCGCCAACAAAAAGAAAGAAACGTGACGGAAAATTGTGCAAATTTGACTGCAGCCAGGAAAACAGAAAAAAAAAATCAATGCAGACTGCTTGCTGTTGTTGATATATCCGCCTCAACGTCTCCGACTACGACTACGACTCCTAGTCCGACTTCTCCTTCTCCTTCTGTCCCCGTCATCCCTCCTCGGACGACTGCGACTCCGACTTCGATCCCTAGGCTTCCTGTCCCTATCTTTATTGTCCGCACCCGCTGAGGCAGCACCAGGCTGGTAGCAATCAGATTCCTGACGTCGACTCGCCCTCTCCCTCCCCCCTTCCCAACGATCGTAGTCGCGTGACCTATATCCCCTCTTTCGCTCACGGTCACGACTATCATCTCGTTTGCGCGGCCGACTATCATTACGCTTACGGTTGCGGCCCTCTTCGTGTTTACGATCACGATCGCGATCACGATCACGATCACGGCTGTCGTCATGTTTACGCGTGGAAGGGGGAGCTACTCCACCACCGGGAACATACCTATCAATATTCTCGGGACTTCTGGAGCGTGAGTGTCTGCCACCGCGACGACGGGGCGGGGGTGTACGATCACGTGCTCGTCGGCCGCCTCGTGAACGAGAGCGGGAGCGATCTTTGGTACCGTCTTCATTTGCTGGTGAAGGGCTCCGAGTGTCGATGCGCGATTTGCGACGGCTCGTGTGTGTTTCACGGGAGCGGCTGCGACTACGACGGGATCCTCTGTCGTCACGGCGTCGGCTGTCGTTGCGGGGTCGATAGCAGTGCTTGTCATCGTCACGACGCGAGCGGCGGTCTTCGACACGTGAACCACGTCTGTCGTAGCGGCTACCACGCGATGGGGAGCGAGTCTTGCTGCGCTTCCTGGTTGCTGTGCTTCGAGCGACGCTGCGAGATCGAGTGCGACCACGGGTCTTGTCTCGTTTCGCTGGTAAATCGGGTGGGTAGTCCCAGCGGGATTTGGATGGTGAATCGTGGATTGAGGGAGCATCCTCCATAAGCGTGTCTTCGTCCTTGTGGGCCATTGCGGAGGCTGATGCAGCAGGAGAGCCAGGGCCCTTGCTGGGCGATCTCAGTGCTGGTGAAGTAACCTTGCTCTCGAGCTTCGCGAGCCTGACAGTGGCTGGATCACGAGGCACAAGTGACTTTGGAGGCTGCGCTTTCCGCATGGGTGGCTCGAGAGATTCGGATCGTTCGAGGATAGGTCTCTGGCGTGACTTTTTGATCTGTTCGCTTTCTTGTAGAAGAATCTGCAAGGCAAGATCGTCGTCGACTTCCTCGGGCCTGATCGGCCTAGTGCGCTCTCGCGACCGAGACCTACTCCTGCTTCTACGCCTACTGCGATCCCGGCCTCGACGATCCCTACGATCGGGAGTCCGACTGCGGGCTCGCCCTCCGCGTGAACGTCCACCTCTGGCTCGTTCATCCCTTTCAAGCTCTTCTTGTATGCGGCGCTCGCGCTCAGCGTCTTCTTCACGAATTTTTTTGAGTCGGGCCTCGCGACTCTTCTCGTGCTCTTCTCTCTCCTTCTTGATCCGTATCCGCTCCTCTTCCCTTTCCTTCTCAACACGCTCTTTCTCTTTCCTCCGCCGCTCTTCTTCCTCCTTCTCGCGTTGTTCACGTTCCTTGCGCCTCCGCTCCTTTTCTTCTTGACGAGCCTTCTCACGCGCCTCGTGTTCTTCACGCTCCCGGCGTTTGCGTTCTTCTCGTTTCGCACGCTCTTCTCGCTCCCGTTCACGCTCTTGCTCTAATTCCTTCTCTCGAATGGCCTCGCGCTTCTGTCGCCTGGCCTCAGCCTCCTGTGCCCATTCCTCTTCAGTCTTGTTACCTCGCTTCTGCTCTTCTGCAGCGGCCTCCTCACCGATTTCCTGGATGCGATATTCTCGCATCTTTGGTAAACCTTGCTCTTCGATCAACTTATCAAGAAGCCCATTAACAGTCTTCATAATATTACCATAGATGTCGCTACGTTCGCCAGCACCTTCAATGAGGGTGGTCGCCATGCGAGGGTCTTTGGACAGGAGCGAAGGGTTGCGGTCGGTTTCACGATCTACCAGTTCTCGGAGGGCGGAGACGAGTTCGTCTTTGGCAGGCTGAATAACAGGTTAGCGCTATGCAGCATTTTCCAGATGATAACACATACACCTGAGGTATACTGGGCCATGAGCTCCTTCCGTATGCTGTCATATTGTCCCTTTTTGCGGAACGTGTGCACTAAACTGTCGATGGCCGATCGCTTGGTCTGTGAGAGTGGAAGTTCGGACGGTCTCAACTTCTTTCGAACAGTTACAGGCGCGTCGCCTTCAAGCGCGCGTTTGCGACCAACCTCAGCCATGGTTGAAGGCGGTGGTGGTGGTAGTGGATAGTGTAGTATCGGTGATTAGATTGAGCTGGTCGCGACTAGTTATATAGCCATGCAGGGGACCTAACAGTGCGCAAGTGAGGGAGCGAGCGCGCGATGATGTAAGCGATCCGAAGGAGAATCTCGAAATGGGTGTGAAAGCTCACGAGGTGTGAGCGAGTGGTAGGATGCGCATAGAATGGCATGTATAGTCACATCATTATTGTATTAGGAGAGTGGTCAGCAGTAAGTTTGGACGCAAAGATATGAGGTCGGTCGCTGCTTCCGCATTCGCGGGCCATGGGTCTTGGCACTTTGCGTAGCTTCACCCATCGCCAACCACACGCCGGAACAGCGGTACTGCGACTTCACGACACAGCAGCCGCCAATTGCGACACCAGCACATCTGCAAACGCCGGTATCGAGTACGGAAAACACTAGACAGACCATCACAGACCCGCAGATCTCCTCACAATGGTTCACAAGGTCCTTCTTTGGGGCGGACTTGGTAATCCTCTCTCCCCCACGGCCTCGGTCTTTGTAGGCAGTCAGCTAATCACGATATCATTTCCCAGGCATCGCCGCACGACTATGGCAACTCGGAATCGAGATGCGCCCGCTCTTCAACAAGGAATCTCTTTGGGTCTATCCCGTCTTCGCGGGCATCGGCGGCAGCTTTGGCTACTGGCTCATGGGTGTCGAACAGCGACAATTCAGGATGTTGGCCGACCGACGAGATGCACTCTTGGAGAAGCGAGCACGAAGAAGGGAGCGCGAAGCGGCAGCTAGCAAGGACTCGTAGAGGCATGCCGTGTGTGAGACAGGACTGATGTGGCAGTGGGGGATGACAAGGAGGAGGGAACACAGGTCACGATAGAAGTCGTTTCACGGCCGACCAAGGTTTACAAAGGGGAATTCATTGTCGATTATTGGTTATATGAAGGGGCTGGGTGCTATCGCGAAGACCAAGACGTGTTGCTACTGGAAGCACTTGCGAATTCTCTACAAACACGTTCGAGCTGAGGGCTCACTCTGCACATTTTCCTTGAAGAACATCCCAAAAAAAAACACTGACCAAAAAATGCCATCTGAAATCCATTGATTGCAACCCAAAAGTGCGAGATATTGCCTATTGCAGCAACGCGTGATCATGGCCCTAACGAATGCGGGAGGCTTAGTGCATGACTCTTGCCTCCACTATTCCAACCTCGCGAGAGACCATAACCATGGCACGAACATGACACCTTTTCATAACTGCCATGTCTTGATAGAACGTTTCCAGGACCCCTAGAGGTCAACATTCCTCGATCCCTTTGTTATCATGACCTCCAATAACGATGCTTTCCTCTCCCTCAACAGCACATCAGCACCAACATTGCAAATGCCCAACGGTAGCCTCAAAACGAAGGGCATCGTAGTCTTCTCTGGTGGGAGTGCTGCCAACAATCTCGTTGACGTTTTCAAGACGGTCAGGGAGGACAAAAAGTGCCCGCTAAGCTATGTCATCCCTATCAGCGACAATGGCGGAAGCTCGTCCGAACTCATACGCGTCTTTGGTGGACCAGGTAAATGGGTCATTCCCGTCAGAACAACATTAACTGACTCTCGCAGGCATTGGTGACGTACGAAGTTGGTGCTCACCATTCTCTAATCCATCCCAGGGTCTAATCTCCTTCAGGCCGTCTTGTCCGTCTAATCCCAGATGACCCCGACAACGATGAGAGCGAAAAGGCCGCGATCAAGCTCTTTTTCAATCATCGATTGCCCAAAGAACGCGTAGCCGCTCGACAAGAATGGCTTCAGATTGTCGAGGCCGAGCACGACCTCTGGACCAATATATCGACAGCAAAGAAAGAAGTCATTCGGTCCTTCCTCAACGTTGTTGCTTACGAGGTCATTAAACGACGCAGACCATCGTCTAGCTTTGACTATTCTGGTGCCAGTATTGGCAATCTGTTTTTGACGGGGTACGTTTTCAAAGGAAAAAGTGTGCAACTTTTGGGTCACTGACACAAGAAGCGCCCGTCTATTCATGGGCTCGTTCGAATCCGCTATCTACATACTCTCCAGCATCTGCTCAGTACCCAGTCACACTTCAGTACTGCCTGCCATCAATACTAACTTCACCCACCACATCTCCGTCGGTCTTGCAAATGGTGAGGTCATCACCGGGCAGAACTCGATTTCTCACCCATCCATCTCAACAGCGCTCGAAACAGTAGGCGCACCTGACATCGATGAGACCGAACAACATGATCGAATCGAGGACGCTAATCTTCCTGGTTCGCTACCTACGCTTCGGAAGCAGTACATTACATTCTCCAAAGCTGACGAAGAAGAGCTGCCTGCGCGGATCGAGCGATTGTGGTACATCAACCCCTACGGCCAGGAGATCCGAATCGCAGCCAATCCCATGGTACTGACTGCACTGTCTGAGGCACAGGCGGTCATCTACAGTATAGGCTCTCTGTACACTTCCCTCGTACCATCTCTCGTCTTGAAAGGCGTGGGTGAAGCGGTCAGCAATCCAGCAATCCGTTACAAGATTCTCATACTTAACGCGACGATTGATCGCGAGACGGGACCATCATCTCATCCTTATTCTGCACTGGACTTTGTCGCAGCGATCGCCAAGGCTGGCGAAGAATCCAAGGGGAGCTTTGATCCGGTCGATAAGAGCAAGTACAAAAGCTATGTAACACACGTCATACATCTCCAAGGGCCAGGCACGCCGGCAGTCGACAAGGACGAACTCAAAACAGTGGGTATAGAGGCCATCCGAGTGTATGGGCGAAAGAATGAAGGCGAGAACTTTGTGAGGTATGATGAGAGAGGCCTGATCCAGGCACTTGAAGTCACAATGGGTAAACGAGATCACAGGATGGCTAGTCGAAGGAACACACTGGAAGGACCAGTGAGGTGATGTAATGTTTGGGCAGAGTTGGATTCTTCTTGACTGTGTCCCAGGCCGTGGGCTTCTTTGTATTCGCTTTGTCATCCTCTTGCGCTGGATTGCACATCCCGTGTCTCTTTCTGCCCCCGAACCCGATACCTTAATTATGAATATCTATTATGCTCTCCAAACTATCGTCCACATATCCTAACTTGTCTCCCTTGAGCATTACGAATATATGCGAGTCGTGCTGAACCAGCCACTTCATCTCCCATTGCAAAACATCTCTGCTGCCGTGGGGCGCGGTGTAGGGGAGGTGTGTCAGTCGAGGCTCACATGCTTCCCTCTGTTTATTAGGAGAATGAATACACTTAATTTTATCGCCATCTCTAGTCTAAAAATTTGTGACGGCAGCCAGGCCATCCAGATGCCGCTGAGTAGCATGGCTAGGGTTGTGGTATAGATGGCGAAGTAGCAGGATACGAGGAGTGAGGTCTTTTCTAGTGAATTAAGGCTGATGCCTGCTTGAATGCGGAAACTTTAGAGCTTTACGTCTGGGGTTGGAGTGTGCACAGAGTTTTTTCTTCGTATGCGCCTTTATATACATAATCTGAAAAGCCAGTAATGTCTATGCAATAATTTTAACCAGAATGTAGAGGGTGAGATTATTAAAAAGAAAAGAGATACAAAACAGAGCACGGAGATTAATCGCTAGGTTAATCAGTGTTAATATATTATAGACTTTAATATATTATAGTCGCAGCGTGGTGGTCTGAATCTTAGCTCCATTAGACTCGCATCTTTAAAAATGAAAAATCGATCTAGTTGATAAGATCCGACAGTCTCTACGTGCTGTATTAACCGTTATTTAAGCAGCTGATTAAGTATGGATTTAGAGATAAGCATGCTCCGGGGTTTAATTGACGAAGTTAATCGTCATTCCTATAGTTTGGGTTAAGTGACGCAACGTCAATGGATATTAGCCCAGAAGCCACAGCGAGCAATCCCAAACTGCGGCCATGCGCTCCAAGAGTCAAAGTCATGATTGGGTATATTGTAATGTACTCATAAGGTAGCCCATCATTTGGGTAGATCTGACCCGAAAAGCCACATTCTGCCCTTGTACGAAACCCAACGCCAACCAACGCCGTCATGATGCAATTGCTTCCAAATTCTTCACACCTGAAGATTTTGATTTTGATTACTCCTCCATGGCACCGACTTCAGTCACCGACTCAGTCGCAGTGGTGTAGTATGCCTTGAGGTCAATCTTGAAGTCCGCCATGGCCACACCAAACATCTTCAACAGCGCAGTCTGATGGCTGTTCATGACTTTGCCCTCCTCACAGACGGTATAGGGAGCATCGAGGACAATCTTTCCCTGCACAAGTCGCGTTGGCATGCCCCATTTTCTGACCGTAGTCTCCACGCTGTGCGGCAGCGGCACGTCGTCGTCCTCTGGCAGTTCTCCACCTCTTGAGTATACAACACCAGCCGGAACTGTGAAGGTTTGTGTAGCGACAACCCCGGCACGCGCAAAGTCAGTTTGTGAGTATGTGGCGAAGTATTCGATGATCTCAGAGGGTGCACGGTTGGTGAAGAGTAGGCCGACATTGCCGGTGAGGTATTCAGTCAGCTTGGAGAGGTTGGTGAGGTGCTCTTCTGCTGGCGTCTGACCGAGCGCCTTGGCCATGACTTTGGTCTTGCCAAAGAAGAATCTGCCAACACGTCAGCGACCACTTGGAGGTATGCGACGAACGGGGCATACCGGCTGTCCGCGAACTCTTGGCGCACTTCCTTCAAGTACGAGTTGCGCATATTCTCTACCGAGAAGACGAAGATGTGTCCATAGTTGTCTGCGGCTTCCTGGACATTGGCAAACAACTTGAGCGATAACTCTTTGCCTTTCTTGTCTGTCTTGGTGAGATGTACGACCTTGGCGCGCTTTGATTTGGGCATATTGGGCGGTAGGTGTGGTGGATTCGGTGAATGGGAGGACTGCGCAGGAAAAAAGTTCGAGGTCGGTCGCAACGTCCAAAAAATTGGGCGGGGAAGATTTGGCGAACCACTTAACTTGGCAGTAGCTCCGCTGTGTGTGGGCCTTGTGCTTTCTCCAACAGCACGTATGCGACCTACAATGGAACACGACGCGACCGCAATGAGACAGGCACGACAAAGACATGCTGGAATTCATGGACAATGTGCAGAATGCTTTCTATGAAGCTTCTCACTGGAACGTCGATAATTCTTATGGCGCATTGAACAACAGTGCTCGAGGTCTGGCGCACCCACAACCTATCGCATCACATCCAGCATACCGTACACACTGTAGGGACTGGCAACTGACACAATCGTGCAGCGTTGCTCGACTTCAATGTACCAAGAGGTCTCCGTCTCCAGATCTCCTCACTCGCCGCACCCAACTTCGCGACCTCGTATACGCTAGGCAATGTAGGCGTCGTAGATGGCTCAGTCTCATACCTGTACTCCTCGCTGCCACTGCGCAAGGACTTCAGGAGCTCTCAAATCGATCTACATCAGGTGATTAAGGGATACAAGCTTCTGAAGGAACTGCGGAAACCAGACGAGAAGTGGTGGTCGGAAATATGGCAGGCAGGGAGGCGAGTCGATCGGAAGAGTGAGCGAGACGCCCCCATGTGTGTTGGTTACAACTAAGCACACGCAGACACCCTTCTGTACGGGCGCATATTTCTCCCGCAGTCGCGGCTGGAAGCCCTGTATCTGCGGCGCCTCACGCCCACCCGTCAGCTTAGGATCGCTGCCGTGAGCGACTCCAACCTCAACAATGGCGGGACGATCCTTACCTTGCTACAAAACGACTTTGGCAAGTATAGTACCGAGTACATGTACAGCACAGACTCGGCGCTGTTGGGTCTACGAGGGCTATATAATTTTGGTCCAGATCCTAGGAATGCGCCGACTGAGCCAACGCTTGCACAAGAGGTGGATCCTGTACACGGTCGCTTCAGTGCTGGAGCAGAACTGTACTATGGCATACTTAACAAAAGCGGGGGGATCAGTACAGGCCTACGCTTCACAACCTTACCCAACCATCCGGGCTTCCCGTATACCATGACGCTTACGTTGAACCCGTTGATGGGAAATCTATCTTCTACCTACGCTGTCAAGGCTGGGCCCAACTTGGCGCTCTGTTCCCGGTTTGATTTCAACTTCTACTCATACGAAAGCGAGTTGCAACTTGGCTGTGAACTGTGGCGGCGACGCAGCACGACCGACGTTGAGTGGGCGGTCAGGAAGCTGCGCCCAGACTGGAAACGGCCTACCCTATCGTCTGATGACGATGTTGCCGGCGTGCTCAAAGCCAGAGTAGACCAGGATTGGCGCATTGGAGTCCTGTGGGAAGGCAGGATAAAAGAAATGCTCTTCACGCTCGGTGCGAGTCTAGACCTGAAGAAACGAGAGCAGATCTTCCGATCTGTTGGACTCGAGCTGCAGTACTCATCCTGAACGATACCATGCTCAATCCTTGCCATATCAGCCGCCATGGTATAAACGAAATGATTTTCAGCCGTTGATGTCAGTAGCAATGGTCCATGTCCAATGGGCAGTCTGTTGGCGCAGACATGGCGAGGGAAAGAGTAACAACATGCATGCCTGTCCTTTGCTAATGTCTGAACACCATCAAAGGGGAAACCAAATGCTTGTCACGGATGTTTCCAGAACTACATGGTCCCGAACCTACGGATGAGCCTATGACAGTCTTACCCTGGCTTGCATTTAGGGGAGCAATCGATGGTGCAGGTTGGCGCAATTTACTTCCGAATGGTGCAACGCTGAGACAATCGGTGGGGTGGCCACGAACGTCGCTCCAGTTGCTTGACGTTGTTAATGCGGAGGGCGACGCGCACCTGAAGATGTCTTGGGACTTTACAACGGCATATATAGGTACGGGTAAGCACTCGCTTGCCACGGGTTTGTGGAGACGTGAGTGACGGCTGTACTGTACAGTGACTGCTGTGGCAGATGCGGTATCGGGCGGGCGCATTGTTAATGTAAAGTGGATTCCCGGGTTCTTGGTTGTTGTCTTTCGCTTGTTGTGCGTTGGCCATTCATACGAGTGTGCCTGGCGTGAGCCTTGCAATCAAGTTGACAGGGAAGTGGCCGGTACCACAGCTCGACAGTTGTAGGGCGAATGGATGGCTGACAACCTAGTTGTGGCTATCGCAAAATGGACTCGTCGAGTTTTTCGAAAGCACACAACTGATGAAGGCTGAATAACTTGCACGTCGTGTCATGGCTTCCGGGTTCCGACCAGCGTGTCAGTGTGGGTGGGATCCTGACGACCATCAGTGCCCGTGCTGTTTGATCGCTCTCGCTCACGGATGGCCCGAGGGATCCGCGACGAGGGGAGCAACTGGTACCGGTACTCTATACCGCAAGGTTTCGACGATGCCGACACGGGTGGGCAATCGGCCGCCCGTGCCAGTTACTGAACGCTGGTTGACCGCCGACCTGGCCGCTGGCGCGTAGGTACAGTCTACTGGACACTGTACACTGCGTACAGACGAAGAGCCAGAGTACATATCATGGTACGGTGAGTGCAATGTCCCGCATTGCATGCGGCATGCCGTTGTGAATCAAAACAGCCCGCCTGTGACCTGTCTGCACGCTCGCACGTCCACGACATTGTACTAGGTTAGAGACCAGGGCATTTCAAACACGACAACCGCCGCGCCTCATGCTGTCCGGTGGAGCGCTCCGTTTGAGGGTGCCTGACGCAGCGCGCTAAAGCGGACCGTGTACAATAGACCGCCGCCGCCTCTTTTCGAACGGCTCTTGAGCTCGCAGTGTTCATGCACACACCACGACCTCAAACACCCACGTCGGCCGCACTGCCAGCGGACGGCGATGGGGGCGGTGGGCGGCGGGCGGTGGGCGGCGTCGCTATCTGATGTTGCGGCAAGCATTGCCCTACGCAGGCCTGGGAAAGGAGAGAAAGCCTGCCGCCCTCCGTCGCCTTGCTGGCCCTGAGTGGCTCGACTCTGACGTGCCTGGTTTCTTAGCTGCGGGTTCCCCTGGATGAACGCAGACAGCTCATGCAGTCAGGACAGCGCTGCGGTTGGTTCCCAGTGGCCATGGCATGCGGTGTGGGCAGTGGTGTGGGTAGGTAGGGTGGCCACTGTGGTCAACTGTGGTGCTGTGTACCTACACTTACCTGCACTGTAGCCTGCCTGTGCAGACACGGTGTGGTGTGGCATCATCAACCACCACCACCACCACCACCATCATCATACTGTAGTCATGATGCAGCGAAAACACACGCTGCAGTCCGTCCAGTGGTCGCGACAAAGCCAGCCTCAACAGCTTCCGCACGGCATCACCATGGCGAGTCTGGCGAGTCGGGGCGTAGTGGGTTGGTGTGCCTGGCGTCAAAACGGCGAGCCGTGCGCACTGGTGGATTCTAAACTTGGTGGAGCGGCCGTATCGGGATGGCGCGCCTTTGCCCACTCCTTCCTTCCAATGTTAATCTCCCCTTTTGCTCCCCCACGGTCACCCATCTACAGTACCCTCGCCGTCTGTTCGGATATCGCATCTTCACCTCGTTTTGTTGGTGTGATCCTCCCCCCATCTCCGTCTCTTTCTCTGTCGACTTCTGCGAAGTGCTGCCACTCCTTTCAGCCTTCTGCCCACGTTCCTTTCTCCACACCCCATACTTTTTTAGGCTCTGCCTGTCCACTCCTTGCCAAATTCTCCTCCCCTCATCCATACCTTCTGACTCGGAATCGCTATCGGACGATTGATCTTGAACTTCTGCTCCCCGGCCAGCAGCTTCTTTCCTTGACAACTACGCACCCGCCTGGACGGTGTCCCGAGCCTCGACAGCACACACGCAACATCTCCACCAGGAATACCGCCGAAAGCCCTGCTAAGCGTCGCCACCTTTTCATCCATCCACAATTGCCGGACTCTTGCTTCTCACGACATCTCACGATCATCAATAGACGGATCCACCTAGCCTGACTACACCAACCACTCGCTTCACCTACCCCCTCGAATCAACTCGTATCCACCACGGAGTTCCCTCACTCACTCACCCACCCATCCATCCATTCATCCATCCCATTCCATCCCAATCCAAGCTCAACTCGAGCCTACCATCTGCCATGCAGACTCCAGACTCCTCGATGATGTCGCCCACCCCGTCTCCCCCAGCTCAATCCACTACGCCCGGCCAAGGCTCAGCTGCTCGCCGGCCGCCACGCAAGAGCACCCTCACCCAGCAGCAGAGGAACCAGAAGAGGCAGCGCGCCACTCAAGATCAACTGGTTACACTCGAAGTAGAGTTCAACAAGAACCCAACGCCAACGGCTGCCACTCGCGAAAGGATTGCCGCGGAAATCAACATGACCGAGCGCTCCGTGCAGATTTGGTTTCAGAACAGGTAGGGCGAGACAGCGCCACGGTCAGCTCAACACTAACAGTTTTACAGGCGAGCCAAGATCAAGAACATTGCCAAGAAGAGCATCGAAAATGGCGATGACTGCAATGACATTCCCGAATCGATGCGCCGATATCTTGCGCTGCAAGCCATGGAATCTGGCAAATCAATCGGAACGAATTTTCTCGGCCGCACCAGCGGTATGCCATATGGCAGTGGCATGCTTCTCAACACTGATACCAGTTCCTCCAAAGTTGGTAAGTCACTACCAGAGCACCTGACCTGTTTACCGTACATGGAAAGCTAACAAGTATCAGTGATTCATCACTTTGCTGTTCGTTCGTTGAGCGTCGGTAGCTGGAGAAGAGTTGGCCAAAGTGCCATGGACCTGGTCGTCTTCTACTCGCCTGAAAAGTGCTGCATCACATACTACATCAACAACGACTCGGCGGGATATAAGATTGAGTATCCATTCTCTTACATCAAGAACATCAGCCTAGAGAATGGAGACATGACAGCCAATGCCGAAGGAGCTTCGCAACGCCCTGGAGGCCTCATTGTCGAACTCAACAGGCCACCAAACTTCTTCATGGACTCTTCTGGATCCGGCGGCTTCTTCCAATGCGGCGACTTTACCGAAGACCAACAAGCATCCAGCATCATGGTTCACCACTTGGGCGGTCACCCGAAGGTGCTGAGCGGTCAACTAGCGAAACTCGTCTCATTGGAGTCGTTTCAGAACCGACACAACATGTACGACCCCAATGCCATTGCCCACTCGGCACCTGTTTCGCCAATCAACCACCGACCGGCCTCACAACCCAACCACCTTGTGCATCCCCACATGGGCGTGTTCCACGAATCATCGCATCTTACGCCTGGCCCTTTTCCACCACGCGGTCACAAGCGCCAGCGAAGCCGATCGGTGCCTGTTGCTATTGATTTCTCAATGCTCCGCAACCCCATGCCATCCTTCCTCATCCAACCAGAACCTTCGCCGTACATTGCGAACCCGGATATCTTCGCTCCTATCCCGCAGAATGGTTCCGGTCCCATCGGACCACACCTGAGCATCGACACGTCTGCAGGTTATGGGATGGACTATCGCCAGTACCCCATGTCAGCCACAACCGCCAACTCACCGTCTGACTATGGCACCCCGGCCTTCTATAGTACTGGCCCATCGAACGACAACGTTCCTGCGTCGAACTTTGGCCAGTACAACATCCCTCCTTATGTACACACTCCCATGGGCCCGCCACCTCACACGGGTGCATCGCACTCACCTATGCCTGCCATGAACCACTCTGACCCGATTATTGCCAACCAATCCCCGCCGTTTGGACGTGATACCCACGCAGACGTCTACCCGATGTCACAAGACAACGGCATGTCAGAGGAGGCACTACACATGACAGACATGTATGCCAAGCAAACTCTCAACATGCCCTTTCGATCACCCATGATGGACGAGAACGTGGATGATTTGGACATGCAGAATCTAGTGTCTTTCGGCACGTTAGACCCATCCAGTCTGTCGCCCGAGCATCATCAGATGTGAAGGCGTCGGTTCTGATGCCCATGCCATGTCCATTTACTGTTCCTCGGTTCTTTTTGCGTGCTATTATACCCACTTGTCGCTGCTTCCGATCAAAGGGCGCTAGGTGCGCAGGAACCTTGTCTTGAAATAGACTTGTGTGACTGCCGCACTTTCTCCTTGCTGCTTGTGCGTGCAGTTACGGTGCCGGCTTCTTCCGTCACATATATTGGTTCAGATCGTTGCACATATTGCAAGCTCAGCATCCAGGCCTCTTGTCCATGAGCAGGAGTGTCCTACCTACCCACCTACCTTCTCTTCGTGACGCAACATGAATGACCACCGTACCGGGACCGGTTGTTCATCTGATGGCGTTGTGCAGGATATGGAAATTTGAGACATTTTTATCACAGAGAAAAGGCGGACTGGTGGATCCTGCGCCACCACCTTGGTGGATTACGAGACTGCTGTGCTGAGATGGAACTGTCCAGCCTCTTGCAGCTTGTCTTTTCACCTTATTTTTTTATTTATTGTTTTTTCCCTCCCATAGTTTCTTTTTTTGGTTGTTTCTGAATTGGTCTTGTTTCTTTTGTCGTTGCGAAGGGATTGAGAAATATTTTTGGTTATAGTGGATTGGGTTTCTTCTTCTTTTTTTTTCTTTTTTTTTTACCTTGAAGGGGATGGTGCTGTGGGGGTTGTGTGGAATGATGTATAGCCGCTGCGCGTGCTGGGTGTAGCTTTTTGTGGGATCTTTCTATAACGTTGAGGCTGTCTGCTGCGGCAGAGTCAGTAAACAAGGCCAGATAGCTAGTATTCTATACTGTTTCCAGTCGTCAAAAATTCAAGAGAAACCAACCAAAATAGAGGGCGCGTCGACTGTTTGTGAGATGAAGCAAAGTGAGGGAAAGAAGAGGTGATTGAGGGGGCGTGTGGAAGGAGAGGGTGGAGGAGGTGTGAAGGAGGCGGGGGGGGGAAAGCGAAAGCTTATAAGTTTGTACGAGATTAGCTTTGGGAGGAAAAGATGATCATCTGCAGACAATACGAGGCCGTCGCAATCTCTCGCTGGGCAAATGAGATGCAGTCATTTTGCCTGCAGCGGCGCAAATCAGGGAGCAAAGACGAAATGAAAGCGAGAGAGTGAGAGCGAGAGAGAGGGGGACGGAACAAGCGTATGGGTTAGGTTGAAAGGATAGGGTCATTCATTTTGCAACATCGGACAGCGTGAAATGGTGCCCGTTGTCTTTTAATGATTTGGCCTTGGGCGCGGTGGCCAGTCAGCGGGACCACCGAGGCGACGGGAGAGCGCAGGGCTGCCGTTCCTCTGCCACTTTTTCGTTCGAGTTTAATCTGCCAGTTTTGCGTTTTGGGTGGGTGCGAGGGGATGTGGTATGTAAGTAGTAGATGGATCTTGTTATCTTGTGGCTGTGCTTGTGTTTCAGCTTGTCTGCTCGGTTGCATGTGTTCTCCACTTGGTTGTTTTCTGCAACGGCTGTGTGTGGATTGGGGTGGATGGCAAAAAAAGTGGCAGATGCAGTATTACCTATTGGGGCTGGAGAGTCGGCCGGATGGCTTCGGTGTCGGGAGAACATGAGTTCGGCAGACGGAGGGGCGAATACGAGATGGGTAGGTTGGATGTCAAGGTTAGTTCACATCTGGGTGAGATGGAGGTGTTATTGGGTGTGTGTGTGTGTGTGACTTGTCATGTGCTTGAAAGTAAAAGGTTGGTGAGGGCTGCATCGCTTACCGTATGCCAAGTGGCTTTCATTTTGGGGAGGGTGGGTACTGGTGATTGCTGACAATATTGTACAATACTATGGATGGTAAGTGAGGACTTGGACTCGGATGGATGGCGATACATCGGGCCCGTGTTTGGGAAGAATGAAAACATTGCAGCATCCCATCCCAATGTGGGGCGGAGTTTTTTTCTTCTTCTTTTCTTTCTTTCTTTCTTTCTTTGGCTATTGTCGCCGATGAGAAAGCGTATGACGTGCCAGGAATCGGGCTTTGATCGCAGCCACGGCGGACGAATCGTGGGCGTGAGTGTGCAGTCATGTGACGACCGGGCCCCCTCGTTTGCAAGGCTCTGGCGATCGGGGTCATCGGAGTGCCCCTGACTTGGCTTGTGTCGGTTTGGGCCAAGCGCGGAACTTGGGTTGCTCATTTCCTTCGAGCCAGTCTAACCCCAATCTTGCTGCCAGGACGGTGCCTGCAAATCTGCGATGCCTCTTTTTCCCTTGGTTGTCGTCGTCGTCGTCAGTCGTCGTCGTCGTCGTCGTCGCAACAGGGCTGTGATGGGTGTTTATAGATGACCTACAGAGTACAGCGTCGGGTCTCTTTCTCTCGCGCCAGCCTGTCGAGTACCTGCTGCAGGTAGATTTCGTCCAGATCATCGTTTTTGTCAGCTACGGACCGTTTGTCCATGTACACCACTCTACCTACGCCACATTTCCTGGTAGCAGAGGCAGGTCGACGTCACGACGACGGCTACACTGGGGAGCTTGGCAAGCAACTTTAACGGGCGGGAATACATACTCTTATTGTAACTTGTGCTACGCTACCAGTCAACTGTGGTCGCACACACACACACACACACACATATACACATTTAAAGTAGACTTGCACAGCCACCCTTGCACAGCAGCACCCAGCACCCAGCAACCACCAAAGTCGACCAGCTCTGCCCCACAAACAAAACACCTCGACAACACCCTAGATTACTGTCTTGTGCTCATCCTCTTCTGTGGCGCCATTCATCGGATCATCAAACGTAGGTGGACTTTCTCCTAGTTTTCAGCAAAGCGTCCGCCAGCTCCCGCCTGCAACGCCCTGTCTTGCTTGCCAATCTCGCCCCGGATCGAGATTCGAGAGAGCTGGGAGGGAGAGCTCCTGCACACCATCCCCTCATCCCCCCGACCCGGCACTCCCCGGCTCTTCCACCCTCCACCGGCCAGCCTCAGCCTGCATGGGCGCCATCAGCTCAGATAACCCACTAGTATACCACACACGACTACATACATAACATTTCACCCTCCTCACGCCTGCACTGCCCGTCAGCCGCGCTTCTACTACACTACCCACCTACTCCTCCTCCTCCTCCTCCTCCTCCACGACTCCTACTACCTACTCTCTCACCTTTTAATAATTGCACCCCCCATTGTACTGCCAATTGGCACTTTGTCCGTCCCCTGGAGTCGCCTGCTGATCGCCCCCCCTTGAACTAGCCATAATATTTCTTGCCATAATTTCCTCGCCGGCCTTCACCGCCCGCACCTCCTGCACCTCCTGCGCCTGCGCCTCCTGCATTGGGTAGCAACTTCGACTTGGGACGGGAGCTCTGATCCGCCAACCTTCTCTTTTCCTCTTCTCTTCCCCCCCCCCATCCTTCTCCTCTCACAGCACCATTTTGTCGACTCGTCCAGTCCCCAGAGTCATTGCTGCAATGCCTACTCGAAGCTTCAACCCGTTCGCGACCTCTACCCCTAATCCGCCCCTCGACCCCCTCAACTCCCTCAACGAGAAGCGCGAGCCTGTGCGCCGCGCTTCCTTCGCAAAGGGCAACAAAATCACTTCGCTCTTCGGTGGCTCACCCAAGGCGCGCAACGACGCCGCTCTCCTTCGCGAGGCCTTTGTCGCCCAACAACAAGCCCTCCTCAACTCGCCCTCCCCGCAACAGATCAACTCGTCGTCCTTGGCCCTCCCCTCCATCAGCCTGACCACTGCGACGGGCGAGAAGATGCCCGCCGAGCCCAAGACGCTCTTCCAGCCACCCACACCAGAAGAGCAACGCCGGCTCGCCCGACAACACGCACAATTCGGCCCCCTCGGCTCACAAAAGCATCGCTACTCGAGCAAGTTCGAGGGAGAGTTTGGTGACCCCATCGAGGACGAGCCGCCCTATTACTTCCTTTTCACCACATATATTAGCTACCTAGTCTTAATAGTATTCGGACATGTGCGCGACTTCTTTGGCAAGCGTTTCAGGAAGCAGCACTACAGCCACTTGCAGGAAAAAGATGGATATGCGCCCCTGAACAGCGACTTTGACAACTTCTACACCCGCCGTCTCAAGATGCGAATCAACGACTGCTTCTCACGGCCGACCACCGGTGTCCCGGGCCGCTTCATCACCGTACTCGATCGCAAGTCCGACGACGGGAACAACACATTCAAGATGCTGGGCACGACGACGGAGACACTGAACATGAGCTCCTACAACTACCTTGGGTTCGCCCAGTCCGAGGGGCCATGCGCCGACGCGGCAGAAGCCGCCATCAGAAAGTACGGAATCTCAATGGCTAGTCCCCGGTCAGACAGCGGTACCTCTGAGCTCACCGTCGAGGTGGAGGATCTCATTGCCAAGTTTGTCGGCAAGCCAGCTTCCATGGTCTTCTCCATGGGTTTCGTCACCAATGCAACCACCTTTCCCACCATTGTGGGCAAGGGCTGTCTCATGATTTCCGACGAGCTGAACCACTCGTCGATCCGATTCGGCGCTCGTCTCTCAGGCGCCATGGTCACCACATTCAAGCACAACGATATGCGCAATCTCGAACGCAAGCTCCGCGAAGCCATCTCACAAGGTCAGCCCCGCACCCACCGTCCCTGGAAGAAGATCCTCGTCGCTGTCGAAGGTCTCTACTCAATGGAGGGAACCATGTGCAACCTGCCCGGTATCATCGCCCTAAAGAAGAAGTACAAGTTCCACCTCTTCGTCGACGAGGCCCACTCGGTCGGTGGCGTCGGTCCCCGCGGTCGGGGTGTATGCGACTACTTTGGCATTGACCCCGCAGAAGTCGACATCCTCATGGGCACACTGACCAAATCCTTTGGCGCAAACGGCGGTTACATTGCGGCCGAAAAGGCCATCATCGACAAGTTGCGCACCTCCAACGCCGCCATGCTCTTCGCCGAATCCCCGGCTCCCCCCGTACTCCAGCAAATCTCCTCGGCCCTCCGCATCATCGACGGCAGCATCGTCCCCGGCCAGGGTGAGGAGCGCCTCCAGCGTCTATGCTTCAACTCGCGCTACCTGCGCCTCGGTCTCAAGCGCCTCGGCTTCATCGTCTACGGCCACGACGACTCGCCCATCATCCCCGTCATGCTCTACAACCCCGCCAAGATGCCCGCCTTTTCGCACGAGATGCTCAAGCGCAAAATCTCCGTCGTCGTAGTCGGCTACCCCGCCACCCCACTCGTCTCCTCGCGCGCCCGCTTCTGCGTCAGTGCGGCACACACCAAGGACGACTTGGACCGCATGCTCGCAGCGTGCGACCAGGTCGGCGACTTGCTGCAGTTGAAGTTTAGCAGCGGCGTGGCCGGCGGTGCGGACCCGGACGAGGCGCAGACGATGACGACGACGAAGACGAAGAGTGCAGGCGCAGACGACAAGGGTGCCGTGGTTTCGCCGCCGAGATGGAAGCTCGAGGATGTGCTGAGGCGGAATGTGGATGATGTGCAAAAGGCACTGATATGATGTTGATGTTTGTTCTTGTCGGTCGGTCGCTGGCTGTCTGTCTAGCTGGCTGTCTGGCCCGTTGTTCTTGTAGCGGACGGTTGGTTGTTGTTTTTCCCTTTGTTATTAGCACTCTTGGCCCTGGGTTGGCGGGGTATGGAGTGATTATGTTCGTGTGCTGGTGCTGGTGCTGGTGCTGGTGCTGAGTCTGAGTCTGATGAGTCTGTGGACTTGGTACTGGGTTAATGAAATGAATACACTTGATTCCCCCCCATTGTCTTCCCGGCCCCGGCCTGGTATTACATGTTTTGTTTTTCCCATGTCTGCCTTGGTTTTGGTGTTCTTGCTTTGATTCTTCTTCTCATTCTTCTTCTCTTTTTTTTTCGTATACCCCCATGCTAAGTTTAGTGTGTGAGACTCGTTTGGGGTTTTGGTGCTTGTGTTGCGGGCCAAAGAAGGGAGGAGGGGGGCTTTTTGGTTGGGGAGTAGGTTAATAGTAATGGCAATGGTAATGGCCATGGTAATGCTCATGCTGATGGTAAAGATGGAGCTTGTTTTTGTTACTATAAGGTGGTGATGATGATTATGATTATGGTTATACTCCTACTCCCTATCCTCCCTATCCTCCCTATCCTCCCTATCCCCCCCACTTCTCGAGCACAAATACAAATCGTGCTGGCTAGCTAGCAGCTACCTACATCATACAAGGGCAAACAAGTCAAGTACGAGCGTAGTGGAGATGGAGAGCGTGATGGCGTAGAGAGGGGAGGGAGGAGAGAGGAAAGGGATGGAATAGAGGGGAGGGGAAAGAAGGAAAGGGATGGAATAGAGGGGAGGAGAGAGGAAAGGGATGGAATAGAGGGGAGGAGAGAGGAAAGGGATGGAATAGAGGGGAGGAGAGAGGAAAGGGATGGAATAGAGGGGAAGGAAAAGAAGGAAAAGGGACATGTTTGTCTGGGATTAACTACAGTACACTACACTACATCCCCTCCCCTCCCCATCCCAGCATACAAACCTCAAATCCCAAACTCCAGAGTATAAAAATCCAACGCTCCACTGGTTAGAACCACGACTTTGCCTCCCACTCAATCTCCAGATCTGTAAAACACCCAGACGATGTAAGTTAGCTGGTACTGCGTTTGATAGCATCACAGGAGATGGATTGGGCCAACGATTATGCGACACTTGGATATGCAATGCGTGTTGCTGACGGTGCATGGGGGGCGGGCGTGAGGTGGCAGTGTGTGGGTTCGTTGGCGGGGCTCCGGGTTACTGTGTGGTGGATGTGATGAGGGTCATGCGGGGCGAAGGGGGGTTCTATGTGGTGCGAGTGAGTGGGTTGGGGAAGGAGTAGAGATGGGGGAGATGTGGTATGTGCTACTTGAACGTTGTGATATTCAGCCAAGCGGGGGATTTGTTTTGGTTGTGTTGTTGTGTTGGGGCGGATGTTGTAACAGACGTTGTGCGGAGAAGAGAAGATGGTGGAACGGCATAACGAAAGTCTGCCCACGAAGCTTCAAAAGTGTGTGGTGACGCTTTCACAGGGCGAACGAAATTGTAAAGCAGGATCCTGGTCATGAATTGACAGCTGTACGGTGAAGGACGATGAGGCAGACAACGAAGGACCTCAATGCATCAAAGTGCCAGCCGCAATCGAAAACAGAGGACGAGATCGAGGTCCTCCATCTAAACCTCTGCCTAACCCAAGGCAAGAAAAATGAAAAAACCCAGCTGCATGTCTTAGTCAAAATTTCGTCCTTGGACGTGCGCAAAGAACCATGATATGCGTGTGCAGTGAACGGGGCAAACTATCCAAGGCGGCACGGACATTTCATCCGGTGGAAGCATCCCCTCTCACCGAATTACACGCGAGAAACAGGGCTCACTAGCGACCAAATTGCGGAGGATAACCCTGGCGTACCTACGAGATGGAGTCTTGCAACAGGGTGGGTTCTACGGTAGCGAATAGAGGCCCTAGAGCTGAGGCTCAGCCGCGTCGTGTGATGATTCCACGTCGATTTTGCTGCAGAACTGTGTAGCGGTATGAAAGACGGGGGAGCTTGAGACCGGTGGGACCGATTTGGATGGTTGATGGGGAATTGTTTGTTTTGTGCATATATCGTGAGTTGTGACTGGCGCGACAAGTAGGCGAGGATTGGAGGGCTTGACGACGTGCAGATGATGTCGGCTGCCCCATGCCAATGCGACTTCATTAGAGGGTGGTTTGGTAAGCAGATTAGGTGGTTGCTGCGAACGCAAGCATACTCTTACGTTACAGTTGCTATGCAGGGCGTAGGCTGATGTCGTGTTCGTTGAATCTCAAGATCAACATTACGGACAGTGGCTATCTCGTTAGCAATCTGCTGAGATGACAAGCTGGTTGTATGTGGCAATGACCTTGATGCACAAACAGTTAAACATATGCTGTGTGACTGAAGAAGGGGGGAGACTTTTCAATTGAGTAATAGGTGGCCCGCAACATACGGCCTGCTTGGAGGATCTTCTAGTCTGCCGTATCTAAGGGAAGGACAGTCACTGGCATCGCAAGCCTCGATCCCAGCAGACTCGTATGCTGGCCATGCACTCCAGTTTGCGCCTGAATCCGTGGAGGCTTTGGTGGTTGTTTGCCTTCTTTTGGGCGTCTGCGAGTAGGTGATGGAGTTGAGGTTACCTAGTGGGTCTGAAAAAGAGGGGCCACTAGCGTCATCGCCTACTATGATCTATCTCTATTCAGATCCCTTCGAGTTGCATACCAACCACCAGGAGTCAATTCACGACCAACAGTCTGTACCTGTAGACCTGTGGGGACTCACCGGATACGCAAGATGCACTCAAATGTAAACAAAGCATGTCGTATGCACTTGTCATCAAAGCCACGCTTCATAGGGTACAGTATCCCGAAGCCTCTACCAGTCCTCCCAAAGCTTGCAGTATGGGAAGTCTGGACGCGGACTCCAACCAGCGCCGGTGAGTAATTGAGGCTCAAAGACTTCAGAAGGACTCCTCTGTCGTGCGTTCGCGCACCAAAGTGGGCCTTTGCATGCTTACAGTCTCTACCGCTCCGTCAGCATGGTGGCTTTGCTCCGGTGAGACTGCAAACCAATCATCAAATGAGGCTCTCGACGCGCTAGATGGTATCCAATCGACGGCCGTCTCATATTGATCCAGGTATATGGTTCGATTACAGGGTATGCTTCTTACGAAGTATGCCAATGCTGGTCTGCATGCAGATGTAATGACACCGTCAACTGCAAAGGTGTTGCGTGGCAATGAATACACCCTCGAAGAAGACAATTTTCTATAATACATCTCCTGAAGAAGGGCTATCTTTGTCTCAGAGAACTATCTCGTCCTGACAGTCATTCTTTGCAATCCTTTCGTTCTCACCAGGCAAACTTCTCTTTTAAGGTGTACGCAGTCTTGACTTGTAGCTTAAGCAATCCTCTCTTGCTCTCACACTTCATCAATATGTATCCTCCAATGGAAGATCCGAATCAAGCTTATTCCATGGGCGGACAACCACCACCACCACCTCCACCTCAGTATCAGAATTATGGCCAGCCGCGTCAGGTACCAAATGGACAACAACAGTTCCCTGGCCCCAGTGGGATGAATAGTCAACAGCAACCATCGGGACTCAATCAGATGAAGGGAGCCAGTCAGAGTCAGTTCACGGTTTTTGATCCACAATTGGCCATGTTCACCTTTGAAAAGCCCAGGAACTCTGATAGTTGGGCAAATGCTCGGCCGGAGCAGCAGCCATTTTCAACCGAGAAGATACGCAAAGTTTTGCTTGAGATACTAGACAACCAAAGAGATCCAACTGCCGCTCTTGACAAGATTCCCTCCAGTAAATGCCGGAAGAACATCATCGACCTTGTCAAAGACCAGAATACAAAGCTTCAAGAAGACAACAAGAAGCTCCAGTGGACAATCGCAGCCGTCAAGATCAAATCACATGAAGACCGCGGCTTCATGGGGATGCCAACTAGACCGCAATTGAAGCGCGTCAAAGTCATTCTCGAGACTGGCCCTTCTGCTTTGCAAATGTCCCAGCAAGGCAAGTCCGGGGGACAACCTACCGGCATGCAAAACCCAAGTATGCCAAAGCAGCCGAACAATATGGCCCAGACACAGGCCTTCCCTGGTCAGCAGAATGTGAGTGGAGGACAGCAGCCAAGGTCTATGCCGCCACCACCAGCGCAGAATCAGAGCCAGCAGATGCCAGGCCAGTTCCCGCCGCAGCAAATCCCACGTATGCACCAGCATCCCGGCCAAGGTCCTATTTCAGGGCAGAACGCTCCGCCTCCACCACCACCACCTCCTCCACCGCCACACCCAGGAATGATGGACGCTCCAGCTCCACCACCACCACAACTAGGGAGGATGGACGCTCCTCCACCTCCACCACCACACGCGGTAAGGATGGGCGCTCCTCCGCCTCCACCACCACAACCAGGGAGGATGGACGCTCCACCACCTCCACCTCCGCCCCATGTGCAGAATCCAAATCAAGGTCCACCGCCACCACAGCCTGGACCGCAACAGAGCAGCGGACGGGTCCCTGGCATGCCTGGTTCTTTCCCAGTAGAGGGATTGAGGCCTCATCAAATGCCTTCTTTTGACGATGAAGACCCTCGCATTCTGAAGGCACAAAAGGCAAAGCGACCGACCCATCCACCTTCCTCATCTTCATCTTCGTCTTCCTTCTCAACCTCTTCAACAGATAGCGGTGGGTGGGAGTCCGACTCGGCTAGCTCGAGCGCCGATCACGTTCGCATTCGCACTGTCGAAGACGGCTATGGCTACATCGAAGGCCAGAAAAGAGGACGCTCGCGAAAGCACAAGAAGTCACGCAAAGACAAGTCCCACCACAAAGCCAAGGTGCACCATCAGTCCCGCAGTAGGAGCCGGAGCCGGAGCCGGAGTCGTGGCAAAGCCCTACGGAAACGTCGAGACTCTGCTTTGATCCAGTCTCCCCCTCTGAGCAGACACAATTCCTTCTCGTCCAAAGAGAGCTCGCCACGGCTGGCACAAGCCCAGCCCAACATCCATATCCACATCGACCCGAACAAGGTGACGGAGGAACGGGTGCGCAACTACGACGAGCTTCGCGAGCGCCGTCCCGCCCACAATGCCTCACCGACAAGGGACCAGAAAGAGCGAAGACGCAGCGAGAAGACGAATACCGGCCATGCCATGTCGCGAGAAAACTCCCTCGACCGCGGCAGCGGCACCGACTCGTACGCCACCACATCATCTGCACACACGGCGTCTTCCCCCATCTTCGACAAGCCTGAACGCCGGCCCCCAGTCCTACAGCGTCGCAGCCATCAACCTTCCTTTTCACAACCACACACTGGCTTCCACAACCCGCACCCAAGCCACATCTACGACGACGTGGACGACCGCCCCCATCCACGCTACCACCACCCACACCCCGACGACTACCCCTACAACCCCCCTCCCAGACCCGACCCCTTTCTCAAACAACAAGCGCCCTACACACGCCCAGATCTATCCCTCCACCGTCGCTACACCACCACCACCACCACCAACCCCACCAATCCCAACCCCAACCCTTTCAACCCAACCCACTTCCCACCCCCAAAACCCACCCGCACCTCCCCCTTCGCCGCCCCAGGCCTCCACGACCCCCGACCCGCAAAACGCCCAACCAGCGAACGCGAAGCCCAAGACGAGCTGCGCCTGCGCCGCGACTTTGCCGCCTTTCTCCTGAGCCGCAAGCGCGAGACGCGCGAACGTGAGCGCGAACGCGAGCGCGATCTCGACGCCCACGAGTTCGCGGCGTTTGTCGAGTGGAAGAATAATCAGCGCAGGGGGCGTGGGGGTGCTGGGATGCGGGATGGGGCCGTGTATGGGGATGAGGAGGATGGGGAGGAATGGGAGGGCGGGGAGGAGGATTTTGAGCAGAGGTATTTGGCGATGAGGAGGGGGGTGTATGGTGCTTTTGAGCGGATGTGAGGGATTTGGGGTTAGGAAGGGGCGGGCGAGGGGGGTTTGGGGAGGTCTTTTGCTGAAATGTTTGTATATGTCGTCAGTGTTTTTCTATATTTTTGTGTTTGGGGGTGGGCGGGGAAAAAAATATTTTGTATGGTAGTTGGAAAGGAATTGTGTGGAGAAAGGTAATATTAGGGAAAACATTTCTCGAGTCTTGTTAAAAGCTGCTTATCACTTCGGTACCTGATCTTCATGAGAATAGTCTGCTTTATATATTTCAACTTCAAATCTCCGTGTCAATATGTACTAACATGTGTAGTGAAGACGAGGCATGTGAAGTAGCAATCGGAAGCTCAGAGTCAATTACACAAGCGGCAGGAGAACGTGCTATCCAGACTTTCAATCTATGCGGATGCAATAATGCACATGTGGCGGGGAAAAAGCATGTCAAACGGTGATGCGTTGGGTGAGCGTTGCCTTAGTCCGAGTACAACACTGTGGTGGATTCGGCAGCCGTTAGACATGGCTGCTGGCTTGCCATTTTGCAAAGACGTCTTTGAGACGCGCTTGTTCGGCGGGGCCAGAAAAGATGCAATCTACAGCTCGTTCGGCCAGCGCTTGGAGTCCGTTCTGGCTGAGGCCAAAGTGCTGGGCGGCAAGGTAATACTCTTTAGACAGGGGACTGCAGAAGACGCCAACATCGTCAGTCTGCGGTCGTCAGTCGGGTTCAGAAGAGCTGGAATTAGCAAGTGGACCTACGCTGAGCGCTACCGGGACCTTGGTGTGCCGCCACATGCCAAAGTGGTGGTCAGAGTAGGTGCCAGTGATCATTTTTGCATGCACATTACAGCTCAAACACAGTTCCACACCGATGTGCTCATCCTCGATAACCTTGCGGAACTCTTCCTTGACGTGTATAACGTGGCCGAGCCGGTCAGGCTTCCACGACAGCAGCGTCTGCAGCTCTAGGTCCGAGGCGGACGCCTCAGCTTCTGCAAAGTGTAGGGTGAGCTTCAGGCCGGCTGCTTTTGCTCGTGCAAAGGCGGGCCCGAAGATGCGGATATCGCCTTGAGCAGGGTCACCGCATAAATCGAGGCCAACAACGCCAGAGGACTGGTATTGGATGGCCAGATCTACTACCTCTTCGGCTTCTGAGGCGGAGTTGCGTCGATCAATGGAGAGGATGAGAAAGGCTCGGATGGAGTTTTCAGTAGCGCGATTATGCGCAGTGAGGATGTTTGAAACAGTCTTGACGTAAGTGTCTTTGGTGAGTCCAGCACTAGGCATAGCCCTTGGAGTGGTGCGAAGTTCAAGATAGACCACGCCATCCGCTTGGAAGTCCTGCAGCACAGCCCGGGTCGAGAATCTGGAGCTGATCAATCACTGCGTGGCTTCGCGAGCCGAGTCACCTACTCGATGCTGGGCAGGTCGTTGCATAGCTTGTAAATGTATGACGAGAATAGAGGGAAGAACCTGGCATGTCAGTCAGTCGTGCGGAGCGTGAAACAATGTTTGACGAAGCCTTGGTAGTCCGTTTGAGGCGAGTGGTGATCAAAAGCAAGTCGTGTATCAGGTGACCCAGTCTAGAGAGACCAGGGTTGGCAACCAACATTGGACCATGGCCCACTGCTGCCATCCATGCCCTTGCCAGCTTTCCGTAACTGACGATCTTTGATGGATCGACGAACGGTGCTGCGTGGTTACCACGATGATCCTGGGTACGGCCCTGGCAGCTCTCACCAGTCTGATACGGCACAGGGCGAGCCTACGTTTTGATGTCGTAGTCGACCTTTCCCGTTGGAATGGCAATCAAAGGGTCTTGCAAAGCAAGATTGGGGTCTTGGGCTTTCTTTGTCTGCCATATTTCGTGTAGACACTGGCGACTGATGCTACCCGTGAGGTGTGCATGAAGCTGAGTCGACGGTTGGATTAGCAGTGCTGGGAAGGGAAGCTTATGCGCTCTTGGCGGCCTAGCTTTGAAATCAACCCATCTACAATATGTGCTGTGCTATGTACGGCATGTGTACATACCTCGATCTTGGGCAGGGCAGTGGCAAAGGCAAGGCCGACGGGGTGGTGAGTCGCAGACATGGTGGGCGTAGTGACAAGGGGAAATTGAACACGACTTGTATTGGTGGCGTCGTTGACCATTCTACCATGGTACATGGAGAAGAAAAAGGGAGAAGAATAGACTTCGGAGCGGTTCAAATGGTGAGAGGCGGATTTGGGCTAGCGGCGGAGGCGGGCCAGGGTCTTCATCTGGCGTAGCCGAGGGACGGACGAATGAAGAGCGAGAGGGGGAGCTGAGAGGGAAGGAGGGAAGGAGGGAGGGAAGGAGGAGGGGGAGCTGAGAGGGAAGGAGGGAAGGAGGAAGGAGGGGGAGAGGGTGGGACTGAAAGGAGGAGGTGCGGGTGCAGGAGAGGGCAGGAGAGATTGCGCGCGCCTACTTCTTCTTCTCCTTCTCCTTCTTCTTCTTCTTCTTCGTCAGGCAGTCACCCCTAGTGGTGTGGTTGGTGGTGGGTGGTCGCTGCCCACGCCGATGGTGGTGTGCTTTGTCACTCTGCTGTGCTTCGCTGTGGTCCTGTGCCCACTGCAGCCACTTTCTTTGGTTCACGGCGTGTGCGGCCCAGGTCAAGAAGAAAGCAAGCAAGCGCACACCAAGTACATATACTACATACACACAAACCAAGTTTTAAAGCAAAGCTGCACACTGCACTGCGCAAACCCCACCAGACACATCCACAATACACACAGTACACAGAGACACCCAGACACAGTACACACACCACACACACACACATACACCCAGACTACACACACCACACACACACACACACACTACACATACAACAACATATACAATCATAGTACTACTCTACTAAGCTACCTTTCTTCAGCTACCTGCCCTTGCAAACGTCCTGTCCTGTATAGGTAGACTGGGCGCACAGCATAGTGCCAGCAAGGCCGTCGTCTTCCTTCCTCCTGAATCCCGCCACCGCCCCCCCCCCCCCCCCCCGCATCTTTTCTTTTTGCGCGCCGTCCATTGTTGTGGAATTCCGGCGCTGGGGAACAGCCTTTGACCTCTTGCGCTGGTGTTTCTCGGCTAGGCTCTAAGCTGACCCCGGGCCGCTCTCGTACACCTCTCAACCTCCAGCACCCTCCGCCTGCATTGCTTCCATCTCCACGCCCCCACGACTGCTGCCCGTCCTCAGTCGCCGAAGCCGCCCAACGCAATTGCTGCTGTCCTGCGCGCGACTGTTGCCAATTGCTGCTCGCCATCGCCTTCTGCTGTAGCCCGTGCCTCGGTGTCCGGGCGTCGTCTCTCCCTGCGCGGCCCTTGACCCCCCCCCTGGATCTGCCTGTCCTTCGTGCCGCCTCGCCGCCTCGCGCCTTCCGCGACCCTTCTCCTCACCGTCTGGTAGCAGCCGCATAGCATGGCCGACATGAACCAAGAGTCCATCCAACAGAAGATCCAGATCGCCCGCCGCGATGCTGAGGCCCTCAAGGACAGGATAAAGCGCAAGAAGGATGAGCTTGCTGACACCACACGTACGTCCTGCTTCCCTGCCCTCTGCAAAAACATCTTTCCCTCCTTCTTGTGATCGGGTTAGCTAACCGACCACGCGCAGTTCGTGATGTCGCGCGAGACCGTGTCGAGGCTCTACCGCGCCTGACCATGAAGACGAAGCGGACGCTCAAGGGCCATCTCGCCAAGATCTACGCCATGCACTGGTCGACTGACCGGAGGCATCTCGTCTCGGCCTCGCAGGACGGAAAACTCATCATCTGGGATGCGTACACAACGAACAAGGTCCATGCCATTCCTTTGCGATCCTCCTGGGTCATGACCTGCGCCTACTCGCCGTCTGGCAACTACGTGGCTTGCGGTGGTCTCGACAACATCTGCTCCATTTACAACTTGTCTGCCCGGGAAGGACCAACGCGTGTGGCACGGGAGCTCTCTGGCCACTCTGGATATCTCAGTTGCTGCCGATTCATCAGCGACAAGCGCATCCTCACTTCCTCTGGCGACATGACCTGCGTGCTTTGGGATCTGGAAACCGGCTCCAAGGTGCACGAGTTTGCCGACCATCTTGGCGATGTAATGAGCTTGAGCATCAACCCTCTCGACAACAACCAGTTCGTGTCTGGTGCTTGCGACGCCTTCGCCAAGCTGTGGGATATCCGTCAGCAAAAGTGTGTGCAGACCTTTGCTGCTCACGACTCAGACATCAACGCCATCCAATTCTTCCCCAACGGCAACGCTTTCGGTACTGGATCAGACGATGCTTCATGTCGCTTGTTCGATATCCGTGCCGATCGCGAGCTGGCATCGTATCAGGTGGGCAACCCATGCGAGTACAACTCAGTTTGCACATGTACTAATCCACTGTTAGATTCCCGAGCCCGTCTGCGGGATCACATCAGTCGCCTTCTCCGTCTCCGGAAGATTGCTGTTTGCAGGTTACGACGATTTCGAGTGCAAGGTAGGCTACGGGTGAAGATGTCCTCTTGGCCAGTGTTAACCATGTGTTTAGGTTTGGGATGTACTACGCGGCGAGCGCGTCGGCACACTGCAGGGACATGACAACCGAGTCAGCTGTCTCGGTGTAAGTAACGATGCACTCAGTCTCTGCACCGGTTCCTGGGACTCGATGGTAAGTGACACGCGTATGCAATATGACGCCACATATAGCTGACCCCGACTGTAGCTGCGTATCTGGGCATGATCAGTATACCACGAATGATAGCAATGCCATGCGACAATGTAAGAATGACCGCATGCGAGCTCCCCTTAATTTCTGGCCGGGCTAGACCAGCACCACTATCCCTCGAGTTTGTCTGCAATACCATACCCCCACCTACATGTTACATGCGCGGATTCGCCCTGAGCGCTGCTACCTCGTACCCACCATACCATAATCACCACTACTGGAAAACCTGGATGTTATTGCATCATTGATGGACGGGCGCTTGGGACCTTTCTTTTGTTCTGTCGAAATACCTTTTTCTTCCATACCACTGCTGTTTTTCCTTTCCTTTGGACAATTGCGAGCCGCTATTACTCGTCTTGTCTCGGGGGGGAGGGGGATCTTGGCTGGCTGTTCTGCGTACATGAGTAGCATCTATCTACCCAATCTTCATCCCAACGTCCGTCTGCTCATCTCGTATTGGTTTTTGCCCCCTCGTTCAAAGGCGACTGCTTCCTCTTGCGACTGTTTGTGGGAAGAGAGGAAGGAGGTAAAAGAAGGGGCTTTCTCTATGTTCTGCATTCATGGATGGGTGGTTTGGCGATGAGAGGAGGTGAGGGTTCCAAGGGGCTGGGCTGGATGGGACGGGAACGGGAGCCACGATCACTTTTGTACAATCTGTCTTGGGTTGAGCACGGTGATGCTGGATCATAGGGTAGCCATTGGTCAGTTCGCCGATACTTTTTTTTTGTTAATCATCAACTATGCCTCGCAGTCTTGTGATGGGTGGAGTGAATGCCTGTGGAACCATATGGCTTGTATGGTTCCTTGTAAAAGCCAAAGTAGGGAGAGCGTGCAGGTGGCTTCCCAATTCGAGATGGCCCTTCTTCTTATAGAAACAGCGTCTTCGGTACGCCTTCCATCCAGAAAGCCGGATCAGGCGAGCAGCTGAGCGAGCTGAGCGACGCTTTTGGCAGCATTACGCCTTGCCGAGCATGCCATGATCGTGAGAAGTGAGGGAAAGGGGAAGAGGCAGTCAACTCAGTCCTTCAATCCTTCAATCCTTGATCCTTCAACACGGGGAATTAAAAATAGTGGATGGAAACCAGGGCACCCCCAACGCTCGCGTATCTACTGTCTGTACTCTGAATGGACCATGGACTGTGCATTGTATTGTCATACTAGCTTCTTCATGCGCATCGTTTGGAGTAGTGACAAAGTGCCATGTAGCTATCAAGGACGTCGTCTAGGCTCTGGGCCACAAATGATACGGTATATAGGGAAGCTGTGTGCTCTCGGATGGCACTCCAAAACCAGCTGGATAGCCAGTTAGTATTCCAAGTTAGCCTGTAGTATGTACAATACGTGACAAAGTTGACACGAGGGGAAGGGGGGGACGTGGATAATGGACGTGCTTCCCTTGTCCTGTTTGGCAGCGCAACCAAAGTGCAAGAATTGACATGACAACAAGGCGAAACAAACAATCCCCCCCCCCCACCCCGTCCCATATCCTTCTCACCTTGTTCAGGCAAGAGTCATTGCAGACATGCATTCCATCCTTTGACGATCCTGCGGCCTGTAGCCCTACCGATCAGATGGCCTCGTGACGTCTTTTCTCAGAGACCATTGCGCCCGTGCAAACAAAAAGTGGCATTCGGACATTGCGCCCTCAAAGGACCGATACGAAGGGCAGTGTAGCACAAGTAACTGTACTAGTAGGTACCGTGCCTAGTAGGTACGGTACGGTACCATTATGGCGGTGAGATTCGCCCTAGACGCAGGAGCCAGAGGGTGTGCCCAGACAGACTTTCAACGTCTATTTACGAAAGCGAGGACGAGGAGAGGGGGAAATGCAGTCATGCATGCAGATGGTGGGCGTCTAGGTGGAGTATTTTGTCTACCTGTCTAGCGTAGCTTTCTCGTGGCCTGGCTATAGTACAGGTGAACTGTGCGATGCTATTAGGGAGGACGACAACACTTGTTCGCCTGCAACTGGAGTGAATGCGACGAAGGGAGAAGGGAGAAGGGAGAAGGGAGAACTGCATGGAGCAAGCATGGCCGAGGGCGATGGCAGGTTCGTAATGTAGGTACAGTAGGTACCGGTATTGGGTGCCCAAGCCAATGCTGCTGCTGCTGCTGTCTTTGTTCTAGAAAGGCTGTCGAAGCAGCTGGTTCTCTTGTGTTTTGCTTGATTGCTCAGAGGGGAGGGGTCTTGTCATGGGCGCCGAGACCAGGGAGATTGGATCGGCGCCAGTCCACCAGGACCGCCCACGTCGGTTGCGCGTGGAAATGTCCGTTGGGCGACAAAGAGGAGGAGCGACAGGAGTGAGGATGGAGAGTTACCTGCCTATCTACCCGACTGCGATGGCCTGCTCGTCACACCTCCTTTCTCCTGCTCGGCCAGCGCGCTTGGAAGGAAATGCGTAAAAGGCCGAGGCTGGGTCTGCTCTCATCGTGCACATTCACACTCACACATGCTCGCCCACCCATTGTGCACAGTGCTATCTTGGTGTGCAAGCAGTACCTACTTTGTGTATTTTTGTATTTCTGCTTGAAGCAGAACAAGGACTGCCTGGACGTGCACACAGCAAAAGCAACCCATCGGGCCTGATGGCTAGGTGTAAAGGTACTGTCCATCTCGAACAGACTGTGGTACCGGTACGGTACCGGCACAGGTTACAGATTGTACATAGTACGTGGCAGAGAGGCACGTGGCGCCCAGATTAGAAAGGACATGATGTGAGCACGAGAAGAAGGAGATCCATGGACAAGCCAAAAGACTCGGCATAGAACTCTCCCCATCAAGGCCGACCCAAGTATCAGCACGTTTCAGCAGGGGGCCTGTTCGGGGCCACGCGGGAGGAGAGCATATAGGGAATGTAAAGCATGCACATCCAGAACGTGGCAACCGGGGCAGCGCGGGCGTGTTTCGTCGTCGAGAAAAGGCGGGTTTCAGGAGGCCGTGAGAGAGAGGCCGGTTCGCCAATCGAGTGTCAGCATCCTTCTTCTGCTCAGCCCTAGCACAGGCAGTTGGCGGCGATGCCTATCCTCTACTGTGCCATTGCCCTTCCGCTGCCGGATGCACTGGCCACTAGACATCAAACGGTAAACGTAGTACGTTGGGGGTAGGTAGGATAACTACCGGTATACTACCGTGCATGTATGTGCTATCCAGCCTGTACACATGGCCTGCAAACCGGGATGGGGACGAAGAAACGTGTCTAGCATGTCCTAGCCAAAAAAGAAGGAAACGGAAAAGGAAAAAGAAAAGGACTCGCTTTGCACACACCCAATCAACGTTCTGAAGCGGTTACCGTGCCTGGCAGGCTTCAGAAAAGAGAGAAGAGAGCGCACGGTGCGCGAGGAGTGCCAAGTTCCCCCCCCCCCTTCCCCCTCGATTGTGTGGTGGGATTGTCCATTCCCAAGCCAGAACAGCATAGCACAGCACAGCACAGCACAGCACGCAACCCCCAACATCCCAGACGACCCCAAACTGACCGCCGGGATCTGCCCTTTTCCTCAGACACCAGACCAGCAACAACGCGCGTTAAAGCAGCCGAAAGCAAATCTTGCACGTCCCACCCGCCCATACACACACACACACACACCCCCCAGCTACCCAGGCCCAGCACAAACACGCCGCAGGTCTACCGTCTGCTTATAGACCCCATATATCCCGCCTGCACCCACCTCCCCTCCTTCCTCTTCCTTTCGTCATGACTACCACCAGCTCAGCCGCCCAAGACGAATTCAACGAACTCCTCCGCGACAAGCACATTGACAACCGCCACCCCGAAGACCGTCTAGACGACAGCGATCTCTCCTCGCCCGACAGTCCCGGCGCCGCCCACGACTACGACGAGACGGTCGACAGCGACGACCAAGTCGACATGCCCTCGACCATGCGTGCAAACTACTACATGCCCGCCCTGCGCTCCGAGGCCAACACGGGCCCCAAGGGCGTCATCGCCGACGCCCAGGCCTTTGAGCAGGCCAAGAAGCAGGCCCGCCGCTTCACCTGGAAGGCAAAGAACAGTGCGGCTGCTGGCCAGAACTTTGCCAATCTGCCTGCTGGTGGGGGGTGGCAGGATGAGAAGAGTAGTGACGAGGACAGTGACGAGGGCTTCATGCGTGTCTG
The DNA here is from genome assembly GCF_022343315.1 of Plenodomus lingam. Taxonomy (NCBI): domain Eukaryota; kingdom Fungi; phylum Ascomycota; class Dothideomycetes; order Pleosporales; family Leptosphaeriaceae; genus Plenodomus; species Plenodomus lingam. Next base: position 310,457 of record NW_027093939.1, read on the forward strand.
GCGGGATCAGCGGCTCAGGGAGCTGCAGAGTGTGGGTGAGCGGATTCGCAGTCGGACGAATAGTCCTAGTCGAAGGATTTGGGGCAGTATGCCGGAGGTGGATCCTTTGGGCTATCTGGATGCTGTGGATAAGACGGCGCCGAATGTTGTTGTCGTTGTCTTCATCCGCCCACGGTTAACTGAATGCCCACCGGATGCTTTAAACAAGGAGAAAATGGCTCCTGTATGTTCACATCCCTGCCTTACCAACGTCGATCGCTAACATGATTCAGATTTATGCCAAAGCTAACCAAGCAGAGGCGTGCATGTACGATGTAGCAAAACGAAATGACACCGTTCGTTTCGTACTGATGTACGGAGACGATGCAGAGCAGGACGACGACCGCGTACTACCTGCCATACTTGCATACAAGGGCGGCGACAGAATTGCAACACTTCTGCCATTGCTGGAAGAGTTCCAAGACGAGGATGAGATCAGCGCCATCAGCCTGGAGACAATCATGAGACAGTAAGTCTAACTCGAACACAAATGCGAATCCGCACATCAGCTGACCAAGATTACCAGAAATCGCATCCTTTGATTTTGTGCCTCACTTGTTTACCGCCCGACATGCACATGTATTCCTTTTCATGTTTCTCTTTGCAACCCTCACCGCAATCCCTTGACCGATCAGAGCGTCGTTTTCGACCGGTTCGGCTGTACATCAATCGTCAAAGAGGGATCCACTACAAGCAATGACTCCTGCATCGGCCCTTTCTCGCCGACACTGAGACACCCACACGTCGGATCCTATTCGGCTGCGACACGTGCTCACGCAAACCGGGCCTTGCGTCATCTTGAACTGAGTTATGATAATTTCCTTGAGCGATGCATCAATGGCGTTTTTTTGTTCCTTTTTTCTTTTTATTTATTCTCCTTTGATTGTTCTTTAGACCGGCCGGACAATTTTCTTTTTGCGAGGAATTTCTGCGCTCGCCCCGGCAGATATTTTGGATCGTGGATGCTGGCATTGTTTTGCATAGGTCTGTTTTTTCTACCGGCAATAGGAGGGAGGTATCGTTGAATGATTGGATCGTTGGATCATTGGCATATGAATGGGAACTGCGAGAGATAAGACGTGAATCATGAATACCGCCGTCCTGAGTATACTTATCCATGTGGGTTTTTTTTCTACTCGCTCTATTTGAGTGAGCGTGGGAGGAATTTTTTAGTATTTTTATTATTTTATCCTCGAAGCAATTCCACATGACGGGACTCGTGAATTCGGCTGCTTTTGTCTTGCTTGCCATTGGCGTATGCATGTACGTACGTACATGTATATATAGCGTTGTTCCTTGCGGTTGGGTAGATTGGCGCGCGCTTGGTGGTCTGGGTTTGATACGTGCTGGAAGGTCGTCGGTTTGCTAGGTACTGTACTTAGAGTACCCGGTAACTGCAGATATGGGCCTTGGTTGTATGGTTGGGTTTGGATGTTTTGGGCGTGGAGGTTGAGCGGGATTGTATTTCGGATTGAACTTGAGGCTGGAGTTCATGGTTAAGTACAGGTATTACGGATGCAAATGGTTCGAGCGTCGCAGAATAAACGGGACATAAGAGGGCCTCCCTTACCTTTCCCAACTCGCAGCTATTTAAACACCACTACTACCTAACACTGAACTTGAGGCTGTGGTTCAGCATACGGTAAGCGTAATGCCGATGCAATGTTTCGAGGTTTTGCAGCCAAATTGATGTCGTTGGCATTGTTTTGGTGTTGATGGAGCGTATCTCTCGTTCATTCTGCGACGATACCGTACCGGTACCGTACCGGTACACCGCCCACTTTATTGCTAGACGTCTGGACAGACTCGAGATCACCTCGTCACCCCATTAGAACTTGGCACGTTCTGCATACTGCAAGCGACTTCACACCAGCTCACTGCCAGGCCAATCCTTTTGCAACAGTGAACGTCTGTTTGCAATTCAGCGCTATTGTGCATGGCGTGTGGTGGGAGTGGGGGCTATGCAGCATGCTGCGCCACAGAGGGGTGTACACTGTACCAGTAAGCGCCTATGAGACACATGGGTGTCGCAACGTCGTCACGAGGAATTGACCTGCTACCTAGAGAAAACTACTCAAATACGCTGGATTCTTCTTCTTAGTTCGGCATGTCGGACGAAGGATCATGGTGTAAGCGCGTCAAGGATGTATGGGTGTGCAGGGGAGATTGTTGTAAGAGGAGGGTTCGTCTGCCCAGTCTGCTATGAGATCTCAGGTGAGTCGTATTCTCCTCTGCGCCTCCTTCTTCTTTTGCTTCTCATCTCTTCGAAGACGGGTCAGTTGAATGTCTTTTTCTTTGCATGGCCTTGATGTCTGATAGTCTGCACATCACGCCCTCGAGCCCAATCACCGAGGAGCACCCATCCAGTCTCCCAAGGCAACAGCAGGACATAGTCGCGCTACATGAACTATGTGTATCGTGCCGAAGTTTTCTCCAGTCTTTGCATATTCCAAATCTCGAGAGCGATTTATCTGATAGCAGGCAACCCGAGAAATGGACACTTTTCTTCATGTGCACCGTTGCGCATGTGCTGAAATCTCACTACGACTGTCATCTTTGTAACCTGATATTCATGAGAATGAAGGAAAAGCCTCGAAAACGATATGTGGAAGTACATGCTGGTTCCAATGTGTATATAGAGCCTCATGTCGAACGTAGGTCGGGACGCTTGGTGGTGTCTTTTGCATTAGCAGAGAGTGTAGAAGCTAGAGGAAGTGCAAAGGCATGGATCGCCTCCTTAAGATTGAGGAATTACAATTGTAAGTTGGCACACTGATACTGAGGGCAGGAGAGCTTACAGGCCATCTTAGATTCAGATATTGAAAGAACCTTCCATCAGCATATCACAGCAAAGCAAGTACCGCGACATGCACGAGATAATCTTACGCGAGCTAGAGATTGGATTCGCATTTGCACCACTCAACATGAACGCTGTCAGTCATTCCAGCAAAACACCGTGGACAATCGTCAAAGACCATCGAGAATTCTCCAAGTCACAGAGACTTCTGCCCGACTTCGCTGCGACATGAGCGACCAACCCTACGATTATCTGGTACTGAGCCATAGGTGGGAAAAGCAGTCTACGGAGCAAGTCCAATTACTGGAGTCGAATCTCGCCGACTTTCAGCTTGATATTCCGTGGGACATGCTCTGTGCTTCATCCCAATACAAGGAGGCCATCCGCATTACATGTGCTCTAGGCTACCAATACCTATGGATCGACTCCTTGTGTATCATGCAAAAGTCTGATGCAGACTGGCAACACGAGGCTAGCCGGATGGCCATTGTTTATGGCAACGCGGTCTGCAACATTTCCCTAATCTTCCCCACGCAGCAAGAAATGGAAGACGCAGCGAGAAATGACCCGCGGGACTGGAACTCGTGTATATTGCGAGAAGCCACGCCCACAAATCCAGGCCTATATCTTGAGCACGTCGGAAACGTCATCGACCTCCCCTCTTGGCTACAGCAACACAAGTGGCCCCTTTTCGAGCGGGCTTGGACATTTCAAGAGTACCTCCTCAGCCCACGAACCCTACTCGTAGGGCATAGCAATCTCATGTTCCAATGCTCCGAACTCTTCTACGACGAGCTCCTTGGTCCCATGGGTGACGGCAACGGACTCATCATCGACGAAGAAAAGTCCTCCAAGGTTCACGACTTCGACTTCCAGAAATCCTTTTACTTCCCCGCCACACTCGGTATAGTCAAGGATTGCCCTTCCCTCACCCAAGTCCCCGTCCTCTTGTTCCTACAGGATTGGCTCAAAGTCTTCAACGAGTACCGTGCCCGCAAGCTCACCGTAACAACAGATAGAGTCATCGCCTTTGCGGGAGTCGCACGTGTATTTTCCTATCTAAGCCGTATGACCTATCTGGCCGGTGCATGGCAAGAATGTCTCGCACCCTGCCTCCTATGGCACCTCGACAAGAAATCCAACCACGTCGCCTTGAGAGACAACCATCTGCCCAACGGCAGCTATTATGACTACTCCGTCATCGTCCAAGAAGCCGCGCAAACATGCCACATACCATCATGGTCCTGGTTCTCGGCCCCCATCTACGCCTACCACAACCTGCACTTCCTCTTCCTCGACGTGCTCTCCCTCCGCCGAAAAAGCAACCTCAAACCCCCCATGGCCTGCGTCAACGACATATCCTGGGCCCAGCTACAACACTTCCAATTCGGCGCACACCCGCAAAACTCCTTTTTGCCCTCGCGCAACTACGCAGACTTTTGCGCCCTCGGCCTCACATTACGCATGCGCACTCTCCCCGTCTCCGCTCAACTCCCCATCCATCTCTGCTCCCAACTCGCACACATCAAACGCTTCCCCAAACACCCGGAAGACGCCACGCTCGACTGCGACCCCGTCTTTACATACTACCACGACGACATTGCCAAGCCGCGCCGCAATCCGCCGCGCAACGCCCTCTTTGCGCTCCTTGCGGAAATCCAAATCGTGCGGCTGGGCGGCAAGTACCATGTGCAGAGGATACTGGCGGGTTTGGTGTTGGTGCCTTCGGATAGGGAGGAAGGGGCTTGGAAGAGGGTAGGGGCCTGGAAGCTCAAGGTTAAGATATGGGGGTGGCTTGTTGATCGGGCGAATTTGCTCAGTGTGGCGGAGAGGTGGAAGGGGTATGAGATTGTGGGAAAGGCTTGGGGGAGCGAGGAAATTACGATTGTTTGATGGGCTAGCAAGGAGGTTCTAGGGGGGCGGATGTACGGAGGTAGGTATGTGATGTTGCGTTTGTTTGTATATAGTTGCATTGTATTCTAGTATTCTTTCCAACGGGAATCATGGGATGCATCTCCTCATCCCCTCTGTTCGGCACAACGATTTAGATTTTCCGGGGAAATTTCGATTTCTCAAGTGGGAACATCAGTAGCAGTTCACACGAACGCGTGCATTAACTTTGGGAAAGGGTTGAATGCTCTCGTCAAGGTGGAGCCATGTCTCAGTGCGAGACACATGGTAGAGGCTAAGCCACAAGCTAGGTTATTACTCGTGTATTGCCTGCGATACTATAGCAGTGTTCGTAAGTCAATTCTTATTTCGGAATGCACTCACGAATTCGTCTCGCTGAATGTGAACGCTTGTTCTTGCTCTTGGTCTTGGTCTTGCTCGATGACGGTTCTTTTGTCCGACTGTGGATGTGAAAAAAAAAGCTTTACCGGTAGGCGAGGCTCTACAACGGCGCATCTTTCAACAACGATAATACCCTTCAATAGCTATAGAAGCCAATATTGAAGGTATCGAGAAGTCCGATTTCAAACCTAAAATACTAGGCGCATTGGTCCTTGCAGCAATGTGGAGTGTCATTTAGGCATTTTTATGGATCGATGTGGTTGATGCCCATGGCCATAGCTTCCTCGTTATCTTTAGCTGTTTAGAACATGTTGAGTGCTTGGTGCGAGTTTGGTAATGCATGTCTAGCAGGGTAAGTGGCTAGTATATGCGTGAACAAAGCGAATCAGCAGACTGTGACTTCATTGCATCTTGGTCCATTGATAACATGATCGATGGCGAGGTCGGCGATTCCACTGACACTGAGCGCGCCGAGATCATGGGCAATGTCGGACTTGATCCAAGATCGTCTGTTGGAATGTTTGGCTGTATAATACCTAACCTAAGGCAAGATTAGCGAGCGCTATGAACAGTTGTCAGAGTGGAATTTGTTGGATGTGGATCTCATGGCTGGTAAGATACCATAGATGATGATGCGATGGTGGTAGCCATTACATACCTCTCTCTTTTCCCATCCGTCTTGAGAGGCATTTGAATGAAGCACAAGTCAGCCGACTTGGATCGACACTCGTACCTGTTTACCAGCGTCGATCAGGGTTGCATGAGGTCTTAGGCTCAGGTACATTGTAACGGACACCCAATGAGCCAGGTCAGCGTGCAGATGTCATGACCAACGCTTCGTTGGAAAAACGTTCGAGGCGGCGGTAAGATGGACAGAACGAAGGCACCGTTGCGGCTAAGCGCGGGATGCTTCGGGCCGGAGTGTGGAGACTCTGGACTCCGACGGACGAACCATAAGAGTATGACAACATGGGCTGGCCTCCACCACAGCATCTTCCTTGCTAACTCTCTGTATAGAATGTGTGCACTATGCATGCCCTCCCAATTCCTTGGTGCGGGCCCCCGTCGTGTCTGCCAGCTGGGCCCCAAATACTTTACACTGTGCAGCTTCGTCACCGCTTCGATGCGGGCGAGTGATGCGAGAGACAATGGGAACCTTGGGCACCTGCTTGGCTTCGTGAACATGGTCTCGGAGGTAATCTGGACTGGAGAGTTTGTTATACGCAGCAGACCAGGATGAGAATAAGCTGATCAAAGATGTTCGAAATTCTTGCCGAGGAGCTTGCCTTCCAACGTCTGGTCTGGTACCATCCGATTACTTTTCTCTCCACACTCCCTTCACACCTGCGCTGGTGAACCTTCAATCTCACCTTCATCAATGTCGTCGCGTTCTCCCAGTCATTCTTTTTTTGCCCCAGTTTAAAACCTTCTTCCTTCCTTTCTGAAACCCACACTTGATTACATGTTGCAGCTTCAGCTTGCGCTCTCTGGTTTGTCACGCTAATCATGGTTGCCCTAGCCGTCCAATCGTGGGTGCTGTATGCCATTGCAACGTCGTTGATCTTGTCCAGAATGTACGTGCAGCATCATCTTACACCGATAGGGACTGACGAATTCCAGTATTTCTCGCAGGTTAACGCTGCACTTATGGCATAAGTTGCAGGCCGATGACTGGCTCATGATCTTCGTCCTTGTTCCCTTCACCGCAGCCATCGTCCTCGCCAATTATACCTCAGGGACCGCGTCTGTCGAAGACCGGAAACTGAGATTTGTGCTGGAGGAGTTGCAGATCGTGACGACCTGGCTGGTCAAGGCGTGTCTTCTGATTCTGTACTGGAGGATATTGTACGTACAGCGTCTCCTCTCCGCGGTCCGACTAATCCAAGCGCAGCCCCGCGGATTTGGAGAAACGAACACGATTGACTCTGCAAGTACTGTCGACGCTCTGCTGCCTCTCCTTCATTATCGTTCAGGTCTCATTGCTTGCCTGGTGTCGCCCTGTGAAGGCATACTGGGGCATGACAGCTACTGATGGTATGTACAAGTCAAATTGCACATTTGCTTGTTAGTACTGACTCATTAGCACAATGTGCTGCCTATCATGGCCACACAATCATGACCCTGATATTCACCATCATCGACACGACTTTGGTCATGTTGTTGCCAATTCCTTTCATTCCGACTCCACGCCGACTCCTACTGGCGATGCTTCTCTTCCTCGGTACAATGGTCCTCGCTGCTGGTATCGCATCGAGAATATCTATCCTCGTCGAACCGGCTTCGCTGACCTATCTCCATTGGTACACATTCGAGACCTCTCTCAGCATTGTTGTCGCCAACCTGCCCTTCCTTACGTCATTGGTTGTCAGTGCCACACCAGCACGGATACGTAACTTGTCGCGCACCTTCAAGACATCGAGTAATACTTTTGATCGATGGCCGCGCAGTCGGAGGGAAAGTTGGGCAGCTTCCAACCCGCAACGGCTACGGATGGACAGACCGGACAGTACTACGACCATTCCAAGCGCGCTATCATCGCCCGTTTGTACCGAAAAGACATATACTTGGGACGAACCAGATGCTAGACATAGTGGAGGTAGCAAGAAGTAGAGCATCGCAGACAAAAGTAAACATCTGGCGCCAAAAACTCCACTGGCATGATGAAGATCACCAGGTGTTTGGCAGATATGAGATAGTTCGACTGATGACACCAGCGCATAGCATACTATCGGAGGTGAACCTAAATACCTGTGGTCTCGAGCAAATAAGCGGGGGTAGAGTTAGCGTTGCATGTATGCCTTTGAACTCATGAAGCGACGTTGCATATTTAGAATCTCAGTTTCCATGTGGCCATCATAACTCCCAAATCATTACCTGTTTGACATGAGGACGTGTTGGAGGGCGTGTCGAACATCAGCCCTTGGGGTGAGGTTTGTGTTTCACGTGCTAGCGCGTTCGTCCCCCGGTGCGATTCGCGAACATTCGACGTCACTTCTGTTGCCTGTCAGAGTCGCAGTTCCGCCGGTGTACGTCTACTCGACGTCAACCAGACGTCCATTGAGTTCCAACGCCATCTCACGACCTCCAGGCTGGCCGTATACTTCACAAGGAACTTGCGCATCTATTTCTACGACGCCCCAGTCCCAGCGCAATAACTTCGCCGGCAGGATGGATGTGCAACTATACGTGTACGACCTCTCCCGAGTACGTCGCTTGTCTATAACAGATCCGTGGACTCTTTGGTTTGGAAGGGCTGTAGAGTGTATGCTAACAAGTACAGGGTCTTGCACGTCAAATGTCACAGCAATTCTTAGGAACACACATAGATGCCGTATACCACACTTCGATCGTCCTTGACGGTATAGAATACTATTATGCGTCGGGTATACAGACATGTCGAGCAGGCACTACCCACCATGGAAAACCAATGGAGGTTGTCAAGCTTGGACGGACGGATCTTCCACTAGATGTGATCTTGGAATATTTAGAGTCTCTCAAGGAAATATACACACCCGAGGTATGGCTGTTGAATCTTCGAGGCAGAATGAAGCTGACCACATGCTCAGTCGTACGATCTCTTTGCGCACAACTGTAACAACTTCTCCAACGACTTCTCCATGTTTCTTGTTGGAAAGGGTATACCCGACCACATCACTTCGCTGCCCCAAACTGTCCTCAACACACCCTTTGGGCAGATGCTCAAGCCCCAGATTGAAGCTGCCATGCGGCCTATTACCCAAGCGCCTGCACCTCATCCAGTCGATCCGCGTCCAGCAGCTGCGAGCTCGGGTACACAGAATCGACCTGCGACCACCAATGGACATGCAAGCGCTCTGGAAATGAACACAGGCAGGGTCAACAACGTCGTATCTATACAGGAAGTAGACCGGCTTCTGGATCTGGCAAAAGATCGATGCGCCATCATATTTTTTACGAGCGCAAACTGTGCGCCCTGCAAAATCGTGTACCAACCGTATGATGATCTCGCAGCTGAGGCAGGCAGCAAGTGCGTCTTCATCAAGATTGATTTCACCCAAGCTGATCGCTCCATTAACGCCCGTTACCCGGATGTGCGGGCCACCCCAACTTTCATCACATATGTAAAGGGCAAGAAGTATGATGAATGGAGCGGAGCCAACCCTTCTTCGTTGCGAAGTAACGTCGAGATGCTGCTGAATACTTGTTTCCCACCGCATCCCCATCTCATAAGGAGCACGCCGATGCTGCTAGGACAAAACCAGCGATCCATTACCTTTACCAAAGTGCCACCGCTCTCCAAAGTCGTTGCCAAGATGGGCGAGGTAGGCAAAGACCCGGCCGTCTCCTCCATCGTATCCTTTATCGAAGCTCGCGAAAAATCTGGGGCTATCGAAGCTCCCCTTGGTAAGCTCCCCCAGTTCGCCGAGTTCCTCAGGAAAAGCACGTCTCTACTATCCCCCGAGCTGCTCTTCACAGCCTATGACCTCTTCCGAGTTGCCCTTACAGACATTCGAGTGGCCGGCTTCTTCGCAGAAGAGCACAAAGGCGCGACAGGGACCCCAGCAACAGTCCATCACCTACTGCAGCATGTCAATGCGCTTGGAGAAACTGCGCCCTACTATCTTCGCCTCACAAACTTGCACCTATCATGCAACCTCTTCACCTCGCCCCTCTTCATCCCACATATACTCTCGCACCCCCTCTCAGAAACACTCATCTCCATCCTCACCACCGCCCTTCTCGACGACAAACACCCCGCGCTCAAGACTTCCGCCCTCAGTCTAGCCATGAACATCGCCTCAGCCAACCACCGCATCCGCATGCGAAAGCACGGCGCCAATACTGATCCCGCTACACCCGAGGCCGCAGAGCTCCCCGTTCCAGAGCAAGTCGAACTGCTCGCCTCGCTGCTGGAGAATCTCAGTGCAGACGGACAGTGGAGCGATGACAAGAAGATGGGCCTGATTGCTACCGGCTGGCTGGTCTATGGAGCCGATGTCGAGGGCGAGCTGAGGGATACGTGGAAGGTTATGGATGCAGCGGGTACGGTGGATAAGCTACAGCCTCGTTCTGGGGAGGATAGGCTGTTGATTAAGGAGGTTAAGGGGTTGCTTGAGTGCTAAGGTGTTGGGATGGGGTAGGGGGACGTGTTTATTGAATATATGGTTGCCATGCATGGGCTGTTTATTAGCATAGTTGCATAGTAGCATAGACGGTGCGCAAAAGAGGCGAATCTCACGTTACGCGATTTCCACAACCAACTCTTGCACTCGCATTCGCACTCGAAACAAGGTGGAATCCATGGAAATCTCAGCTAGACGGACAACAGTATACAATGGGTCGTGAAGAAGAGTACCAACTATACCATCCCAATCTCCAAGCACCCAAGCCTATGTCATCGTCTGAGCGCCATGAACATCGCACCCAACGACGGCTTACACCTCCCATCACTTGATGTTTTGGCCAAGTATATGCTTTCAACCCCGAGATGCATGTATGAACACAATCTATTTGCGAATAATCACAAAGCACAAGGCGCACACACAGACAATGAAGACATCGCATTACCTTTCTTTTTATACACGTGAGATGATGGATGGGATTGAACTCCCACACCTACTGTCTTATATACATGTATGTTTCTGCGACATGCACCTCAATTCCCAGGGGCGGTTGTATTGCTATAATAAGATATAAAGGGTATGAGCATGATTACAGCTTCTGATTTGATCGTATCCTGGGTGTGTGTGTGTGTGTGTGTTTGATAATGAAAGGTGTAGGATAGGCTAATGTAAATGGGGAATCTACAGGTTAGGCGTTGAGGAAATCATGTTTGGTAGGAATAACATGTATGAATATGTTTGAATACAATTATACAAAAGGTATTCGTGTCATCTATCTACGGGAAAGTGACAATTACTGCTGAGCCGAGGTCGGACGCTCACAAAGTCCAGAGCCTGCTCCAAGGTGAAGGGGATGCTGGAGGGGCCAAGGGTGGTTGGTTGCGCCTCGTCGAGGTCTGCAACATGGGGGGGGGTTGAGTTCTTGTTCGTTGAGGATTTCTGGGGGGGGATTAGTCTGGGGTATGGGATGTGGGTCATTGGTACTGACATTTGCCCTGCTTATTATGGCGAGCTGGTCGATCCTGTTCACCTCGTCGTCGTCGTCGGACAAGTCGACAGCTGGGTAGCGACGGCGGCCACATTTGACAAGGCATACCCTGTCTCACTGAAACCTTTGCACGACGCATCGTATCCCCTTCTCCAAAGTCGCCTCCTCTACTCCTTTGTAGACCTCGCGAAGGTACGCGCCCACACAACTGTCATCCAATGCAGGTGGACATGCATTGCGCACCAGCCCAGTGAGTTCTGGGATGATGTTGTCCCTTGGCCAGCCAGGCAGAACGCTTCGGTCCTTGTTGAGTCTCGCTGCAATGCCATCTTCTGCTCGGACCTGACACATGACCCTCTGCATCCAGAGAGTCACCGTCTCTGCCGGGGCTGCGCGGCACGTTGCACTGTTGGCAACGAGGAACGACCGGACTGGCAGGTGCTGGTGAGAAGCCAGGGCAGAGTTGCGGACGAGCGCAACTAGTCCTGCTACTACCTGGTCGTCATTTTCAGCCTTAGACAGTTCAGGCACGGGTGTACTAGTCGACGGCGACTTCTGGCGAATAGGCAGCGCGGTGCTGCGATGTTGCGTCTTCAAACGCTTTGTGCTTTCCACTTCTTTATCGTTCAACTCGCTGTCCGACAGTGCCCGCTTGATAGCTCCATCCGACTCTTTAGAGGACTGTGTCGGCTCATCCAAGGATGCACCTCTTTCAGAAAGCGGCGACATTGTGTAATCTAGGTGGTGTCCCACGCGATTTGAAGTGAAGATGTGAGATCTTATGCAAAGTTACAGTGGCAGCTACGACTTTCCGCGACCATATACATACCTCTTGAGAGTGTGGTTTGTTGCTTGTGTGTTATATAGAACAGATTAAGATTTCTTCGGAGGGGTAGCGAGGTTTTATATAGTCGTAGAGAGCGAGGTGGATGGCAACGGGGCACTAGTGCGTTGACCGACAAACGACGAAGCAGGCGGACGCGGCCCATGCTGCAAGGTCCAAACGGCAGTGAAAGGGAAGGTTAATATGAGTATCTAGACCATAGCATATCCCATTAGTTGCCAAAGGTTTCATGTCCTGCCCAGTCTACCAGTCCTCCGATTGAAGTCCTGCAAGGCCGCCTTGAATCCTGGCCAGTTTTCAACCACCGCGGGTATCTTTTCTACTGTACGAATATAGTTCTCGGGTACATCGAACAGCTTCTTTCCTTTATGTGGTCCTTTTCGGAATTTCCACGTGTCTGATAAAGTCTCGGTACCCTTGCGCTTTGGTGCTACTGGGAGTAAAGGCCTTGTCTGCGACTGAGGTTGTCCCTGTGGTTGCTTTTTTGATGGCTGTTTCTTTGGGGGCGCTAAGCGTGCTTGGCCTGGCCTGTAGTAGTCGAATGCCTCTTTTAAACCAGGATGTCTGGACTCATATACATCCAGTTGGCCACCAATCGTGCGGAGATAGTTCTCAGGAGCCTCTTCAAACCGCAATCCAGAGTACTTTCCAAAGTCAAACACATAATCTCTTCCCAATGGCTCTTTGACATCGACATGTAAGTCATGGCTCATTGCGCTGCTCAGACTCGACAGACCAGAGGGCAATGACGGGGCGAGCGATAGATATGAAACCGAGTCTGGAGAAACCCCCTCTTGCACCCCATAGCGTACAGCCGTCAAAGTCGGGAGGGGAAACCCGCTCGCCCGAATGCTCTTGTAGATGGTCAAGGCGCGCGGTACAGTGAACATGACTTCTGCCCTAGGAAGTCTGACTCCTGCCGTTGAGACTCTGACCCTACTCCTCGAAGGCTGGCTGACGTCGACATTGATCATCATATCCTCTGCTTCGTACATGTCCGAATCCTCGACATCAATGTCGTCCGAGTCCACGTCGCTGTCGTCTGTATCTCCCTCGCCGTCTTCATAGTCTGAGTCTTGCAGCAGAATAGGATCCTTTGAACTGCCAGAGCCGTTGTGCATGTGAAAGGTGCTACCAATATTTGAGAATGAGACAAAGTCTTCTTCTTGAAATTTGTGATTCTCCCCAACTCTCTGGTTCCTTTGCGAGGCTCGGCCTGCCGTATGCGCACCTCCTCGACCGCGTCGAGCGTTGTGAATGGCTTTCTGGCGTGCTTTGTGCCGTATGGGCGGGGGAGCTGCGGGTTTGGGCTTGCGATTTGCCGCAGCGCTCGCGCGTCTTTTCTGACACGGGCGCGGCATCTCGCAAGGGAGGGCGTTGAAAGATTGTATATGGGTGAGTTAAGGGACCGCGGTCAGTTCTGAGTAGGGTTAGGTGATTTGTGGGTTGCGGAATGGGTTCGGGGGTGCGCACGGACGTCTCTCATTTGCATCATCGTCCATGGCTTGCGAGACTCACCTCCTCTCGCTCTCACCCTAGGTATCAAGACTCTCACTTACCCTGATGCCGAGACCTGGATAGATCCAACAGGTAATAGAACAATCTGCGATGCTGATGTTGCAGTAGCACCTCACTCTTTACGGTTAGGCTTGAAAGTCTCCCTGCTATAGGTACCTAGGCATCGGGCCAAGAACTATTCGCAATCGGTCAGTTGTAGTACCGTACCGTAGACCGTGGTGTTAGAGGGTGTCCTATGATCTGGCTCAAGACCCGATTGAATTAGCAGAGGGTTAAGACCGCCCTGTCTATATACACGAGGAAGTCTAAGAGCAAATCAAGAGCAGTGCATGATCCGCATCACCCACGTGTCCGTGAATAGAATCATAGAATAACAACCCTACCAGATCATGTGGCCATGCTGGTCATTTGCAAAAAATAATGTATCACTCATACTCCATCATCTTTCCACCCCTACGACCCCCCAAACCCCCTCTCCAACCCCCTTAACCATACACCCGCGGCGTACGCCCCCGGATCCGGAATCTTACTCCTATCCCCCTCATCCCCAATATACGTCGCCCGCCCAAACTTGGCCTTCATATCCTTGGTCTCATCCGCCTTCTTCTCCGCAACATCCACGCTCTTTGCAAAATCCTTCGTCTCCGCCAACGTCCTAATGAACGGAATCAGCACATCCATGACCGTTCTGTCGCCCTCGCGTGCAGCTGTGTAGTTTTGCAGGTTGTCAAGGGCAGCCTTGGCGGCGGTGGCAATGGAGCTGATGTCGAGGGGTGCATTGTTGGATAGTGTTTGGACGGAAAGGGCGTTTGTGAAGGCAGTGACGAGGATGGAGAGGATGGCGCCAAGAGAGCCGCCTACATCTTCCACATTCTCGCTGATGCTTTCGAGTAGGGCGAGGATGGGTGGCGGGTTTGATTCTACGGCCGAGATGTTGGCGAGAATGGATTTGCACACTCCGGCTACGGCTTCTCCGCAGTCGCCGTCGCCCATTTGGAGATCGTATTGTGTGATCATAGGTTCGGCTTCGAGACCAGCAGTGCATGCTTTTCGCATAGCGGGAATGAAGGATGCGGGTGTTGCGGGACCTTTGTGGAGGGCAGACTTGTCTCCTGCTGCAGCATTGGCTTTGTTGCGAAGTACTTCGGTCTCCTTGCTGACGGTGATGGGGCGGTATCCATTCTTGGGCCATGCCGGTGCGTTCGTAGGTGCATCGAGCAGTTCGATGACTTCTTCGTCCTTGAGATCCATGGCCTTTGCCATGCCAGACATGTTGCCTAGAGTGATGCTGAAGCCTTGGCCATTCAGTGATGTCTCAAGGATACCAGCATAGATGCGTGTTGGCACAATGTTCCAGTCGCGCTTAAGCACTTTGAGGGCCAAATTTGTCAGAGCATCGAATTCGAGGCCAGAGAGTCCACCAAAGTTGTTCACAAGCATGACAATGTTGTCAGAGGGGGAGAACGGTACGAATGCGCGGTCGGAGTCGTTCGGGTCGAGGAGGAATTTCAACATCTCCTTGACAATGTCCTCTGGACTAGGCATTGGTGATATCGTTCGCAGGCCCTGAGTCTGTCAGTGATTTCACAACCGGATATAAGGATATCACTGCTTACAGGCTCGTTGTGGATACCCATACCCAACACACACGAATCATCGGGAACGGCTTCAAAAGCTTCTCGTCCTGGTACGTGGCAATGGTCCAAACTCGTTCCGATCGTGACTAGCTGTGAATTGCCTAGTTCTCCAATCTTCCTACACCTCTCAAAAGCCCAGCCTTTCTGTGATGCAGCACCGATGAGCTTGATGACTGGATTTTTTGTTAGTACGTGCTGCCCATGATTCCCAAACTCCACTCACCCAACAAATTACCAGCCAACCCTCTCCTCCCAACCTTGCCACTCTTTTGCCTTCCCAGTGCTGCATCCTCTCCCATACACACAACATCGACCTTGTAGCCCAGTGCCTGTCCCTTTTCCCTCGCGAGTCCAAAGTGCAGCATATCACCCGTGTAGTTTGTAATGCATAGAATCACACCCTCATTACTTGGTACATTCCTAATACCCGCCATGATTTGCTTGGTACTCGGCGATGCAAAGATGTCGCCACATACAGCTGCAGACAACATACCGTCACCCACAAAGCCAGACCAAGCGGGCTCGTGACCTGAGCCGCCTCCTGAGACGACAGTGACTTGGTTGGGTGGGTGAGAAAGGTTGTAGACTACGCGGTTTGGCTCATCGAGGGCCATGTGGGCGTTTCGTGTGCAGAGGGATTGTAGCATATTCACTACGATCCCTTCCGGGTTTGAGAAGAAGTGTTTCCGTGACATGATGGTGGTAAATATGAATCAGTCAGAAAGATCAAGCTGTTCCGTCGATCCACAGTTCAAATGGATCTCTGTGAGCAAGATTATGAACGTAGTATTGATCTATTTCAAGTCAGCCATGGTGCTAGAAACATGGAGGAAGCGCATTGCATTCATGATGCTGTCGCAAGGCGGATTGCATGATTGTACTCACCCTTGGTGTATCAACGGTATCCGGGGATGCACACACCCAACGAAGATAGCCCAAATAATTACAAGAGAAGCCGAGAACGCGTCGTACCATGAATTCAGGCGGATACCGTTCGCTTTAAAGCTCCGCGCGCAATCACCCCCGCAGGTCCTCCTGGACCATAATCCTGGACCACAAACCCCGCTCATGCTCCCCTCGTCCACTCATCAACCACATCGCATGGCCCAGCCACACAACTAGAGCTGTAAAATGGTAGGAAACTTGGCTTGTACCGGCTACTCGACAGGCCTATTGAGCTTGGAAATACTCCTCTTTGAGTCAAGTCGACCATTATTTTGGGAGATGCGATGTTTTGCGCCGGACTTGCCGCTTTTGGGTCTTCCGCCTGGGCTCTGGCTAAAGTGATGCGATGGTGCTCGCATCGGCGCCGGCTCCGAAGAGCTGCCCCGATGGTGTAGCCCGTGACGATACTGTTGAAATTCTGCAAAGAGGCTTATCTTTTCGCCGTGGATAGTACGTGTTACGGATCTTGATCTCCCGAATTTCACGTTGTGCGAGCTGCGTGGTTCCACTGCTGATTGAGAGGATTGTGCCATGTCAAGGCGACATGTAGTCAATCTATCACCATGACCAACCAAATTGGCCTGGCCATATATTACTTACCAAGAATTTGCAAATTGCTAAAACGAAGATACAGGGAAATTTCGACAAGGTGTGATATGTCATATTACTATATACGTGATGATGGTGTCGTGAAAGTACTTTCGTCAACAACTCGAGGGTATTTACCCTCGAGATACCATATCGTGAATCGTTCCCAATACTCTCGTATGTACAACCGCATTATCCGAAAAGGCTGAAGTGCCATGTTCGGCACTATAAAGATGCGCTACAAGGATGCGCCGCGAACTCCGCCCAATGCCGTAAGACTACTCCATAGTCTCCTAGGGCGTATATAACACACAAGCAAAGCATTAGTGACCAACAGAATAGTGTGAATGGCGTGGGTAGGGTTGTTGGTACATAGAGGGTGCATAGTCGGATTCCTGGTAGATGGTTCCGCGCTTATCTTCCTCGGAAAATTCTTTGACTTCCCAGTTGTGTTGCTTGATACCAACGGAGAATTCCAAGTCCTCGCGGGTGATTGAATCCCAGTACTTGTAGACCATCATGACTGCGAGGAGATTGCAGATGGTCGCGAAGAAGAGACCGTCGAGGTAGTGCTGAACCTGGTCGCAGATAGTGTCGCTGAAGACGTAGAGAATGACCTGGCCTATGACCAAGAAAAAGATGCCAAAGCTGATGTCACCCAGCGGCCAGCGGTCCTCGAGAGTTCCGACAACGAGAATGATCTGGCTGACAATGTAGACGAAGATCAAGATGGCGTTGACGATATATGTCAAGACAAAGATACCGATTGGGTTCTTGGGGTCCAGCCCAGCCCAGCCCTTGAATGTCAACAAATTGACAGCACCGCCAACCACGAACATTGCGAGGGAAGTCAGTCGTAGCAGCCAGACTGATAGTGTTGTGCCGTCTTCGTACAGCTGGAAGCCAACAAAGCCGTTGATGAACAGGCAGGTGCAGAGGGCGGAGACAAGGCCGTTCTGCGCGGCGGCGAAGTAGGGATATGCGCCGGAGCCAGGTGCAGCGACACCGGCGTCAAGGACGAGCGATATGATGGTCAAGAGCATGTAGATGTAGAAGAAGGACGTGATTTCTTTGCGTCCTGGTTGTAGTGTTAGCAGCGAGTCCAAAGCACAAAGCAGCAAGACTGCGCAAACATACCGACAGCAGTGAACTTGGAGCGCACATGGATAATCATGATCACCGTCATGACCAGAGCGAGAATATGCATAAAGTCGTTGGCCGCCTGGAATATGATGGTATTTGCGATTTCAATGGTCCTGGCATAGCAGTTTGGCTGGATGCCTGGGCCATCATTGATCGCCTGGTGTCCAACAAGCGCACATAGTGGTATCGACGCCTTTTCGCATATCGTCTGGAAATCGCCGAAGCCCATTTCGCCGAATACGTAGGTGAAGTGTAGTCCGGGGTTACTGCGGATATGATGATTGCCTCGTCGAGACGCACAGCAGAAAAGCGAGTCGTATAAAGTTCTAGCAGTGAACGATGAAGCACAGCGGGACAGCGAGTGAATGTACGCAGGTACGCGGGAACGAGGGAAGGTTCGGTGGGGTAAGACGTGGGTCTGCCGGGTCGCTATGGAGGCCGGTTGTTAGGGGTGAATGGTGTTTTACCTGGGGTAGCGCCAAGACGCGCTTGCTATGTCTATTTTGGTATCTATCAAACGCCACTGCAATTTCTGTGAGGCGCAGAACACCGTCGCCATCCAACGTCTCTGTATTGACAATTGACAGCACCAGTAGTACTCACCATGCCATATATGTATGAAAACAAGATACTGAGCCTACTAATAATTAGGTTCGATGACCAGAGCACGTCTCGCTTATATACTCTTAAAGATCAGGTCGCTTCGTAGTGGGCCTTACCTTCAAACCGACACACTGCTTGCGATCTTAGCATCAGCATCCTGCTTTCTAGAACTTGGTGAAGGCACCCGGTAACAGTTGTGCTGATACAACGAACTGCCAGAAAAAGGGGGTTTTCTTTTCTTATCAAAGTCAACATGGGCTGGCTCACGGTGTTTACTGTACACATGATATGGCATGCACCAATGCACGGTGCTGAGATGCACCATGAACGGCTCCTTACTCTAAATGATCAATGCTTATGCTAAAATAAAAGCAATCAAGCAAGTTGGTGTGTATATTCGGTTTGCTGCCAGGTGCATAAGATCTCCACGAGTGTTTGCGCACCTGGCCCCCAGCACTGACAATCTAAGGTGAATGTCCATGTGAGCATGACCAAACGCGCCCCGAATCTGCTATTACTGTAGCTCCAGCAAGTTTTCTTTTATTTACGAGTACCAGAGCCTTTCAAGATAGACTTCAGGTCAAATACTCAATTACATCGCACTCCAGCACTACACTCCCATCCTCTCACCACGCCCCCATCTTTTCTACAATTCCATGTCACAACCGCCAAACCGCAGATCGCACAAGCAACCAAAAGAACACTCAGATTCAGCATACTCTTTGCTCCCCGCACTAAGATTGAACAGCACACCCACCATGCCATCACCTAGAGCCAACGCACATGCAAATACACGCCCCTACACACCCCCAAACCCATACCTTCGCACATCTACTCAACCCACACCCACAACCCACACTACCCGCTCTCCAGCAACAACACCGACCCATGTCACATATCCCCCTCTTAACAACCGCCCCTCCACCCCTAAATCTCCACTACCACCAGCACACCTAACACCCACCTCCATCACCAAAGAAACACTCCAATCCCACATCACCAACCTCCTCCAAACCAACCTCCCCACCTTCGCCCCCTACGCAATCACCACACTCAGCAGTACGTTTGCCCTCTCCCCCTCCCCTTCCAACCCAACTAACCCACCCCCCCAAAACAGACCATCTAACAACCCTAATAATCACCCACGGTCAAAGCGGCACCCTCGGCCCCCTCGGCCTAGAAAAGCACTCAGACATCTTCATGGGCATTGCGCACGTGGGCGCAACCCACGGGCTGTGCATGTGTGTGCATGCGCCGGGGTCGGGCCCCATTCGCGTGCTGTTGGGTGGGGATATGTGTGAGCGGGAAGGGGGGGATCCGTTGGTTGATGAGCTTGTGATGGAAAGGTGTAGGAAGGGGTTTGAGGGGGCGGCGGGGCGGGTGTATGGGTGGTTGGTTGAGGAGGGGAGGAGGGGGGGTGGGGGGAACGGGGATGGGAAGGGGAGGGCTAGGAGTGGGAGGCGGTAAGGGGTGGATTGGGGTTGTGGGTTGTTTGGGATGGCGTTGGAGGGTTTAGAGGCTGGGTTGAAACGTTGAAACGTGCATGTCCTCTATCCATACCGTTTTTCCCTTGTTTTCACGTCATCGGAACAGGGAAGGGTTGTAGTCCTGTTATTGTGGCACCTGGGCATCGACGGGATGAAGACATTGAGTTGCAGGCTTGTACATTAGGAAGGGGAAACCCATATTGCAGTACCATTGGCCAGACTATAAGCCTCCTAATACAGCGACTCAAGCTACCTGTGACAGTACAAGATGAAGAAACGAGATAGAGGGACAAGACAGTTGCAAACGCAAGTGTTAAATCAGTGTATGCCTAACTTGACTTATTCTCTTCGACACTAACATGTTCTTCACGCCCTGAATAATCCTTCTTGTGCAAAGATCATGAAATGGGCACATTGCTCATTCAGAACACGTTGTATGGGGCGTTTGACATTACATTTACCATTGACTTTATACCCCCTATCACCTCAGAGTAGCACCCGGATTTTTCACGTGTTTGAACATAAATAGTCATGGCGAGGGTGCTCTATAACAAGCTATTCCTTACCTCTATGCCCTCAGCGCCCTCCTCGACCCATGGGTCACTTAAGGGACCCAGAGAATGGCATTCGCATACACAGCCTCGAGTTCCAACCGCCAAAGCCGCTCTTTGAGCCTGATGATCTTGCTACCCTTACGAGTCTACCGTCGCGCGGCCAACCATTCATTCGTCTCGCTCCAGAGCTTCTTGTTGGCTGCGGAAACGACGTTGCCGCCATTCATCACGCCTTCGTAGACGGCATCCCATATCTGGAATGCTGTCCTGAGATCGCCGTGGAAGTCAATTGATTGCGGGAAGTAACGTGTCGATGCGGTCTCGACGACTCTGACCTTGGTGCTCTTAGAGGTGGGGTCGGCGTCGTTGCTAAGTAGTTCGTCGAGATAGGACTTGGCTGCAATGCTGAGAGCGCAGTTGTTTGGTAGAAGGAAGGGTAATCTGTTCACGTTAGTATGATGATGGTGAGATGACGGAGAAGACGAACTTCATTGCGATGGATGCCAAGTCGACGTGTCGATTGCAACAGCCTGTCAGAAACATATGGGTCGATGCAACCTCCACTAAGTCACGCAATGTCTGGCGAACAACATCGATGATCGAGTTGTAACCGAGCAAGTGTTGGCTCAATGGTCCCGTGAAGCCAATTGGTCTATGGCGAAGGGTTCCAAGGCCTGCCACGCGAGATACCAGCATGTTTGCGTTTTGATCTTGGGCTACACAAACATCAGCTTTGTTTATAAAATTGTAGTGTATACACGTACTGGTACCGCGCATCGGCGCGCCATTGTAAGAGGGAAACATGTTGATGTCGGGTGTAAGAATGCCCAAGCGCAGCAGCTCTACAGCAAGCACAGCGGCCTCTTCCAGCTCCTTTTTCCCTTTGAGAGCGGCAACGACCTTGACGAGAACCTTACCCCAGTCTTTCAGGTTGTGATTAGAGTCTACATAGTCTCTGAGAGCCAGGAAGCGCCATATTGAGTTGTAGAGAATTTCATCGGTTGTGTTCAGAACATTGCCAGGATCCTTCTTTGATATCGTCTTTGAAGTGAAGTCGGTATTTTGCAATGCCAATATGGCGGAGCCCAAGTGTCCGTATTCCTGCCATCAGTCAGCTTTCATACGCATTGTGGTGCCATTACTTTTACCTTGTACTGCGAGACAGCCTCCTTAAAGGTAGCCTCTTTGACGTTCCAGCTCTCCACTATTGCTGGAGTCTGCGACTCTGATGATCGCTCTACTCTGATAGTAGTGGAGACTTGCTTCCCGCTTGCGTCCAAGAACCAACATCTCTGTTCGAGATCCTTATGCCGGTACCAGTTGTGCAGTGTGCTTGAAAGCAGATTGAAAGCAGTTGTCCGTAGTGGAATCAGCTTGGAGCTGACCAGGTTCTTGTACTCTAAAGATTCACCTCCGTCCATTGGAGGCACCTCAAAGACTTCGCAGGTAGTGCGCCACTGGAGAATGCGAGGGGCGATGAGGCCTTTTGACATGTAGTGGAAGAGCTCGTCGGGCAGACGCTGACCCAAGTACTGGACTGCGTCGTTGGGTAATTCATGGGAATTCTGAGGTTCGATCTTGCCGTCCTCTGTGTAGACGGGATGGTTCTTGACGGCCAAGCGTGCTTTCTGGTAGCGCGCAATGTAGCCAATCTCCTTGAAGCGTGGGTCATCCTGGTTGTTCACAACTACCGAATAGCCAGTCCTACCGCTGCTCATGATCATCTTGATGGCGCTGTGTGGCTTCAAGAGCTCGGTTCGATTGGGGGAGCTGAGGTTGGGGAGGGTAGGGAGAAAGGGTGTTCCGGCGAGTATGCATGCGTCGACGAAGATTTCATCCGTGATGCGTATGTTACCCGCGAATTTCTCCAAATCTGCCCTGCACTTCTCGCGCCTGGTATAGCGGAATTGTCGGTCCTCGAAGTCCCATGATGTGATGATCTTGTCGCAGTCGAAGAGGAGGATGTCGGATGTGCCCGAGATGGCGTGGACGTGTTGTGACTTTTCGAGGTATGCCAGCTATACAAGATTAGCTTGCGGTTGCTGGGCGTGGGGTGTGAGTTTGGAGTGTCTCTTCGTACCTGAGCCCAGGCACTGTATGGGGCCACTGTGAAGCGGATGTTGCGCTCGGTGAGTACAGCCTGCAATGCGCGAAAGAGGTCTTCTGGGGTAACGTAGGCTGTTGACTTGTAAGTGACATGGCTAACTAGTCCCCCAACCGCCCCCAGGCTTACTCGACTCTCCAAACTTGGCGACCGACGCCTCGGCCTGATGGCTGTCGTACAAGTTCCACGCATTGGCATTGACGGCAGCCTCATCCGTCTTCTGCCCAAAGGGGTTGTCTTGTTTCGTAATGTCCAGCCCGCTGAAGACAAACCACGGCTCAATGTCAAACTTGCGGAACGTGTCCAAATCCTCCTCGATGTGCTGGTTAAGGGCCAATGGCAGGCCTCCCAGCGCGGGCACGAGGGGCTCTTTGGCGCGACCATGGTTTAGGATGCGCTGGTTGAGGTAGTCGGCGGCCTCTACGCCTACGCGACAGCCACTGAGTTGCTCGAGGTCGCTCGTCTCGGCCAAGGTGGCCGTCCACTGCACAAAGTCACGAATCATGGTGAGCGTCGCTGGTTCGCTGTCTGGCCGCTAGAATGATACTCGGGTGAGAATAGTTGAATTAGCAAAGGGGAGGGGGGGGGGAGGGATAAAGATCCGAGTTGATTTGTTGTTTCTGTCTTTGGCATAAACGAGCGAGCTCCGCCAAATCAATGGCAAACTGAGCGCGCGCAACGTTTGGATGCGGGGAGACTATGGGGGTTAGTAGAGTTGTGAAATTGATGCCGCGGGCGGAAGCTCCCACACGCCAAGCATGTGATCCCTGTTGGGAGCCTGGCCCCCGCCTTTACCTGATGGGGCCACTAGCCTCAGGTACGCTATCAACTGTCGCTATCAACTGTCGCTGTCATTCTGTCACTCTCAATTGTCATCCATCGGATAGTTGGCCGTATCCTTTATCTCAAGTGGAGTTGAGTCCCTTCAACTCTGTCAATCACAGCAGAGATACCTATGCAAGACAAAAAAATCCATACGTTTAGGATCTCTTGATTCTACCAACTTGATCGTCTTCGCATTTGATCAACCAACCCCTCAGGCCAACATCAGTCATATCTAAACATGACTGAATCCGAAGAAACCCAAGCTCCAATCCCAGTCATTGACATCTCCAATCCAACCAAAGAAGTTGCACAACAGGTGCTTGATGCTGCCTCGACCCATGGCTTCCTCTACATCAAAAACGATGGCTCGACAATCGCAACAGAAGACATTGACAACATGTTCCATCTAGCAAGTAACCCCAACAAATTTACAAGCAAACCGCAGCTATCCATTCTAACCATCCACTAGTCCCGCGAGTTTTTCCAATCTCCCATCGAGCGAAAGCAAGAATTCGCAATTCACTCTGAAAAAGCAGGTGGCATAAACCGCGGCTGGGTCTCCATGCAGGGTGAATCGCTAGACCCAGATGGGCAAAAGGTATCTATCTACACATACATCACATCCCTCTCCCAACGTCCTGTCTTCTTCCAACAATTTCCTAAAAGAATTCCGTTATAATCAAATAAACGCATAAGAAATTAATCCAACCCAGGACCAAAAAGAAGCCTTCAACATCGCCCCACCCAACCCAACCCCCCAACCCCTCCCCTCCCCCCTCTCCAAAAACGCCCCCCTAATCTCCCGCTTCCAAAACACCTGCCAAACCCTCTGCACAACCCTCCTCGCCCTCCTCGCCCAAGCCCTAGAAATCCCCGACCAGGAATACTTCACCACACGCCACAACCAATCCCTCGGCCCATCAGGAACAATCTTCCGCCTCCTCTACTACCCCCCCTCCCTCCCATCCACCCAAAAATCCATCCGCGCAGGCGCCCACTCAGACTACGGCACCCTAACCCTCCTCTTCCGCCTCCCCGGCCAACCAGGCCTCGAACTCCTCACCCCCTCTCACACCTGGATCCCCGTGCCCGTGAACCCCTCCCCCTCCACCCTCCCCCACCCCCCGATCCTCGTCAATATTGGCGATTTACTCAGTTTCTGGACCCGCGGAATGCTCAAGAGTACGGTGCATCGGGTTGTGTTTGAGGGCGGCGAGGCGGCGCGGGAGAGATATAGTATGGCGTATTTTTGCCATCCGTTGGATGGGGTTGTGTTGGGGGGTTTGCCGAGTGGGGTCGTGGAGCGGTTTGGGGAGAGGGGGAGGGGGGAGTTGGAGGGGCAGAGGAGGAGGTTGGGGTTGGGGTTGGATGGGGAGGGGGAGGGGGAGGGGGAGGGTTTGACGGCGAAGATGCATTTGGAGAGGAGGTTGAAGGTTACGTATGGGATTTAGGGGGGGGATTGAATATCATGTATATGTGTATGTGATTGATTACCCAGAGTGTGAATCGACAACGCCGACGCTATATGCCTTTCTTTTTCTTCAAAACTCCGCTGTGCATCCAAAACAAACCAGCGCGCTCATTATACATCCATCCAACACGACTCCAATCATGCAATTCATCACCGCCTCCTCGTCCTAACACTCCTCCCCCCAACCTCTACCTCCTCATCCATAACCATCCCAATCCCCTGCACCACCACACTCTTCTCCTTAATCGTCCCGCCTAGCCTCTTAATCATAACCTCTCTCGCCTTGGCGGCCCCCGGCTCTTCCCACCCCAACCGCTGACTGGGCTCATACTCTTCCGCCAGCCCATCATCACCATCTTCTTCCTCCTCCTCCCCCTCACCATCCAGACAAATCTCACCATTAGAAGTCGCATTCGCGGAACTGGCTGCACTCTGGTTTGACCGCGTACTCGTCGCACGGCCCAACAGTCTTCTCCGTCGCCGCTGGCCGTCCGGCGCTTCAGCAGGCAGAGGCGCAGTCTTGCGGTTCGCACGTAACTGCGCCAAGATATCCGAATAATCCTTGTCGGCGGCTGAGACGTGCTTGGGCGGAATGTGCGGCTGTGGCGGAACGGAGGGTTCGGAAGGATCGAGGGAGTCGTCGGCAGTTGGGATCACGGGGTCTGGAGAAGGTTTTTGCGGGAGCTGTGATTTGGTTGTGGATGTGGTTGAAGTGCGTTGGTTTTTGGGGGCTGGGGCTGGGACGGCCCGGATCAGGGACTCTGCGGAAGAACTGCGTGCGCGCGCGGCGGATTTCAGCGAGGCGGAGGATGTGGAGGGGCGCCGGGGGGAGTTGGCGCTGATGTGTTGGAGGGGTAGGGATGCATGGCCGTCCAGATTGGGAAGTGTAGAATCGTCTTGTTGGTCAGGCGTCGACTTGTTGGAGGCGTCCGTAGATGTAGCATCAGCTGACGGCGCCAGCTCGAGAGTACGTGGTCTTCGTAACACTGGGGGTTTCGATACTATCTTCGCAGATTGTGGTTTGTTGTGGCGCGGTTTGCTGCTGCTATCCTCGAGACCGGCACCTACCGGCGCATCCATAGAGGTACGTGGTTTTAATTTTGCATCTCGAATCTGGGGAGTCGCACTGGTGTTGCATCGATAATCATCGTACGACTCCAAACGACAGTTACGTATACAATCCGACAACCATGCAGATGTCACAGCCGGGATCCGCTTCTCCGCTGCGAACTTGAGTTTTTGTGAGTTTGCTCCCGTGGAGTTGCAAACTATGACCGAAGTTTTTGCAGAAAGATGTTCGTCATAGACGGCACCTGTCAACGTTAGAGCCAATTACATTCATCGGATCAAGTTCTGTACCCAACAATGCAACTACTTTGGTCACATGGAGAAGTTCAATTCCGGCGAATCCAGTCGAGTTGACTGACAAATCCGAGAAACCTTGCGACGTCAGTGCAGCCAAAACGGGATCGACAGCGGAGCCAACTTACCAGAAACTTTAAGCTTTCCGAACGGTCGACTTAGCACATCATCGGCCGGGTCGACTAGGCGCTTGCCATATAGACAGCGTTCCACCCACCAGTTACTCACTATACTCATGAGTGATTTGGCGCGCTCGGCAATCGGCGTGTAGTCAACCTCCGCATCATGCGGTACTATCAGAAAGCCGCGTGATAATTCATCAGATGTTGCATTGTTGACATCACTGGTGGAGAGGACACGGGCTCCATGACTGTTCAGGTGCTGGCGTAAAATATCGGTCTGGCGGAATCGTCAGCCCTAGCGAGAGGATAACCTGGGTATGACTTACTTTCTCACTGTCAAAACCAAAGGGACACACGGTTCTTCCTTCAAATAACCCATTGGAAGAGCGTCCCTGTGCCAGCACGTCCGAGGGTGACGCAGGTGCATCTATGGGATTGGAATATAAAGTAGAGTCCTCGACAGTAGGCACGCCGCCTGCAACAGAGGCTGTTGTATGGGCATTTGAGTCACCCTGCTCAATCGTGCTGTGCTCCGTCCAATCATCCCCATCATCTTGCTCTCTTTCCATGCTCACTGCCGTAATCCCAGCCCACAATGCATCGCTCTGGTTCCCAAACTTGGTGCTCGCAGAGCGTCGTAGCTTGCGTCGGAAAGGATTCAGGGCTTGGCTTGGGTCTGGGTCCAGTGACCGTTTTCTGGAGACTGGTGTCGTCGACTGGCGGTCCCAGGCGCCTATGCCTCGTTCTTCAATGGGCAGAGTCGGATGGAAGAGAGTTTCGTCGAGTATCATGCCGCGCTCTAGACTCTGCTCAAACCACTCCAATGAGACCACTTTCATGTGCCAGTTCAGCGCATAATCGTACTTTTTGCCAGAGGGTGCGGCGGCGATGAGATGGGTGACGGCTTTGGTGAGGTCGCCATGGTACTCGCCCCCGTTGTTGTCCACCGTCTCCTGAATGTACCGTCGATGTTCCGCTGCCATGTGTCAGTCTTGCCAGGTCGAATGCGACACTTGCTCCCTACGGTTGTCAAAGCCAGTCAGGCAAATCTTCAGGCCAAACAGAGTTGGCAGGCGGTATTCCTGTTCCAGCGCAGCGACATCCACATGGTCATGTCCTTGCATCCAGACTTGTCGCAGCGCTTCCAGCCAGGCGGGTGAGAGCACCTTGACGTCTTCGCGAGACTTGGCGACATAGCGGTATTTGGCGCTGTCGGTGTTGCCGACGATGAGGTGGGTTACGTCGGAGGTGAGGTCGAGCATGATGGTCGCGCCCATTTGCGCGCCGATGGTGGCGAGTTGTGTCTAGATTGAAAGAGCGTCAGATCCAGAGACAGTGAACAGTGAAAGCAGAACATACACGCAGCTCATGGGCGATTGCGGTGCAGCAGAGCACCGCGCCGGCAAGGGGCAGCTGGCTTGTCCCTGTGTGTGTTGTGAGCATGCCATCAGCCATCATCACGATCACTATAGTCCCATGAGGCCATCAGACGTACCATAGCCTCGATCTGTTGTCGCGTCCATGGCCGTGGTTGGCGCACATGTGGTGTGTGTACTTTTGCCCTTTTGCCCAGCCGACCAAGCCAGAACGCGTCTTCGAGCTAAAGCCTCGCCTTGCCTCTTGTCTTTTCGCGGGCGCACGCGTTGCGGGGAACCTGGCCCCCGGCCTGGAGGGGGCGAAGTCACGTGTGTGCTGCGCCACACTGTCATCACGTGCTCAAGACCCCAACCTTCCCGTCATCCATCATGTTCCCAGTTCCAATGTAGCCAAGCCACAACAACAGCCTGTCCAACTTGGGAATAGGTGGCACACGACACGGCACCCTGCAACACTTGGGTCCTCGATGGGCGATCAGGAGGATCCTCTCCACGAGATCCACAGCCCACAACCCAAGATGCACGCCAGGGCAGAGATTTTCTTGTCGCCATGGTTCGTCCATGTTAGGTACACCGACCAATACTTTATATCGTCGTCAGTGTACTGTATGTCCCGGTTACCTACCGATGTACCGGAACTTGCTCGACTATTTCCCCGCCCGGCGCAGAATGAAGCAAACACGACGTACCTACTCGCGGCGGCGACTGATGGTCACAGATTCGGAGATATTGCACTTGGTAGCGGTAACCACATGGTCTCGAATCCTCCACGGTCTTGATGCGGTGAGCTGGCCATGACGCATTCCATATGTACAGCCATGAAAGTGCCTTGTTACTGTACGTGTGTACTTGGATAGGTATATAGTCCAGATTGAGCCGGCCCAGGGGCCGATCTTTGCGCAATTGGGGGGGCCCTCTATCATATTGGAGGTTTAGTCCAAACAAGCAAAGTAGCCACACTTGCTGCCATCTCGTGGGCTGGCCGCTGGTGTACCATCACAGTACTACTCACTACTGGCTGGCTGGCTGGCTGTGTAGGCTTATAGTAGGTGTGTAGAGTAAGCGGCCTGCAGTTCGGTCTGTCTGTAGAGTAAGCCCGCCAATGCTGCCAACGCCATGTGCCAACCGCATGCGAATGCCCAAGTACTCTACATGCAAGCTCCAACTGCCAACTGCCAACCAGTCCATGTGTTTCCTTCTCTGGTGCGTGCATGCTTTAGACTTGGGCTGCATTGTCGCGGAGAAACAGGAAATAATACTCTTAGTAGCCAGGAAGGGGTGGATCAATGATCATACCCCTACTGCCACTGGGGACTGCGCCAGGATACTTGGATGGACCGTCTTGCAAATCAATCTCATCAGGGTGCGCGGCCAGGCGTGTGTGTGTGTGTGTATGTGCCCATGTACATAGTTGGACCGGTAGTATGATGTGTGTGCGCAAGCACCCAGGCGCAGGCCGACTTGGCCTCCCCAAGTCCTGGAATTAATCAATCTCAGGTCTGGGCTCTCAATGCTCACCCTCACCACCCTCATCTCCTCTTCTGTCCTTGCTGAGTCCTGCCTGAGCTCGTCGCCGTCTTCCAAGGGTTAGCGCTGGTTGCGTTGACTGCTTTCCGACCAAGTTCGAGGGCTAGCTCATGCTCACCATGGGCAACCAGGGCGGCCTATAGGCTCAAAGCCATCATCGCCCTTTTCGCTCTCGCTCTCGCTCTCTTTTGTCTTTCTGACGATGCACACGAGGCTCAGTCGATCACAGCAGCTTGCCGAGGATGCCGGAGTGGCTTGCTAGTCTGCAACGGGCCTGGAACCATCGGCCCTGCAAAGACTGTCGACGTCTTGGACAGCAAAGCCTTTGGGAAGGGCTGGCGGTGATGTAATGCATCCGACCCTCCGCTCGACGTCGACTACTCTACGCACGACTCTTTATTACACACGCTTAGAAGATGACTATATCCGCCGTCGAGAGATTTTTGGCCGAAAATCTTCCTTTGATACACCGCAGACTGCACCCACTCTCTCTCTCCCCCCCCCCGCCTCCCCCGTCCCCCTCGAGCCACACAGTCACACACACACACACACACACACACACATACACACCTTCTTGACGCACACATTACTTATTGCACTTGTTAACTCGCCTGATCGTCGCCCGTCCCCGCAGCTGCGAATCCATTTCGGGCAATTTTCTTCACCTCACCTTTCTGGATATCCGTTTGCTCGCTGCTCAACTGCTCGCCGCTCACTGCACTGCACTGCACTGCACTCCACCCCACTCCCCACCCAGCTTCACTTCTCCGCGTCATCCGCCGAGCGCCCTGGTCAGGCTGGTACTGTACCTTGGACCAACTGTGTGCGCCCTGGCCTAGAGTAGTCTGACTGCGAACTTGCACCATGCCTGCTTGCTAGCTTGGGCACACGTCAAAACACCCGTGGTCCCTGCGATTCGCCGGATAACCGTCCTGACAGCCCTCCTCACCCAAGGCCAACGCAGATTCCCCACAGGCTGCCACAGCAGGGGATTCCCGCACGCTTCCGTCACATCGGCCTCTTAGTCGCTCCACTTGAAGCACTTCCCCCCCATACCGCTGCTCTCGTCGCTGATTGCGCTTCATCTTTGCATTCGCATGCCCGCCCACCAGGTCTTATTAGCTCCTCCTATCGCGTGAGTCCCTGTCTCATTTACCTCACCGCGTTTGGGCCCTTTGTCTTGCAAGGCTTCCACCTGCGCTGCTCCTTTGCCAATTCTGGAACACACCTGGGGTATGGTTATGTTACCTTTGCAAGGTTGCCCTTTGTACTCCTCCCATGACTGTAGAGAGTCGCACAAGAAACTATAACTTGCGTTCCACTTCCTCTCGCCCTGTTATAACTCGTTGCCCGCCTCCACTTCATGCCTTGACATCACCGCCGCTCAACGTCGTGTCTTTGAACGCTGCTAATACCACTCATCGCCATGACAGAATACCGCACGGTCTACTCTGACCGCGGCCGTTTACGCTACGTGCCTGACCACCTCAAGGACCCTACCCGCTCCAATCGAGGCATCTTTCAAGCACGCAATCGACGACCGCACCGCATTCACATCGCACACGTCGGACCCGACCCGACTCTATATCGTTGTCAAAAGCGGCAGACGACCAGCAAGTCGTACTTCACCGAAAAGCTGGCGACCCCACGCGACAGCGCGAAACGTTTCCTTCGTTCCTTCATCGACTCCCGTTTCTCTCCCAATCAAGATCTCCCCGCCACAGTCACGCCGCGATCGTCCACGAGCAGTAGCAACCGAAACTCAATCGCCTCAGTCTTGTTTGAACGGGACCCTGGCGAAATGAGATCCAGTCAGAGGAACTCTGTCGGTGCAATAGGAGCAGTAAGCGTCATTGGCAATACTCTGGCTGCAGCAGCAATCCCCCGGCCGCCAGCCGTAGAACCGACTTGGTCCTCCGGCCGAACTTCGACCAAAAGTACGATGACCAGTGTCAAGAGCATGCCTGAGGAGAAGCCAGTGGCTTCGGGGGGCGGCGTCAGCGTCAACATTCAACTCACTGAACCTGTTTTGTTCTTGAGGGGATTTGAACAAGCCGAGTATGCTGAGCGAAATACTGCTATGTTACGGGGATCCTTGGTCTTGAAGATTGCCAAACCCTCGAAACTCAAGGCAGTCACGCTGAAGTTCCGTGGAAAAGCGACGACGAAATGGCCAGAAGGTATCCCACCGAAAAAGGTCGATTTTGAGGAGGTGGACATCTTGATGAGCCACACATGGCCATTCTTCAACTCGCAATTCCCGACAGCCGAGTATGGCACTGGCGCAGATTGCGTAGAACTCTGCAAGAACAATAGCAACATCACCAACTCGCCAAACAACTCATCTCTGAACTTGACCTCGAGAGAAGTGAAGCGATTGTCATTACAGGTCAACCAATCACGCAGTTTCGGCAAGGGTGAAACCCCATCCGGAGGACCTTCAGTAGCACAGAAGGGATACAGAACCTTCGACGCGGGCGAGTACATGTACAACTTCGAACTACCTCTTGATAGTCATCTTCCGGAAACTATTGATGTAGACCTCGGTTCTGTCAAGTACGAACTCGAAGCCATCGTGGAACGCGCTGGAGCTTTCCGCACAAACTTGGTCGGCACCAAAGAAGTTCAACTCATTCGTGCACCTTCAGAAGGCTCTCTGGAGCAAGTGGAGCCCATAGCAATCAGCAGAAGCTGGGAGGATCAGCTACACTACGATATCGTGATTTCAGGCAAATCGTTTCCGCTCGGTGCACAGGTTCCCATCGCTTTCAAGCTGACGCCGCTTGCCAAGGTCCAATGTCATCGGATCAAGGTCTTCGTCACAGAGAATGTTGAATACTTTTGCAATAACAAGCGAGTGCATCGTATGGAACCTGTCCGCAAAGTGCAGCTCTTTGAAAAACGAGCAGATAGCCCGCCCACAAGTACGTTCCCTGGTAGCACGATGAGAATCGTATCTGGCGGCGGAGTGCCTTACGACCAGAGAGCTGCGGCATCCCGAGGCGAGGACGTGCAGGTGGCAGATCCCACCAATCTGCTGGGTGACCTTGGTGGTGACGACAACATCGGTCCCACGGAAATGGAATTTAATGTGCAGCTGCCAAGCTGTCACAACATGAAAGACAAAGACAAGCAATCAAGATTGCACTTTGACACAACGTACCAAAATATCCAAGTGCATCACTGGATCAAGGTATGTTTGAGCAATCCATGAGATTGCAACCCAATTAACATTTCGCAGCTTGTCATGCGCCTTTCGAGACCTGACGCCGTCGATTCCACCAAGAGGAGGCATTTTGAGATTTCCATTGACTCACCTTTCCACATTCTTTCGTGTCAAGCGACCCAGGCAAACACAGCGCTACCCGCATACTCGTCGCCTGAACCAGCGATGAGCAGGACGCTAATACCCGACTGCGGGTGTCCAAATGCACCGGCTCGACGCGCGTCACCTACCGGTTTTGTGCCCACACTAAGCTCCTTGAGCCGCTCAAGAGGCAATTCAGATGCGACAATCGCGACACCTGCTCTTGCGCGCCCGCAAGCAGCGCACATTGGAGGGCCGACCGACACCGCTGTACAACGACCCATTCACCTCTTGCGAGTACCCTCCTTCAACCCTCCGGCCTTCTCAGACGAGGAGCCCCCACCACCTCTAGAGACACCACCCCCGCTCTACGAAACGATTGCATCCCCGACAAACGGACTTGCAGATTACTTCTCCCGCTTATCCGCCTACGATGACGACAGCGATCTCGAGCGCAACGACCGTGGCCGTGTCGAGATACCCTTGACACCGGGCGGTCGTACAGCAAGAAGCATGGACGAGCGACGAACATGGTTACCCGTTGGTCATTGAGACTTCCATGACTCGCGCCTCGCACTTATGACGACATCATTACCATGGCCACCTTGATGTTTGCTATTGTACATTTTCTTCTTCTTCAAATCCTTCCTCGCATCGATTCCCCACACACATACACATGAACATTTTTGACGTTTTCTTTTCAAGCGGGTCATGGGATGTGGAGTGAAGGTGCATTGTTTTTTCAGATACCTCTTCCATACGGTTCCATCATCGATCGCATCACATTTTCGTTTTCTTGTTGTTGTTTGTCCAGCCGGGGGTAAGATCTATACAGGACACAGGCCAAGCTCATCCCTATTCAACCCAGTTTCGCTCGTATTTCGGCCGGCCAGGAATCTCGCGCACCCCCTCCCGGCCTTTTCTTTTGTCCAAAAATGGCGCATGCGTTTGTGTATGTAGTGCGTTGAAGGGATGATTACGAGCACCGTTGCATACCACCAAAGTTTTTTTCTTGTCTTCTCAACGATTACTTTACACCTACAGGCTACATACCTAGAGCGAAGGGGTTCCAGGGCGTTGGATGACCCGTGATACCGGATTTTTTTTTCTGTGGCATGCTGCTGCTTTGGCACCATGGGCTTTTCTTTGCTTTGATGCCTAGTTGGTACATACAATGGACCTTTGATTTTTTCTAAAGGGAACATCATTCATATATTTGACGTATTTATCGCGTGCACACGTGACGTGACGTGACGTGACGTGACGTGCTTTTTCACTGTTGACACAAACTTCTCTCCTGTCCTCCTCGCCCACCACATTCACGAAGAAAATGATCAAAAAAGCCCCTCAGTGTCGCTGTCGCGTGCTTCATTTTCCACAAGACCTTTCGTGTATGTCGCTTACACGCACAGGATATCCCCCTCCCCTTCCCCCCCCTTGTTTTGAAACCGCATCCCAACGGTCAGGGTTCAGGGGTTTGGGTATCTGGCATGTGGCCGTGCTGGCATGGTTTGGGGTGGTTGTTTTTTTTAAGTTCCGGGGGAAGAGTTGGTTGGCGAGTATGTATGTAGGTACGGCAGGTATTATGGTGAGCTAATGGGGATGCGGGATAGTTTGGTAAGGGGGGTTTGGTTGGCTGGAGGGGATGGGATGGGATGGGATGGGATAGTATTAAATGAGATACGATGAGATACGATATTTCGATTATGCTTCCACCCCCTCATACACACCCATCCATCTCCTTTCCTATCCAACAACCCCCTTTACCACCCACCAAACCAAACCAAACCAAACCCACAGCACACACAACCAAACAACCAAACCCAGTTTCACCACTCCCATCGATGACGCGATCCGCATTCCCGCTCGACCCACGGCGTTGTTGTTTACCGCTGTCTGGCTCGGGATGAACCTTGGGGAAATAGCGGCCTGGTCTCTAACTTTAGCTGCGATACCCCTACTGTAGTGTGTATACAACAACAACAACAATAATAGCCGTACCCAGACTTGACCAGACTTGGCCAGATCTGACACCAGCGCTATCCTCCACCACGCCGGACACCTACCTACGCAGCGTGCATTACCACCCAGCGGTGTCGGCATCAGCGTCGCCTCATTTCAGCCAGGTACGGTAGGGGTCAAGGTGGAAAAGTTGCGGTGATGCCTGAGGAGGCAGCGAGGCGGTGCGGTTGACGAGGTGATACGACGGTGCCGATGTGGAGATTTATTTCCTTCTTCTTCCCGTGTCGCTGGCGGTGTGTTGGGCAGGGTGGGGTCGGGCTGGGCTGGTAGGTTGGGGTTGTGGTGTCAGCCTCATTTTTCTTGGTGGGTTTGGGGGGATCGTCTTGGGTGAGATGGGAGGGGATGGGGATGATGAGATCTGGTGAGGGGCACGTGCATGGGATGTACTGGTATGAGTAGGAGTAACAGTACGTACAATGTGTTACCGGTACGAGGCTTAGGGACATATTCGTGCTTGTCTAGGTGTCGTGATGATCTTCTTCTGGTTAGATGGATACAAGTATTGTGTGTGCGTGCATCGAGAGAGAGCTGGGATAGGTATGGTGCGGAGTGCAAGAGTCAGTGGGGGGTTGGTTTGTGGTGCATTTGTTCAAGTGTGTTGAGATTGTTTTCTGCTTGTTTTCTGCTTTGGGACTTTGGCGCTATCGTGGGGTTTGGTTATGGGTTTGGCTGCGGTTTCGTGTGAGGTGGTGTTTTACCCCACCTGCACCTGCACCTGCACCTGCACCTGCACCCTTGCCCACGCCAGCCAGGGAAAAGAGGTGAGAGGTGATCGTGATCATCCATGATGGACTGCGTCTTTTTAACATTCTCCTCTCTTGTCATTTGACTCGACTCCACCTTGTCCTCCAACGCGTACGTTATCGTCTCCGGGCAGCAGCGGTTCCGATTGTACTCGTGACTCTACCTGCCTATACCATAGGCAGTAGGTATTCGTATATGGTACACTCGGATGAGTCCAAAACCTTTGCGATGCATCCATGCGTGCACCTACATGTGCGCCCCCCCTCCCCACGATAATGACAATGCGAAATGTGTGGCGGTCATGTGGCCAAACCAGTGCAGCGTGGTGTCTTTGTCAGATAGGTACGGTAAGATGGAGAATCCGCATCTTGCAATGGACCCACGCCAATGGACAAGACATTGCCCCGCCTTTGACGGGCTCCCAAGAGCAAAGTTGAATGCACATGTTGACTAC
Organism: Plenodomus lingam; assembly: GCF_022343315.1. Lineage (NCBI taxonomy): Eukaryota > Fungi > Ascomycota > Dothideomycetes > Pleosporales > Leptosphaeriaceae > Plenodomus > Plenodomus lingam. Next base: position 346,308 of record NW_027093939.1, read on the forward strand.
CCATCTGGGGCCTCGTGGCATTTGTCTGCGAAACCTTTGTTGGCTGGCGCGGCAGAGGAGGTGGGAGCCTGCCCGAGAGTGCACAGCATTCCCTTGGTTTCTCTCCAATCGGGGTCCAGCTGTCTCCGCGCGCCCTCATGTCCTGTGTGTACTCCTACCGGTACCTACTCTAGAGTAATGTCTTTCTTCTCAGGCCTCAGCCCAAAGGGCCCAAAAACAACAGTTGCAGACAGGGTGCTCTCCAGTCTACATCCTATCTACTCCTAGTACTCCTACAGCGCAACAGACGGTAGTCGCCCACGGGGCGAAACATGTCGGCTTCGGGCTGCAAAGACCGTTTGAACTCAACGGTGGCGTGGAGACTACCGGTACTTCAAGAGTAGCTCTGATATGCGTAAGCCAAGCCCTTCCAAGCCGCTTATCTCTTCCCGCCCATCTCTTGCGACTTTCACGCCCCATTGCCCGCCAGCATCTGCCCACGAGCAGAGCTGCTGAGCTGGCTGCAACTTGCTCTGCCTAACTACAGAACGTCGGCGCGGCCAATCAATTGTCTGGCCTAGATCTCTCTTCCGATCCCAACACCAAGACGGCAACGACGTCCGGCTATAAGCAACCGTTGATGGGCCTCAGCTGCCATTCGATTGCGCCCGTCGAAACCTCGCGCTTTCCAAGCTTTTGCAGAGCCTGCGCCCAGCACAAACAAAGTCGTCAGGTAAGCTCCATCCTTTCTGCACAAGATGCTGCTCGGCATCGCTTGATATCTCGCAACTCTCTCCAATCCACCACGGCTCTAAACCGCCAGCTTTAGACAATTCCCCCCCTTCTACCGTACCCGCATCGCCTTTTCCGCCAACATCTACCTCTCCATCCTTGTTACAACACAGCATCAGCCACATAGGGCACACTGGGAGCGGCGACTGGGCGCATCCGACTATACATGCATCAAAGTCTGGCTCGATCTTTCTCCTCCTGCGGCCGACATTCCAGACAGCGCGATCCCGACGCCTCTGTCCTGCCTACCTAGCGTGCATTCGCTACCAAGACCACCGCTCCGACTGACTGAACACGTACCGAACTAGATTGCGAAATATTCTTTTGTCGGATCAGAATTGCCGTATAAGCTTTTCGACAAGCTTGCAGGATTCCAGCCTGCTTAGGAGATCCCCACACACACCACAGGGATCCAACACCAATCACAATGGCCTGGGACCACCTCTCCATCACCAAGCCCCATCTGGTGTACATCATCTTGGGCGGCTTCACCAGTCTGTTCATGTTGTGTTCCTCTGTCATCAAGGAGCGTCTGTACATTGGTGAAGCCACGGTTGCGACTCTTTGCGGCATCATTTTCGGTCCCCATGCCGCCAATCTCATAGATCCAGGAACATGGGGCAACGTCGATTTGATCACTCTGGAATTCTCGCGCATCGTCTTGGTCGTGCAATGTTTTGCTGTTGGCGTTGAATTGCCGAGGGCGTACATGGAGAAGCATTGGAAGTCGGTGACACTGCTGCTCATCCCGGTCATGACGTTTGGCTGGCTGATTACCAGCCTGTTCATCTGGGGTCTCTTTAATTCGCATCTCAACTGGCTAGATAGTCTGTGTATCGCGGCCTGTGTCACCGCTACCGACCCAGTCTTGGCCTCCTCTGTGGTTGGTAAAGGTAAATTCGCCAAGCGTGTTCCCAAGCATTTGCGAGATCTTTTGTCCGCCGAATCTGGATGCAACGATGGCATGGCCTTTCCCTTTGTCTACCTGGCAGTTTACCTCATTCGCTACCGTCCGGATGCCTCCAAGGTCGCCTACCACTGGATCTGCTACACCGTTCTTTACGAGTGTCTGTTTGGTGCTGTCTACGGAGTCGTCATTGGATACGCAGCTCGTCGTGCTATTCGCTACGCTCACGAGAAGGACCTTATAGATCGCGAGAGTTTTCTTGTGTTTTACTTTGTCCTCGCACTTTGGTGTGCCGGATCCGGTTCGCTGCTCGGTCTGGACGACTTACTCGTAGGATTCGCCTGCGGCGTCGGCTTTTCCAACGACGGATGGTTCTTGGAGAAGACGGAGGAATCCCATGTGTCCAACGTCATCGATTTGCTCATCAATTTGGCATTTTTTGTTTACTTTGGGGCCATCATCCCGTGGAACCAGTTCAACTCACCCGAGATCATTGGCCTTTCCCCATGGCGTCTGGTGGTTCTGGGTCTCCTGGTTCTCTTCTTCCGACGTCTACCGATCATGCTTATGCTCAAACCCGTCATTCCAGACATCAAGACGTGGCGCGAGGCATCCTTTGCTGGCCACTTTGGGCCCATCGGCGTTGGTGGCTTGTTTGTGGCTATTCTTGCACGGGCTGAACTGGAAACCGAGACGACGACGCCTTTGGCTGTACTGCCTCCCGAGGGCTTCGAGCACCTCAATATCATCGAAATGATCTGGCCGATTACCTGCTTTTTGGTCATTGTCAGTATCCTGGTACATGGCAGTAGTATTGCAGTCTTCACCCTTGGCAAGCGTATCAATACTCTGACCATTTCCATGTCATACACACAAGCCAACGAGGATGGACCTGGCTGGATGGACCGTCTACCGAGGATTCAATCCCGATCGAGATCGTCCATGGGTCGACGCGGCTCTGAAACCTCTTTGGACGAAAAGTCGGAAGGTCCTGCTGGAAATGGATTCGCAGGTGGGTTCCTGCGACGCCAAAAGGAGGAGGATAGTGCAAGTCGCTCCAACTCTCGTTCCAACTCTCGGGGCCCCGGAACTCGACGAAGACGCTGGGATGCTGGGCGAGGTCCTGGTGGACCCATCTCTCAGTCTGCCATTGGGCCTATTGCTAGGCTTGACTTGGAAAAGGGAGAAGCCACACCTACAGATGGCAACGATGCGTTCGGTGATGCCATGGCGGTTTCTACTAGTGATAGTTCCTCCAACGGTAAAGAGAAGATGAAGCAGCTTCCAGAGAAAGAGGGTGAGATTTTCCAAGAAGGCAACAATACTGTCATCGAGGATGAAGAAGGCAATGTGTTGGGTGTCAGAGATAGTCACGGGGAACACGGCGCGCAAAGGAGGCAGCACGACGGTGAGAGAGCAATGGAACTCCTCAGAGAAGAAGACGTACAGCACGGTGTTGCACAAAAGGAACATGGTAGCCCGCTCGAGGAAGCTCCAGGCAAGATTGAGACTGCCGTCGAGCATCCTCACAAAACTTGGCGGAAACGCATGCAAAGTTTCTCTGGCCATCACCACAACGATGGCGAGGAGAAGCAGGCCTCGAAGTCCAAGCAGCCCGAGCAAAAGCGTGGACCAGCTCTCGCGTATCAATTTGGTAACACCATTATTGTAGAAGACGAGGACGGCGAGGTAATCAAGAAGTACGACATTCCAAGCGCGCCAAAGGCTGGTAAAGATGGACGTCCGACAGCTCAGCGTGGGCAGTCGATGGTTGAGACTTCGAGCCGTGCCATTCAGAGTCTGAAACGGATGGGAACACACATGGGTGTGCCGCAACATACTGATGCAGGACCTTCCGGTACCGGGGCTACTGAGAGCAAGAAGAAGAAGAAGCCGGAAGAAGAGGAAGATGACGATCGCCTTCGCTTCACGGTCACGGCTGGTGGGCGCCGGATGAGCAAACTGGAATTCATCCAGCAAATGGCCCAGATGAATCCCAAGGACCGCGCCAAATTCGTCCAAAGCAGCAACGCGCCCGAGGCTGTCAAGACGGCCGCACAGGAAGATGCAAAGGATCTCACTGACGCTCAGCGCCGCGGTGCAGCTTCAAAAGCCAATGTTCCCCCAATTGTCGGCGAAGAAGGCCAGGCCGAGATTCAAAAGATTGAATCGCCAGCCGCAGAACGCGAAGGCCGTACCCGAGGTCCCGAAGGGCTGACATTGGTCGACAGCAATAACGAGGATGTACCATTCCACTCTGTCCGTCAAGATCTTGCAGATTACTCCATGGGCGGGAACGGAGAAACTGCAGCAGCGCGTCGCCGCCGTCTTGCCTCTCAACACTCGTCCTCCACACAAGTCGGCTCCCGAAAAGAAAACGCAGCAGATCAATCCTCTGACGAAGAAACGCCTGCAGAGCGACGCCGCCGTCTCGCAGCTCTCCAAGGATCCTCATCCCCCCCGCCACCAACCAGCTCCGAGCGCCGCCCCGTCTCTCCCAAGGCCCCAGACGACAACGCTTTTGAGGGAGAAACTGCGGCAGAACGTCGCCGCCGGCTCGGCGCCCTAGGCGTAGGTGGCCAACAAACACCGGAATCAGATTCCGAGGACGAGGAGACGGGCGATCCCCTTGAGACGGGACGTGGGACCCATGACGCAAAGGCAAAGACAAAAGGGCCGCTTTCTCCGCCCCGTACACCGGGTATTCGGTTTGCGGAGCAGCCGCGCGTGCCGACGAAGGATGAGCGCGCAAAGGAGGATGCAAGGGAGAAGGAGGGAAAGGAGGGCAAGTCTGGTTTGAGTAAGTTGATTCGACGGAAGTAGTAAAGGGAATGGGCAGACATGTACTGGGGTACGTTTTGGGGGCTGAGTTGTTGTGCATGATTTCTTTGCGGCATCGAACTGGCGTTCTTTTGTGGGGAGACAGATCTTGTGTTGTTTATGAGATGAGCATGGGCGATATGTGAGGATGATGAATTGCTGATTTTGATGAGGTGGACGTGGGTATCATATGGACACTGCATACTGCATATAATGAGGCGAGTATAGAGGACGATTAGATCGAGGCAGACGTCGATTGTATCCACCAAAGTCATGATAATAGAGACAGGACATGCATAGTTCCTTTCATTCCATCAATTTACACCAAACACTATGTCCAGTTTCCTTTTCCCCCTCCCCCAACCATTGGATCAAAACCCCTCACCCCCTCCAAACAACCTCCAGCACACACATGAAACTCAACGGATCCGCCTCAACCCTCACAACCTCGAACCGAGCATCCGCCTGCCTAAAGATTTCCTTCCACGCCTGCACAGGCCTCTCCTTGGCGTTAAACAGCGCCATCATGCGCAGATCCGTCGCCGTGCCAAACCCACGCATACTGCGCGGCAAATCCTCACCCTCGACGGGATCCTGCTTACCCACATAATCGATAAACAGGACGCGCGCACCGGGCTTGAGCGCCGGGACGAGGGCACGCAGGATAGCGACGGATTCGGCGTCGGGCCAGTCATGCAGGATCCATTTGAGCATGTAGATGTCCGCAACGACGGGCTGGGTATCAAAGAGGTTGTGAGTTTGAAAACGGACGCGATTGCGAAGGTCGGCTGGGAATTCGCGGGCAAAGACGGGGGCGACTTGGGGGAGATCCTGGACGACGATGTTGAGGTTTGGAAAGGTGCGGGCGAGGACAGCGTCGTCGTGGCCGGCGGAGCCGCCGAGGTCGACGACGGAGACGGTGGGGCCTTGGGAGGCCCAGTCGAGGGCGTCGAGGACGAGGGATTCGGTGTGGAAGAGGTCTTTGATGTAGGCCATGAATTTGACAAAGTTGCGTTGACGCCAGCCCTTTTGTGCGCCGACCCCGTCGTTTTCAATCAGGTCCCAGCTGTTGGCGTAGTCGCCCCAGATGCCGCCGGAGTGGCAGAGTTTGAAGGCGGTTTGCGTCATGTCGGTTGTGAGGGTTTGCTTTCCCTGGCTGAAGCGGCGGAGGGCTTCGGGGAGTTTGAACATTGGGGGACCGGTTTCGTCGAGGACCATTTGGACGAGGGCGGAGAGGCCGGTGTCTTTGGCGAGGGCGGCGGAGCGCGAGGTGTGGATTACGGAGGTGGAGGTTGGTGTGGGTTTGGCGAAGAAGCGCATGGTGACTGCGTGGTCGAGGACGCGGTGGACGACTTCGACGGGGAGGTTGGTGTGTTTTGCGACTTCTTCAAAGGTGGCGGATCCGTTTACTGGGACGGCGTGCCAGAAGTCGAATTGGTTGAGGATGTTGAGGCAGGAGGCATCTGGGATGGCCATGTGTACGTAGTTGTAGACACTTTCGCTCGGTCCTTGGGATAGGATCCACATGTCCTTGAGCGCGTCTTCGAGCAACTGGCGGTTCATGAAGAAGCCGTCGGGATAGGTTTCGTATTTGATGGGACTGTCTGCTTCCAAGCTGACTGGAGGTACTTTGGCAGCTTCAAGCTGTTTGGTCATTTTGGCCGCCAGCTCGCTGATTTGCGCAGCGAGGCTGTTGAGCGTTGCAATCTCTTTCTCAGCTATAGAACCCATCTTGACTGCTGTGGCAACGTTACCCAACGACCAGAAAGAAGGCACTGAAGTGGAGCGAGAGAGAGACGAGGGGAAACAAGAGTCACATATACTCATCCCCTTCAGCCCTCCCACTCCACCCATGATCCTTCCTCCGGCTCAGACCGAGCCATCCGTCATCGGAACCGCCAATTCGTCCAAACCCGCGTTAGAAACTTTGAAGCGATACAGTCGGCGCTGCTACGCGATCCCACATGATGTGCCCCAACGTCGGTGGAGCATCCTGATTGGATACCGCAAAAGCCTTGAGTAGATTATCTTATCAATCGCATCGCATCTGATAAGATTCTTCCTTGCTCTTTGCCTGGGCGCCAAGGGGGGTGGGAGTAATCAACTGCCCGTTTTGGTGCTGGTTTGCTGATGGTGTCATGCTAACGGAGGGACAGAAGAAATACGAGAATGGGCGGATCGATCTGGAGGGGCTACATCGCATCATGGTACCTACCGGTATGTGATGCCAGTGATGCCATTGTGTGAAAACGTGAACAGGGGTCAGCAGTGGATTTGCATCGTAAGAAGAACTAGCAAGACAGTCTGGCAACTGTAAACCCAAACCCAAAGCTGTTGTCGAATCCGTCCACAAAATCACTTCCTCACACGTCAAAGGGACGCGAGCATGGCGGGGCTGAATGTGATGGGCTGAACGTGATGGGCTGCCGGGATTATCTCGGTCCACCGAACTTTCCAACTACCGTACCGGTACCCTTCCTATGGGGCCTCGCCGCCTTGCTTCCAGCATCAAATGGCCTTTGGCGACCATTACTCACCTGTATAACGTCACAATAAGCAATTTGTGACGAGGTTCTGGCGCCGTAGGTTCTACGAATCTGTCAGTGTTCTCGCACCTGAGAAAAGGCCAAGCATGGCATAGGCAATAGTCTTCGAGCGATGTAAGCAGTCTTTTGCGTTGGCGGAAACTGTTGGCTCCTGTCTTTTTGTTTTCTTTCTTTAATGGAACTACATGTTTTTGATATTTTCTTCGATTTCTAGTCAAAGATGAGTCTAAAAGTATTTCAAGCAAGCGTGTAAGTACTAGATGAATGAGTTCCAATTCCTTGGTATGGTGCAGAGTCTTTATAACCCCACAGACATGAGGGGAGTCGACCATATGCGGAGGCTGAACACTTGGTCTTGGCTGCACACACATGTCGTGCGGATCACACAATCAGGAGAAAAAAAAAGAACATAGACCTCGACCATATATTCAATATCTTCCTATCTAGCTGCTATGACATCGGAGACGCTACACATGAGTGGACTGCGTTATGCTAGGTAGAACCTGAGCCACCTACGCTTTCTCATGACGCAGAAGGACAGTACATTTTGGTTCTCGGAATCTGTCATCTCTTTGTGTCATGATTGTGAGTAGGACCACACCCCATCTATATGACTGTATCTTCAATTACTGCTACCAGTGACTCTGAAGAGTGCCTATATAAAGGGCAGGCAAAGGCTACGGTAGGAGTTTCCATATACTGCTCTTCTTCTACTATACTACATTCCGTGATATACCAAATCTTTATCCCAGAAAAATCTGCCGACATGTCCTCCTCCGAATCCTTCATCGACGAACCTAAAGCTCTCCAACGCCACCTCGAAAAACGTCTCCGTAATTTCAAAGTCATGGAGGAATCCAAAATCGAGGAATTGGCCAAGATTCTGACATTCTGCATTTCTGTCATGTGCAAACACAAAATGCGAAAAACGAAAGAGCCGATGGTCGTCAAGAACTTGAAATTCAGGTGGACGAAAGGAAAGAACCACAATAAAATCGAGGACAGTCAACCCAGTACAGAGCCTTGGCACTCTCTGATTTTGGTGGAGAAACTCCCAAATATTTCCCTCGGTTGCGGAAGCATATTGTTGGATCAGAGGGAGATTTTGTTAAGGGGCCCATTGGTGAAGGGGCAAATGGAGGCAATAGATGGATTCAGACATGACATGAAGCGCTACCTGTGCGAATTAAAGGAATGGCAAATGACAAGGGAAAGTGTAAAGCAGCTAAGGACAGAACTGCTCGATGAGTCGTATGCTGCGGACGGAGAGGAGGGTAGTACGAGCGATGAATCGGACGATGATACCGACGTGGAGGATGATGTGATGGATTTTGAATTCAAAGGCTTATTTGCATGATAGAATGATAGAATCAAGATACTCCACAGTCTCGATCCATTACAGCGACAGCCAAGCATGCGTGTGCAGAGGTCGACGGGACGGTACGCCTAAAGAGAAGTCGTCTCATCAAAAGCGGGTCTCGTGTCTTGTGATAGGCTCGCTCGTAAATACACGTGACTGTAGGAGGTGGCCTCGACCGCATACACCTTGCTAAGCCTCGTACCTTGCCAACTTCGTTCTGTACCTTTATCAAGGACATCTCCCTGGCAAAATCATCATGTACATCCTCATCTCTGGAACGAAGCTGGCTGCTGAAGCACAATGGTATTGGCTGATGGGGCTCTATCTCGCGGGCAGACACGCAGGCGTACGCCCAAAGTGAAGACGGGCTGCAAGACGTGCAAGTACGTAGAACGCGTTATTGGTCTACAATTGGTCGGAATATCTTGATAATAACATCCATCTGACAGGATAAGACATGTCAAATGTGACGAAACGAAACCAAACTGTAACAGGTAGACAGTCTATCATTTGAATGTATTAATCAATTGACTTTGCTGACTTGCTTAGGTGCTCTAGTACTGGCCGCAATTGCGATGGTTATGCACCAATAAAAGAAGACTTCAAAATCCAGATCTGGAGCCATGCCCACACGCCTGGTCCTTACAACGCCACCAGAGCTTTTGCCGACTTTGGCGACAACGTTCGTTATCTTGAATTCTACCATCGCTGTGCCAGACGCTCGCTCTCCAGCCATTTTGACAATGATTTTTGGTCCAAGATTGTCCTTCAAATGGCTCACTCGGAATCTGCCGTACGCCATGCACTGGTCGCTCTCGGTTTCCTCTGTCAGTCCGAGCACGGCAGCATGAAGCATGCTCGGGCCAAGTTCGCAGTCGACGAGGACTACAGATTCGTTCTGTCGCAGTATAACAAGGCAGTCAGAGCACTGGTCTCGCGAATGACGGACACTGCCCATTCGTGTGAAGTCGCACTGGTGACCTGTTTACTCTTCGTTTGCATGGAATATCTACGGGGTAACTACCACACAGCTTTCACGCACATGAAGAATGGTCTAGGTATCATCACGGAGAGACAGGAAGAAAATGCGACTGCAACTAAGAAATCTTTACCAAGTACGACGATGATCGATGAGAACACTCAAATTACCAAAAGTAGTCGCTTTACCGATCCTATGCCACTGGAGTATCTGAAACGCGATTACATTGCAGCACCACACCCTGTGGCTTTCCACAAATTCCCCAGACCAACGCCCAATTCGACATCTGTCGTGGAAAATACACTTGTACCCATATTCATCCGCGGGATAGCATCAGCATTAACGTATGGCGTAACTACAACTGACAGCTTGGACGTGCTGTCGCTGATGCCATCGCTACTCCATCAAAAATCGTTTGCAGACCTGAACGAAGCACATCAGGCCTGCTACGAGTTACGAAACTCAGCGATACTCCACTTGCGCACAACCGGTCAACAGAGCCTACATCGTAAGTCACCAACGGATGAGGATTGTCAACGCCGAGACTGTCTCCTTGATTCGCATCTTGCTTGGTTTGAGAAGGCCAAGGAGCTCGAGCGCGATGCGGTGTTCTCGGAGGAGGAGAAAATCGCCTTGAGTTCCATGAAATTGTCACATTATACTACATTCATCCTTACCGCATGCTCTCTGGACCGCTGCGAAGTCAAATCTGATATCTACCTGGAGGAGTTTAAAGAAATTCTGCACCACGCAAAAGTCGTCATGGAATACCGAGCCCGCACCACCACACATGGCGCACACTTCACCTTTGAGATGTGCATTATCCTTCCATTATTCCTCGTCTCAACACGCTGTCGCTGCCCCGTTACGCGCCGCACAGCCGTAGCTATCCTCGCGCAGAATCCACCTCGTGAAGGCTTGTGGGATGCCCAGCAGCATCTCCTAGTAGCGAAGCGAGCCATCGACATTGAGGAACGTGAACTGGATCCCATAACAGGCTGGCCGTCGGAGCGGTCACGGCTGGCTAGTTGCGTAATAAGTGCTGATATGGATCGTGCCGGAGGGTTCTGGGCTAGTTTTCTTCCAGCAAGGTGGGTGGGACAATCGGATGAACATGGCAAACAGCGGATTTTGCAGGAGTTCTTTCATGTGTGATTTCCCCCGGGTAGATCTAGCATTGGAATATCGGTTCATGTCGACTCGCAAGTCATGTTTCGCTCGATATGGGATGATGGTCTCATGTGCTTTGGTGGCGACTCCAGGGCTTCCAAAAAGCAACTCTAGCAAGGTCGTGGCGTATCAACTTGTCATTTGCATGCAGCTTAGATTAGAATACGGTGTCTAAATATTATCAATGATGTAGATGAAGGATCATTAACGATGTGTGGAGAGTGGTTGGACTTAACGGAGGTCTCGGGCGCCTCAAACCCCGAGAACGACTTCTCTTTCAGTCCGGTACATGATTGAATTCCAGGATCATAACCGCAAGGTCACCTAAACTAAGTACCAAATCATTTCTTGAATTACAAACTACCTGTAAGATCTGGCTTCAAGGGGTCCGCGGAGAGACATGGAAATGAAGCGGTCATGCTTGGCAGTGAACATGACCGCATTATTGCAGTTTGACTAGTTGCGGGACATCTGTCGCGCCACGCTCACTGCACAACTCCATCAAAAGAAACGTGCCATCAACCGAACGCGGTAGCTCGTGTTGCATTTCAGCGCCACAGCCAGGGCGACAATGACGACGTTCCCAACATGTAAGCGTCAGCTGTAAATGTCGCGTGCAATAGATACGTATCTCTGTACATAACCACGTTTCCCTGATAGCAATTGTCTCTCATCAGAAATTCATATTTCAATCACCATGCCCGTCGCTCTCAAACTCCGTACCATCACTCGTCCCTTCCTCCAGCAACCAGCGCTCTTCAAACAAACTTCAATCAGAATGTCTTCCACAAACCAGCACGGACAGGGCGCGTCCCACGCCACCGGCGAGTCTGCAGTTCCCAACAAGGTCCAAGAGGCTGCGCCCAAGGGTCTTGAGGATGCTCTTCCCGAAGGTGTAGGTGCTATTATCTTCTTATTCTTGTTGAGAGCTACAATATTGATGCAAATAATCAAGGTTCACCCCACTGGCTCAAACCCAAACAACCAGAGCACCAACCAGACCCACGCAAAGGACGGTGGTGATGCGTCGATCGTCCCCAAGAAGATCCAGGAGAAGCTTCCCGAGTCGGTTGAACGTGCTGTTCCCAATGTGATCCATGACACTGGCGATAAATAAGCGTATTGGTTTAGCATGAGGAGGAATTGTAACATCCTAATGCAATTGTATATAAATGATCAAGAAGCATTACACATAAATCTCGCGTTTTTTGCATTTGTGATGCTGCACAGCGTGATAGTACTCTAGGTTGATTGTCACTGTTTGGACATGGCCTTGTAGTCTTTGGAATTCCTCATTGTCACACTGTCAATTGACACCAAGGGTTGTAGTGAAGGATGATGAATCGAACCTGCGGTATGTATCATCCGCCCTTTGGTATTCAAGCACAATAACAGAACGCGACTACTGCATCTTCCTCTCATCTATAATGAATCAAACGAGCAGTCCAGATAGTTGATGCCAACAAATTGCTACAAGGATGACGTCATTCGCATCTCTGAGGGGCTCTTTAGTACCTTCCCTACCTACATTGTGATGATCAGAAGGTCACGTTCATTAGTTTGAGTCTGGGAATATGAAAAAGAGGGTTAGTTCAAGCCTGCTGGAAAAAAGTTAGTCGGAAGTCATTCGGAGATGGCAGGATTTGACATTACGGTGGTTGATTGTACCTGACGCTAGTGGGGTTCCTCGGGCATGACGTTCCCCCCATCCCGCCAATGGCCAGAACTTTTCCCTAACATCACTTCAACACCATTCACCACCCAGACTCCTTCAAGAAAACCGAAATCAATATGGCTTCAGCAACTAACATGGGTCTACACGCGCCTGTTGAGGCGACTCCTCAGGGCTTGAATACATCAGCGAGTACGCAGTTTCCTCCCATCAACATTGGCACACGCAATTCGGTGCTTGCTCAGATCCAAGCACGTGCTGTTGAGAGATCCCTCAAAGAGGCGCACCCGGAAAGGACGTACAACATCTGCCCAGTAGTGGTGCAGGGAGACAGGGATAAGACGACACCTTTGCAACAGCTGAGTCGAGGCGAGAATGCGAAGAGTCTGTGGACCGGTGAATTAGAAAGCATGCTGGAGTCGGGCGATTTGGACCTTATCGTGCACTGCCTGAAAGGTAAGAAGATGGCACGGAGACTTGTGGAAGACCATTGCTGACAAATGTATAGATATGCCCACGCAATTACCAGACAACCTCGAACTTGGCGCCATCCTCGAGCGTGAAGATCCCCGCGATGCTCTTCTCATTTCCCCACGCCTGCCCAAAGAGACCACCCTAGCCACACTGCCTCAAGGCGCCACAATAGGAACCTCCTCTGTCAGGCGTTCGGCTACACTACGAAAGCTGTTTCCTCATCTAAAATTCGCCGACTTGCGGGGCAATGTTGGCACGCGACTAGCAAAGCTAGATGCTGAAGATTCACCATACTCGGCCATCATACTAGCCGCTGCTGGTTTGAAGCGTATGGGCCTTGATAACCGGATTACCCAGTATCTGAGCAGTACTAGCGGTGGTATGCTGCATGCAGTAGGACAGGGCGCGCTAGGAATCGAGATTAGAAAAGGTGATGAATCCACCAAGGCGCTTCTCAGCAAGATCCGATGTGAGAGGACTACAAGAGCATGTTCCGCGGAGCGAGCCCTCTTGCGCACCCTGGAAGGAGGATGCAGTGTCCCCATTGGTGTGGAGACATCATGGCGTGGCGGTCGTGGTTTGACAACAGGCGCTCAGCCAGCCAGAGATTATGACAAGCACGGTAACGCTGTCGAAGAGGAAGAACCACATGTGGATGATCAAGAGCTTGTTCTCAGGACTTTGGTGGTCAGCGTTGACGGCACTGAGTCAGTCGAGTACGAAGTCGCACAAAAGGTTCGATCTGCTGAAGAAGCGGAAACTATGGGCAGAGAAGTTGCCTTGAAATTGATTGAGAAGGGCGCAGATAAGATCTTGAAGAAGATTAATGTCGAGAAGCAATGGGCGGCGAAGAAGCAGCTTGAGGAAATGGAGAAGGCTTCGACTGTATCATGATTCCGAACGAACATCACTATTACATAGGCCCATGGACAGGCCATGTATAGAATATCCAAAATCAGACGATACCAGTACATAAGTGATTCAATGCCCTCATTGCTTACAATTAAGACATGTGTACATATGAATTTCTGTTTGATCTCAAGAGAATTCAAGGCAGTTAAGCAAGAACACCATTAAACCGTTGAACAAATTCACGGCATCTAGTAGATTCTATCAATCTACCACGAAGTCTATAGCCAGATAATTGACAAACACATTCCAACTTACGAAGGTAACTACTTCATGTGTACACTCACAGAATATCCAGAGCGTCTTCAGCATCGGCCCTTTCCCTGATACAATGTATAATGCTCGTGCCAATAATCTGCCCTTCAAATCCCAATAGACCCCACTCATTTACTACTTCCACATTCAAGACAGGAATTTTGCGCAGTGTTTCGAAATTCCTGTCAGGGCGTAGGTCCACTCCTATTATGTCAATTAAGCAACAATGCTATGTACAGTTTGTGACTATCTGTGAATGTGGATTATCGCGAGTAGAATGATTCAGGCAACCTTGTTATCATATTGTCTAGTCTATAGCTCCTGTCACATCTGCAGCACGTGAATAAAACACGCCCTACATCTTCTCGAACAAGGCCGACTCACTCCATACGTACTACCTCTATCTGCACTCTCAAAGCTCCCCTAACAAAAAATATCGACCAGGTTCTTTTCTACCCCACAAGCACCAAACATTGAACAATTTGTAACCCTTGCAAGAAGGAAAATGTGCAAAATAACATTCAAACGCTACCGCGACTGTGGCCATGAGCTACAAGGTAGCAGACGGATATTCCGCTGCACGGAGCTGACAAGTCACTATGGTAATATATGGGAATGTAAGAATTTCCAGGGCTTGCAGGCACGGGGTGTTGAGGAGTTGAGGGCCTGTCCAAGGTGTACTGCTGGAGGCGTTGTGCAGGATGAGGGATATGTGGGTGGTGCTAAGGGGTGAGGACGTGGATGTGCGGTAGGGATATTGAAGCCGGGAATAGTAGGAAGAAGCTCGGAAAGTGGATAGGAATATATCACTTATTTTGGGGGGAGGCTTTGGGGTAGGGAAATAATGTATGGCATGTTGTGAATGCTCTACGACATGACTGAGGAGTGTTTAAGTTGCTGACTTGTTCTTGGGTTTGTCACCCTTAGTGAATGTGTCATGGTATATATCTGTGGAGATAGTCATTATTCCTCATAATGATAAACGCCAAAGCAGAGTGTAACCCCAACAACGGCAGACGAATAAATCAAGCATTCGCAGCAATCGGCGGAAATAAAGATGTGCACGATAATGTGCACGATACAATGGACTGATTACCGTTGCCAACACAGGGTCAGCGAGACTGATCGCTGTCGACACAATCCATACCCCAAAATCATTTCGAATTGCAAGTTCTTGCAGATACTGAGAGGACAGATATCCGAGGAGGTTTGTGTGGCTTGTACGCGGGAACAGTGATGCGTGCGATGGCGTGGACAGTGGTAGCTGGAAGTGAGTGTAGCGACAGGTGGGGGGAGCTTTAAGAGTAATATTAGTGTACTGGTCATTATGTTAAACATGACTCCCGTAGCTCATGGAAGAATTGACGCATCCATTTCCGGTACGGGAAGTTGTGTGCCTTGGAGACAAGCTAGCGGTGATTCATCGTCTTCAATACAGCTTGCAGATTGTGACTTCAAGCACCTATATAATGCCATGAACGCTGCATTTCAATAATGCCTCTACTCTGCACCATAAGCTTCATAAAAAATATTCAAATTTCAATCTTGAAACACTGCGCATTGGAAGTGTCCATATAGTTAAGAACATCTTTGATATTATTCTCTAGCAGCGGCCCACACGACGTGATCACGGTTGCGGCTCTTATCAAAATATGTGTTCTGAGTCTTGGATTGAGTATGCGGCATGCAAGCATGTGATCCCACAATCTCAGCGATTGGAGCGTTGTGAGAGGTTCCCTGGTTCATTTCCGTTGTGGATGTGTATGCTATACAAAAAACAATATCTAGTTATTCATGAAAACGATCCGAGTTCATGCATAGCCTGCAATACTATCAGGCAGGAGAGACAGAACACTGAAGGCAGTTAGGCTGGATTGTCAAGGAAGGGGGCAGTGGTACCTAGATGTTAGATCCTCCTAGCGTTGGTGGCAAGCTACCATACCGTAGGTACTCAAGGTACTTCTAATCAGCAAACATGTAGAATACACTGTGCCTTGTAAAGGATTTTGTTCAAGCTACTATCATGTGGTGATAGCGTCAAAGTTCTTTGACTTCAATGCATTCTGCAGGAAGATTGGTCATGAACGGCCGCTTGTCTGCATGGCGGATGGCAAATCCTTGTGAAAGCTAGTCTTACTGATTACTAAAGATTGTAGTGTTAGTCAACTTGCGATCTACATCGTGCGTAACACCTAGCAAACTGCATCTGCTGAATGTACTGTCGATGGACAGGAGATATGACAGCAGCAAGTGCTTAAAAGACGAGATAGATCGAGGTAGTACCGGTATCTCGCGCCTTGGCACAAGCCCAGTCTCCCAACCAGGATCGAAACGGGAGCTCTAGGTAACTTAGGTGACTAGCAGCAATGCCAATCAGCAATTACCCCTCCACAAAACTGGGCAATATTGCACCTTCACGATGCATCGACCTCGACATCCTCTTAGAGTGGCATCATATGAAAATGCTGCCCTGAACTGGTCATACCATCTCACCAGAGATAATGAAATCACCAAGTTTCGAAGTTTTACCGGGACTTTACAGTCCTCTTCCTACAGCGAGTTCTATCCGCCTCCTCGAAATACACCCACGAGTCGAGCCCGACGATGCAGTACTATCTTGTACATTGCGCGTGGAAAGTCTCGAAGACCAGAAGTTGAACTATCACGCGCTTTCCTATACTTGGGGCGACCCTTTGTTTCGAAACTGGTGGGATGGAGAAGGTTCCGAGCGCTGGAGCAACAATGTGCCAATTGTATGCAATGGCATAAAAGTCATGGTGACCTACAATTTGATGACTGCATTGAAAACAATATCGCAATGTAGTCGTACGAGATTTGGATCACACACTGGCTATCCACGATTGTGGGTAGACTTCCTTTCGATAAACCAATCTGATACCAGAGAGCGAAGCTCGCAAGTCAATATGATGGCCAGAATATATGGAAAGGCATCTCTTGTCATCTCGTGGCTTGGACCTGCGGACGATGCTAGCGAATTGGCAATTCCGTTGATAGAGCGTCTAAAAAATCTGGAATGTGTTCAAAATATTAACAACGACTACTCTGCTGCGCCACAGTATTCAATAACCTTGAACCGACGTCACTGGGTGAACACGGATTTCACAGAAACGAATCCTGATGACATCTCTACCGAACGTCTGGGCGAAGCGGATGCGAGAGAAATTGTTGCGATTGGAAGCCGGCATTATCAGAGTTTGGTCCGTTTCCTCGCGCGGCGATACTTCTTCCGTTGCTGGGTGCTTCAAGAACTGATGCTAGGGAAAGAGTTGTGCATGCTCTGTGGCACTCAAGAGGTTCAACTTTCCGACCTGCACAAAGTGGCAGTTTTCGTCTCTTCGGTCAGGAAATTGCGTCCGGATGGTTCTGTTGGACAAGCTCTGTCTCTTCCTATGAAAGGTCCACGTGGTTTCGAGCACGAGAGAGCGATTATTGAACTGTGGCAGCACCGCCAGCAGCTCATGAAAAGACCGCAGTCACTGTCACCAAAGCCACTCCTTACCTTTGCGCATCTACTAGCACTCGCCCGAGTATCTGGCTGTCGGGATCCAAGAGACAAAATCTACTCATTACTTGGTCTGCTACCGCACGAGACTTTCAAGCTGAGACCAGATTACGAGCAGCCGCTTGAATTAGTCTACGGGTACGCAATTCGATACTGGATCAACGAGTCTCGAACTTTGAACTGCCTTAGCTGGGTAGCCGATGAGGCAGATCGCCGCTTCCCGAACTTGCCTACATGGATAGGTGAGCTTGAGAACACCATTAATCAACAGGAACTTGCTTTCACGGCAATAGTGCACGATGCAACCGAGGGCTCAAGCATCCAAACTGCAGTATCACTAGCTCCTGAAAACGCCCATGTATTGCCTGCACGGGGCGTGAATACAGATCGCATCATTGAACTAGCTCAGACGCGAGAAGAAAAAGGCTTTGGCATTGACTGCCGCCTATGGGCATCAATGACACTACAAATGCCCCAGATCTACCCATTCACAGGTCAAGCACGGGGAGAAGCACTCTTCCAGACTCTGGTGGCTGGTGAGATCAACAACGTGCCGTTTAGTAGCAAGCGACATTTGCCTGAGTTCACAGCCATAGTGCGTAGAGACACTGGCTTTGCGATCATTCGGGAGCTACATCGACTGAAGTGGTACTCTGCCACGAGCAACAAAGACATGTCCTATGACAATTCGGCCTTGTCTTTACTGCAGGATATGGATGCCCTCGCCATGACGGATTCTAGTAATTTCATAGTTTCATGGACCGAATTGCGCGAACTGGAGTCTAAGACTTGCACATGTAACGCCAATCTTACACATGCAGATTCTTCCCACCAGCAGCCTAGCATCTCGCCAGACCCTGACTGCCTCTATGTCAAGGATACTGTGCGCAGGCTGAACGGATTATACCCACACTGCGAGTCAGTCAAGCCGGATCGACCTTCTTCTCCAATCAGTGTGCCTGATGCACAAGGCTGGGAGCATGGATTCCGCATGGCTCTAGATCACAAGCTGCACTCTCGTCGCCTTGCACGCACTGAAAAAGGTTACTTTGCTTTGGTGCCCGCTGGAAGTGAATTAGGGGATGCTGTCTGGCTGTTGCAGGGAGCTAGGGTACCTTTTATCATGCGGAAAGCGCAGACTACTGGGTCAGAGGCCGGTGCTTCGAGTGAAATGCTCGAGCGATGGAATGTGGTGGGTGATGCATATGTGCATGGCATGATGCAGGGCGAAGCTTGGAAGAAAGGTCTTGAAAAAGAGCTGGAGAGTATCGAATTAGTCTGAGATCTGTTAGCAGGTCATGGGGGATTCCCCTTGTGATCACGTTACTTTGCATACTGAAAAAAGCGTGGAAGCAATGGGCGTTACCGGTATGTACGACTCCACAACTCGCCATTTTGATCTGAGACACCATCTCATTTCCACGAACAGCAGGAAACCCGATCCAACCACAAATAAAAACCATCACCTTTTAAGAACTATCACAATAATTCGAGGCTTTAAGAAATTCCCTCGGTAGACCAACCGCTTACTCAACTCCTTCATCTCAGTCCCCTAACCCACTTTCCCGCATCTCCTTGTCTAAAAAAAGATTCGCGTTCTGGACTTGACATTCCTCCAGCACATCGGTCATGACTAAGGACTCCACAATCCTACGGATCGTGCTGCCCAGCATCACCTGCGCTGAAGCCTTACTAACAATGACCCGATATGGTTAGCGCGCTGCAAGATAAATTACTACGACTATTGAGCACGATTGTAGTGCTCGCTGCGTCAGCACCACCAACCCCCAAACCCCTACTTTGGGAGAAACCATCGTGGGATCTAGCCACGAGATGGTGGAGAGTGTGGAGTCCTTTGGAGAGAAAAAAAAGAAGGACCGCGGTGTGAAAATCTTCCGGCGTCGTATACTCTGCATCGTGAGGTTGGGGGATGGGGGGCTGAAAGGGGAGGAAAAAGAGTATAAAGCAGAGACACTCGAGCATTTTATTTTTACCCCATCATCCACAAAGAAACATCAACACATCTTCTCCTCAGCAACAAAAGCAACCGTCAAACCCAAAACACCAATCCAAACATGCAGTTCACCACTCTCCTCCTCACCACTGCCGCTGCGGCCCTCGCTTCCGCTGGCCAGGTTAACTTCTACTCGGACACAAACTGCCAAAACTACATTGGTGAATCGCGCCCGGGTTCCTTCACCACTGTTGGGTACGTTAACTCCTCCCCTCCATACAACCCCCATCACACACACCCATACTAACCCACCAACCCCCCAGCGGCCCAGCAGGTTCCTTCTCCGCTCTCTGGGTAAGCGGCGACCAGTGGTCCTGCAGCAGCACCTGCGGGCCCTACATCATCTGCGGCGACGCGGGATGCAGTCGGCGCAAGGCGACGGGCATTGGCCGCTGTGTTACGTTTAACACTGGTGTTTGGGCGAGGAATGGGTGTGGTCAGGATATGTGTGGGAATGCTTAGAGAGTAGGAGGAGGATAGGAGGGTGTGGTGTGGTCTTGAGAGGTCTGGGGGCTTGAGAGGTGGTGGATATTTAGGGGGTGATGGGGTGGAAGTATAGCGAGTTGGTGGCAATGTATGCTGTGGTATATGAAATGACAGAATTGCTCGCTTTGATGCTTCGTTGCACTGTATGAATCCACTTATCATCATGTACGGGTCCCAACATCTTGTGCTCCTTCGTCTACAGGTTTCATTCCTTCAGACTAACATATCAATCGTAGCTCCAAGGATCAACTAAGTATTCAGAAATAGTCTTTATTCATCTTCATCGCCACGCTCGTTGAATGCAAACGCTAAAATGGGGTATATAATAAAATACAACAACACAAACATCTAAAACAATCTTTTCTGCTTTTGCTGTTACTCCTCCTCATCATCATGGTGCTCGTCAACAGCAGCCCAGCCACACTGCCACCTCTTGCCTTCTCCCTCACCCCCAATTCTCAGCTCGCGCGCCTCTCTCCCCTCTTTCCACCGGCGTACGCGGAAGTCATCGCTTACGCTGATGAGACTGCCGTTCTGTGCCCATGAGACGCTGGTCACCTCCGCGTCGTGACCCCGGATAAGTGGAGTACCATGCTCGTAGATAGGAATAGTATCGGGACATCGAGTGTTTGTCGATGATCGTAGTAATGAAAGTCGTGCTGACTTGCGAGGATTGATATCAAAGTTTGGGAGATCGTCTGCGTCATCATCATCATGCTGTGGTTCGCGCTTAAGGAACGTTTCGTCGGTCGCGAAGAGTACAGGACAGCCATCTGTACTGCCAACGGCCAGTAGCTCTGGCTGATCCCTTGCTGCTTTTCGGAGGGATGCCTTCACGTAAAAAGACCCAGCGTGGAAGTTCTGGTGTCTGAAGCCGTAGATAGGTCCGAGACCTTCTTGGCCTACCTGGCAATACTTTTGTTTTGATGATGATGTAGAGGATAGTTCGGGAGCTACACCGAGAATGAGATGGCTGGTAGAGTAGGCATAGACAGTATTGTCTTTGCTGAGGGCGTATAGTCGGGAGACATCGCCATTGAGGGTGAGAGAGTTAATGGCGAAGTGGCGATGGCGGTGATGTGATTCTGGGTGTCGAGTAGTAGAAATGGGAATGGCTGGTCCACGTAGCGAGTATCGCCCTCGAATGTCCCAAAGTTTGACGCAGGTTGATGCGTCTGAAGCGGTCAGGAGAAGATGTTGGCGGCCCTCTGGTAGGAAAGAGAGTGCAGTGACTGAAATGTCGTTGCGTCGGTTGATACTTTCTGTCTTGCTGTTTGCGAGACTTCTTGTAGCCGAAGTGGAAGCTCCATTTGCCGTCGTGACGCTGTTGTCTGCATGTGCTGAAGCCAAGGTACGGATGACGCTAGCGTATGGTGCATCTGAGCCCCAGGCCGAGTGTACAGAAGCCTGACCACCTTTGCATCGCAAGTCCCAAACTTGTACAGCACCATCACGGCTCGAAGTAGCTACGATCTTGTCATCTCCTGGCTGGAAGCGAACCTGCTTGACCGATGACTTGTGCTTTGCAAGCACAGCAAGAGTCTGTTGGGTGCGAACGTCGATGATTTGTGCAGTCTGATCGCCAGATCCTGCAGCAAGATGCATGTCGTCTGAAGAGAACTGAACGTCCATGATGGCGTTCGAGTGTGCTTTCCATGAGACGTGGGCTTTGGTGAAATCGCCTGCAGAGTCGAGCAGGTGGACATATCCGTCTTCGTCACCAATTGCAAGCATCGAGTTGGTGTTGCAGCTAGCTGTGCAGAAAGGGGGCGCTCCCTGAGGTAATTGATGCATGTCCTCCGCGCCACTGTAGAAATTTGCTGTCTGATCCTGCCATGATGAACAATGGTCTCTCCGAAACCCTCTTCCCACACTCAGTATCCCGCCAAACGATCGCTGCAGTGTTCTTGAGGCTCCTCCAAGAGTCTTTACTCGTCGAATGGGGGCAGAGTAGATGGCTGGCTCATCAAATGCTGGCGAGTCCTCGAGTATCGCGATGGCCTCTGGAGTGACGTAACGCGATCGTTTCGAGGGCGACGACTGTGCTGGCGAAGTATCGGGCGACAGGTAGGGACCCTTTCGCTTACGAGAGCTGGAAGAGGGTGTCTGTATGGGGTTCTCGATATCGACAAAGTTGACCGTCTTCTTGGGCGTGCTCTTCTGCTTCTCATGGCTGCGGTTGAGAGCGGATCGAGTGATGTCCTGCAATTGGCGGCCAGAGCGAGAGAGGTGCGTGCGTGACGAGACATTTTTGGAATCACGTGGGGTGAAGAAGCGAGTGAAGCGTTTTGGGGTGATGGGCGGTGGTCGCTTCTGCTTTCGTGAGCACGCAGTCGCGCTGGGTGCTGGCGGCGATGAAAGCATGTCGGGTGTGGGCTCCTGGAACAACATGCTGCGAGGGGCACAGGGAGAAGACATGTTGCTGGCAGGGCCTATGTATGCAATTAGGTATCAACAGGGAATGGGAAATTGGAAATCAAGAGCAGCAGGGCATTCGAAATAGAGCGAGGCACGACAAGCAGCAGCAATGGCAGCAGCAGCAATGGATGGCAGCAGTTATACGACGCCTGGTGGAGAACGAGGCGAGGTTGGGGCGTGGCGGTCATAGCGCATGCGCGCGCGGTCGCGCCTTCTCTCGCGCGCCAGGCGTGGACGTGTAAAGTACCGGCACCCACCTAGCTTGGTTTGGCGCGCTTGGCTCGTGCCTTCCCCGATCGGAACTTCGGCCGCCGGAGCCCCATAATAATTTTCTCGAACTCTTGGCAGCAAAAGGTTGACATTAGAACCGCATGTAGTCTCACAGAAGCCCAGATCCGACAAGCAAACATGGGCGCAGTGAAACGAAAGGCAGAGCAGCCGAGCGCGCCTGCAAAGAAAGAAAAGGGCGCGTCAGGTGACCGTTCAGCAAAGCGCCCCAAGTCAGACGCGACGTCTGAGCACTCCGCTGCGAAGCCAAAGGCGGAAGCACCCAAGAGCGTCTTCAAAGACGAGGAAAAGGTCTTCCCCAGAGGCGGCGCGAGTGTGTTGACGCCTCTCGAGCACAAGCAGATCCAGATCAGAGCGAACCAGGATGTGTTGTTTGAACAGGCTGGGATCAAGCGCACAAGCGGCGGCGACGATGACTTTAGCGATATGGGATCAGAGGACGACAACGAGGCTGCCAAACAATCTGCTAAGAAGAAGACCTTCAAGAAGAGCAAGAAGTCGCAGGAGGACGGCGATAAGGAACCCACCATTCGCGCTGAGGGTCTGAGCTACAAGGTAAGCTTCGATTGGACTTGGACTTCACGCCTCGCTGACTGAAGCAGCGATTGACGCCTGGCACCATGGTTCTCGGTCTGGTCACCGAGGTTACCCAGCAAGACATCGTACTCGCACTCCCAAACAACCTTGTTGGCTATGTTCCTCTTACGGCAATATCTGATAAGCTCAACGAACGCCTTGAGCAGCTCATGAAGGACGACACAGACAAGGAGGATGGAAGCGACGACGGAAACTTTGAAGATGTAGATCTCCAGGACATGTTCTCTGTTGGCCAGTATCTTAGGGCGTGTATCACTTCCACGAATGAAGAGACCGCAAGAGCTAGGAAGAGGCTGGAACTGTCAATTGACCCCAAGCTGGTCAACAAGGGTCTTACCAAGCGCAAATTACCCGTCAACAGCATGATGCAGGCCTCTGTCGTTAGCAATGAAGACCACGGTCTTGTCATGGATCTGGGACTGGGAGACACCAAAGTCAAGGGCTTTCTGCCCAAGGGCGAGCTAGGTCCAAAGGTTCAGCATGCGAAAGTCCAAGAAGGCGCCGTCTTCATGTGTTTAGCTACTGGTACCAACCCTGATGGACGCATTGTCAAGCTATCGGCGGATCATGCCAAAGCAGGAAACCTAGCCAAGGGCAATACCCTCATCGATGCGCCTACAATCGATGTCTTCCTGCCTGGTACTGCTGTCGACGTGCTGATCACTGATTCGACGTCAAGCACGATCACAGGCAAGATTTTAGGGTTGATTGACTGCACTGCGGATGCCTATCACTCTGGAGCCACCGAAAGGGGTGCTGATGTCTCGCAAAAGTACAAGCTTGGCTCCAAGGTCAAGGGGCGGATTCTGTTCACATGCCCCGACTCAGAGCCTAGGAAAGTCGGCGTATCGCTTCTTGACCACGTAGTGTCGCTGTCTACTCGTATGTCAGGTAAGCCAAAAGAGCGCAAGCCCCCACTGGAACTGTTACCGGTATCAACCATCATCGAGAATGCCAAGGTGGTCAAGGTTGCACCCGCACTTGGTGCATTCTTTGATCTTGGTGTTCGAGATGTTGTGGGATTTTCCCATATTTCACGGCTTGCGGACGAGAAGGTCGAATTTCTCTCCGAGGATTCGGGTGCCTTCAAACTGGGATCTACGCATAAAGCTCGCATTATCGGTTACAACGACATGGATGGGCTTTTCCAGCTGTCCTTGGAGCAGAAGATCCTCGACCAGCCTTTCCTTCGCATTGAAGACATCAAGGCTGGTCAGGTAGTCAAGGGAAAAGTGCATAAGCTCATTGCCGATAAAAAGGGCGCTACCGCTGTGCTCGTTCACCTAGCGGACGGCATCACCGGTCTGGTCTCAGAACTTCATCTCGCAGACGTACGCCTGCAACATCCCGAGCGAAAATTCCGAGAAGGCGTACCGGTCAAGGCCAGAGTTCTGTACACTGAGCCTGCTAGACACCAGATCCACCTTACGCTAAAGAAAACTCTGGTCAACTCCGACATCAACCCCTGGACCGACTACAATATGATCAAGGAAGGCGCCGCCGGTCCTGGAATCATAGCAAACGTGCGACGAAACGGCGCAACAGTACGATTTTACGGTACTGTGAAGGCGTGGCTACCAGTTGCAGAAATGAGTGAGGCATTCATCGAGGATGCAACAAAACACTTCTCTGCCGGCCAGGTAGTCAATGTCCGTGCCATTTCTGTTAATCCCGAGGAGCGTCAACTACTTGTCTCATGCAAGGATCCTGCAGCAATCGATACCAACAAAGAAGCTGCCTTCAACGCGCTTAACCCTGGCGCCATTGTCAAGGGGACTGTTCTTGAGAAGACGGACGAGGCAGTAACTCTGGATCTTGGTAACGGTGTAAAGGGACTTCTTCGTATTGGTCACTTGACAGACGGATCCGAGAAAAAGGACATATCCACCATGAAGAAGATTCGTGTTGGTGGGGTCTTGGAGGACCTCGTGGTTCTGGCCAAGCATGTCAAGTCGAAGACTGTTACGGTATCCAACAAGCCCACCCTCCGAAAGGACGCCCAAGCTTCGAAACTTGCTATCAGTGTAGAGGACTTGCAGGCTGGTGAGACCGTGCATGGCTTCGTTCGCGGCATATTGCCTGACAAGGTCTTCATCGAACTTGGCAATGGGATTAGTGGCCCAGTCTTCAAGTCACAACTAACCGAGGAGATGCTTTCTGCGCCAAACTTCGGTCTCCGCAAAGATCAATCCGTTACAGTTCGCGTATCGCACGTGGATCCTGCCAAAGGTTTCTTCTGGCTGTCCATGAAACTCGAGGCCAACGCCGACGAGGTGGCCCCCAAAACGACCGATAACGCAGGGCAACCGCTGGAGGAGCCTGTCGATCCGGCTATCATGTCGACCAGCGACATCAAGTATGGCACACCTGTCAACGTTCGAATTCGGTCAGTGAAAGGCACACAAGTCAATGTTGAACTTGCAAAGAATGTGCAGGGTCGGATCTCGGTCTCAGAATTGTTCGACTCATGGGACGACATACCAGACAAGAAGCGACCCACAGCACACTTCAAGATGAATGAGACGATGCAAGCCAAGGTTCTGGGTCGCCATGACGCTCGTAATCACCGCTTCTTACCCATCACACATCGTACAAGCAACAAGATTCCAATGTACGAACTGTCTGCGAAGAAGAACTTCCCCACAGAGGTAGATATCTTGTCTCTTGACAAGATTGCGCCCGGGTCATCACACGTCGCCTTTGTCAATAACATCGCGGACCGTTATGTCTGGGTGAACATTTCAGCCAACGTCCGTGGCCGTATTGACTTTTTCGATCTCACCGACGATCTTGAGCAGCTTTCATCTGTCGAGGAGAACTTCCCTGTAGGCTCTGCTCTCAAGGTCACTGTAAAGACTGTTGATGTGGCCGCCGGACGCTTAGACCTTACCGCAGCATCAACGGTGACTGGGAAGGCCCTCACGCTTCAGGATCTCAAAGTGGGATATGTGCTTCCTGCACGTGTCACAAAGCTGCACGATGCATCAATCGTCGTACAGATAAACGAAACGATCGCCGCTCCTATCTTCCTTGAGCAATTGGCGGACGACTACGACAAAGCCAAGCCATCCGAGTTCAAAGTTGGCGATATTCTGAGGGTCTGCATTATTGACATTGATTTGCCCAACAAGAAACTCAGTCTCTCCGCAAGACCATCAAGAGTGCTGAGCTCTACTCTGCCAATCAAAGATCCTGAGATCAAGGACCGGGCTCAGCTCAAGGTCAACGATGTTGTCCGTGGCTTCATCAAGCACGTTGCCGATAACGGCGTCTACGTCCGTCTCGGTCCGCACGTTGAAGCATATGTCCGTGTCAGTCACCTTTCTGACGCGTATATCAAGGATTGGAAGTCCGCATTCCACGTCGATCAGTTGGTTACTGGAAAGGTCATCTCCAACAAGCCAGATCAGCGTAATCCCCAGTTGAGCTTGAAAACTTCGATTATCCAGGCCGACTACAGTGAGCCAATCGAATTCAGCAATTTGAAAGCTGGTCAAATTGTGACGGCCACTGTTCGACATGTGGAAGACTTCGGTGTTTTCTTGGTCGTTGCCAACTCCAATAACGTCAGTGGATTGTGCCATGTCAGTCAATTAGCTGACACTCCTGTCGATAAGGAGAAGGTCAAGGAGATGTACAAGAAAGGCGACGCCGTGAAGGCCAAGGTCCTCAAGGTCGATTCTAACACTCGCAAAATCAGTTTCACGCTGAAGTACTCTCAAGTCAAGGGCAAGGATGACAGCGATGAGGACATGGCAGACGCATCAGATGATGAGCTGGTAGATGATGCGGAGTCTGAGGAAGATTTGGAAGAGGACGATATCGACATGAGGAGCGTTAAGAGCGCTGAGAGCGGCGACGACATCGACCTCAACAATGACGATGACTCAGAAGACGAGTCGGACGCAGCCGTCAAGTCTGTAGCTCCTGGTCTTAGCACATCTGGCTTCGACTGGACTGGTGCCACCCTTGACTTTGGCAAGCAAAACGGTGCGCAAGAGTCTGATTCGGACGACGGCACGAGCAAGAAGAAGAACAAAAAGTCTAAAAAGGCTACTATCAAGGAGGACCGGACCGGTGATCTCGACGCTTTTGGTCCACAGTCGATAGCTGACTACGAACGCCTTCTTCTTGGACAACCAAACAGTGCTGAGCTTTGGGTGCGCTATATGGTCTTCCAACGTGAGCTTGGTGAGATTGAAAAAGCGCGCCAGATTGCTCGACGCGCGCTTGCTACTATCAACCCGCGGGAAGAGAAGGAGAAGCTTGATGTCTGGACTGCCCTATTGCATCTCGAGAACGACTTTGCGACGGATGATGCTATGGAACAGATCTTCAAGGAGGCCTGTCAACACAACGACTCTCGTGAGGTGCATGAACGTATGATTAAGATCTACATATCTTCTGGCAAGCTCGAAGTAAGTGCGCTCCTGAATGTGTCATTAGCCATTACTAAAACCACTACAGAAAGCAGACAGTCTCTACCAATTGATGGTGAAGAACAAATCTTTCACACCCGACCCGCAATTCTGGCTCTCGTACGCTGCTTTCCTCATGGACGTCCTTTCCCCACCATCACCAACCCGCGCACGTGCTCTCCTACAACGCGCCACCCAATCCGTCCCATCACGCGAACACCGCTACCTCACGCAAAAGTTCGCTGCGCTCGAATTCAAGAGCCCTAATGGTGATGCGGAGCGGGGTCGCACGATCTTCGAAGGTTTGGTCAGCACCTACCCCAAGAAGGGCGACGTTTGGGACATGTATCTGAGTCTGGAGATGAGCCATGGTAGCTCAGAGAATGTTCGCAATCTGTTCGAGCGCATGGCCAAGACGACGAAGAAGAAGCGGGCACAGACTGTATTTGCAAAGTGGGCAGTTTGGGAGGCTGGTGTTGGTAATAAGAAAGGAGTCGAGAGGGTGAAGGCGCTGGAGGAGCAGTGGCGGGAAGCTAGAGCAAATAAGGAGGATGATGAAGAGTAGATGACGGATGATGTTGCATTGTATAGCATGATCACTGATTGGCGCATTTGACTATAAAAGCATTCTGAAGAGGCATTTTTGCATATTATCTACACAGTCTTGAACGGCCACACTGCTAATTTGCTCCTGTGTAGCGCGATGACTTGAGATCATCGATCCGGAAAACACCACGTCCTGGACCTTTCATGCCTTCTCCTCCATCCCAATCCCAACATCTCCTGCGACCCAAACATCTTTATAAACGCCTCAGCCAGTTCCTTAGCCAATGCCGAGCGGCATTCTCCTTTCCACCACCCTCCTCGTCACCATTCTTGTCCACCACCTCTCCACCCTTTCCCTCCTTCTCTTTAACCTCCGTCTCCTTCAACCCACCTCCACCCCGGGACTGCTGCAACCGATACCCCCTCTCACGAAACCGATCTCCGCCCCTCAGATCCTCTCCGATGCTCTCGAAGCTGCCTGAGACAATGCGTTGAGTCGCCGCCTCAGACTTTTTATCTACCTTGCTCTGCTCAGAGCGCCGTGGCAGCGGTCGGATTGGCCGGTTGTATGCGCCGCGCGGGTCGATGGCGGCGCTGCTGTGGTGGAACTTGGTGGCTGTGGGGTTCCGGGCGGGGTGGAGGAATGGTGGGAGGATGGAGGAGATGGGAGGGGAGGAGGGGATAGCTGGGGGTTGGGGGGTTGAGAAGGAGACTGTGGCGGGCAGGGGAGGGAAGAGGTGAGTGAATAGGGATGGAGGGAGAGAAGGATATAGATTCCCACTCTGTTCCTCAATTCCATCGTCTTTGGCCTTGTCTCGGCCTTGCTCCATCCTCACCTCTACCTTATCCTCTCCCTCACGCAAAGCCCTGCGTTTTCTCTTCCCGCCATCCCCCCTCACCTGCTCCGCATACATGGTGCCCCCCTTACTCCGCCGCAAATTCACATCCGGCCCAAAAACCGTTTCAACAGGCCGATCGGCATCATCGTCCCTCTTCATGTTGAGGTACTTTTGTGCCGTGACTTCCTGGTCTGGTTCAGACTCTGTGTCAGAGCCGGAGGGGAGGTTGAGGTTTGGGTTGGAGGTTGGGTCGAGGAAGGAATCGTCTGCGCCGCCGTTGCGGGCGCGCTGAGTCGCGAAGAGGTCGATCTTGCGGCGTTTGTGTTCCATGGTGATGATGATATTGTCGGAGTTTTTGTTACTGGTGGTGCAGTAGGAGAGTGCAAGGTTTTTCGTGTGGTTTTCGTGATGTAGGGGAATGGATGTAGTATATGATGAAGAGGAATGAAGGTGTATGGGTGGCAGAGGTACAGTTTATATACAAGTAGGTTGACGCGAGTTACCTTTACAGCGGGCTTTCACGGTGCTAGTTAAGTGATATATTGCGTTTGTTGCAAGGTACGGGCACCGTCAAGTCGACGCGCTTTGGGGTCAAATGGCTGTCGAGTGCGGTTCCTTTCAGCTCGTACTGCCTGCTAGAGCGATGTAGCGGTCAGTATGCGGTTGCTTTTTGTGTCTCTCTGCAATGAGGCTTTTATATACATTTATGAGGAGGGTCATGTAGTTTGGTGAAATAGTCATGGGATCAGGGCGCGGTGGGTTTGCATAGCACATGATCTCAGTGTTTGTTTCCGGCGCTGATAGCAAGGATATTTCGTTGAGACGTTGATATCTTGTTTGAGAGGGTTATCTGAAAAATTGACTGGCTCAATTCAAATTTCTATTCATTGGAACTACATGTCTTTTCGATATCATCGTACAGTCATATCCTTTGTTCAGGAATCGAAAGTTTGATAGTCAGAACAACATGTCTTTACGATCTATGCATATTATGTATTTAGGAATCGATTTTTTATTAATCAGAACAACATGTCTTTACGACATAATTATGTTTACTGTTTAGAAATGAATAGAGCGTGACTTTGGAACCGCTTCGTTTACGCGCTCTAATCTCCTTGGTCAATTCTTCTGCTATGTTGAAATGAATCTACGCACATTGAATTTTTAGAGAATGATCATCATATTGCGACACATTCCTCTTCCAAGGGCCGTTGACAAAAGTTTCGTCGGTGTCCTCAAAGTCTATGGTGCGTTCAAAGTCAGTGCGTTTATTCGGCTGAGGCGAATAGGTACATCATAGGGATTGTCCCGATGGTTAGCATAAAACATACTGGGGAGGTGGCGCAAGCGAGTACAGCATTTCTTCACCGATCCAGCTTTGAGTGCGATGTTTGTGTACTAAGCAGGTAATATAGAAGCTACATTACTATGTCCTTGTATTAAAGCCTACATGGTTGGAATAGTGCCTACAATCGCTTTATTAGCTGCAAGTAGTGAACACTCTATATTTTAACGTGCCAGCCAACGCATAGTCCTTGCTGTTTGTAGGAATCCTACTATATTCCAAAGTCTAGTTTTAGTATCTGTTCTGGTTGGTCACTCTCCTTCACCAACATTCTAGTCCCTTTAATGCACACGATAAGAGATATTTAGTAAGGCCGTTCTTCATGTATTTGGTTCTGTGCTGGAAATCGAACAGGAGTCTATCGTTGTAGTCTACCATGTCTTCGTAGGATAAGTCAGTCCGTCCAAGTGCGGTGGTCGCTGATAGGTGATAGAGGGTGGCGCTAGGTGATCAAATAAACAGACAGTGTTACGCTCAACTTGTGATGATGGGGCATGCCGTAAATGTGCCCTCCTTGATGGTAATACTGTGAAACCAAGTGCACTAAGGTATGCCGCATCTGACTTAAAATAGGCACACCCATCTCTTATCATATTATTAAAATTTCATCCCCTATTCTTAGTCTATGTGAACTTGCAGAGTATCATTTTGGATCCAGATCCGGATAGTGCGCGGCAGTGGAGGTCTTTAGGGTGGTGTTTGACGGAGGTTATATTGGCAAATCTCAAGCATTCTTATAACATACGACCATAGGATCTTGAAAACTAGGCTTCCCGTCCGCTCAGCCATATATAAGCAGGATACCGGCGGATTAGTAGTCAGGTGGGTGACCACTGGCGAATCCCCGCTGTTGTATGTTTTTTGCTGTTGTGATTTTTTTTCTAGTACACAGTGGAGTCTTTTCGGGCCGAGTGCTATAGTACGGTACCGGTACGGCACGGTACGGGGCGCCTGACCATCAGCGACAATCATGCTTTCTCTCTCTTGTAAAGGCGCAGTTCAGCATGCCATCCCGTCGAATGTTACGAGTAGCCACTTTTCACTCTCAGCTGTACCTCTGGTCATCGAACCGAACTTAGCACAGAGAAATAATCTACATGCTTGGCGGCAAAGGTCAAGGCTAAGGGGCAACCACGAGTTTAGACAGCAGATTAGATGTGAAGAGGTACGTTCAGGTAATAGTTGCCAGTCCAATGGACTGGGACTGTGTCACGCCTCGTTCCGGATTGGAGTTTATACTATAACGGCTCCGTGGTCGTTGTGAGAGCGTTACAGCACGAAATTCATTAGTAGTACTGCCCCCCGTATACCTGCTTGTAGCATACGTATCACTTAACTAACATGTTCTCTCTATTAGGATTTCTGCGGCTGTACTTCCTCAAGGCCCTCAAGCAAGGAACAAGGTGTTCGTGTGGTATGACAGCCTCGTGTACGCTATTGGGGAGAGACTGGAAAATGCACACTGGAAAGAAGTAGAGTATTGCAGCAACAACCCATACGAGCAGTCATGGAAGATCAATCAGACATGTGACGTATGAGATTGAGTGATGTGCGAAAACCCATGACAAGCCACATGGTTAACAAGCTACGGTAACAGACAGGCTGAAGAGGCCTTGTGTGTAGGCCACCACCACAATGGCTTAGCTCAAAGATACAGTAGTGGAGATGAATCCTAGCGAAGCGGGAGGAAGCGAATCGCAAGCGATATCGATAGGTACCGGTAGATGACAGGTCTCGGACGTGTGAAGGGCACCATGGCATCACTGCTCAGTCGGGATCAGCTCCTGGAAGCATGGCCAAGCGCCAGTGAAGATTACCAAAGTTAGTCAGGGGGGTATGTTATTTCGGATCGGTGAAAGAGAGCGCGCACGTGATGGGCTTGGTAGTTGTTGCTATTGCGACGAAATCATCTGTCTCTCCATCGATCGATCTGCACATTTGTGCTTGCCTCCTTGCAAAAGGCTATTTAGCCAACAGGGGCGATGGTGGACAGCTCAATGCTCAATGCGTTGTCGACTACAATTCCAGTGCTTGTACCTAGCCAAGCTCATCGTGCACGGCTCGGGGCGGAATCAGTGGGAGCGCCATCTCCATAGCAACGCGGATATTTATCGATGTCAACGCACCTACCCAATCGCTCAAGGCCACAAGGCACGACGTCCAATTTCACGGCCCACACCGGCTCAAAATACATGCTTCTCCGCAATCTGTAGCTTTTAGTACTGATTGACGTCTCAAGTGCTGTCGCTCCGACTATCATCTATCTCCACCACATTTCCCACATCCACCACCACCACCCCCCAAAACACATCGACGCCCAATCGCATATATCTGAAACTCCGAGTCTGACACGACTGTACAGCAACGCTTCATTGTTCAAGATGGAGGCCTTGCTCTCCCTTGCCTTTGACAATATTGCGTCAAAAGATGCGCAGAAGATCCGCAAGGGCTTACGGCAAATAGAGGGCATGTTGGCGCAGATATGTTTATCTGGAGTGAAGACAAAGCCGTCTACGCCAGGCCACCGACGGAACGCTTCCGCAATCAACCTCGGCGAGCAGCAACAATCCACACCAAAGAAACTTGGTCACCTGGCCGAGGATCCCGCATTCAGGGAGTTCTTTCGATTGCAAGAGGGCTTCGAATGGAACGGTGAGCTCACAACAACAAGAAACATCAATTGACCGCACGCGCTAACAAATCGACAGTGGCAACAAGAGTGGCTGATTGCCTTGAACGATTATTGGGCATGGGAAGTAGTAAAGGTAAACACCGCGGCCCGATATCTTACTTAGTAAGCTGACAACAGTTGGTAGATGGCACAAACGACATCCTCATACTCTCGTCATTGTCAAATCTTCAAGGCCTCCTCCTTCTCCATCCCCCTTCGCGCATCATCTTCGGCCGCGAAGTCTACATGAACCTCCTCCTCGACCTTCTCGACCCCTACAACTGCCCTGCCATACAATCGCAAGCCCTCCTCGTACTCGTCACGGCGCTCCTGGCAACTCCACAAAACACACGAACGTTTGAACATATGGACGGCCTGCTCACGGTTACGAGTCTGTTCAAGGATGAGGATACGACGCAGAATGTCAAAGTCAAGCTACTCGAGTTTCTTTACTTTTATCTTATGCCGGAGATTCCAATAACCAGCTCTCAGCGAAGTCCTGGCAAGCTGACTGGTCCCTTGGAGCGACGAGGTAGCGCAGCGCCAGGCGATGACGGCGGAAAATCGAGAAAGAATATTCGATCACAAGAGGACAAGCAGTATATGCTCGGCAAATACCTCAGCAATGTGGACGCCCTTGTCGAAGACCTTCAGGAGAGTGCGCCATTCAACAGCGTTGCTTGCTGATCTGATGCCGGTTCGAACTACTTTGACCTTTCTTTCTACTCTTTATGGGCACATTGTTTCTTCTGCTCTTATCTGTTTCAAACTTGACACTGTTTTCTCCTGACCTGGTTGGATTGTTTCTGCTGCCTTTCTTTTACTGTTCAAGCGAGGCGTTTGGGAGCATTGTGAGCGTTTGGCATAGTTTCGAAATTGAAGTCCTGCAGCATTGCTCGGATCGGCCTTTTTTTTTATCAAAATCGTTGGCTTGAGCGCAAAGCCTGAATGATACGTTATGTGTACAGTAATTTTCCTTGGTATGGTGGTTTGGGGCATAAGGTGGGCAAGGGTCTCAGGATGAGTTGGTAAAGAAATGGCCAATGAATATGATGGGATGCGAATCCGATTCGATAAAGGTCGAGACAAGCTGTAAAGAGCAATTGATTGACTTGGTGGTCTTGTCGCATGACAGCTATCAATTTGCACAGGGACCAACATGATGTGCAAGTCTATGCTGGCATTAGTTAGGGATCAACATGCCAGAAAAACAATATCTTCTGAGGCCGTTACTCCACGCTCCCAACAATATGGATTGCAGACCGTTTCACTGACGTGGTTGATGCCCAGACCATCCTATCCGATGACGTACTATATCTACTGCACAGCCAAAGTAATACAGCCGAAATCAACTCGCGCACTCGCTTGGTAAGACACAGAGATTCACAAGTCAAAACACGAGCCCCCCAAGCACTCCCCGGTTGTATCGTACCGTCCAGTGTGGCCGTATCGGAGCTCACAATACGCCGTCCTCCGAACCAATGGAAGCCCGGATTCGCCATGTGCCTTGGAAAATGTCGGGTCCTGCCGAGCTGTCCCAAAGCGGTCTAGTTCCGGTAGCTCGCGGAAGCTAAGCCTTGTCGATTGTCGCATGCCTTGTGCTTTCTTACACGACAGCTCACGTGCGAGTACTCACAACTGTTGCAGTCCACACACAAAGCAAACCGGCAACAAAGAGCATATGGTATCCTCACATGAGTGTGTGCTTCTGGGTTGAACAAGATGGCGGGCAGAAACTCAGTTTGCGGCAAGCTCTTTCGCCATGTTCGCCATGTCATCATAAACTCCAACCATGACGTGAAGACGGGACTGGGCCATGTCAGCAAGCGACCCAGCCTCACCCAGCGGGAAGCCGGCTTTTTTCCTGGCCATTGTTTCGTCCGTTGAATGCACGCACATCCACTAGCGCTTGCATGGCTGTTAGTCGCTCTCATGTCGAGCTGTCGAAATCAGTTTCATCGATGCCGTGTGGTCCGCTGACTTATCTTTGCGCTCTGTGACTTCTTGACTAGTTTATCTAGCTCTCCTGCACTTTTGCGTCACTCTGTTTCCTGTCTTGCTTCCCACATCTGCTTTGCCTCTCTCCTGCTGTTTTAGAGAAAACCCATACGCTGGCGCGTGCTGCACTCCCTTGCGTGGGAAGAACGACAGGCGTGCTAGATTAGGCAAACATTGTCATACTCCGGTCTACGGCTTCACCGGATAGTTCACTAGTCTTGGATACTATTCACAATCCTTTATAACCCTTCCGAAGCCCTGCGTATCCGTCTCGAGCCCATTTCGGTCAGCTCTCCCCCCGAAATACCTCGTGGAAGTTATCATTGCATCCATCCATACAGTCGTTCAACATGGGTGCGGGGGCTTTCATAGAACCACTAGTGGTAGTATCATTACTTTTCGGAGGCACTTGGGTCAATCGCAATCCTGAATATCGCCTGTTAAACCCAAGAAGAGTATATCGCCACAATTCCCCGCGATCAGCATCGCCAGCATCCGCATCCTCATTTGAGTCTGGACGTTCGAGTCCAACGTCTAGCGTCTCACTCCTCGGAAATGTCGACGAGGAGCCAAAATGGCGGAAACGCGAGTTGTCCTTGTTCGGGCTGAAGAAGGAGGTCATGAGCCCAAATACCAGGAGGTTTGACGATTACTTCCTCAGCAGACTACTGAAGAAATTTCCATTCCTCGTTGAAGCTTGGTATTGGGCGTTGATATACTGGGTAGGTCAAGCTTGCACCATGGCAAGATTCAGCATGGTGTAATTCTGGACATGGCTAATGAAACTTGCACAGGTATATCAGCTGGGTCGCGCATTCACAGCAGTCACCATGAAAGAGGGTACGGTCAACGTTGCTCGTCGCCATGCCCTTCAAATCATCCACCTAGAGCAGCGGCTCCACATTTTTCTCGAACTTGATGTCCAAGCATGGTTCCTCAAGCATCCAACCTTGCTACACTGGACGAACCGAACCTACTCCTTTATTCATATCCCGGGAACCATCCTCTTCCTCGTCTGGCTATTCTACTACACCACAACCCGTAATCGCGTCGACCTACCTCTACACAACAAGCCCAAGGGAGAAGCAGATGGTTCGCCTGCAGGACCTAGGCTTTACGAAGCTCGCAGGCGCACCATGGCCGTATGCAATTTGATTGCCTTCATCGTGTTCACGCTTTGGCCCTGCATGCCGCCGCGCCTTCTATCTGATCCAGACGTTCCAGGATCAGTGGGCAAAGAAGCACGTAGCTTTGGCTTCGTTGATACCGTGCATGGTGCCGAGGGTGAAAGCAGTGTCTGGACACAGAACAAATTCTGTAACCAGTACGCCGCGATGCCATCGCTGCATTTTGGCTACTCTCTGCTCATTGGACTTACCATCATGTCGATTCCTCTTGCACCGCAGCATAGTCGCTCCCGCACCGTCCAGCTCACGATGGGTCTGCGCATGCGCGTTCCTTCGCTACGACGTCTGGCTTGCATCTTCCTCGGAGTCGCATATCCAACCATCATCTTTATCGCGATTGTCGCGACAGCAAACCACTTCATTCTTGATGCGATGGCGGGCGCCATTGTCTGTGGACTTGCCTGGAACGGCAGCAGCATCCTGCTCAACCTATTGCCACTGGAAGATTATTTCCTCTGGCTCGTGAGGATTCACAAGCCACACAGGAAGAACGTACACTTTGAGGATGATGACGATGAAGACTCTGGACGGGCCAACGACTGGAATAAGGGTCTTGTCGAGTAATGCATATTTCAGTGCTGGTTTCGATGATTATATGTAATGTGGCGGAAGTGGAATGCTGCAATGGCCTCTTCAACGGTCTTGTTCAGCACACGCGAGATACCCTGCTACGAATTAGTGTAATGAGATGCGCAGATTATGTGCCAGTTTTGAAAAACACGACGGATGTATCTCGATGTATTGCTACAATCAACATGAATTCATGAAAACTTTCAACAACAGCGTCCGAGGCGTTGAGGATACCTTGTACTATATGTTGGTCTTCTTTTTATTGCGGGGCACCCATGTGTTTTGGCACGGTGAGAACTTCGAAGACCCTGAAGATCGGCTGTACGAAAAGTCGGTCCGATTTCCCCGTCACCTCATAGGTACTCGCAGAACCACGCAGCGTGCTCTCCACCCCGTCAACACTAGACTGCTTTCATGCATGGAGCAAAGAAAGGCAAGAGATGCACTCTCTTGCGATCGATGTCGGCTGAAGAAGCTCAAGGAAAGTCGACGAGCACCGCAGACACTCAAGCAAACAAGAGGACTAACGTCATACAGTGTTCAAAGGAAACCCCCACGTGCATCTCTTGCGCCCATAGTGGCCACCAATGTCACTACAGTGGTAAAGTGACTCGGTCACCGTTGACCAGAGCGTATGTCTCAAACCTTACCAGAAAATTCACTCTGCTCATCTGGAATGATGTAGATATCTTACTGGGGTCGAGAAGCGACTGCATGATGTTGAAGCACTAGTCACTCAGCTTCTACCTGGCGTAAGTATCGATGAAGTACTTGCTTCACCAGAAAGAATCCAAAACGCGGCGTCAATTGGTGCAGCGCAAACACCGGACCCAAGTCATCCATCAGTAGCTTTGAGTCCACAGGGAAGCTCTATCTCTGCGACCAATGAGCCTAATATACCCGAAGCTGTGCCTAACAGCGTCGATGGCTTTAATTGGCAGGAAGAGAATGTTACGGTGGACAGCCTGACGGATGGTATGGCAGCGCTTTCAGTTGAGCCTACGGGCGTCGGCTACCTGGGTATGTCTTCTGTCCGAGTCCTTCGACTTAGCTGACCGTCCAAGGCTCAACTTCCGGCGTGGTATTCCTCCGCTGCCTACTAGATTGGGCCGGCTTCCTACACCAGTCAGGTTCTCAAGCAAATCAACGTGGACCAGGACCTTCCTTATCCTTCGACGGAGTGATGCACTCGTCGCATATATCTCATGCTGCTCTCACGAATCAAATCGCGACGACCCTAATTGATGCCTACTTTCATGACTACCACGTCTGTTATCCTTTCGTACATGAGGGCACTTTCCGCGCGCAATATCACGAGATTGTACCACGCCCATCACAGAGATCATGGGACATGCTCTACTACGCAATCTTAGCGCTTGGGGCTTGGAGTCTCAATAATGACCAGATTGGACTGGAGGAATACCTATATCGTCGAGCCCTAACATTTGGTCAACACGAGTCTGTGTTTGAGAATGCAAATCTTACCTCTGTTCAAGCGCTCGTTCTTCTGAGTAATCTCAGCCAGAAACGAAATAGTCCAAATACTGGATGGAACCTCTTGGGTCTTGCGGTTCGCACGGCGCTTAGTCTCGCCCTTCACAGGGAGTTGCCTCATTGGAACATTAGTCTCATCGAACGGGAGGTCAGACGGCGAGTGTGGTGGGGCTTGTACATTTTTGACAGTGGAGCATCGACGACATTCGGTAGAGCGATCATGCTGCCTGACCAAGACTCCATGAACGTGCATCCGGTACTCAATATTGATGATGAGGTAAGGCAGCCGGAGTTGTAACGTTTGACATTTGACTAAAAAAGTTTAGTCCCTCACTCCAAGAACTATAGAGCTTCCGCCCGAGTCCATTGAACCTACGATTTACTCCGCTCTCCAGACTCAGAGCAACTTCCACATGCAAACCAACTACATCTCGAATCGTCTTCTTGCCGACCCCGGCCTGTCGGCCGAAGCCGCTCTTGCCCTGAATGCATCTATGAACAATTGGGTGAATACGCTCCCACCTTACCTCCAACTTCATGTGATACCATCATCCCAACTACGGTGGTATCTCTTTGCCCGAGCAAGGCTGTGGTGGAGGTATTGGAATTTGCAAATCATCGTTTTTCGCCAGATTTTATTACGCAGGGCGATATCCGAGAGAGGACAGATTCTAAACCAGGACACCCAGTCGCACCAAGTAGAATGTAAGCGAATCTGCCTCGAAGCTGCGCATTCGACTATTGTGTCAATACATCAATATGCAGCACAAGGCTTGGCTAGGCTGGAGGGCTGGTATGCCACGTGAGTGCTATCTGATTATATTTGCGCAACATTCTCTGACATATACAGATATTTCTTGTTTCACGCAGCCTTGGTAGTAACACTTTGCATCATTAGCTTTCCTCACGCAGATGAGGTGAAGACTTGGTACGAAGATGTTCGATTGGCGAGAAGCACCTTTCGCGAACGTCTGATTGAAGACTCGCTATCAGCTCGCTGTGTGGCTATTCTAGACCAGGTCGTCTCCAATGATGATATGAACTCGGGCCTCTTTCAAGATTTAGAGTTGGATAAAGATGCACTGAGCAACTTCCCTTGGTCAGTCGAGACCAATGAGTTGTTCAACTCCTTCGACTGGAATTTGGCTACTAATGGGTTCTAAATGTACGTAATTCATGCGCGATTCAGCTATCCGTTGCTACTATCTGGCGCGTCGAATCAATTCCCAATGATTACATCTGGTGTAATCAACTGATTTCTAATTAATTCGCCATTTGGTATGTCGTTTTCCTCTGCTCGTCGGATAGCAGACTCTGTTGACGGTTCAATTCCGGCTGCTAGGTGACGCTGTACTAGCCGTTGTCTTACTACATCTATTGGGGCATCAACGAGCCATCTATGACGAGTTAGCGGACAACACAACAATCATGCAACGACCCATGTTACGAACCTCTCGTCACAATGTTCCGCAATTTGATCCCATGGACTCTGCTTGAGAAGAGTGTAATTACCCTCGATGATCACTAGACGGGTATGAGAGGACACTCGTATGTCATCCTGAACCGGGTCTTTGAGCGCATGGTCAAAACTTGGTGCAAGCACCGTGAACTCTGTCTCACCACTCTTCGTGACAGGCGTTGACTTCAAAGTCTCTACAAGTTTTACACAGCCTTCTGCATCGAAAGTGAACGGGGCACCACGCCGCTGGAAAGCTTGGGTAGGGTCTTGAAACGTTGACAGCACTTGTTGTGTATAATGAAAGCCATCCTAGGAGACATCAATACTTGCACAAGATCTACATGGCCATGTGCTTAC
Organism: Plenodomus lingam; assembly: GCF_022343315.1. Taxonomy (NCBI): domain Eukaryota; kingdom Fungi; phylum Ascomycota; class Dothideomycetes; order Pleosporales; family Leptosphaeriaceae; genus Plenodomus; species Plenodomus lingam. The sequence goes on from NW_027093939.1 coordinate 386,381, forward strand.
CATGGGCACAACCACAACGTCTTGAATTCCTCGCGAGGCGAGCTCAGTCACAACGGCATGCGATACCGTCGACTTGCCCGAACCTGGCACACCTGCAAGCGCAACAAGCATTCGCTGACGAGGATTGGATAATTGTCGTGCAAGAAGCTGTTCCACGCGTCTAACCAGATCGGGAATCGCTTCTGCAAGCGTATCCACCTTGACGTCCTTTTCCATGGTCGAGCAAGAAACAAGAGGGGTACGCGAAGTCATACGAGGCAAGAAAGGATCGGGTATCAAGGCACAACAAATATCACGAGATGGCTCGGTTGGGGTGTCGAATGGATAGTGTTTCCGACCCAAGAAGCGGCGTTCACCTAAACATCATCGACCTGGTTTTGTGGGGTTCGGGTCACACCTGTCCGAGCATATGTCATGCATGCACCCCATCTCAATATCCTGAATCAGGAATGGGGTAAATGTCGAGATCGCCATGCGGGGACGGTATGGGTATACCCGTGTTGAGGATGCACGCTATGGCTTCCTGATGTGACTGTTGAGTCGGACGACTGTGCTCCGGACTATATGGTATGCGTTGTAGGACTTGAGGGTTGACATCTAGACATATAATCTGGGATAGTACATAAGGTAAGAACTACTCTGATCTTTTTAAGTGTGAGTTAGATATAGAGTGTATCTGTAGGATTGGAACGATAGCCTTGCTGGATGCTGAAGTCAAGCATCATGGCTACTGGTACCAACATGGACATTGAAGACGCCAATATCGGAGCTAGTGAGAAGAAGAGTGTGTACAAGGAGTTGCGCCAGAACCCTTAGCTACTTGGTCTTTCTGCAGTAAGTTGATGACATGCTCCAAGATGTTCTATTGTCACTCACATATGTAGTTTGCATCGTTCGGTGGGTTCCTGTTCGGCTACGACCAAGGTGTTGTCAGTGGTGTCCTGACCATGGAGTCCTTTGCCGCGAGCTTCCCCAGAATCTACTCGGACAGCTCTTTCAAGGGCTGATTTGTATCGACATTGTTGCTGGCTGCTTGGTTTGGGTCTCTGGTTAATGGTCCTGTAGCCGATCGATTCGGTCGCAGGGGTTCTATTGAGATTGCTGTTGTTGTTTTTACCGTTGGCTCTGCCCTCCAGGCTGGCGCTTTCAATGTACCCGTGGCTTTTGCAGGTGAGTTGCGCCTCTTCCCCTTTGAGTTTTGAGAACTCTGCTGATGCAAAATACAGGACGGGCTATAGCAGGCTTCTCTGTGGGCATGCTAACTATGATTGTGCCCATGTATATGAGTGAGGTGTCGACTGCGGGTATCAGAGGTACCCTTGTAGTTCTCCAGCAGCTTTCCATCACTCTCGGTATCCTCGTCAGCTACTGGCTCGAATACGGCACTCAGTATATTGGTGGCACACGCTGTGATCCTGATATACCTTACACGGGCGGTACGCCCACTGAGCGAGTCTTCGACCCTTATAACGATGTGTCTTCTGGCGGATGCACGGGACAGAGCGATGCATCATGGCGTGTCCCGTTCGCGCTCCAAATCATGCCTGCTCTCGTGCTTGGTATTGGGATGATTTTCTTCCCAGAGTCACCACGTTACTACTGCATGCGCGACAACGAAGAAGCCGGTATCAGAGCACTAGCTCGCGTTCGTCGGCGTACTCCTGAGGATGAAGACCTGCAAAAAGAGTATCTGGCCATCAGGGCCGAAGTCATGTTTGAACAGACGTACAATCGGGAAAAGTTTCCTGGGAAATCAGGCGTTTCATTATATCTTGCTGGATACACGACGTTATTTTCCACTTGGCCGTCCTTCAAGCGTACGGCTATTGGATGTACTTGTCATGTTCTTCCAGCAATTTATCGGATGCAAGTACACATCCTCTTCCCTCTCCTTCCATCCATACTAATCCCACCAGGCAACGCAATCATCTATTACGCGCCCAGCATCTTCAGCCAGCTCGGCCTCTCCGGCAAAACCAGCGGTCTGCTCGCCACAGGCGTCTACGGAATCGTAAACACAATCAGCACCCTACCTGCACTCTTCCTCATCGACAAAGTTGGCCGTCGCCCACTCCTCATCTGCGGTGCAGCCGGTACTTGCATCTCGCTGCTCATCATCGGCGGCGTCATCGGCGGCTACGGCTCAACGCTCAAAGACGACCCCGCAGCCGGATGGACGGGAATCGCATTCGTCTACATTTACGACGTCAACTTCTCCTACTCCTGGGCGCCCATTGGTTGGGTCCTGCCCTCTGAAATCTACAACCTAGGCAGTCGGTCAAAGGCAATGTCGCTCACCACCTCGGCCACATGGATGTCCAACTTCATCATCGGCCTTGTGACGCCGGATATGCTCGAGAAGATTGGATACGGCACATACCTCTTCTTCGCCGTGTTTGCCCTCCTCGCTTTTGCCTTTACATGGATCGTGCTGCCGGAGACCAAGGGGAGGTCGCTCGAGGAGATGGATGCTGTGTTTGGGGATGCTACAGCGCATGAGGAGAAGGTGCGCTTGTTTACGATTGCGCAGAGTTTGGGGCTCGAGGAGGCGGAGAAAGAGAAGGGTGGGAAGGCGGTGCGGATGGAGGTTGTGGGATGTTAGATTAGAAAGATTTTCAGTCTTTGTAATGGAAATAAATTTAACTAGAGTAGTGTTGATACTTGATTCACATCATCCATTTCTTCCATCATTCCCTGCAATCGTCTAACTTCATCCCTACCATTACCTTGAGTCCATCCCTCCATTCACTCAAAAACCACTCCATCATCCCAGCACATCTCCATCTCTATAACCAACCCCCACCCCCCAACCAAAATCCCATCTCGCATCCCCGTCCTGCCCCTCGGCACATCACACACACACCGTAACCACACCCTAGCCTCATCCGAACCAGAACCCGTTGGCATCGGAATACCCTAGGCACCAGCCAGTAACCCAACCCAACCTAACCCATTCCCATTACCCCGCAACCCCACCAACCCGCACACTCGACCCATCTCGGCATCACCATCCTCGAATTGGGGGTTAGATGTCATGTCATGTCATACATCACATCCAACATCCCACAAATACGCATACACATCAACACATCAACACATTCCGCCTCTTCCGTGCAACACCTGTAGCACACCCCGAAACCCAGCACAACCGCGCGGTTACCTATACAGAGGCCATAGAAGCGCCACTAGGTACCGTACTAGGCCAGCGCGCGTTTATTCCGTCTTTTGCCTTTTGCGGGAAAATATCGACTGCTGGCAACGTACATTTTCAACGCCCAAGACCATGCCTTCAAACGCCGACATTGCGCGCGACCGCTTCAGCCAAGAAGCGCAGGACTGGGATTCGAATGTGAAGCATGTGGAGAGTACGGAGAAGGCTTTAGCTGCGATACGCGAGTATGTGCCTGCGTTTAGGGAGGGGAGGGGTCGAGGTGAGTTAGATTGAGCTATAGGGGGAGAAATTCATTTTGGGAATGTATCTAGGGGAATTGGTTTCCTGGGTGTTATATGCAATGGCTTTTATTGCATATATACCAAGTCCCGTTCCCCGTTCCCCGTTCCCAAATAGCCCACTTCTCCTTCAACATCATCAACAAATCCACCTTCAACTAACCCCCACAGACCTCCGCATCCTAGAAATCGGCTGCGGCACGGGACTGCTCTCCTTCATGCTCGCCCCGCACATCCACAGCCTGCTAGGCGTCGACACCGCCCCGGGCATGATCAGCGCCTTCGCCACCAAACTCGCGCGGCTCGCAGAAACGACAGCACGCCCGAACCTGCTGGCGCTGGAGCACTATCTGATCAATTCTTTCAGCCCCGAGCTGCGAGACGCTGCGGCGCGGCTGGCAGCGCAGTGTGGAGAGGAGATGCGCAGCGATGTGGCAGATCAAGAACGGCAGTCACCGGTGCAGTTTGACCTCGTGGTGTCGCATTTGACGCTGCATCATATTCCGTCGCTGGAGGAGCTGTTTGGGACGCTGTATACGTGCTTGAATGTGGGTGGGTGGGTGGCGTTGACGGATTATGAGGATTTTGGGCCCGAGGCCGTGCCGTTTCATCCGGTTGCGAAGAGGGCAGGGGTCGAGCGGCATGGGATTCGGAGGAAGGAGATAGAGGAGTTGTTGGTCGGGGCGGGGTTCGAGGAGGTTAAGGTGGAGGAGGCGTTTGTGTTGAGGAAGGAGGTTGAAGCGGAGGGGGGCAGGCCAGCTAGGGAGATGGAGTTCCCGTTCTTGGTGTGTTTGGGGAGAAAGGGGTGAGGGTCTGACAGTTAATTGTGTGTATGGTGGCTGTTAGAGATTTTTCATCAGGTCGTTGATGGCTTTTGCGGCGAAGCGTTTCCGCTCTGCTTCTTCCATGCCTTCACCCATCTCTTTGATAGCCACCATCTTCTTCATCATGACCTCCAATTCATCCACCTCTTCATCGCCAATCCTATCCTCTCCCACGCCATCACCACGCAGCGCTCCCTGCAAATCACACAGCTCCGTGCTCATCTCCGCCTCCTCCGCCGCCAACGAGCCATCGAATCCCTCCGCATCCCCAAAATCCGGCGGATCAGTGCTCTCCCATTCGCCCGCCTCCAGCGCCTCCCTAACCCTCTGCACGCCCACAGCCTCCCCAAAGTCGTTCTTGCCCGTGGCCTCGAAATCGACATATTCGAAGCCATATTCGGCCGCCAGCTCCTCCCACTGCTCCCCGGTCTTGTCCAGATACGGGGTTGTAGACTGTGGCATCGCGACCGCAAGACATACCTGGTCTCCCCCGAAGCCACACGCGCGTTCAATGACATCGGCAATGGCCTGCATCGTAGCCTTGATCGTGTCGAGCTCTTGTTCCTGCACGGGCTTCTTGAAACAGTATATCCAGCCTCCCAGCACGGTGATGACCTCGCCCGCCTCGGGCTTGACGAATTCGGTGCGCCATTCCACAATGTTGGGGATCTCGTCTATCCAGATGGGAAGGGTGGCAGTGTAGTATTTTGTTTCGAGACGCCAGTTGTGGGTGAGGCCGGCGGTAGTGCCGGCGATAGGCTCTGGGGCGGAACCGGTGAGTTCTAGAAGGTAATTTTGTCAGCGTCATGTCTACAGTTGCGTGCGCGATGATTTTGTTTACCCTCGAGTAATTTCAACACGCCGGCGTCTGGCGCTCCTACGGTCAATACGCGTCTTGGGTTCCTGATTTCCATGTTGTGTTGGGGTGGGGAAATTGGTCAACCTGCGGAGTTTCTCGGGGGTGAGACCTTGCCGTATCTAGCCTTTCATTGTGGGGTAAGACATCCTACTAGGTCCCCGACGCTCATTACGGCGCTACACAGCCAGATGTTGTTTTAAGAATTGCTCATTTGCAACAACGGCCCTTGAATTCACCAAAAGCTTTGCAGTGGAAGGAGACACGAGAGTTTTCGCAGTTGAGAGGTATTTGTTCATTCGCCTTTGCAGGTATCATCCATTTTGAAGTCGTGCTTTTTCATCTTCAGCGCATACCCGACGAGAGCATACTAGACCTCGTACCTGACTGTAGCTAGATCTCCATAATATAAGCCAGATAAAGCCAACAGTTCTTCTGAACTGGTGCGAGGTAGCTTTCAGCTTGGTAAACTTTGTCATCCGCTTCCTAACCCACGCTTCAACGTCCTCCAGGTCCTCCAGGTCCTCCAGGCCCACCGCGACCACTAGTCCTTGCCCTGTTCACCGTGGCACGTCCACGGGCAAGACCGACACCGCGACCCCTTGTGCCTCGCGATCGGAACATGGGTGCATTCCTGTAGTATTTTAGTTGACTTCACCGTAATCCTGCCTAGCTCATCCGTACCTCAGCATGTCTGGCACAATGAAATACCGCACGTGGCTGCCTCTGATATAAACTTGCTCAAGATGCGAGACACGGCCGTCACGCGCAGTAACTGTGATGTCCTTGAGTTGCACATTCATATTGTCCTCGGCTGTGACTTGTCAGCTCTTTGCTTTTGGTACGCGCAATTATCGGTAGGTAGACGTGCCTTCAATCAGCTTTCCGCGGTACACCTCGCCAGAAGTGATTTCCAGCGTGACGATGTGGCCCTGTATCCAGTCAGCGCTTAATTCCTACGGCTTTCAAGCGCCGAACGTACAGCCGCCTCATTAAGGAGCTTGATGGGTATTCCAATTGTACTCGTCATTCTTGCGGTATAAAACGGAGGGTTGAAAGGTTTACGCAGTCAGTATTATTTGCTTCTGCGGAACTTGTCGACAGCTCGGTCGCGGGCACTGGAGGATTTGTCGTGTCGTCTTGGCGGTCCGGTGTCGTGCAACCTGATTGCAGGTGAGACGTTTCGAAAGGGTTCAGGGGAATCCAAGTGTCCGTGGTATCGTTGATGTCGTTACAGGCGCGAGCGTGTGTGACTATGGATAGACTGCCAAAGTCGAAGTTATTGCGACCGGAGCTTGGACCACAAAACATTAGCGTTACGCTCCAGTGCCTTAGTCAGCCTCGTCTCCCTGCACGACTGATACAAACATCTGCACATAGACATTGTCCGCAAATTTATTCAATGAATATCTCGGGGACTTTGAATGCCTTTCGGCTGATAAGAGAGCCGACTCTGTGTCTTCCACAGCACACAGTGTCTACTTTCAACCAATTGCCTATTCCCCTATCGAACGCCTTTGCCAGGAGAGATGGCGAAAGTGGATCCAAGAAAGTGGACATCCAGGCGGTAGTCCTGGACAAGGACAATTGCTTTGCCGTTCCACATAGCAATGAGATTCACAAGCCATTGCAAGTATGATGTTTCTAATCCGTCTACAGTCCATGACAGCTAGCTGACTAGCATATATTTCAGGACCATTTCCAGCGACTACGTACTGCATATCCTGGATCGAAACTTTTGATCGTATCCAACACAGCAGGAACGGACTCGGACAAGAACCAAAAAGAGGCTGCATTACTAGAAGCTAACACGGGTGTCAAAGTGCTGCGACATTCGACGAAGAAACCAGGATGTAAAGAAGAAGTCATGGCGTATTTCAAGGCGCACCCAGACTCTGGGGTGACTAGTGCAAATCAGATTGCGATTGTTGGCGACCGCTTGTCCACGGATATCATGATGGCCAACATGATGGGGAGCTATGGCGTTTGGGTGAGAGACGGGGTTACGGGACGTGGCTTTGTGAGTGTCCAGAATTGCAGTTGAAGATGCACTGTTATGCAGTTCTTCAAAGGGGTTGTCGCTGATATTGCTACAGCTTGCGAGGATGGAAGATCGGTTACAGAGTTTTCTTTTCAGGAGAGGTTACAAGGCGCCTGATCCTGCGACCCATAATCAGTTTGAGTAGTGAGCGCTTGTAGAGGGTTCGACGATGATGGCGAAGCATGTCTGTAGCCTATGTGGTGTGTGGTACTTTGTAGTCATGATCAAGTCAGGATTGGACAAAGGCTCTGATGATGTCGTCAGTTGCTTTCTAAGACGACGTACTGTGAAGCTGGTCGGTAAGGCGCCTTTTCCGTGCTGATGAGCAGTGGGTTTGAGTCCGCTAGGCAAGCTTTCTGCCTCTCTATTGAGACTTTAGCCCGGGCTGCCTGTGAGTCTCTGCCCGCTCAAAAAAAGGGGGGAAGTAGGTTCGCCCTTAGAAGACTTAGACTGGGCGCGCCTACTCGCACGATCGCACGATCTATTATTATTATGTAGTATTAACGCACATTCTCGTGGGTAAGTAGTGGATTTGATGGTAAAAAAATTAAAAACATACAACAGCGGGGATTCGCTAGTGGTCACCCACCTAACTACTAATCCGCCGGTACACTGCTTATATATGGCTGAGCGGACGGGAAGCCTAGTTTTCAGTGTCCTATGGTCGTATGTGAAACATTTGCTCGATTGTTAACAATATAGCATAAAATAGTCTAATCTTCGTACGGGATGTTTAAGTATGAAAGATTCTACTAGAGCTGGCTTCTCATCAGAAATTAAGAGGCTTCAAACCGATCTAGAGTAGTGTCCTATAGTTGTATGTAGAAAGAAACCTTTAATTATTAAAATTAGATAGTATAGCAATTTAGGCTTTGTACAGATCGCTTGACTTGTTTTGTCAGGCCATGGCAGCGTGCGCGCGCATGGTAGGACTATGGGGTATGGCGTGCCCTGCGCCCATATATACTATTCTATTCGTGAATAATCCATTCATGGATTATACGCACCTTTTTGGTTATTTGGCGCAGTGGGAATAGACACCGTGTCCTAACATGTTTGTACTTTGGTCAGAGCTATCTTCTGCAAATATTATTAGCAGGTTAGATTAGAGATAGAAAGTCCATCTATTAGAGCATAGTTGTGTAGGGTAAAGGTGTGTAGGGTACGGGGTATAGAATATATAAAGACATGCCTCTCCCTTCTTATTAATTGCTTAGAAAAATATGTTACATTGGCGATGACTATTGATGTATCATTTCTCTGGAGATCCTTGTGCCCCCGCGGTTCGCTTCGGGCTAGCGCGTCAGCGCACTCAGCGCTTTCGCTACACCCCACAAAGATATTTCGCCCGGCCCTTTCGCCCTGACCCACCCGCCACATTGTTTTCATAGGACGACCGCCATCAGCCATGGCTGCAACGTTCGGCAGAGCCTCCGATTTTCTGACTGAGGCGGATTTGCTCCGATTCCGTGGGCTAACAAACCTGCTGCGCGCCACCAACGGCATAGACGACCATACACAACAGGGCGGTCTTGGCTTTATCCACGACAATAAGAACAGTAAAAACAATGTGTTGTACCGAAGGCTTGCTGATTTTAACGATCTGCTTGTTCGCCATCTGGAGGTGGTCGCCGTGAGGTCTGCAGATAAAAATGGCCCACTTGTCCAGATCTTGACCGATCCTGACCGCGACGATGATGAGACAAGCGACAACTCCCTAGAACTCGATGACGAAGACGATGCAGGCATAGGACACGTCTACTACACGGCAAATCCTGATCCTGAGACCGATAAGAACAAGGGCAACAAGAAGAAAGGTATGGTGAACCGAATTGCACCGCTGTTGGTGGAGATCATTGCCGAACCAGCAGAGCCCATGAACTCAGCTGGAGCATGGTTGCTGAAACACACAACTGGCATTAAGAGGAAAGCCCCGAAGACGAGCATTACCCTCGATAAGCATGGTTCAATGCTCATTTCGTTGATCACTGCTACTTATGAGGCTAGTGATCGTGACGCCTTGCGCATAACAAGAGCAAGATTACACAACTACGTCCTTCTTGCCAGTATTGCGAAGATCCGTGGACGTATCATTCGCGGTACAACTAAGCATGACCGAAATCTTTGGGAATTTTTGACCAAGCAGTCGACAGATGTGCACACTGCTTCTAGGACTGAAAAGAATATACCCTTCCAGCCTTCGAATGCAAAAGGCATGAAGATCCCGGGTCCATTATTGCGGAGGATCCTCGCGTCCTTGAAAAGATTGGGTCTTGCTCCTGAGCTGGAGCCATGGCTGGAACGATCCGATGAGGTCGAATACACAAACGACACACGACCTGCCTTTTAGACATTACTTAGTGGTTTACTTATTGCTGTGAATGCTGCCCTCCTCAAATTAGTAAACAACAAACACGAATGGCTTATGGATAAAGGTAAAGGCAACTTAAGTGAAGAGCAAGTCGCCAACGCCGCCCTAAAGCTAGATCGCTACGCCGCGACCGCCAGTGGATGGTTAAGGTTACTCTCAGCACTGCTGGACAAGCTAAGGCCTGTAGTGCAAGCTCACCTACTGTACCTGAAACATGTCTTCGCCATCACCAAGGTCAAAGATAGAGAGGAGCAGAGGCGCGAGCTTAATGCTTGGCCATCAAATCACTCAGCCGACATACTTTCATCAGACCCACTTGGGCAGCTTTCATCAGACCCACTTGGGCAGCTTTCATCAGAACCCAGCCCATATCAGTCGTCGTCATCGGACGGCGGTCTCAGGGACTTGGAAGGTGGTCTCGAAAAGACCTTCATAACTAAGAAAGCAGCGTATACTGCGGACTTCGAGGGAATTGACTTAGCTGGACTTTAGCAGAACTGGGACCTGGCAGCATTAAAGTATTTGGATCTAATATGCCTTCATCAAAAGGCAGTCAATAGTCTAGGCAAAATTTCTGGCGATACGCACGACAAACAAACGCACAATTTCTTAAGAGCTACTAGGTTCGAGTTCGTACGTTGCTTCCAAGACCAGGCAGACAGCAACATGATGTCGATGAGGAGGGTAATAGAGACTCTTAAGTTCCCCTGGGGCAATGAGATAGGACCAGACAACGTTGCAAAAATCAAGGCATTCATCCAGGAACACGAGCAGATAAAGGATGGAACGCCTGTGATATCGAATACGAAATGGGAGGACGAAAACGGTTTTGATGGCAACTTTCACTGCGAGACTCTGTTGTTGTCCCTTCAGCTTCTTCACGAAACACAAGCGGCCCGCGACAAAGTTAGCTCTGATAAGAACGGCGAAAATCCGTACCTCCAACTACTATCTAAAGACATCGTTGATAGCTTTGCCAAGCCCGCAAAAGTTCTTCCCGTGTCGAAGCGCTGCTGTCTGGCATGCCACGCGCTCATTGAGTACGTTAATGAGAACGCCGACGAAAAGATTCTATATCCTGGACACCATGAGTACTGGTTCACGGCGGCGTTACCTCCTTGGCTTCCGCGAAAGGCCGGCATGGCTGTGATCAAGGCTGCTGAGACAAAGCTCATGGAGAGGGTTCAGGAATACCTGAAATCTGGTACGCCAGTTTCGGATTCTAGCACAGGAACATCACCCATTACGTCTTACCGCTTAGATGATCTGGAGGATATTGATATTGATGATTTTTCATCACCTGCGGAGGGGTCGAAGGACCAGGGCGTAAAACGAAAGCGCAGGAAGTCGGAAGAGGAATCAGATGCCGGTCGCAGCTCGAGTCCGACTGAGAGGCGTCAGGAGATGTGATGATGATAGATGGCCATGAAACAGCAAAGGAATGTGGAGCTTGGGAAGAGAGATGAAGGCCTGTGTTTCTCTGGCAAGGGTCGTGACTTGGAAGGAACAAGAGGAGAAGTAGCAGATTGATGGTGGAAGGCAGGGTGCTTGCAATCTAATCGTGGGCTCGTTACTCCCTAGCTAGCAGGCAAACAAAGAGAAACTTGGTTAAACAACATGATCGCCCAACGCCTCACCAGCACACCCATGATAGATGGTCGGATTCATAAACTCATACTTGACCAGCCCTCTTTCCTCCTTTCCTCCCTCGGTACTGTTCCATGTAAGCACAGGGAAGCGAGGAGGCGGGCTTGCTATGGCAGCTGATGACTACTAGAGGGTTTTGCGAAATGGCTGCCAGATGGGAGTGAGCGTTTGTGTGCGTTGTGTTGTACCTAGCATGATTGATCGCGCAGGATGATTCAATGTTGCGTTGCCCCGCTCGTTCGCTGGGCCGTGTCATGAAATGGAAATGACAGTACTGCTAGTAGTAGACCATTGTACTTGTACTACGCATATGGCGCACTTGATGAAGAAGATAGTTACCAAGTTCTATAGTAGACGGGCTACATAGACATAAGCTCAGCCTCAACCACAAGAGTTGCCGTACCCCACCATGACAACACAGTCACACTCGGCCAACCAATGAAGATGCACGAGGGCAGTGCAGTGTAGTTCTCTAGCCACCCTCTCTCCACCGGGGCTGTGTTCAGCTAGAGTACGGTACCGACACCGGTCAGGGCGGCCGCTGTCATCACCCTCAGCTGCTTTACTGTTAGCTATTCATTTCACGGCCATCGGCTATTTCATCTGTCAGCTTTCTTCCCCACATACCGGTACCCATCCTCATTTTCTGACGAAGAACAGTCAACACCACCAGCCTTGTCAGAACTCTCTCACCGCCTTGGGGAAACAACAACACACATTCTCTCGATCGCCAGAACACCCGCCCCCAGTCTTCAAACTTCAAAATGGGTGTATGTTGTCGTCCCCCTTTGTCTGCCAGCCTGTGCCCCTCCCATACATACTTGCCTACCCCGCGCATGCGTCATCGGCCTGACTTGGCAACTGACTGGCTGTAGCTCGCATCCAAGATGGCCGCAGCCAACGCGTCCGCCGGTGGTTACCCTCCACCAGGTGGTCAATCTGCCTATGTATGTCATCAGCTGTCATGGTCGACTGAGTACTCCTACACAAGCCTTTTGCTAATTTCATTGCCTCCTCCAGCCCGGCCAGCAGCAGTATCAAGCCTATCCAGGCAGTGCGCCACCACCTGGTGCCGGTCCACCCGCAGTGAGTGAAAACCTCTTTCTTCCTTTTTCTGACCGGTAGAACGCTGCTGTGCTCTGGGTCAATCGTCATCGCCCTTCTTCAAGGACCCGCCACCTTGTGACTGGACTCGCACAACACTTGACGCGTCTCCACACACTCCTGAGTCCTTGGCCACCTTGCTTTGCGCCCCCTACATACTACATAGCAACCAACTACCCCGCCGCCTGGTTACTACGCTTCGACTGCCCCCTCGCCACACTTCACTCGCGCTTTAGCCACAGCATGCCTCTATCAAGCAAGATGTCGTCGGCCTACAACGCCTATCAGCCACCCCAAGGCCAGGCACCGAATCCTTATGCGCACCAACAATCAGCTCCTCCTCCTCCTCCTATGCCACTACGTCCCGGTTCACAACCGCCCCCACATTCACCATATCAACAACCCCAAAACTACGGCGCACCATCGCCATACTCACCCCAGGGCCAGCCAGGTTACAATAGGCCGCCTCCTCCACCACCTCCAGGACAACCGCCTCAGTCGCCTTATCCCCAGTCACCACAGGTAGCACAGGCACCACAATCTCCCTATCCAGGACAAGCCCCATTGTCACCCCAGTATCCACCGCCAAATAACTGGGGACAGCAACCACCTCAGCAGTATGGGCAACAGCCCCCGCAGTCGTATGGACAGCCTTATGGCCAAGCGCCAGCCTATGTTCGTATTCCGCAGACTGTTTGCGCCTCTGGAACAATTGTCAAACGAGATGCGACGCAGAGCAATGCAGCAAGTGGCAAGAACGAGGTACTAACTATTCAATAGGGCGGCCCACCAGGGCAACCTCCTCAAGGCCAACAATATGGCGCACCGCCACCCCAAGGAGGCGGCTACGGCGGCCCTCCACCTCTGCAACAAGTACAACAAGGTCCTGCAGAAGTCGCCGGTTACAAGCAGCTGCTCAACGCTTGCATCCAAGAGAAGGGCCTCCAGACCTTCTACCCACCAAACTCGCCCATCATTGATCAGATTGCGCAACAGGCTGCGCCAAAGGTGAACGAGGTCATTCAACGCTGGCGAGTGCAGAAGGAGATTGCCAACGACATCGTCAAGCTAGCGCTCTACGACATTGTTTTGTATATCGGTGCGTATTAGGCTCTCAAGAGTTCTTTGCAAAAGCTAAGCCGTCCAAGATGACAGTGGTTCCATGCAATTCGAGGAAGAAGGTAGCCGCATCAAGGATTTGCGCCTCATCTTGGAGCGTGTGTCGTTCGCCGCCACCCTCTTCGATGCCGATGGCATTTCCATCCGCTTCATGAACACCGACCTGTCTGGCATACGTAATCAGCAAGGCCGCGCTCTGCAGGACGGCGTTGCAAACGAGACTCAGATTGAAGAAGTCATGCGCGGTGTTCAGTTCAAGGGTCTTACTCCCATGGGTACTTCCCTCCGTAAGAAGGTCATCGATGAGATAGTACTCCAGAAGGCTTCTGCTGGTCAGCTGCGCAAGCCCGTCCTAGTCATTGCCATCACAGACGGTCAACCAGCTGGTGAGCCACAAAACGCCGTTTTCGACACCATCCGTTACGCGTTCGACACGCTGCAGCAGCGCTTCCCTCAGTACGGCCGCGGTGGTGTTGCGTTTGAATTTGCCCAAGTCGGAAACGACGAGATGGCGCGCAAGTTCCTCAGCAAGCTTGATGAGGATCCGCAGATTGGTCCCATGGTGGACTGTACTTCCAGTAAGATTCTTTGGTCCTTTGTCTTTTGCGCTGAACAACTCGCTGACAATATCTAGACTTTGAAAACGAGCAGGAAGAAATGATGCGCGCAAACCCCCCTGTCGACCTGACTCCAGACTTGTGGATCATCAAGCTCCTCCTCGGCGCCATTGACCGCAGCTACGACTCCAAGGACGAAAAGTCCAACCACGCCCCAGGCGGCTATGGTGCTCCTCCCGGCGGCCAGTATGGCGGTCCTCCTCAGCAGGGCTATGGCCAGCAGCCGCCTCCGGGTCAATACGGTGGTCCGCCACAACAGGGAGGCTATGGCCAGCACCCTCCACCAGGCCAGTACGGTGCGCCACAGGGACAGTACCCACCTCCAGGTCAACAGTACGGTGGACCCCCACCGCCGCAGGGCGGTGCACCTGGTGGATACCCGGGCCAGCAGCAGTATGGGCAGCCGCCTCAGGGAGGCAACAGGTACTAGTACTACTAGTCCTGATAGTCTGTCTTGTAGTCCTTTGCGCCGGTGACTAGGTACTGGTAGGAATCCTGGACTGGAAATGGGTTATTTTGCGGATGACGGCCGTCTTTCTGGCTTCTGCGTCACTTGCTCGAGTGGATGATGCGTCCAAAGGACAAGCCTTTGTATGATCACACTTACTGGCTATGTCTCTAGTACGAGATTAGAGCCACCAGATAAATAGTGAATGAGTCAAACAGATTATATTTTTAACCCTTTTCTTCCTAACAAAACATATTCCGTCCATCATCGACATAATTGGGCTTTTTTTCCATGACTAGAACAAAATCCGTCATGGAAATCCCAAACACCGAATTGTAAATCTCTCTACCCATGATCCACCTCCATCCAACTATTCTACACATCAATCCCCCTCCCCCTCCCCGCCTCCCACTCCCCCCACACCCCCCTCCAAACATCCCTCTCACTCCGCCCCAACCCGGCAAACATAGCCGCAAGCCCCTCCCTCCGCAGCGCCGCCGTCCCCAACACCTCTGCCCACCCCGGCGCCAACTTCTCCCGCACCGAGGCCTCCAATCTCCCACTGAGCTGAAAGCGACAATAAGCCGTGAGCAAAGGGTATAGGAACGCGGCGGTGCGATCGCGGGCGATTTTGAGGGGATCGGTGAGGGAGGAAGTCTGGGTGTTTGATTTTGAAATGGACGACTGTGGGGGGTTAACGAGGGTGGAGAGGAGGCGGGAGAAGTGTGTTGCGTTTTGAGGGGTGAGGTGGGTGGGGGGGTGATTTATTGGGTGGTGTGTTGAGGAAGGGTTGGAGCGGGGAGGTAGGGAGCGTAGCCAGTAGGGTAGGGCGCCGGTGCGGGGTGTGTTTGGTATGAAGAGGCAGAATAAAAGACCCTGTAGCAAGGGGAGGAGGATGTGGAAACGGCCTCCGATACGGCCGCGGTGTAGCAAGAGGATCAAGCGTGTTGTTTCGCATAGGCGGGAGTATATTTCTGGGGCGTGGGAGGTGGGGAGCGGGGGACTGCTTCGGGAGGTGAGTTTGACGAGGACGGCGAGGACGGATTCGATGCTGTGTTGGGAGGCGAGGGCGGGCTTGTCGGTGAGGATGGTGTTGATGCTGTTGAGGAGGGCGTTGAAAGAGGGGTTGTCTGAGGTTTGGGCAAGGAGGATGCTGATGCGTGGGAGGAGGGCGAGTTGCTGTTGCTTGAGGTCGGGGTTCGGGTCGAGCTTGTCGGGGAGGGTAGTGATGAGGATGCTGAATATGCGATGGGAGGATGCGCGGTCGAGGGGGTCGGTGGCATGGGTAAGGCTGGGGATCAGATCGAGCTTCTCTGCCAACGGGAGAGATGTAAGAGCGTCCTTTACAGCGTCGTAGGTGCTGGCTTTGACGCCGTCGGTCAGTGGTTCGCGGAGGATTCTTAACGTCAAGCTCATGAACCAGGTTACTTTGGGGTACAATCTGAACCTTGCAACGGTCGTGTGTAATCGTGCCACGTACTTGGCCAACTCGGTAGAGCTCTCGCCAGAAGAGGCAATGTAAGAGTCCAAATCGCTGTTGTCATTGACCCAGATGCGTAGCCACGCTCGGGTAGTGTCGTAGATGTTGAGTGCCTGTAGAGTGGCAGAAGGGAGGTCGTTGAAGGCGTCTAGTATCTCCTGAAGTGAAGCAGTTTCATCACCATCGCCATCGGTAAGACAATGCTTTAATAATTCGACATACTGCAGTGGGTCTAGGAGCTTGCTTTGCTTCTGTGCATGTATCGTAGCTCGAAGGATAGACAGCCTCGCAGCAGAGCACTTCTTTGAAGCCGTAGCAATCTGATCGACCTTCTCAGCAAAACCCTTGAGAAAAGTTTTGTTCTGAGACTGCTTCTCATTTGGAATCATGTGAACCAGAATTGACTCGACTAATTGCCTGAGTAGTTGCAAGCTCGCAGGTGACTCGTTTCCATGCTGATGGAGTCTCTCTGCGACCTCAAAAATGACACTACTGTCGGTAGAAATTTTGGCCGTCGCATTTGGAGTTTCCATGAGATGCGTTGCGATACTCATGAACCCTGTCGAGGTGCTTGAGTTGTTACAGATCAAGTCGATGACTTGATTCAAGATCGCCTCTCGTTGTTCACGCGAGAACGCCGCTGGGTGGATGTACGACATGGCTTTGACAGCTAGTTCTTGTTGTTTGCCATCGCTCTTCGAAAGCGAATTTGCGAGTGTAGAGTAATACGCTTTCTTCAGAGAAGCGTTGCCTTCATTAATGATGGAATGAGACAAGGAGTTGAGCAAATTGCTTTGAACCCTGTCATCGACCTTTGCCAGCATTGAAAGTACTGACTGCAGTAATTCCACGCATTCCGATGCATCAAGGTATCCGAACAGTCCGATGAAATAAGTGCAAAAGAACTCAATGGCCTTAGCATGTTCTGGTGCATCCAGTTGCTTGCCGGATAGGGTAGTTGTAATCCTGCTCAACGTCGCTTGGATGACGGCATCGAAGTCCGGTACTTTCTGCATGTATGTACAGACGTTGAGTAGGAACAACATGGCTGCAGCCTGCGCAGAAGAGTCGATACGCCTCTTAGAACTCCCAGAACGGGTTCCAGAGATGTCATCAAGCGCGCTTGGAATAAGGGGTTCGAGCAACTCCGCTTGTAGGTTCGGAGACGTGTGTAGCTCGATAGGCCATAATTTAGCTAGGAGCTGGCTCAACGTGAACCAAGAGTGGGACACTTGCGAATGTAGGCTGAATCTGTCATCTTGCACCCATGTCGTGAAGGAGCGGAATAGACTATCCAGATGTGGTCGCAGGGCCATAATAGTTTCGTCAGTCCGGACTGCTTCTAGGATAGTGGGTACTATAACTGCGCTGCTAGCAGCGTATCTGTAGCCAGCGAGTTTCTTGACGTCGACATCCTCATTTTTTCCATTTGCAATGGTCTCGCCTAGCTTAGCGACTCGTTGTGCATGCTCTTCAACCAGAGTGGATATTTGACCCTGTGTCAAAGACTGTTCGAAAATCTCCCCTAAAGCCTTACTCAGGGCTCGATCTTCCCAAATATGTTCCTGACGCTTTTTGAGAATCTTCTGGGTCTCGTGCCGGTGAACCCTCACCAATTGTTGATCCCACCTGCGCATAAACCCAAGCAGATTTCGGTTCCGTACGAAAGCTGACATCAAGGGAGTGATGATTTGCTCTATAATCAAAGCTTTTCCGGCAAATTTCGGTTCCTCATCTTGATGTGATTTGATCTGGGCTCGGAGTGAACTAGGAGTGAAGTTAGGATGCTTAATCTCCTCGACCGAGATACGCTCGAAGATGAACTCGGCAAGGTCAGCGTGATTCTTATCCGGCGAAATCTTGATGCTAGTCTTGGGTTCTGCTACGAAAACCGAGGCATCGAGCTTGATCAATGACGCGATTAGTGGCCAATGTATCTTTTTTTCTTGACGTTCTGGGTATTTGACACCACCATAGTACCAAAAGATAATCTCCACGAGCTTGGGGTTGATGCTGACATTGTGCGCATGCAAGACCTGAAGTGCACCATCCAATGCTCCGACCGCAGACTCGCGCATGACGAATTCTGGTGGAGTGTCTAGAGAGCATCTGGCACATGCAGCAAGTGCCGAAAATGTCGCTTGGATCCAAGGCTTCTCTGCAAGCCTGCCTTTTGGTGATCTGGAGGGAGACGCACGTATGGCCAAATCTAACAAGGTCGAAAGAGAATGGAAGAGCACTGCAAGTTCCGCCGGTAATGATTCGCCAGCATCTTCGATCTGTGCAGCCTGTAAAAGCTTTGCGCGGAGAGGTTCGAGATGACTTAAAAGTGCTTTCGGTTCGCGTTCTGAAGCAGGCTTCGCAGGGTCTTCAGTAACGTCCGCGAAGAACGCGGCCCTTGATGGCGCCAGTATGTGCTTTGCCAGTAACCGGTCAAGTTTTTGCGTGGCGCGATCAATGGTGGTAGGAGAGATCTGCGGCGAAGTTTGCCCACGGAGGCTGCCCAGGGTCTCGAGCAGGGTAAGGGTAGGTATAAGACACTCGGTGCTAAACTCGTCTGCAGATACTCCTACTTCGTCTTTCGAGTCTATAATCCGAACATCCCACACTTCAACTATCAAGGACAAGTCCAGAGTGTCGTCGACATCGGATGAGTTGAGCGACTTGGCTGATAGAAGTTGAGTAACGCTTTCCAACCAAAATCTGAGGATCCTGGCAGCTTGTGCAGATTCTGTCCTAAGTACCATTTTCATAAGCTCTGCTTGAGTAATGTCCTGGGCCTTGTCGTTTCTCGAAGCTAGAGAGATGATTGTGGCTGCGACAGCTCTTATAGCAGGGAACAGAGTGTTGAGGTCAGTCTCTTGGCTGACTGACGGGATCGAAGTAGTGCCATTTGCTCCTCGTTTTCGTTTACGCGATTGCTTGAAACCAATCCGGGCCGGGTCGCTGCTTGAGTCTGATGCGTCTTCCATATGTACGTCTTCGGATTGAGTGTTCGAACTGCTGTCGAGGCGCTCGAATAGAGCCCTCTCGAGGATGGTTGGCAGACTGGCATCGCGCAAATGTGGGGCACTGCGCGAGACAGGCAGAACATGTATCATCCAATCGAGAAGCTGCCATGTCTCTGGATGCGCTCGTGCCTTGCGCCCTGCATCCGTCTCCTCCTTGAGCTTATCGAGTACCCAGCGCAAAACCCATTCTGCTCTAGCTCGGACAATGTGCCTTATAACCCCAGCACGGGCATCTTGGTCTTTTATGGTATTCCAGTCTCCCGGAAGGCCTATTATACGAGCAGCTTGGTGAATCTGCTCGTCCAAGTCCGAGAAGTCCTGATTGATGGCTTGCAGTCGCGGTCGAGTTGAGATTGAGTCGGTGCTCGATGTCTAGCATTGATTAACTACATGTCGCCGCTACATTATAAATATATGTATATCTTACCTGCTCAATCGGCGCCATCTTGTCACCTCTCTTACGCCGTAGTTGCGAAGTCTGCGCAAATGGGAGAGAAGCACTAGCATTGGAAAAAAATTGAGCTCGGGCCAGGAGCTACGTTCGCTGGGAACCTTGGAAGACCCCTGTCGCATCTGCCAAGGGCTGCCGGCCGGGAGCACGTCAAAGTTCCGCTCAGACATCGAAAGACGAGCATCAACACCACGCCAAAGCCGCTCCTAAGCACCCCTCGCACATCGAGTGCCCTCGCCGAATCGATCAATTGCACCCTCACATCCCTTCAATATGGCCGACCAACAAAACCCCCAGCCGGTTGCGCCGATTCCGCGGACCACCCGCCCGATGAGCGAAGCTCTCCTCAACGAGAAGGTACACTCATCCCAGTTTGCAGATATAGTTTGATTTTGGAAAACCGGGCAATTGATTGGCTTGTGACAGCTCTGCTTCATTCGTGCCCTGTCCTGGCTTTGGATGGCTTGCGCAGACAACTCCTACATGTGACAGTGCAATGGCGGATGCTAACAAATACTCGTAGTGGGACCGCTGCCTTTCTTCCATGCTCATCCGCTCCGGCCTCGGTGTCTCATTCGGTATCGTCTTCTCCGTTCTCCTCTTCAAGCGTCGCGCATGGCCTGCCTTCGTTGGTCTCGGTTTTGGTGCGGGACGGGCATGGGAAGAGTGTGACAACGTGAGTAAACTATGCAGAAATCAATCCTGCCAACATGCTGACGGAGTGTAGTCATTCAAGCGCGCAGCAGCACCATCAAAGGACGGTCTCCGCGTTGTTCGACCATGAAGGAGGCCTGACAAGATCGAAGCGAGTAGATGGATGGGATTACTGTAATTCGAACTCGGCATGGCATGCAAAACTTGCGCTGTATAGTAGGGCATGGCATAGATCACTTGGAACAATTTCATTGCTGTACATTTGATCATCATCAACTGGATTCACACAGATACGTAGTATATCACGTGTACATGGACATGGTGAGTCGACCAGGGCCAATGAGTGAATCACAACTTCGAAAATGCAGGATGCTTCTCGAATCAAGCTGCTCGAGAGACACGTCTATGATTGCACAGACAACATTTCATACCTCCCATCAAGGTCAGAAATCTCCTAATTGCTCTCCTAATACAAATCCAGATACCAAATCTATATTTCCTTAAGTCCTTCTTAATCCACATAATCCACAATGCCAAAACGCCCATAGGATGCCCTCACCTTTCAGACCCCATGCGGGTACCGTCACCTTTCCACTCCCTCCCCCCTACTCTTTACTCTCTCCAGTCCTCAAACTCAAACTCCTCCGCCCCATCCAGAATCGTAAACCTATGCGTCGAAAACACAATACTCTCATACAATTCGCGTCCCGCCGCTCTGGCCTTCTTATGCCAGGGCCCCAGACCACCTTGCACCGCGTCGGCGCGGGAGTGCCAGAAGCCTGCTCATCACATCCGTTAGTTCAACATTTCGCTGAACAAAAACCCTTTGGAGAGTCTCGAAGTACTGTTCACAGAATGGGCGTGTGTGATAGGGAAAACAGCACGAGTAGTATGTAGAAGAAAAAGGCAACGAAAGGGAAAAAAACACATACAAGTAGCCAAATTCCTACCTTCCCCATCCGCCTTCCCAAACCAATACTTCAACAACCCCCCACTCGCACACGCCTCAGCATGACTCTCGTAATCCAATTTATACAACCACTCCACATCCACCCCAGTCTTCAACTTGCTCCGAAACACAACGACGTAAAATGACGTTCGCTGCCATGATCCCCTTGCCTGCTGCTCGCTGTGCAGCAGGTCCCGTAGCACGGCGAGGACGTGTGGAAAGTTCAGCGCGGAAGTGTAGTGCGCAGTTGCGTAGTGTGGGACTGTGGGGTGCAGGGCGGTGAGGGCTTTTGCGAGGAGGATGGAGGGGAGGGGGAGCGTGGGGAGTGAGAGGTAGTGGCCTGGGTTATTGTAGGGGGAGGAGATGAGGTCTGTGGAGGAGGGGGGTGGGGAGGAATTGGGGGAGGGGTGGTTGGGCGAAAAGGGCTTGGGGAGCTGGGTGTAGGCTGCGGCTTCGAAGCGTAGGCGGTCGATGTCGTTGGTGATGAGGGAGGGGTCGAGGACTAGTGTGTTGGTGTTTGGAGGTGAGGTGGTAGGTGTGATTGTTGAGGGCGAGATCTCGGTTGTGGTGGTGTTTGCTGGCTGTTTTGAGGATGGTATCGCGGTTGGGAAGATATTGCTGGCGGTGGTCGTGGGCTGGGTAGCCGATTCGAGTAGATTGGGTGCCATAGTCAGTACTTCCATGATATTCTCTATTGAGTAGCAGTTGCCATTAATGTAATCGCTTGTATAGTGAGGCGATGGCTCGTCTCTCGTAACAGGACCTATATCCCGGCTTTAGTATCCAGTGTCTGTGTCGCTTCAACAGGACCAGGGAAATCTGGCTGCACTATACCACTTACAAGTACTCTTCTAGTTCGTTTCAGTTCTCACGATGTCTTCATAAGTAATGGTACATTTTTTTGTTTAGTTTCGGAAGTTAATGTATACTTTGATCGCCGTGCGCAACATCACGCAATCCGTCAAGCACGCAATCCACACAAAAACGCCATTTTAGTCACTCTTCCACAATGGCTCCTAAAACAAACACCGCGTCCCCCACACTATCAGCATGACGGTGAGCCACTAGTATGTACACATGATTGAGCCCGTGGCGTGTGCATGGTTTGCGAAGCGTCGCAATACTCGATTGCCCTTGACGCAATGGCTCATGCCGCATCTTCCTAGAGCGCTTCATGGCCAAACCTTATTCAGACGTCCAAAACTTCCAACGTATCCTTTCCCAAATGAGTCATCCCCGCTAAGTGTATATCGCTAAATGTGCGTGATCAGCTTGACATGTGATAACGACCAACCACGGCTACCAACTGTGCATCCCTTACCTTCCCTGGATAGAACCTCAAAAACAAATACCGCAAGACGTTTTGCATCAATGAGCACTTGACTATCCAAGCCTCGGGGCTTTGATCCAGTCGGCCATTGCTCTCAAAAGTGTTCTGTCAGGAACTGATGA
The DNA here is from genome assembly GCF_022343315.1 of Plenodomus lingam. NCBI lineage: Eukaryota > Fungi > Ascomycota > Dothideomycetes > Pleosporales > Leptosphaeriaceae > Plenodomus > Plenodomus lingam. The sequence continues at coordinate 408,855 of NW_027093939.1, forward strand.
CGGTGTGGACAAGCCTGAACATGCGCTGAAATCCCAATGGATTCAGGTCGCTGATGGGAACTTCATGGCCATATTCTTCGATGCAGCAGTCGAACGGCTTATTCTGTAACCTATTGTCACCAGGGGGGAGGGGCAGATCAGAGCCCTTGAGTCTCATTTCGGTCTTGAGCTCCATTAAATTGCCCCATAGGATGAAGAGCCTCTCTTCCAGCTGTTGTAGCAAACCTGGGTTCTTCTTCAGACTGCAAATAATCAATACACTGTCGAATCAACACTGTAAAGTACTTACTCTTGCGCATTTTGTTTGATATTGAGGAGACCTTGTGCCTCCTTATTCCCGACTACTAAACGCATCTTTTCCGAGACTGTATTTGGCGGCAGGACAGCATCTTCGACTAGGAGGACAAAGCCCCATTCCCAGCGTTCCTTCCTCTGGCCACTGCTTGGATTGCTCTTACCTCGTCCTTGATACCAATTGCGATCCCTGGTCGAATGCGAGAAGAGTTCAAGTTCCGGGGGATAGACATCGACCACCCTCACGCGGGCTCGATGCCGGCTGTTGACGAATGGAAGGAGAAATTCCTCGTGATTCGCGGTAGTTGCTTGAAGGGAAGGATTACAAAGGATTTCAGATATTGTGGAGGGCTTTATCTCTGGGAAGGAAGCACGAACTACACGTGTTTAGTACAATTATGCCAACGTGAGTAGCCGCCTCACCATTGTGGTTGACCCCATTGCGCTCTGCTTCAATCTTAGCCTGTTTCTCTTCCAACTCTCTCAATTCCGCCTCTTTCATTTCCTGTTGCCTCTTCCGCTTCTCTGCCTTCTTTCCCTTCGCGGCTGGCTCAGTTCGGGTGTCCTTGAGGGCCTCGAATGCAGACTTTGTGCCTCGCTTCTCCTCATAAGCCTTGCGCCGAGCCTCGATCTCAGCAATTTCGGCTGGATTTGACAATTTGTAAATATCCACTTGCGTTGGCCGCTGTCTGTCCTGATGCATTATCCCTTCCAACTTGTTGGCAGGGGACATTTTGGTCCGCAAGTTCCTCAAATAAATGTAATCGCCCACGGCCACATTCTCGCGTGCCCAAGCAGCGTTGCTCTCAAATAGGAGGACGTTCATGGTGAAGTGACCAAAAGGCCCCGTCCAATTACTATTTTGGACCATGTGTGCATCGTCCGACTTGGGATCTGCGTAGTAGAAGAGCTGCTCGTTCTCAGTATAATCGGTAATCTTCAGATCGACAGTGCCCATATTAGTGTAATATATGTTCAAGACCTGCGCTCGAACATCGTAAAAGAGATTGAAATTGAGATCTTTAATCAACTGTAGCTTCTGGGGTGGCAAAGCATTGAACGAAGAGGAGGCACTGTTGCGCTGCTGGACTGGTTGTACCGAGCCAGAGGCAGCCGCGTTCATATTAATGACCGCGATTTGCTCTACCCTTGTAGGCTCAGTCGTGCTGTAGATGGCTTCATAGGGGAGACGCTTATTGCCAGCTTCGTAAGGCTGGCTCAGTTGTGGAACTGGAATGCGATCCTTGCGGAAGACGAAAACGGGGCAGAATGAAGCACTATCAGCAACGCAATCGATGCGCAGACCCCATTTATTCAATTTGAAGTTGCGTATGACGACGACGTCTCCCGTACTGGAAATTTTAGGCAGCTTGTCAGCCGGCCTGAACATGCGACAGAGGATGCTCGAGGAACCAGTAGTGAAGCTATCGAACTCATCTTGAATGGTAAATTCCAGGCAAGAGTCCGATCCTCGAGTTGGCCTGGGCGGCTTGAATTCTACGATGACTCCAATCAGATTCACCTTGGCCTGGTTTTCCGAAACGTCCTTGATCGCTGTAAAGCCCACAGGTGGCCGCATTTGTGCGTCTCGATGCGGCTAGCGGTGTTGGCTTGCGATGGCCTGCAAGACGCGTGCCAAAGAAAGAAAGTGTGGGTTTGTTTGCAAACACGTTCTAGTGTTGTTGGCTAGTTGGTTGAAGAGAGCAATTCATTTGCCAGCGTTAGCAGAGACGAGAGAGGGTGTGTGCTGGTGTGGGTGAGGCATCAAGACACTGTTGACAGATGTGCAACAAGCCTGTCAGGTCCAGTTCTGGTAAGTTTGTTCAGGTGGTAAGATAGATACCTTTGGTAGAACAGACGCGCTCGGCCACATCGAGTACAAAAGGTTACTAAGGTGGTTGGGCGCTAGGACCCAAAGTCAGGCCGGCCTATGTTGCGCTTCGCCGCTTCCGCCTTTTCACATCCCCTGCCCCACTCTCTGCACCCACGACGGAGAGAAAGATAAATCCCCCTCCCAAACAAACACCCGCACACACACCACCCCCCCCCCTCCTCTCGTTCTCCTCTCCCCTCCCTCCCCCACGCACACAACCATCCACATTCACACATATACACACCTACACCTACACCCACATACACACATACAACAAGTCGCCACAGCCATGGCCGACAAGTTCATCCCGGAGCACCGCCGCACTGCGTTCAAGGCAAAGAGCGCCTTCAAGCCAGACGAACTCCGCCGCCGCCGCGAGGAACAGCAAGTCGAGATCCGCCGGGCAAAGCGCGAGGAGAACCTTGCCAAGCGCCGTGGTATTGCAGGAAGAGACCAGCCAGGTGCTGCATTGGGCGCTGCCCCCGACAGCGACGATGAGGGCGGCAACATTGAAGGCCAGGTGTGTAGTAGATAACCCCACCAAGCTGTGCTGCTCCCACACCCAGCAGCACGCGCACGTACACAACAGAAGACTGGGCTGACTGACATGCGCCATGACAGCTGAACGAAGAGCTCCCCCAGATGGTCAAGGGCGTCTTCTCGGAGCAGATTGACGAGCAGATTCAAGCCACGACCAAGTTCCGCAAGCTGTTGTCCAAGGAGCGCAACCCACCCATCGAGCGCGTGATTGAGACGGGCGTCGTCAGCCGGTTTGTTGAGTTCCTGCGCTCGCCACACACGCTCGTCCAGTTCGAGGCGGCATGGGCACTCACAAACATCGCCTCTGGATCAGCGCAGCAGACACAGGTCGTCATCGAGGCGGGCGCGGTGCCCATCTTCGTCGAGCTCCTCAGCAGCCACGAGCCCGACGTGCGGGAGCAGGCCGTTTGGGCACTGGGTAACATCGCCGGTGACAGCCCTGCCTGCCGCGACTTTGTCCTGCAGGCCGGCGCCCTCCGTCCACTGCTGGCCCTGCTTGGTGACAGCCGCAAGCTGAGCATGCTCAGGAATGCGACCTGGACCCTGAGCAACTTCTGCCGTGGAAAGACCCCGCAGCCCGACTGGCAGACGGTAAGCTTGCCCTACACCCCTTCATCCATTTCCTATGACGTGATGTGACATGGACGTGACCAGACGTGCTAAGTGACCAGCAGATTCAGCCCGCCCTCCCCGTCCTGGCCAAGCTCGTCTACTCGCTCGACGACGAGGTCCTCATCGACGCCTGTTGGGCCATTTCTTACCTGTCCGATGGCTCCAACGACAAGATCCAGGCCGTCATCGAGGCCGGCATCCCCCGCCGCCTTGTGGAGCTCCTCATGCATGCCTCCACCTCTGTCCAGACCCCCGCTCTGCGCTCCGTCGGCAACATTGTTACGGGCGATGACGTCCAAACCCAGGTCATCATCAACTGCGGCGCACTCCCGGCTCTGCTCTCCCTCTTGAGCTCCACTAAGGATGGTATTCGCAAGGAGGCGTGCTGGACCATCTCCAACATTACTGCCGGCAACTCTACCCAGATCCAGGCGGTCATCGATGCGAACATCATCCCACCGCTGATTCACCTCCTCCAGAACGGCGACTTCAAGACCAGGAAGGAGGCCTGTTGGGCCATCTCCAACGCGACCAGTGGAGGTCTTCAGAAGCCAGCCCAGATCCGCTACTTGGTCCAGCACGGCTGCATCAAGCCCCTCTGCGACTTGCTTGCGTGCCCTGACAACAAGATCATTCAAGTCGCGCTCGACGGTCTGGAGAACATCCTCAAGGTCGGCGAGATGGACAAGGAGGCCAACGAAGGCGGTGCTGCTGGCGAGGCTATCAACCGCTACGCCCTCTTCATTGAGGAGGTTGGCGGTATGGAGAAGATCCACGAGTGCCAGAACAACGCCAATGAGGAGATTTACATGAAGGCCTACAACATTATCGAGAAATACTTCTCCGATGAGGAGGGTGAGGCGGAAAACATGGGCGAGGCCGGCCCCCAGGTCAATCAAGAAGGTCACTTTGGCTTCGGCGCTCCCGCTGCTCAGCAACAACAGCAAAACTTCAACTTTGCCAACGGAGGCGATTCAATGGACATGTAAGCGGAGACTCTCCGTAGACTGTCCAACTTTGTTGAACCATGAACTGCGTGATGCAGTCTGTATAGTCTCCAGCTGCCTGCCTCGAGCGTTCGCCCCGTCTCGCCCGTCAGCCATGTGGGACGATGTGGACATCATAGTCCAACACGTATGATGCATGACCCATGGAAGTTGGAAGCAATCTCGTTCGCCGTCGGCGACAGGTTTATATTGCAGCCTTTCCATTTTCCCCGCCCCCCCCCCCCCCTTTTTTTTTTTTTTGGTCAGAGCCACCCCTTCGCCATGAAATTTTATGAAGCCTCAAAGATACACCGTCTTGTAACCCTCCAATGTCCATTGTCCGCATCATATCCCCGGCGTTGCGTGTTTGGTCTACAAGTCTTGTCCTACTACAAGGACAAAAGTGCCTCAGGTGGGCGGTAGCGTTGAAAGGATGGGCGTTCCTCCTGGTTTGCTGGATGTGCTTCTGTTCTGTCTAGTTGCCAGCCAGATAGCGGAATACACTGTCGAGAAATCAAAAGTTCAAAACTACTTCGTTTGTGTGATTTCATATGCCCTGTTTGTGATGCATGGTTTGCTGTTTGGCGGTCCATCTTCCGTTATGCAGCTAAACGGGGCAGAGGTTGCGTCATTGCAGGAGCCGGGCCACGGATGCAGCTCCCCCACCCACCAACGCGTGGGGGCACCTAGCTGTTGTTGTACATTGTGCCTGACTTGGCTTCGTAAGGCAAGGTCGTTGATTGTATATTCTTATTGACTCCTGCGTCTCACCATGCAGAATTGATTGCTCCCTATTCTGCATCCCTTCTGTTTGTGCACAATGCATGTACCACCTTGACCGCCTGCGTCATCGCTTGGTCCAATGGCGCAATCCTCGCACGCACATACCGCTCTGAGCCAACAGCCAGTGCACCGTGACCATATCGTCCTCAAACACAGCATTCGATTGCACAAGAAATTCACCTCCCAGTTCTCTACCAAAGCGTGCTGAGAGAAAATCTGCGTGTCAACTATCCATCCATCTACCCAGACAAACCAGAATGTGTAGATTCATGGTGAGCACCGGTTATGCGAGTCATGGAACGAGACAGCTAATATCGCCAGGTATACAAAGGAAAGGATGAAATACTCCTTTCAGACCTCATATTAAACCCATCACATTCCATCCTCACCCAGTCATTTGACTCGCGCCTCCGACTGGTACGCTGACTCCCACCTCTACGCCCTCTTCGCCCTCTTCGCCCTCGCAGCGTCTAACAAGCATAACCAGGACCGCAGACGACCACACAACGGCGATGGGTTCGGTATTGGATATTACACATCTCCCTCTCTGGGCCCAGAGCCCTGCGTCTTCACCTCGACGATCCCAGCATGGAATTGCATAAACCTCTCTCGCATCGCCTCCAAAACGACATCCTCCCTCATCTTCGCACACGTTCGCGCAACGACCGAAGGCAATCTCAGCGATAGCAACTGCCATCCTTTCTCATACAAGTCGCTCATGTTTATGCACAACGGCGGCATCGGGTGCTTCAAGCTCATCAAGCGTCGTCTCGCCGTGTCCCTGAACGAGAAGTGGTTTACGCTTGTGCAGGGGTCGACAGATAGCGAGTGGGCCTTCGCTCTGTTCCTTGACTGTCTGGATAAGGTGGGGGTGTCGCCAGATAGCGAGCCAGGCAAGGGTGGGTTTGGGCATACGGTGCTTCGTAAAGCCATTCTCAAGACGATCGAGAGGATCAATGGGTTCATTGAGAGCGTGGTGGGAAAAGAAGGCATGGGGAACGAAGACAGCAGGAGTCTGTTGAACTTTGCGGTTACAGATGGAGAGAGCGTTGTATGTTCGCGCTACGTGAGTAGCAAGACCGACGAAGCTGCCAGTCTTTTCTTCAGCAGTGGCACGAGCTGGAAAGAGTTGGGCGGTGGAGACGCTGCGAGTTCTTCTTCGGAAGATGGCAGAGATTATGTCATGGAACGTCGGGACAAAGGCTCAGATATTGTGCTCGTAGCAAGTGAGCCGTTGACCTTTGAACGAGGTATGTACCGCCCTCTTTGCACATTCTTTATCCCTTCCCCATCACTCCCCGCCCACGCCCCTATATATGTCCCGCCACTAACAATAGCCAGATAACTGGGTCACCGTCCCAACAAACAGCACCCTCACCATTTCCAAACAAACCGTCATGATTCACCCCATCATCGACGACTTCTACAGTCCCAATCCTGCACATGAGCGTAGTGCGGGCTTCGCGCAGGCCAAGGGGCAGACGGTTACGGGGCCAGATAAGAAGGTACTCGGACAGAGTCGGACGCCCGATGGTCTACAACAGGTGGGCGGGACAACGGATGTTTTGGGCGCGGCGATTAGACGGATGGAGGTTGGGTGTGGTGATGATGCGTGATGCTGATGCGTGGTGACGGGGTAAAATCTCAGAGGTACATCCATTGTGATAAAGACTTTGTCTCTGTCTTCCTCACTCGCAAGACGACAAGCGGCTACAAGCTTCACACGGGACCTAGTGGCGCAGTTCTTCTCGACGTGGAAATGGAACTGCAAAACGTGTACGCACGCACTCATATCTCTACATACCTAATCAACTCCAAAACATGGCATTCACATCCTCCCTCTATCTGCTCTGAATATATAAAACAAGCCCCCCGTACCCCTGCCATGCTACCCAATCCGCAAAACTAAAATCGCACAAGCATCCACCATCCAACCCAACGACCTCGCACATCCAAATCCATTATCCCATCCATCGACCTTACCTCATGACTCGCTTTCTCTCACCTGCCTCCCGCCATACAACAGTGCTACCGTGGTAAAGACAGGGACCGGTGCTTATACATGCTAGAAAGTAAGACATGTTACTGAATTCCACACCCCTGTGGTGGATAGGTCTGGTCCTTATTGCCTATCATTCATGTTGTGGCGTTGGAGATGGGTGGGGTGTTGGGTAGGGAGGTGTGTATAGTGTTTATGGTGATTGGGGGTTGTGGTTAGGATTTTTTGGGGTGGAAGGGTCTAGAGTCTGGGGGAGAAGAGCGGGGTTGGATGTAGGGGGAGAGAGGGTGTGTGGAACGTGTTTGTGCTGTGGAAAGTACGGCGTGCTTGGTGTGTAGTTTGTTGGAGTTGATGGAGTGGGATATGGTAGATGTATGCTTGCTACCACTCCTTGTAGCTAACCAGGGTAATTGCTGACCCTGGCCCAGTGAGCAGTCATGGGAATGTTTTTCTTCTGGTTGCGGTTTTGTCAATGGATGAAGAGGGTGGGGGATGAGTTGTAAGACAGAATTTACTACTATAGCTGAGCATGCTGTTCGCGTAAGCGATGTCGCTCGTGATTTTTTCTTCTTGATAATCGACTACCCCACATCTAGAATATTCAGAGCTGGATATTATGGTCATGCGTTGGTACCGTGCTAGTCATTGGTGAGATGGATACCGTGACACACCGTCGTTATTTGTGCGGGTATAGCTCGTTTTGTTAGGTTATTGGAGGCCTTTTTTGATCATGTACATGTTGATTTGATCACTCTTCAAACTTGTTTGCTTCGTGCTAGAGATTGAATATGACTAGTTACGCCATGTGGTGGCTATGCACTTTTGGAGTATAGCGAGCTTCTCGATACTCTAAAAATACACCTGACTGACTGGCCTGCAGTACAGACGGGCGAAGAGACAGATACTGCCCAGATCGTGTGGAACGGCATACCGCACCGATTGGAAAGATAGGCTACCGTTTGCATGATATGAATGTTGCGGCCTAGGAGGCAAATTCACATGTGCTGTGGCAACGGCGTTGCCGTGATAACCATCTAGTGCGTTAGCTTCCGGGTGAAGATCGAGATCTTATACAGATGGCAAGGAGTGGGTGGCGTTGATTTGAAGGGGAGATTTCCCATGCGTGTACGCCACTGGTGTTGTGTTTGTGACTTCAGCTGCATGCTCGTTGGAGTAGTCGGAGGTCTGGCCGTGGGTATTCTCAGCCCTACCGGTACCGACGGCGTGTCTGTGATTTTACGATGGTTGTATATGGAGAGACCCTGATCGGGAGTCTAGACACGGTACACGTGAGTGCTAGTATGCGTTCTGTGAAAGGATTGTAAGGTTGGCGAGTAACTTGAGTTTCTGAGCTGACAATGAAGGGTAAGAAGATTACCCGCCTCACGAGCAACACGATGTGATGCTAACGGTAAATCCCGTAGAAAAGAAATTGAGTATCCAGTAGTTGCAATATGGAACACCCCACATCCCGTACGTATGCAAAAGGTCGTCGTATGCGGCTATCGCGGAACTTTCACTGTTCGGCAAGGAAGAGGAGGTCATGTCGACGCCCTCTCGCTACCACAAGCCAGATCTTGACCTCATTCCCGTGGGTACCAGATTTTGAGGAGTTGGCTGTGAGGTCACCTGGACAAGACAAGTCGAATCTCGCTATATGACTGAGCGAATCAAAGATCTTGTACGAATATGTCAATCTTCAGGACCAAGATCTATGTGCGGGACAGACATGGTAAAGGTGTGCGGGATCTTGAACTGGGATATCCACAGAAGTCTTTGGAAGCCCAGCATTGCGTAATTGCAAGGGTCGAAGTCGCTTGCAGATGCATATTTTGTAGTAGGGACGGCAGAGGACCTCACCCGTACTCTGGTATATGGCTCTGGACCCCAATTGGAGATTAATCTTATCACTTCTCTGACCCTTCCCATTCTTTTTGTACAAGCAGAGGGGCTTGCTTTGCTTGGAGTGTAGCTTTTGCTGATTGTCTGGAGGGAGTGCTCGGAGTTCGGTTGGCGTTCGCACTACAGCTGAATAAACCCACCGATCTTGATCACAAGCCGGCTAACGTAAACTCCCGCTGCCCTGACTCTCGATCGCGTGAAACTGTGAGTAGCGGGGCGGGCTCGACTGTGAATGAAAGGTTGGTTGAAGGCGCAATGCCAGCTCGCCGTTGAAATGCCAATACCGAAAGCGCAGGGGTCAGTCTCGGGTGTTCCCTGCGCAAAGGTGAAAGTGGGCCCGTGCGGTCTATTCGTGACCGCCACTCGGAACGCCACCATTGTGTACCTCAGCTGAAGACAGTCCACGTTCGCTTGACCAAGACTGCATGGCGCGGTTCGAGCTGCTGGGCCCGCGACTGAATAGAGTCTACCCGGGTAGCCTCGTGCTGCAATCGATTCGCAGGCGCCTTTCGTCACAGCTGAACATTACGAACTCTTGCCTGTCGATCAGGGACTCACGCATAACTCTGTCCCACTCAGTCACCACTTGAGAGCCTGCTAGAGAGTCTGGACCGACCATGGTCGCCCAGTTCTTGTCTTTGTGTCTGAAGGATATGCGTAGTGTGGATGTCGTAGCCCGAGCTCGTTTTCGTATAGTTTTAGATCGACCGTCGACCCTCATGTCCGACCCGCAGGAATATATCGATACCCTTGTGTTAATCTGCGAGAAAAAGCAGGCATCAATAGCTGATATTGGTTGGAGGAATACCATCCTAGTGCTTATAACAACGGTCCTGCCGTCGTTGCGTACTCAGTGGGTTGTATGAAAGGTGCGGGCTCGCTCTCTGGCTGACTGGTCACTAGTAACTTTACACCTGCATCATTGCATAACACAATCTGCCGCAAGTGGAGCCGATCATATATCTACCTAGTCGTGTCATCTTTGCCTTGTTTCATATGCCTCCACATCCTGATTCATCAAGTCAAGATTGCACAGTGAGCGGGTACATATCCGCACCTCCCGCACGCTTCCTCGAACTTCTGCTCCTGGTCACTCTCCTTGTCGCGGCTACACGCTCAACTGTGAATTTTTTCATGAAAAGAAGGAACATGGCAGACTCTAGGCTCGGTTTCGACAAAACCCTTAACCCTACGCGACCAAGTTTGCAGAAAGAAGACTCTGGTTTGGGGCTTAAGAGGGACTCAAAATCACCTCAGTCAAACCCAGATCTAGATCACAATACCCATCTGCAATCCCTCAAGAGCGAAACTCTTCAACCAAATCTGGCACCCATACATCCATGGATCGCCCCCCCAGTGCCCTTACCGGGCCCCTATGATGCCCCTTACTATCCACTCCCTCTACCAACTATTCGAAGTCATTCACAAGAACCCGCGACAGACGACTTCCAGGAGTTATCCACGAGATCATACACCCGTCGGTCATCAGCGAACAGTGAGCTATCTGCCGATATCGTACTCGAAGGCTCTACCACTGTATCCAGCCAAGGCTGGAAACGGACTCAATGGACTGTATCTGCAGGTTGAACAATACGAGCACGACTACTACAAGACTTTTGTATACCGGAAGTGCACTTACAGCCACGCCAAACTGCATCATGCTAGAATTCGACATGAATTCCGCTTTGACAAATGTCGACACTTCAAGCTATTTAAGTGCGGTCCTGCATGTCCTTGGCTGTCCTCGGCCATCGATTGCCAGTCTTCAAAATGCGGTCAAGATTCAACGAGCGCGATATTCAGACGGAGACGTACGTGGTGGCTGCGCGCTTGCAACCCACGGGTAGCTGAACAAGTGGGACTCTTGTGGAGCGAGCACACGACTCAGGATATAAGCCCTAAGATACGTATCGAGGGCTGAACCGACGCCTTTTTTTATTCTTCTGGGTTTCCATACGAGATTTTCTCGTCAAATGGATTGATGTGGTAGAAATGCGCTTTTCTTAGATGCCATTGAGCCATAATGTTTAGACTAGACTATAGTGTCGTGTATACACGATCGCCCAGACCAGACTAGGTTGAATATATATATAAGAGTAAAATAAAGCAGCCAGCCACCAAATACAATGAGCTACCAAGTTTAATGTACTTGATCTCTGCCAACTCGGATCATCATCATCCGAGCCACAAGACTTTTACGCTACATCATAACTCATTAGTTCCCGCCGTCTAGACAAATCCAAGATGCATGAACTCCCACACTGAGCTCTATATTTTAAAGAAATCTCGACTTCGCGTCGCAAACCCTCTCTTCTCTCTCATCCACAATGCCAGCTTCACTGTACCGTAACAACACTACATAAAGGGGTATCTACTCCACCCGACCCCAACCTCTCTCCTCGGCACATCCTGCCAAGCACTCTCCACCCACTAACTCACACTGCTTTTCCCTCTTTCAAAAAAGCTCAACGCACATATCATTTTGAATTGGATATTTGCAGGTGAAGGTGCCCGAAGCAGCAGGCGACATCGAAGGCAGAACAGACTTGTCGTTGTAGTCTGCTTGGTTCTTTGCGGATGGGGACAAAGTATGTGTAGATCATTGGGACTAGGAGTGTTTGGGTGTGGGGATTGCAGTGTCGATCTCGGGGTTTCCGCTGCCTGGACAGCATTTATACTGGGATGGGATGGCTTCGTAGAGAGATATTTGGGGCGCTGGGAGGGTTTGGGGGTGAGGGTGGAGCGATGTGGAGGGGCTTGTAATGCTGTGGAGTTGGGGGAGTGTGAAGGAGTCATATTATGGTTTGAATTTTGAAATCTTTTGAGGTTGGTTATAGGGAGAGGGCGCCTTTGCGTTACTATGGCTATGGCGGGCAGTTCGTTCCGAAGCATATCCTGTATTACTTGATAAACACTTGCATGCCTCGCAATTCGATCATGTTCGCACGGCGCGGGCATGCGCATTTGATTTGATCTTCAGAGTGCTCGTTTGTGTTATATTTGCTGTACTCGCTCGCTTGTTTAATAGGTATATCGCATCAAAACGCCAGATCTGCCTCCTATAGCCCGGCCACACATGCATTCATACGTCGAGGGTCCGTCTCTATTTTCTTCCGCACCACAGCTGCCTGGAATAATCATCCTTCATGATCTCCTCCTCCATTCATACCGCTCTGTCTCTGTGTAAAACCTAATCAAACTTTGTGCGCCAACCTCATCCCCAATTCTGAACAGTTGCGCTATATCGATGTTCAGAGGGCTCTCTGGCTCTGCGCTCGTGAGCAGCTGGTGTATGCTCGTTAGGGTCGTTGATATCGTGTACGCAGGTGTCCAAGACGTCTTTAACAAGTCCAGACAGATTTCGCCGGTCTTGAAATCGACATTGGGGTGGCAGATGGGCGTGATGAAGCGGATTGTGGGTGCAACGAGTGGGTATTGGTTTGGGATTCGGATATCTAGGAGCCATACCCCACCTGTATGACTGTTTAGCCTCAAGGACGACGAGTTATATGCTATCTGCACATGCGTCTGCTGCCATGACACCTTCTGGAGGGTCGAGGCGGTGAGTGCATGGAGAACCGGGAAGAAACGTACCCTCATATGCAGTCCCAACCACACCCTTCATGACTGCTCTCCAATGCATTACATCGTCATCTTGAGGTCCCAAGTCGAGAAGGGCATCGTTTGGATCGGATTGATATGTTTGTAGCTCCGTCATGAGCCGCTTAATAGGGGAAGCATTGCGCGATGAGCCAGCCATGATAAGCAATCTACCACAGGATAATCACAGTATTCACGACCGTATCAGAATAGTAAGATACCGTGAACGTATATGAGGCGGGTGTCTTTTGGTGTTTTGCGGAGGCTGGTCGACACCCCCGAGCTGACCAACGACAGTCGCACCTCGGCTTGGAGCTTCAGCCGCAAAGTGAACAGAGCTTGGACCCTCTGAGCATTTGCAGATCCTCGTCGCGATCTTTGGAGATTTCGTCACTGGAACGCGCGGGAAGACTTCAATCGCACCCGCAAATACCGTCAGGATGATCGCCCCAGAGGTCACACTTACACATTTAAACCAAGCCGACGGTTCTGCAACATATACGCATAATGGATACTCGATCATCGGCGCAGTGAATGGACCGATTGAGGTGCAACGGCGAGATGAGATGCCAGAAGAAGCTGCGATTGAGGTGAATGTTCGGCCTGCTGCAGGTGTTGGAAGTATGTCACTTTTATACCCGTCACTTTCACACGTAGAATGTGCTAAGCCCATTTGTAGGTCCAAAAGAGCGACACCTAGAAACGCTTCTCCACAACACAATCCATAGCATAATCCTTGCAAGATTGATACCACGAACACTGGTGCAAATTACACTCCAGATCCGGAGCTTGCCAGAGGTAGAATCATCGACAGGTGTCAATACTGTATGCAACCGACACTTATCCTTTAGCGCATTCGCCATGCTAATTGAAGCAGAGTCTTTCAATCCTCCCTCATCTCCTCCACACAGCTCTCCTCGCCCTACTATCCGCCTCGATACCGCTCTCTACTACCTTCACATCCGTAATTATCGCCATACCGTCGTCCCCCTCAAGCACATCCGCAAATTTCCTCATACAACCTACTGCAAACGAGCTGTTGCGCGCGAAGCCCGTACGATCAACACACGTGTTCGCGTTCTCTGGGAAGAGAAAGATGCTCTTGAGCGAGAGCGAAGGGACATTCAGCTATGAGGAGTGGGCCGAGGCTAGTGAGTTGGCGGAAAACTTGTGCTGTGGAGAAGAGGAGGAGGATGAGGAAGACGAAGGAGGCATCAAGTTGGGTGATGATGAGGCCATAGAGATTGATGGGCCGGCGCACAGTCAGAGTCTGGAAAAGTGGCTGAGAGAGGTTGTCAGGAAGAAGGTTGAGCATGAGCAGCGATGGAAGACTGCGGCGTGAGTCACTCTATCTTAAAGGGTCATTAGTGCCATGACCACTCACCACAATGCTGGAGGAGGCCTTTGCAACAGCGAGGACTCATTCACTTTTAACGAATGGTTCTTTAACGAATGGTTTGTCGAGGCTCGACGTGGGAGGCGTGGCAGTTCCTCAGCCGGTATTATGGATCTTACAGGTACGGGCAGGTCTGCATTAGAACTGTCGGAGATACGGCGTCGAGGCGGTAGACCAAGCGATAGACGCAACACCAAAGCAGAGCGGTTTACAAGCCACTCCAATGTCATATGCTTAAATATGCGCTGCTATGAATCATGGTCGTCGTAATTCGTGATAGTAATAAGGTCCCCAAAATAAACCAATCGCTATGTGTTGCCTAGGCTGATGCCAAATTAAATAATGGAAGCTTTGCCAGTTCAAACATCAAACTCGTCCGTCATGTTCTTCGCCTCCCGCGACACCTGCTCTTCCAAAAGTTTGGTAAGGACTCCTTGCGCGTCCCACTCTGGGACATCCCAAGTCTTCACTCCTGGCTTCTTATCCATCTCAGACGTCCGAACGTCTCTGCTACATGCCTTTGCTTGAGCAAGCCATTTTCTCCATGCCCAGGTGTCCGGGCAGGCATCACTCCTGCGGATCCAGCCAATGTCCTTGGTGACAACAATGGCTTTCCAAAGTGCCTTTGTGAAAGTATCAGATTCCGAGGGGTAGCCCTTCGCATCGGTGTCTGCGTCTGAAAGACATTCCTGTGTGACACAGTAACAACTTGTGTCCCAGTGCATTTTGGCGGGCAGTGCAGCAACAATCCAATAGGAAGCGCCGAGGAGCATATAAGAGCCCGCCCAAGCGATTTGAACTTGGATCTGGGCATTCGCCAGGCAGATGACGCCGCCCATGAGCATCATAGTTCCGACCAGACTCAATATCCTATATGCCGGCCCGTGTGATAGTTGGTATTCGATACTCTCCGGCGCGAAATACAGTTCTCGTGCTACATCTTCAGTGCAGCGAACGATCAGGAAGCTGCCCTTTGGATACCGTATGACCACATCACCAGGCGGGACTTTGCTCTGGTATTTGCGCGATGGCAGTCTCAGACTCCATTTGTTACCGAGACCGATCAGACTGGAAAGCAGTGAGAGGAGTGCCGTCGCTACAATCGACATGCCGTCTCGTTGCCATATCGAAATCGCGAGGAGCAGGGCGGAGAGCGCGAAACCGATGAGAACGACAACCGTAAGCGATGCAAAGGTCTTGGTCTTGAGTTGATGCTCGCTTTTCCGTTCGATATGGACCACTCGCACAGAAAACGGTGCGAGGTTGCCTGCGTCGCTACTCTCGTCAGTGAAAGCACTCGGTGATGCGTGGCGGCTGACGGGAGCTCGGAAACTGCCGTATGTGGGGTTGGGGAGCTTCCTGTCCGAACGCGTGGAGTATCTGACGCAAAAGGGCTTACCAAACAATATTGCCGATGTAATTGATGGCATCGCGATGGTTACCTGAGTGAACACCCGTCACATATCCAGGGGCTGTTTCGAGTCGCGTTGGTCTCGTCGGCCTCATCAGTGCTTGAGGAGCCGGGATTAAGCGTGGTAGATAGATCCATCTCGAGAGTGTTGAAACTTGAGCATTGGCTAGCACCGACCCCTCTCCGAGGATGGCTAGAAAACCGACGATGTCAAGCTGTAGGGCATCGAGTTTGATCTTGTTATTCTCGTCTGGCTGTAGCCAGTGCATGCTGAACAGACGCTGGTCGGAACGTCGAATATGAAGCAAAGGTACCGGTACACCTTAGGCGCTGTAGAAATAGGACATAGATTCGAGGAGTCATAGATGGCTGCAATAAAGTATGCAGCAACAGTCAAGGTATACCCAATCCTGTGAGTCGAAAAAAAAGCTTGGGTGATGGAGCACAGCGGCGCAGCGTGCTGCGTGTGTACAAGTTGAGTCTTCATGGGGGCCAAAAGCTCTCCCCATGAGCTGAGAGTGGCACTTCACCGACACCGGTCAGAGGCCAGCCTCTCAAATGGTTGGATCTACGAGTCTGTACACAGCATCAGCCTCAGCGTTTGGGTACCTGCACAGCCATTGGATGCCCTAGGCGGAAGTTCGAGGGAAGTTCGAGGAGGGGCAGCGAGGCAGCGAGGCAGCGAGGGCTTACGGTACGGTACAGTTGGAGTGTTCAGGCTACAGGGTGTCGGCGTGAAAGGCTTAGCATACCGGTAGCCTCAAAGCGAATAGTTGAGTGGCCGGCAAAGAGTGAGTCCATCCCTCATTCTTGACACAAATCTCCCTGTCGCGACATCATCGCGTGGAGTCTACCTGCTGCGCCTCCATCCCCGGTGTCGAGTTTTGAGTTGAATTGATCACCCGCCATCGCTTGTTCCAACGACATTCTGGCCACGCCGACCAAGGTCAGGGATCTCGTGATAGACTGTGGCCTGCGATCATCTATACCGCATTGTCGCGAGTGCAGTGAATAGACTGTGGCGTGCACTCGTGTCGCTTTTCTGGAGGGAAGTTGTTGTTTGCATAGGGAAGTCATCCTCGGAGAGAAGAGTGCGCTGATGTATGTGGACGCTCTTTCCTTTCTTGATGTTGTCTGTCCTTGTGCCATGCGCTCCTGCACCGTTGCCACTTCCTTTGACGAGGAATGCGCGTGAGACTTCATCCCGCGTCGAAGATAGTATGCTTGCTCCTCATTGTATTTTGAAATGTTCTCCTGTCGTCCCCGCACAAGACTATGCGCATCGTTTGTCGCGCTTAATATCGAGTATTGCAGACAGCCAGCATTCTCCTATCTGCATAGAGGCGCAGCACGATCTTGCGACACCAAACACCTCTGTGGCTGCCATACTAACCCACTTTGACTGCAAAATAGGCCCAACAACCGGCCAGCGGCTATTGAATCTGGCAAACTCACAACATCGCCTGGATAGGTGTTTTGTCCAGTGAAAAGCGTTGCTCTACGAGGATTCTGATCTGAGCCAAGCAAATCCACTATCTGGTTCGAATAAGCGCACAGCCCAGTCAGTGATTTTTGACAATACCAGTCAGTTACAAAGGCTATTACAAGATCCGGGGAAACACTGGAGTTGCGTCTGCTCCCCTCGTATTGGGTTAATATGAGAAGCCCGTGACCGACAACACCTCACTATCCTTATCGGCATGCGCCCTGACAGTGACTCTAAATCGTTGCGTGAATCTCAAGAAGGCCATAAGGGGTGGTGGGCAAGGTGTGGCTTTGCAATACCAACATTGTACGTATTCTCTAGCCCTTGCCCTATGCTCCAAGAGTGTCTTGAAAACTGACCTAGAACAATAGATCTGTACGCCAGGGACACGGCGCTCCAGAAGGTCCAAACAGGCCAGCCATGACTGTAGCCGACTCACCAAAAAAGAGAAAAGCGGCATTTGCCCATTCTACTAATAAGAAGATACCTATCCCACTTGGTCGGAAAAACCCCGCCGACACGGCTTCTGGAAATTCCGCCCCTCAATCCACTTTTGATGCAGCCCTGGGCGATACAAGACAGATCCATGCATACACTGAGAACCACAGAAAACTTCTCAAAATCGAGGCTCAGGATGCCTGGGATCGAGAGGCAAAACCAAGGAATTTGTCACGGTCGCCAAACGATCAGCTAGAAAGAAGGGCTGCAACTATCATTCTAGCTATACGCGAGTACGAGCGAAGGGTAACTTTTGGCAACCTTGCCTCGGAGGCTATTCCGGGGAAGAATACCCGAGATATGGGGGGCCAGTTTTTGACGAACAAGGAGCGAATCGATACAGAGAGCAAGCTGTATGAGATAGCAAAGATGGTACCGAAAGGCGCTCTACTACATCTTCATTTCAACGCTGAGTTGCATCCCGAAAGGTTGCTCGAGCAAGCCCGGGACATGAAGAATATGTACATTCGTAGTATTCGTCCACTCTTGACACAGGAAGATCTTAATGAGACAGAAACGGTCTTTATGGTACTGGATGAAGATCTGGTTGAACCAGATGTGAACATCTTCTCTAAAGACTATCCCGGTGGGCCGACGAATTGGAAGACCGAGGAATGGAAGTACCGAGTTTGGATGCCTTGGACAAAATTCCAGACGGAATTCAACAAGCGATTTGCGAAAGATTATCAACAGCAAGAAGATATTTCCATGTCCGAAACCCCTAAATCATGTGCTGAGCCGGGACAAGTAACACTACAGCCAGCCGAAAACTGGTTGAAATCTAAAATGGTACTCAGCCAAGAAGAAGCATATGGTTTTACGCAGACCGTGAACGGGTATATTTCTCCTCGACAGAATATGACCCGCGTAAGCTAATACAGTGCAGAGTATGGGCTCGTTTTAATCAAGCCACAAGATGTTTCAAGGGCCTTTTGAATTACGAGGGAGTCTACAAATGGTACATAAGCAAGGCTATTGACCGTATGATCGAGGAGAATGTCATGTATGCCGAGCTTCGACCTATGTTGCTTGATAAATCAATACCTACCAACGATGGAAAAAGTATCATCGATAATTTCGGCCAAATGCAGCTTATCATCGATGGGGTGAAACAAAAGAAGGAAGAACTCGAAAAGGTGGGTAGGCTGGACAAGTTTCCGTTTGGATTGAAAATCATCTATTGCACGCCGCGATCGATCCCGAAGCCGCTGATGCAGAAGGAGATGAAACATTGCATAGACTTAAAGTTAAAATTCCCAGATCTCATCTGCGGTAAGCCATGGGTCTGTGAGAATTCACATGCATATACTTACCCCGTATGCAGGATTTGATCTCGTCGGTGCGGAAGACCGTCCCAACCACATTGGCTACTACAAGGATGAACTCATTGCATTTCAGAAGACGTGTGAACGACACAATCTGGACATTCCTTTCATGTTCCATGCAGGCGAAACATTACTTGATACCGGCGGATCCACCAACCCGGAAAACTCGAATTTGTACGATGCTGTTCTCCTGAACTCGAAACGCATTGGCCATGGTTTCGCGCTCATGAAGCACCCCCATCTTGTAGAACGGTTCAAGAAGACTAGGAAAAGCCCAGGCATTTGCGTCGAGCTTTGTCCTATATCGAACGAGCTCTTGCATCTTTGCAGAAACGTTAAAGAACATCCATTTCCTGAACTCCTTGCTGCCGGTATACCTTGCACTGTTAATTCTGACAATCCTTCCCTTTTCAGGTATGTATCTTATGCTCTTTCTCGAACGCGACTAACGGAATCTATAGTAACTCTATGTCCCATGAATTTTATCAGATCATGGTTGGCGCGCCTACAATGTCTCTGTACAGTTGGAAGCAATTAGCTCGATGGAGTATCGATTATAGCTGCCTATCGAATACGCAACAGGCCAGAGCCCACGAGATCTTTGACAAAAATTGGGTCGAATTTTGTGGAGATGTTGTCAAGCAATATGACGATTTGATGAATAATGATGAGATCGATGAAGAAATGGCGAGACAGCTCTACAGTCAACGGAAGCCAGCTGTGCAAACGCACTGAAAGACTTCTAGTAGTCACTATTGATCAGCTTGTTTCTGTATGGCACGAAGCCTGTGGGAGCTTGTACCAGCCCTGTAGACCGGCGGTTTAGCCAGCATAGGGAACATGAGGTGGAACTTTTTGTATGGAGACCTTGTGTTATACCTTCGAGGCTACTCTTCTGTCACTATACTAGGGCATTGCCAAGTTTGAGGCTAGTCCCAACTACCCAGGCACTCGACGATTGGAGTCAGAGCCTTTGGCCAAGATTGGAGAGAATAACCTGAAACGAGCGGTTTCAGAGATGAGATACGAATACAACTTCAGCAGTGCTGCAAACATTCTCTGTGAGGAATGAATTCTCTGTGAGGAATGAACGCAATTCAGTCTGCATGGCTGGCTGATATGTCTCTACAGCGGGTGCGAAGGGGTCCAGGTGAGAAGTAATTATTGCATTTTCGGGTGTCTATCTGTACGGTTGCATCTACCGTCACATTGGATATCTCCACTGGACAGCCCGAGAGCTAGATAAGCCTCATTGACAGGGTTATTCGCGGCGCTTACATTTGAAAGGCATACACAGTCAGGCATGAGCCATTTACCTACTAGCCAAAACGACGTCATGGTCAAACGAGAATGACGCCCCACAGGTATCTCAGAGGGTTTGCCGCTTGTCCACCAAAACTCGAGGCCACTTTGCCCGCAGCAGCCTCCAGTTTCGATCTAACTGCTCTCACACCAAGTCCTGCAATTCGCAATCGAAATGGGAGGTGCGTGTCTGTGCAAAGCCACCATTCGTGCATATACCGGTGAGGCTGAACCTTGCACAGAGCTTCAGTTACCGGAGGGATCCAGAACCCTGCGGTCGATCTATCGCAAGGTTGTTTTTCACTCCAAGGCAAACGTACTTAATCGCACTCAGAAGTCGTAAGAATGCGATGAGTACAGCAAACCGAAGAGTATTAAAGATTGAACCAAGGCTGTCAGAGGCGTAAGAAAACCTAGGATCAGGCTCCGAATTTCAGTTGCGGTGCACAGCAGGGTGTGAAACGCGACAATTCCTTGATTCCCTCCCATTGATTAGTGGAAGGCAACGCCTGGAGGATCACAGGCCTGTAGGCAACGTTACAGGCTGAGTTTGTGTCTGCCTTGCATCGTATGATCAGGATCAGCGATCCAATACTTCAGGTTGCATACTACCAGCTTGGTGTTCTCGAATCACCTGTCCTCAGCCATGGTTGTGTTTCCACAGCCTCCTTATGCAGCCCCAAAGGATCATCGAAGACTGCTCCGGAGATCATATAAGCTATGGACTGGAGACACTTGAGATTGCAACACTAGAATTGTATATACGGATTCTAGACCGAAATGATTGAATCTTTGGCGGCGATCAGCCTTGCTGGAAATGTTGTTCAATTCGTCGACTTTGCAATAAGGCTGTCACAAGAAGCAAAGAGGATCCGTCGCACGAAGCCTCGTGGAGAAGACCAGTGCCAGACCAACGATCTCAAGCAAATCGGACTCCAGCTCGACATTCATGCTAGTGCCTTTGAGTTTCCTGAATCGGTCAGAAACGTTTTGAACGGCCAGATCTCAAAAGAGCAAGTGAAAAGTTCGAGTTGGTTCAGAAGAGCCCGGCCAGATCAATCTCGACAATCACAACGTCAGGATGTGTACAATCAGGGTGAGATGCGGGACATGGAGATTTCAGAGAGATTGGACGCGGACAAAGTTGCGCAGCTATCGCCTTGCGATCAAGATATCGTAAGGATGTGCTTGGACTGTCACGACATCGCCGTGGATCTTCGGAACGCTGTCGCAAGGCTACGGACAGCCAATGCAACAGCATGGGAGAGTTTCCATGCTGCGCTCAAGACTATTCGAAGCGAGAAAGATCTGGAAAACTTGCGTCAAAGACTAAGAGATCATCGACAGAAAATAACCATTCTATTGATCGGGTCTCTGAGGTGAGTGCAGCCTATATGCTAGTGTGGTCAGTGTTCTGATTTTAGCAGAGAGAAACTTGAAAATACATTTGAATCCATGAGGTAGGTGATCCGCCCACTCGCGATGTCCCGCGTCATAACGACATACAGGGGTGAAGTGCAAAGATCACGACGCGTTGCAACCGACCAGAACGAAGACCTCCTCCAAGCCACTGAACGTATACGAGGACGACTCGAGCTACTCTTCGAAGCTAAAGACGACTGGAAATCGGAAGTTTTACAGGAGATTAGATCCAGCTTCCAAAGCATCACCGGCGCAGACAATCCGCTCATACAACACAATCAGCGGTACCATAATCGTCTTACATTCACAAGTCAGAATCAGTTTCGTGACTCCATACTGAAATGGATTGGCTTTTCGGAACTCAATCATCGATACAAAAAAATCGAAAGCGCCTACAAGGAGACTTTTGAGTGGATCTTCCGACAGCCCCCAGATGGGAAATGGTCAAACTTCCAACTCTGGCTCGAATCTGAGAATCAATCCTTCTATTGGATTACGGGAAAACCTGCTGCTGGGAAGTCAACGTTGCTGAAATTCATCTATCAAGACCCTCGCACAAAAGAGAACCTTGCGAAATGGTCTGGCCAAAGGAGATTGGTTCGAACTGCATTCTACTTCTGGAATTCTGGAACCGTGATGGAGATGTCGGAGGAGGCAATGATACGAACTCTTCTCCATGGCGCCCTTTCTGATGATCCGGAATTGTGGGCATTTCTGTTTCCTTCCAAGATGGAGGAGTTCCTCTTGTTCACAGATCCCTGGAGACAGCCTCTCACCTATGAGGAAGTGGAAAATGCATTCAAACTGCTTGTCGATGGTGCAGGAGACAAGTACAGATTATTTCTGTTCATAGATGGACTTGATGAGTTTGGTGGCGATCACCAAACTCTCGTTACGAGGATTAAGAGTCTAAAGTCCCCTGACGTCAAGGTGTGTTTCTCAAGTCGTGCGTGGACAGTTTTTGAGGATGGCTTCCCACATCTACCACGCCTACGACTAGAAGATCTCACTTACAACGACATTCGTCATTACGTCACGAACCGATTCCATGGTAATGATGGGTTTAAAGATCGCCGCTTGGAGACACCCAGACAGGCAGACGATCTAATCGAAGCTGTCACTGTCAAAGCCTGTGGCGTGTTTCTCTGGGTCGTGCTCGTCACTGACTCACTGCTCAAAGGTTTCACGGCAGGAGAACGGCTGGAAGAACTAAATGAAAGACTAAATACTGTCCCAAGGGGCCTGGAAGAGCTCTTTGAAAAGATTCTAACTTATGTGGATCTCGAAAAACGGAAGGAAATGGCGCAGATTTTGCAGATTATGCGCTACTCACCTGAAAATCTTACTCTTCTCGATCTATCATACGCCGAGGACCTTGATCCGGATATTGTATCCAAGGTGATGATTGAAGGTCCTAATCCGTCCCCCATACCAGTCGAAGCGCGTTCAAGAACTATGCATCGTCGGCTAAGGGCCTGCTGCCAGGGCCTTATCGAAGCAGATGCAGCTCCGAACGAGCCTCTGGCTTCAGCGAGCGTGACATACCTTCATCGCACAGTCAGAGATTGGTTTGAAACCGAATCAATCCTTTCGCAATATCGGGACATGACCGACAGCACGTTTTGCCCATGGACGAGTTTGTTCAACACATATGCCATCCGGTTGAAACAACAGGCGACAACAATGTGGTGCCGTCCAGCTCACGAAGGGGATGAATATTTCTGGAAAAACATTCTCTATGCCATTGACTATGCTGTCCACACTGGTAGTAGTCAAGACCGTAAACTGTCAGTCAAGCTATTGATGGATCTTGACACCATCGCAACACAGCTCGCCCAGGTCAAAGGTCACAACAACGAATTTCTAATTGAGCAATCTTTCGGAAAATCTCCACTTGAGCACTGGTCCGCATCACGAAAAACCGGCCGCTTCAACACCTCATTCTTGCATCTAGCCATCCAGCTGCAATTGACCGATGTCGTGAACCACATTCAATCACAGCAAGAGGTCTCCCCACCCCCCAAGCCCAACATCCCAAGTCGTGCAACCCTAAACCTCCTCCTCGCCACCCTCAGCAACGACCTGTTTGCAAAAAACCAGCCCAACCCGCTTCTAACCATCTACCCATGTCTCCACAGCGCAACACTAGTCGCCAGATTCCTCGAACAGGGCGCAGATCCCAATCACAAGATCGACAACGCACTCCGCGATTATGGAAATATCACGGGAGAGTATTCACCCTGGGAAGCCCACCTGCGCAGCCAAGATCGTGAAAGCAAAGTGTGGATGGAGATGAGCACTTTGTTCCTACAACACGGTGCGGATCCCGTTGTAATTGTTGCGACGCGGACCTTGTATCCGGATGAGATTGTTGCTTTGGCGCAGGAGAAGATGGGTAAGATGCAGAAACGGTCGAAGCGGCAATGGGTTACGAAGCTGATGCCGATGCCTAAAGTTAGGAGATTACGAATGACGAGGATGGCGGTGTTGTCGTCGTCGTGATGTTTCCTTTTCTTACTGTCAATCTCCTGGTGGTCAAATGATTGGTATGGGCGTTACTGAGGTATTTTCAGTACGGTTCAAAGTGTACAAATATTTTGTTTTACGAATATGAAGGTTCCAGATTACAGTTTGAAGTCATTGTGTTTTCAGCTGTCAGGGAGAATTATGCACAGTAGGCCTACTGAGATGTATAATCCAGATGTAGGGTATGTCTCTTTTTACACATGATCGCATGGCACGCATTAGCGATTGCTACTGTATATCTTCGACACGATAGCCTTGGTATCAAATCTGGTGATAATCCATTCACTCGTTACATCATCATTTATTGCGTTGAGGATATCTGAAAAGAAGAGTTGAAACTAAATTCAGTTGCCTTGGATCTCGCTTTCCAACGGCCAATCTGGTCTTCCTTCTCTCCACTCATCAAATTCCTTCTGTCCTGGCATTTCAGTACCATCAGTCAGCCTGAGCCTTGGGAAGTTCATATGCTCCCACTTGTATGTAGGCTCCTTGCCAGCCAGTTCTTCATTCACCAGCACCAGAGCACCTGAGTGCCAGCCCGCAGCACTGACTCTGAGTGCAAAGTGGGCACCTAGGCCATCTTCTTGGTTGCCTTGATCCCAAGCGCGGCTTTCCTGCTCTATCCATTCGCTGACTTCACCTTGCACGTTGTGGTTAGTCAAGAACAACTCCCTTCGTTCTTTACTTTCGTCAGGATCCGCGTGTCCTGAGATCATGTGTTCGACCCAGTCTCGCTTCTTCGAATCGAACCAGACCTCGCGGCCTCGGGCATAACAATGTGGTAGGAGTGTTCCGGTATGACTGAACCGGTCGTAGACAATACCTCGAGCCTGACCACTAGTAGGTCCTTCGTGGCCTAGACCCAACGCGCCACATGCGTGGAGATCCATACCATACGACGTGATTTTGCCGTTTGAGTGTAACGCGAGAAAGTGATAGTCTCCAAACGCGACCGAGATCACATCGTTACGTTGGAGAGCAGGGATACGTCTCAATCCTTGAATGCTCTCTTGCTCCGGATCAGTTTGTTGAGCTGTCCAGCATGCCTCGAGGTAGTCCTGATCGGTTGTGACGACTTCATCATTTCTGAAGATTGCAAAGCGGCGGAATGATCCCTGAACATCAAGTGTAGCGCCTTGCTCATTACGGAGCTGTCGAAGCTCGAGTATGCTGTCCACGCGGTTCTTGTCGGCAAATTTTCCACAGAAGACTCTGCCGATATCGGTAACAAAAACGACATAATGCTCAAGGATGATGTAGTTTGACACGGAACCCACCTCCTGACCGAGTGCTTTTTCATCTGCAGTTTCACCATGCACATCTCGTACACGCTTGTATCCAGTCTTGGGTACTTCAACACTGTCTAAGACAAGCATGGTATCTGTCTCAGCATCTTCCTCATGTCCTGGGTCTCGCTGGACAGGATCCCATACGATGATTCCCACTCCTTGGACGTAGGCCGAGCTGCGACTCCATCCGGCTATGACCTGCTTTACCTGCCCATGATTCGAGACTTTGTCACTGGACTGTTCAAGAGACAACTCCTTGATGTCCAAATTCGCAAATTTGACTTGCAAAGCAGGCTTCTTGGTGTCGTACCATGACCATATTTTACCACTGTCTGAAACTGCCAGTACGTGAGATCGGCCAGATGAGAATTGACGGATGGCTACGGTCGCTTCGGCGTAATGTGCTTCAGGGGATGAGGCCGGAGAGACTGAGGGGAATACTAGAGTTTGCAATCTATCGCTTGACCAAAATGTTCTCTGGCCGTCAAGTACACCAGCAGTATGGAGTGAGCCTCTTGCTGTCAGTAGGGTGGTCGACCAGCCACTAATGCCGGTCAGTCGACTGATGTCAAAAACGTTTTGCTGTCATACTCACCCGCACTGCATATCTGCAATGATACCCAGTTGTTGCCTATCATCCATCTCCATAGGGAACGAGCAACTCGCATTGAGACGAGGTCGAACCGGGCCTGGCCAATGACCACGAGGTACATGAGGACGAGGCTGGGAATGCTGGTCGGGATAACTATGACCCAGTCGATTATGCGTACTGCATCCCCATGTATAGACACGGCTCTGGGTGAGCAGGCGGCGGTACATCTTCTGCCATCGTACCCCGTCATGCTGGACAACAGGTTGATTAGGTACTCTGAAGGTGCTTCGCGTCACAAAACTCCAATATGCAGGGTCAAGTCGTATTGAAGGCTGCTGGAATCCTTTGCACGTACTGCACAGTGCAAGGAAGCTCTTTGCATCCAAATATGGGAAGATGAGGACGAGAACGTCGAGGGGAAGATCCGTAATGGAGCTGACTTTGTCCGCCATGATTCGCTAGAAGCGGAAGTCCAGAACAGTGAAATAGAGTCCTGAAGATGATGATTGAGACTAGGATGGAGGGAAGTTCCAGAAATCTTGCACGTCGAAGACAAGAGCATTCACTGTCTTGCAAGCTTGTTGGCGCAACAACGACTTGTCCCAATGACGCAGTTGCCGACAGGGATTCCAATGGTTCCCAATGCAGCAAGTGCGGGTTCTATTCTGTCTTGGCGCGCTAGTATGGACATGGTTAGCCACAAGTTCTGACTCAATGCATGGAAGTTCCAAAGTTCCATCAAAGTGTATCAAAGTTCCGGCCACACATTGAGCTGGTCACGACGACGACAACGCGGAAAAGGATAGACTCGAACAGTGCCACCAAGTCTAGACCGAGCAGTCTTGTATTTTGAGGTATCGTATAGTCTTGGGAACCCAGCATCAACTTCTGCCCCACCACAGCCCATCGTCTCGCGTCCGAGGTTCTCAACCTGAGCACCAAACATCAAGAACCTCGTGATGCCTCAGACCCCAACTGCTGAGCTCACGCCGGCGCCTATTGCCGTGGAACAGCAAACTCAGGATGGCTCGCTTGCTGCAACAAATGGCAATGCCACAGATGCGCCTAAGAAGCCCTCACCTGCAGAATTGAAGAAGCTCGCCAAGGCGGAGAAGCAGGCAAAACGTGCACAGGCAAAGGCGGCGGGTGGCGCACCGAACCAGCAACAGGGACCACCCAAGGAAGGCCAGAAGTTGCAGAAGGATTCCAAGCAAGGATCGAAAGACGACAAATCACGACCGCTGCCCATGCGGCGGCGACCGTCGCAGTCAAACGTACCTGCGTTGAAAGAGCCGGAAAAGAAAGTCAAGAAGGAACCAAAGCAGACTGGACTATTCTTTGGCCATCTCTACAGTCAACCGAAGCAGCAGTCACTAGTAGGAGCGTCGAAAGACGTACATCCAGCCGTGCTTGCTCTTGGTCTCCAGTACAGTAGCTATGCCATCTGTGGTAGTACAGCGCGGATGGTAGCTATGCTCCTAGTGTTCAAGACCGTGATTGAATCCTATCAAACTCCACCTGGGAACAGTCTGGCTCGACATCTCACCAGCCATCATCTCGGTCCTCAAATTGAGTTTCTCAAGAGCTGTAGACCGCTCAGCATCAGCATGGGTAACGCAATTCGGTGGTTGAAGGATAGTAAGTTGCTCTTACACTACCTTGGAAAGATGCACAATGTTGGATATCTATGACCTGAGAGTAGACATCTAGGAGCCGTGGAGTATGAACTGACCTGCACACAGTAATTATCAAGATTGATCCTTCGACACCTGAGAACGAAGCCAAACGTGATCTTGTTGATGAGATTGACATTTTCATCCGTGAGCGTGTCTCGGCCGCTGATAGACTCATCCGTGACTTGGCAGCTACGAAGATCCAGGCCGGCGATGTCATCCTTACTTATGCAGCATCCTCGATAGTCGAGCAGACTATTTTACACGCCCACAAGATGGGCACGCCATTCTCCGTCATTGTGGTCGACTCGAAACCGTTGTTTGAAGGCAAACAATTAGCGAGGAAGCTTGCAAATCAGGGTGTCAGTGTGCGTTACTACCTCATCACTGGTGCAACGCACGCCGTCAAAGACGCAACAAAGGTGTTCCTAGGCGCGCACGCCATGATGTCCAACGGCCGGCTATACTCACGCGTAGGAACGGCGCTCGTTTCCATGCTGGCGAGCTCACAGTCTCTGCCTATCATTGTCCTCTGCCAATCCGTCAAGTTCACCGAGAAGGTAGCCCTCGACTCAATAGTCGGAAACGAGGTCGCCCCTGCGGAGGAATTGCTTTCGGAAGCTGAACGCCGAGAACTACTTCCACTCAAAGCTCGCCTACCCAGCTCGAAGAACGACGATAAGGCAGGCAACGACGACCTTGCCACGGATACGACCGATGTCCTCAGGTGGATTGAAGACAACAAGAATCTGCATCATCTGCAAGTACTTTATGATGTCACGCCGGCGCACTATATCAACATGGTCATCACCGAATACGGCAGCTTACCCCCAAGCTCAGTACCTGTTGTTCACCGATTGAGTACGAATATATGAATCCCGCGTGCATCTTTTTTCTGGTTTGGAATGGTGTGTTTAAAGGAGAGAGATACTAACATTTTGGCATTAGAGATTGAAGAGCAGGAAGCTGCAGCTACGCGATATGTTCGGTCATGAGGCTGCTGTGTTCGTGGCGTGGTTACAGATGGACGGTTGAGGAAAGGCAGCATGGTTCTTTTGCAGGCTTAAGATATCTCAGGTTGCTTGGTCGACCCTCTTGGACATGAGGCAACGATAGTACTAAGGGTCCTGGCGAAGTCACGACAAAGGCAAGCATAGTCAATACCAGAAATATGCATTCACAAACAAACATGT
This sequence comes from Plenodomus lingam, assembly GCF_022343315.1. NCBI lineage: Eukaryota > Fungi > Ascomycota > Dothideomycetes > Pleosporales > Leptosphaeriaceae > Plenodomus > Plenodomus lingam. The sequence continues at coordinate 437,557 of NW_027093939.1, forward strand.
GCTTTGACAGAGGCGTCATTCGAGAAGTATGCCTGGCGTCTGCAGCTGATACTTTATGACATGTCTGGGAGTAGTAGGTCGACACCACAGAAAGCAAAGGTCGAAGCTCAGTGCTCGTACCTATGTGCCTTGCTACACTTGCCCTTTTGCAACAACCGCTATACGCACTCAGAGAGCAACATCGCAGACTAAACAAGAACACTCATCCTCAAGCGCGCAAAAACCACTATCCTCCCATGAAAAGCTTCTAAACCTTTCCACATGCCCAAATGGTATTCCAAAAAGGACAAGAGACCTCCTCTCAACGATCTACACAATAGTTCGACACGAAGGAACACCCCTAGCAAGCCCCCCTAGCAACGCAACCTAACCACGCCGAATATTCCCGTCCATGTAACCCCCTTCCTCTCCTACCCAAACACTTGCAATCTGCACACAAACATTCACCACCGTCCATGGACACAAATCCTTCTTCCCACCTCCCAACACAAACGGGCGTGCAAAAATCGCGGGGTAACACAGGCAACGCAACGGAACCTAGCTCCTCTCCCCACCAATGTCACGCAAAGATGAGGTAAATCTGACGATTCAACAATCCCGCAATCGAGATTGCCAGCATGCGCGAGTGAAGAAATCCAATGGCCCAATTTCCATGAAATAAAGCGCAGGCGAGCAAAGTTTATTTTTTTATTTTTTTTGACACTGGGCAATATTGGGCGCCTGGTCACACAACCTACAACCTCTCTTGTTTGACCGAGATTTTGTGCAAAAGGAAGGAAAAAAATGTCGAATTACAATGATTATGGCCGTGCAAGGCGTACGATTCAGCAACTGCCTATTCCCGAGCGCAAGGGGCATAATGCCATTCTCAACGCAAAATACCTCGAGGACATTGTAGTTGCGATTGGCGAGTGGAGTTGCACACGCATCGTGCTCGTGCATTCACGGGCGCTGGACGAGCAGACAGATGTCGTTGACAAACTAAAGGAGAAACTGGGCATGTTCATTGTAGCCGTCAAATCCGGTGTTGGCGCACACTCGCCCTACAACGACGTCCTCGAGATTACGCGGCTGCTCAACGACAAGCAGGCGGATTGTCTGGTTAGCATCGGGAGCAGCAGTTATTCGGATGCGTGCAAGGTGGCGCGGCTGATGCAGACGAATCTCGCGCCGGGGCAGCTTACGCTGGATGCGATGGAAGGGCTTGTGGAGCCGGAGACGGGGTTGGCGCGTGGGCTGGCAGAGCCGGCGGTGAAGTTGATTGTGGTGCCTACGAGTCTGTCGGCGAGCGAGTGGAATAATAATGCGTCGGCTGTGAATCCGGAGACGCATAAGAAGCAGCATTTTGCGAGTGTCAAGGCGGCGCCGGACCTCATCCTGCTGGATCCAGAGGTGGCGTCGACGGCGCCTAGGATGCTGTGGCTGGCGTCGGGAATGCGTGCGGTGGATCACTGTGTCGAGACCATGGTGAATGAAGCGTGCAGCGAGGATGTCTTTATCCATATGGAAGATTCGCTTGCGATTCTGCTCCAGGGCCTCAAGGACTACAAGGACGGCGAGACTCAAGGCAAGCACGAGGATCTGATCAGCGGCATCAGCAACTGCCAGCACGGCAGCCGCAACGCCATGATGGGTCTCTTGATGTGGCAGGTTCCCATGGGTGCCTCCCACGCCATCGGTCATCAACTCGGCAGTGTGTGTGGTGTCATGCACGGCGTCACCTCGTGCATCCTGCTCGCCCCCGTCCTTCGCCACACGTACTCGAAATCCGAGGCCCAGAAGCAAGCCCAGCAGCGCACGTTGAGCATATGGAACAAGATCTTGAAGTGGGAGGAGGCGTCGCTTGCGGACGCGGTGGACAGGTTTGTCAAGTATTTGGAGCTTCCGCGTACGTTGAGGGAAGTTGGGGTCGAGAAGCGCGAGGACATGGAGAGGGTTGCCGAGGGGACTTTGACGGATAGTATGTTTGAGCCGGTGAGGGTGCTGGTTGGTGGCAAGGAAGGTGTTCTGGCCATCTTGGAGAGTGCGAAGGGTTGAAGGGGTTCTGATTCCACTTTACCACTGTCGTCGCAGAGGGAGTTGGCCATGCTCAAAGTCGTCAAATCAACGCACAGCCGTAGCCCTCAGATAGCCAAAAGCATTGCCATTGCCATTTCCATTCCTCTCTACCTTCTTCTCTTTCGCCGGTAAAAACACCTTTCGCAAATTCCCCTCGGGCAATCCCTCAGCAGCACACACAATCCCCACAATCACCTCTGCCAGCTCCACCGGCAGTCTCCCACCACCCCACAACCCCACCGTCCGCCACAGCTCATGCAGTCTGCGACTCTGGGCTAGGAACCGCCTCGAACGGCCAAAGTAACTCTGCTCCAGCGCCTCGCGAACCGAATACACGACGCGCACATCCCACTTGCGGTACTCGTCTGCGTCGCGGGCCGCCCACTCGGGAATCAGCTTGCAAGCCTGCATGAGGCAGTCTTGCAGCGGGGCGGTGGCCAGGTCCCAGGGGAGGTGGGATGGGGTGACGGTGTCCCAGTGGTCGAGGCAGATACGGAGAAGGGCGTCGTCAAGGATCCAGTGTATGCTCTCTCGTTGACTGAGGAGGAGTTTTTCAAAGCCAAGGCTGGGATGACGGAGGATGCCTCGACTCCATTGAACCAAGAGACATGCTGCTTCTGCCCAGGTTGAGATTTTGGTGGTCGTTGGTGGTATCTTGCCAGTATTGATAACGTCGAAACTGCCATGGCCATCCTCACAACACCCACCACGCCCAAGAGCCCCAACCAACTTCCCAACCCCATCTGCAAACTCCCTCGTCCTTTGAAACAACTCCCGATACACACGCGGCACCTCATTCAACCGCTCCCGCTCACACATCATCTCGAAGCCCGCATTCGCATTCGCAACCTTGAGCCGCCACTCCTCTTTGAAATCGACGCTGGCGTAGGTATTATACTGGGTGTTCCATGTAGCTTGCGCCCAGGTGTGTGCGTCGCAGGGGCCGTGGGGTATGTCGGTGTAGAGTAAGAGGCCGGTGCGGTAGTCTGCGGGGTTGGGGGAGAGGTGGGCTTGTAGGTAGTGGTGGTGTGTTGTGAAGGGATCGTTGGCCATGTTTAGGATTGGGATCAGGATTGAGACTAGGATTGGGAATGGAGAATCCGTGATGACAGGTAGTGTTGTAAGCCAAATACAATAGATTGGGCGCGGTCATGTAGGTAGCAATAACAATAGCCCATGTCAAGCCCATCCCTCTCATCCTTCCCACCTCCCAAGACGGCTATTTGTACTCCCAAATCCATGCATACTAACCACAGCCACCATTCAACCATTCCGCACCAAAAAAAAGTACACAGGCTGTTGAAAATCCTCGGGCTTATGGCCAGGGATCGGCCATTGATAAAAGTATTGAATCTAACCCGCGGCTACACAGTTGGCGCGTGGATGACGTCGTTGGCCTCGGCCCGCGTAACGGAGTGAAGCCAACACGAAGGAAAAGGGCCGAGAGTTGGAAACTACAATGGCATATAGTGTGTACGACAATAGTAACGCCATGGCAAACGTTGAAATGCGCATGCAGAGAAACGTTGTATAGTAGATATCCCACCCAACACAAAAAATCCTGCCAGCCCAGCATGAACCTTGTTTAAAATCCCCTCGCGCACCCATCCTCTCTCGCCTCAAACTTTCATAACCCACCATAGCCATTCCCAGCATCCCACTATACCTACTGCATGTACCTCCCCAACGCCACCACATACAAACTCCCAATCTCACCATCCCCCTCCCACCCACACAACGCCTCGGACACACGTATACCATTCCATCGGCCCCAACTCCCCCGATTAAGTCCCGCTGTCTCGACGTATACCTATCCACCTATATATCTCACACCATTCCACAATCCACACATCCGCCTATAACCCCCAGCACTATCCACCTATCCACCTACATATAACCCCCTAGCACCATCCCCCCACTCCCCCCACCCATTGAGGCTGGAAGTGGACAACGCACAGCCTGATCACATGCAGGTTTCTTTTCGCTCGTTTGGGAGATTGGGGTTGTAGGGGAGGGGGGATGGCTGTATGGTAGGTTGGGTTGGGTTGGGTACAGGGTAAGTCGGGGGAGAGTTGTAGAGTTTCGTCGTGCTGGGTGTGTCTGGGTTGGTGACTGTGTCTGTAGGTGTGACTGTGAATAAGTGGTGTGAGGCAGAGAGAGAGAGTGTGTGTGTGCTGGGACAGGCGGTGATGATAGTGGATAGTAATAGTATTGGGAGCAAAAAGGGAGTGAACGGTATATCATGACCTGCACTCAACAAGATGAGTCTCAAGTTCAAGCCGACCTCACCTACGCCACCTGATTTCCAAAGTTGCTCCGAATCGGGAAACGGCTGGGTTGGGATACGAACGTATAAACAAAGGCATGGTGTGGTGCAAAGAAGGGGTAGAAACCAATCATTTCATCATGGAAAGGGTTGTACATTAGTAGATTTTACAAATACACGTCATAATCATCCATGTCCACAGATGCCAAAGTCATCCCTTGCTCATCACCGTCGCCCCAACTTCCACCTCGCAATCCGATTCTGAATATCATCCCAAGAAAACTCTTTGCGTCTCAACCCCTCCATTTCACCCTCCTGCAACACCACCGTCGGCGCCCCACTCCCACCCCCAACATTCCGCACTTCCCCGCCAAACACCATCTTCGCTACGCGCCTCAGATCCTTAATCGTCACGTTTTCAATATTGCGCGCCACCTCCTTGACACTGTACTTGCGGCCGTGGACCTGGACTTGGCGGCCGAGATCCTCGAGCTCGACCATGCGGGATTCGAGATTCATGAGCAGGGAGCTGCGGAGCTGGTTCTTTGCGCGCTGGACTTCGACCGGCTTGAGGACTGCGTAGCCCGTCTCGTCGGATAGAGATTTGAGCTCGCGGCACATGACTTCGAGCATTTGGGCGACGTGCGAGGGCGCGCACGAGGCGGCGATGCCGAAGAGGCCCGAGTCGGTGTAGGCGTGGTTGAAGGCGACGCAGGATTCCACCCAGCCGTGTTGGTTGAGCACGTTGGTGTAGAGACGCGAGTACATGCCCTTTCCGGGCCCGCCGGCGCTGAAGGAGCCACCGCCACCGAGGAGGGTTTGGAGGGTTGCGAGGGCAAAAATGTCTGGGGAGCCGACGGGGACGCCCTCGAATGCGAGGTGGATGTGGGATAGGCGGGGGAGCATGGGGTTTAGTGGTGGGGGAATGGGCGGAAGCGAGAGGAAGCCGCCGGTGTAGGTCGAGGGGATGGAGGTGTCGATGGGAGGGAAGTCGAGGTCGAGTGAGGTGTTGACGGAGGCATTGGAGGTGGCGGATGTGGAGAGGTTCTTGAAAAAGGGAATCTTGGAGAGGAGCTTGGAGGCTTGTGGGGGTGCGCCTATTGGCGTAGGGTGGTCGGCGGTAAAAACTTGCTGGTTCGGGGTCGAGGAGGTGCTGCTCTGGCTGCCCGTGCTCCGTGATGGACCGATGCCTTTTTGCATATCGCCAAAGTATTCCTCTGCTAATCGGACGCCCTCGTTGTGATTGACGCCTGCAAAGGCCACGACCATTCTCTCTGGCTTGTAGAACTCCTTGCGGTATGCTTCTACCACATGGCGGTTGATGTAGGGCAGCCGCTCCTTGGGGCACAGCAGTGGGTTGCCCAGCGTGTTGTCCTTGTATGCAGCCATGTGCACCAGCTCGGGGAGGATCAACTCTGGCTTGCTCCAGATCTCCCCAATCTCATAGTCGGCCGTCTCGAGTTGTTGTTGTACCTCTTCTTCTGTAATCAAAGGGTCCCGAATGGTCTCAGCCAATATGCCGACTGTGGACCGGACGGCCGAGTTGAAGGTGGCAGCCTGGTACATGATGGATTCGCGTGAGGAGGCGCATTGAATGTTCCCACCAAGCGTCTCGAGCTTCTCCATCATTTGATCTCCGCTCGTGTTGCGCGTTGACTTGAACGCCAACCGGTCGACAATGTGGCTCACGCCTCGCAGCGCATCGTTTTCATAGCGCGAGCCGGAGTCGACATAGACGCCAATGCCAGAGAAGTGGCCAGGCAGGGCTTCGGTGGCAACGCGCAGGCCATTGGGTAGAGTGGTGACTTGGTCGAGTTCGGCTGTGTCCTGCAAGGCCAGTGTTAGACGCGTGTGTTCTGTTGGCTATGTGGTATCAGTGCAGCATGCTAACCCGCTCTGCGGCCACCACCGTTGCCAGTGTTCGTCTACCGGCACATGAATGTGAATTTGAGGCGAGGGCAGTGGATGGTCGCGCTATTCCCCGGCTCAGTGGTTGAAGGGTGCGAGGACGCAACATGGCCGAATTGTGTGGTGGGCGCGGTGACGGTGGTCAGGCAAGCAAAGACAGGCAAGACATGGGCCATTCCAGAAAATTGAGGTCGGGAATCGGGCATGACCCCATCTCGTCACGTGAGGGGTGGGCGAACCGGGGGGCCTCCCACTGGAACATGAACGAGAACAGAGCAAGGCCCAGGTAAAGCCTGCTAACGACAAACTACAGTCGTACCGGTACCTAGAGAGCCAGAGTACATATATACATACATACATACATATATACATACATACATATATACATACATACATACATACATATATACATACATATATACATACATACATGCATACATGCTCTATCGAGTCTATTCCCATCCGAGCGCCCGTCTCTCTGGCGAACAAGCCGGGCCCCACCCCGCCAAACGTTATGGCAGTCCCGGCAGCACTGGAAGCCCATTCCTCCAGACTCCGTCGTCAGCCTTGTGACGGCTCTTTTTGACCATATGCTCTAGATAGAGATAGCCGATCGGGGGCGGTAAGTCTAGATGGAGGGAACTAGCGGGTGGAGCTGGGAAAGTGAAACAGGTACGTGCAAAGGCCCAACTTGGGCGTCGTGGTGGTGGTGCTTTGATGGTGGCCGATGTTGGTTGTTGGCCATGCATCCCACACGGCCATGTAGCTCACGACAAAAGACCGATTCCTAGAAGCAGCCAAGTGATGGTTCAACACCCCCATTGTACATGTGTGTATATATATCTATCTATCTATATCTACACACATATCTCGCCTAGACATTCTGTAGGGACGGGCATTGACCATGGTTGGGCAGCACGTCGACTGCCTGGAACGGCGGCGCAATGCTGTTCTGGGGCTGGGCATGCACTCGCCACACTCGACTCGTTCGCTTGGCCGCATTGCCAGCCCCCGGGGCGACGATTGGAAGACGCTGCTCGTCCTTTTCTCTCTCTCTCTCTCTCTCTTCTCGTCGGCTGTTGCACTGCGCTCCCATTTCCTTTCCCTTTGCCCGTGCACAAACCCATCTGCACTGGACCGGCTGTGTTGTGGGGTGAAGTCTGCGAACGCACTCAAACGCTGCCGAAACCCATTGCTTTGCCCGCCGCCTCCGTCTTCACGCAGCCGCAGCCGCAGCCGCACGCAGCGCAGTAAAGTGCGGTCGTCGCCGCCGCTGCTTCAGCCTTCTTTGCACCCAGCCCGCTTGTTGCCCGCGCCGCCCGCCGCTGCTTGTATTGTATTAGGGGGAGAGGGGGCAACCTTACATAGCATGTTGACTGCCCCAGCTCCAGCATCCCCTTCTGTTGCTGCTACAGCACTGCCAACCTCACCGACCACAACCACAACCACAACCACAACAGCAACAGCAACAGCAACAGCAACAGCAACAGCAACAGCAACAGCAACAGCAACAGCAACAGCAACAACAACAACAACAACAACAACAACAACGACGACTTCCCTCTCACGCTCCACCGGCCTGCACAGAGGCATCAACTTTCTGCGGAACCTGCACCTGCATTCGCCCACCTCGTCCTCGTCCTCCAACACCACCACCAACACCACCACCCCGCCCGAAGAGGCACGTGAGACACCCAAAACACGGCCACGCGCCTCCACACACACCCCGCCTGCCTCGCCCGTCTTTTCACCGCCCTCGTCGCCCCAACACTTGGTCCCCTCACCACTCTCGAGACGGGTCACCGCCGACGGCCCCCTGCCCTGCCCCTCGTCCATCGACTCTCCGCCTGCATCGCCGCCGCCCGAAGCCAGTAGCATGACTAGGAGTCGCGCAGAAATGGCTGCGCCGCAGCTCACAGTGCGCAACACCTCCGGTCCCACCCCGACGATGACGACGACGACAACAGCCGTACCGCCCATCGCAGAGCTGCCAGAGGGCGCTGCTGACGCTGCTGGTGCGGTCAAGCACCTCCCGTCGATTCGCTTCATCCCGCACCAAGACCCCAGAGCCGGCCGGCCCTCGCTGCAGTTCCCCACCATAACTCGCACCCTGCCCGACGAGAGCGCAGTCATCCGTGTCGGCCGCTACTCGGAGCGCGACAACCTCCCCGAAATACCTTCCCATGTCCCCTCGGCCGCCGCTGTCGGCTTCAAGTCCAAGGTTGTCAGCCGGAAACACTGCGAGCTGTGGTGCAAGGACGGCAGCTGGTATATCAAGGACGTCAAGAGCTCGTCGGGCACCTTTTTGAACCATATCCGACTCAGTCAGCCAAACGTCGAATCCAAGCCCTTTAGGATCAAGGACGGGGACATCATCCAGCTGGGCATCGACTTTAGAGGAGGAGAGGAAATGATTTTCCGTTGTGTCAAGATTCGCGTCGAGTGCAACCGCGGCTGGCAGCAGGGTCTGAACACATTCAAGTGAGTCTGGAGCCATTCCACGCCCGTCTGAGCAACCCCACTAACCTGGCCAGCAAACAAACCCACCAGCGTCTGAGGAATCTTGCCAAGAGCAAAAAAGAGGGCGATGCTGCTTCGACACACACGTCCGAGTGCGCCATCTGTCTCATGTCAATAGCAGTGAGTAGTTGAGGCTTCGACCGTGGCCGTGCCTTTGATACTAACACCAGCACAGCCTTGCCAATCCCTGTTTGTCGCACCCTGCTCACACGTCTGGCATTACAAGTGCATCCGTCCCATTCTCAACGGGCCCACTTGGCCCAACTTCCTGTGTCCCAACTGCCGCGCCGTAGCCGATTTAGAAGAAGACGTCGAAGAACCCGACATGGAGTACTGGGAAGATGACGGCGATCAGGCAGACGGCGAGCCCATGGCCAAAGTCGTCACCCAACTGGGCGACCGCCAAATCACGCCGCCTTCTTCGCCCTCGCCCCCCAATGGCAGTACATCGGAAGACGCTGCCACCACCGACCTCGCCCACCTCATCTCCAACATCAACGTCGCCGACGCCTCGGACGAAGGGGCAAGCCAGCCTCTTCCCGAAACCCCAGATCGCCACCTCACACCCCCCGTCGCCTCTTCTGCAACCCAGCCGCTCACCATCAACGGATCCGGCGCAAACGACTACTCGGGCCTCACGCCTTTACACCCAGCCACCCACAACGGACTCGTGCCTGACCGTGCTGCCGACGGGCCCATGACGCCGCGCAACGACGTGGGCCCTTTTGTCCTCGACGGCAGCGCAGGCCGACCCGGCCCCAATTGTCTCCCAGACGACGACTCGTCGGATTCCTCTAGCACGGGCGGCGGCGTGTCCACGCTACCACCGGCATGACGCAAGCCCTGCTGTTGGAAGCTTTTTGGCCGTACGGCAGACTATGCCGTTTTCCCTCGCATCGTTCTCCACCCGGTTTTTTTTTTCATTTCTTTTGGGACTGCATCCTCCGGCGTTTTCTTCAAAGGCAAGTCATGAACGTTACGCTCGAGGCAAAGGGATTTTCATTGTCCTTTTTTTTTCTTTTTCATTCATCAATCTACTCTCTGTGTGTTGTTGTTCTTTCTCGACCTTCGGGGTGAAGGTGGAGTAGTAACAGGGCGAGGAGGAATAGGGTAATCTATCTATATATACATATGTCGTGTCGGAAGTTTTATGCCGCATGATGGGACGGCGGGGTTGGGATTGGAGGGTGGGATTGGAGCAAAAGGGCAGAGGAGTGTGGGGTCTTTTGCACTCTTTTATTCTTATTGAACGATTGTTTATTTTATTTTTTGGGGGGGCTGGTGGTGGTGGTGGTATGATGGTGTGATGGGAGTATGTATGTGGTTGCAGATGCGGATATATAGAGTTATATATACATGTATACATGGTGGTAGTGGTAGTGGTAGTGGGTAGGCATGTGTGTAGATGTATTGCATGGTTGTAGACTACCAGCTATCCAGCCGTAGGACTTGATGTGGTTCTTGTAACTTGACTTGCTCTCGGTGTGAGGGGTATGGGGGGGGGGGGGGGTACATGACAATGACAAGCCCATTCCCTTCGATTCCCACTTGCAAACCCCCCACAATGAAGAGTCCACTTCGCGGTTGGCACATGCAGATTTCAATCAAACATGCCGCCCACAGCCCTCCCCTCCCAACTCTCCTTCCACTCGTCCAACAACACCATGAGCTCCTGTCGGGTATCCTCGACAATACCATCCATCTTGATATCATTCCGATCATACCCAAACGGATCCTCGAGCTGAACGCCAATGCCCTCGATGCCATAGAGGGTGAAGGCAACAATGGCAACCACAGGCACACTCCACCACTTGTAGTCGTCTACAACGGCAAAGGGCAAGACGCAGGTGAAGAGCGCGAGCACCTGTTTCTGGTGGATGAGGTGGGCGACGGGCATGGGAGTTGCATGAATAGTTTCCATGCGGCCATAGGCGTCGACGAGCGTGTTGAGCTGGGCACTCATCTGCGAGGCTAGCGGGGCGTGGAACCAGCCGCGGTCGGCGCCGCGACGGAGGTAGGATTCGACGAGGACGGTGAGTTGGAGGGGGAGACCGAGGCCCTGGTCTTCGTAGCCCATGAGGCCTTCGGGGAGGAGGGAGACGTATTCTTCTTTGCGCGTCGGCACCTCGCAGCCCGTCCCGTTTTCGAGCGTGATGCCCGAGTGGGAGAGGAGCGGGGTGAGGTGGCCGGGGGTGGCGGGTGTGCTGGCCGTGCGGTCGACGTAGCTGGGGCGGCGGGAGGCGGGCACCGAGGAGCGCGAGTAGGGGCTTGGTTGTTTGGGGAGGGAGGCGAGGCTTGCGGGGGGAATGTTGAATTCTGCGCGGAGATTGTGTTTGATGGCGTAGAGGACTGCGATGAGGACTTTGATGATGCGCTCCGTGTCCTTGCGCTCGGCCTCGGTCGCATGTCCGTCCTTGTGGCTGTTGACGAGGCAGATGCGTGCGAGGTTGCGGACACAGGTGCCAATCGTCGTCAGGCAGTTTCGGCCGGTCCAGAAGCGGTCGTAGGATGTGCTGTTGCGGAACACGAGCATGAGACCTACGACAATGGAGAGCGAGGGGATTATGGTGGACGGGATGGAAATGCTGTCGACGAAGCGCGTGTCAATGTAGACGACGAGGACGGTGAAGAGGGCGTGCAGAAGCACCGGGACGAAGATGATCTCATGAACGGCACCTTTGGCAAAGCGCAGGACAAGAGGCAGACGGCGGGGTTTACGTCGAAAGGCATGGGCGAGAGGGTAGGTGGGAATGCGTGTGGGGAGGGGTTGGGACGGGTCTTCCATTGTGGTGTTGAGGTGATTGGGATTGGCTTGAAATCGGCTGCCCGTAGCAGCCCTTTGTTTTCGTGGTCTTGCTCAGGGCGAGGAGAGCAGGAAGAGCGTGCTGGCACTGCTGCTGCTGCTGCTGCTGTTGCTGCTGCTGCTGCTAGACCTCAGCTGAGCTTGGGATGTCAGTTGTCGTCGTCGGATGTGGAGACGAGAATGCGGGGATGGAGGGTGGAGTGGATGAGCAGGGGTGCGCCGCCATGGAAGATGCTCGACGGCTGCAGGCATGCTCATCGCGGGCGTGGCGAGGGATACTAGAGCTTGCGAGGTCATGATGGATCGTAGTATGTCTGGGAGTCTACTTAGACAGTCTGCTCTTGTGTTGTTGAGTCTGCGTGTTTTTGTTGAAGGGTCCTCCTTGTTCGACGTGGCCGGTGGTGTAGCTGGTGTTTGTTCTGCCGTTGGGATGGAGGGTCCACCCCCTTTTACATGCGGCCACTTGAGCAGTTGTCCACGTGTGTTGTGTGTAACTGTGGGTGACTCGGGGTGACTCGGAGTGACTTGGGAGTGACTTGAGAGGGCTTGGGAGTGACTTGGGAGTGACTACGGTGTGTACCATGTGCGCGCGCGCGCGCGTGTGTGTGTATCTGCGTCGGCTGCGCGCATGACGTGGCTGTCAATTATTTCCCAAAGAGCAACCTCGGCCAAAAGCGCGTCCTGCATCATGACATCTCTCAGCTGATGGAATATCCCATAGCAGCCCTGTCTCCCATCTTCGCCCTGTTTTTTCTCTCTTTCTTTTAAGCTCTCTACATTTCAGCATGGAGAATGACATGGACAAAATAATGGACAGTTTACCACCACCACCACCGCCGGAATCAACGACGACAATACCGTCTGACCCCACCCTATTCACTCCTCCATCGTCCACGGCTCCACCAAGTTCGGAGAAGCCCTCTGCACCGCGACCACGCCCTTCCACCCTTCAAACCCTCCGCGTCTACCTCCTCAAATACCTCACAACCATCCCACGCACCGCAGACCGCAACCTAGTCCGCCTCGCCAAACTCCTCTCCACCCCAAGCGGAACAGACACCTTACTCTGCACAACATCCTACACCCTCACCCTCGTCCACGCCCTCCTCTCCCGCCTCCTCCAGCGCCGCCTCGCAGTCATTGCCTCGGAAATCGCCCAAAAAGCAGACGGCATCCTACTCCCCGGTGAAACCCTCATCGCCTCCCTGCCCGCCCCCACCAGCACAAAGCGAATCGCCCAAGTCGTCGGCTCCTCCAAAGCCCTTGCTGCCACGATAGCAGACTACAGGATCTTTGTGCGTTTATGGGGATTAGCAGGCCTCTACACATGGGCGCGTGGAACCTACCTCTCCCCTCTGCCGGCGCATGCAGAGAAACAGGACAGGCTGGTACGCGGCTTGACATGGAGCGCCATCGCAGCCTGCGTTGGCTTCCAGGTGCTTGAAAACGGCGCATACCTCTCGAGCAAAGGCGTGCTCACGAGCTCGCGCTGGACAGGCGAGGCCGGCAAGGCGCGCGAGAACGCGTGGTGGCTTTGGAGTTCGCGGTTCTGGGCGGCGTACGTGGGCGTGGAGCTGGCGCGGCTGGGCGTGCAGTGGTATTACCGTGATGGGAAGCCGATGCCCGCGCTACAGGGCGATGGCGAGAAGGAGGACAAGTTGAGGCGGGAGGAGGAGGTCAGGAAGCGCAAGTTGGAGAAGTGGGTGTGGTGGAAGGATTTGGCGTCGAATCTGGCGTATGCGCCTATGACGCTGCATTGGAGCACCGAGAGGGGGCTGTTGAGTGATTGGGGGGTTGGGGCCTGTGGGATGGTGGCTGGAGGGGCCATGTTGGCGGATGCGTGGAGAAAGACTGCGTAGGCGTGTAACGGTGCGGGGGTGAGCAGGGTGTTGAAGGAGCCGCAGGGTGGTGTCGAGGGAGAAGCAGAGTGTCATTGCAACAAAACCCCCATCCCCATGACCATAATAGTAATCCAAGCCACCATTCCGACTCTGAAAACAACCACATCAACATTCATCACTCCCCCCCAACCCCCTCTCCTCTTCCCCACCCCATCCCCAAAAGCCCCACAGCCCTTGTAATCCCCAGTCCTTACTGTAAACCCCCAAACTCCCGCAAAACAAACCCCCGCTCTACCACCCCGTACACGCAACAAAATTGCTTCCCTGGGCCCCAGTGTGCGTAATCTCGCCCGCCCGTTCACCCTGGGTGTTGAAGACGACGCGGTCGGCGCCTGGGGAGCCTGAGTGGGAATGTTAGTGAGGGGAGGTGTGAGGGGAGAGGATATATAAGGGAGAGAAAGAAAAAGGGGGAGAGAAAGGGACAAGAAGTAAGGTATAAAAAAAAATGCAAAACAAACCAAAAAAAAACTAAAAAAAAACTCACCACCAGTATACACACCACTCGTCCTAAGCGGAAACTCCTGATACGGACCCTATCCTCAAATCAGCATTTCTCTTTCCTTATATCCCCCCCCCCCCACCCCCACCCCCTTCTCCCCTTTCCCCCCATGACCCAAATCCCCCAAACCAAGCAAACGGAAAAACGCCAACCTACTGCAACCAAAAAATCAAACCCCTCGCGATTATTATACGTATGCGGGTAATTCGACGACCCGGCCTGGGTATCCTGAAGATAGTGATTGTGTCCTGCGGTGCGGGCGGCGCTGGCTTGGGCGGCGGTGTAGCATGTGGAACCGCAGCGGATGGCGCAGGACTGGCGGGTTTCGAGGGCGGAGGAGGAGGTGGGGAGGGCGGCGGCGAGGGTGAAGGGGGTGGTGAGGAGGAGGAGGAGGGGGGTGGGGAAGTGCATGATTTTTGTGGGTTGGGTGGAGTGGGAGTTGGATGGGGGAGTGTGGTGTGGGATGGGATGGGAGGGATGTGTTTGGGGGCTTATATAGTTGGGAGGTTGCGGATGTTTGTTGTGAAGGGGAGTGTTTCTTTGGGATAGATTAGACTACCTACCTACCTACCTACCTACCTACCTACCAGCGGACGACTCCGAACCCTTTCCCGCCCACAAGTCTGCTGATCCTATCTCGAATCGAGCAACTTCAGACGCCGGTATCAACGAGGCGCCATCTGCTTTGTCCAGAAACATCGCCTGCTCCGCTGCCAGTTCCTTGTGGTACTCAAGACACGAACCTCGCGGCCATTCACCCCCACCCAGTCCATCACGCACTACGCCCCTTGCAGCCCGGACCATGCATCCTGGATATTATATCTCACTCTACCCACCGACTACACTCGATTACTCTTCTGCCCACCATGTCACGTTCCCGCCTCCCATTGGCGCACACAGTGCCAGACTCCGAGTTACACCATCGTCCATGGTAGCCGCCTCTTCAGCACATGACCCCTCGCCCACCCCTCCCCTCTCCCCTGGTCCCCGCAGCGCCGGCCTCTTCGCTCTTCAGGGAAGGTACGGACGGGGATTCGGCAGCGCACCAAATGATATGTTTCATCGCCCTTATCGCCGGAGAAGATGGGGTTGGGCACATGTGCGGTGTCGATAGGTTGTGTGGAGTTGATGATCGACAGGGCTGGTTCGGCAGCTAGCTACCCTTTCGGAAGGTGGCCCCGGTCCTGGTGTAGACTACAGCGGTAGAGGCCAGGCGATCGACAAGGCTGGACGGAGAATTGTTGCGGGCGTGGTAGGTGAGCGCTGGGCGATATCGGGAGAATGAGGGAGATTACTTGGTAGCCCACGTTTATGTTTCTATATGTGCTTCGACTGCCCGACGTCTTCCTTCATTGTTTCATGGCGACTTTAGCGACGAGAAAGGGAAGATGATATCGGAGAATGCAAGATCGTTCTTGGGGAGCTGTATGTGTTCACCGGCTCACGCATGCTAGACTCTTTTATTCCTAGAAAATCCAAGGTTCTCGACTCGCAGTTTTCCAAGAGGAATAAATGAACTGCACTCCTGGAATCGATTTGATTGATAATACGATCGCATCGTGCAGAGGAGACTTTGCTCAATGCAACAGTATCAGATCCTGCACAATTGAGCTTGTTGAAAGCCCCAATTGGCACTTCTGCACAATCATGAGGTTCTCTTCGATGGAAGACGCAACTCTGAATCATCGTCCGAATCAGAAAGTACAACAATCTCGCGACTTGGGTCCAGGAACGCCGGGCTCGTTGGTTTTCGGACTGCCAAAGGTAGAACCTTGGGAGCAGGTGTCGAAGCGAAACCTGTCTTGGGCCGTGGAGATAGCTGAGGCGTTGTAGAGCTTTTGTCTGAGACCACAGGTGCCTTCTTCGTTTTCTTGGTAGCTTGATTTTCACCAAGCCTAGAATCGCATTCTCCCAGAATTTTCCGCTTCGAGGTCTTCCTGGGTTCCAGTACATCCGCAGGTAGTTTCCGTAGAAGAGAGATTGGAAGTTCGCAGGTGACGCGGAATGCCGGATCGTACGGAGCAGACCGGTTCTTCTCCTTGAAGGGTAGCCAATTTTCAAATCTTGCTGGGTTGATACTGGTGAGGCTGTTTGGGCAAAATATAAGCTTGCGTGCAAACACTGGAAGTATCTGCCCTTGTGGCGAGGGCTTCGTTCTCGTCTGGACAAGCTTGACATCAAGTTCATGCCCGAGTTCTGATACTTCGACGCCACTAGATAAGCGCTGAGAGAGGAGGACGGGGCCTATGTTTTTGAGATACGGTACTCTCGTCAAGTTTAGTCTTGGTACGGCAACCTGCAGCAGTTCATGTTCTCGAACGGACATTTCATACTGCATATGTCGAGCAGCGTGTTCCTGGAGATAGTCGTCAGGATGCGTTGTTGGACTGTTGTAACAGCGTAGCGTTTCAAAGCGTGGGTAGTCTTCCGGGACATATATCTCTATCGCCTTTCTTTTAAAGAAGGGGAGGAGAACGTGATCCCTCCATTCCTTGCACTCTTCTTGGCTCTGCACTCTGCACAAACTGATACCCAGACCAGACTGGGCTGCTATCAGAGCAGTCACTGCACCGCATCCAACAAGTCCCTTGGTATCGTAGTCGCCGCCTGCCATCATGGCGAACAAAACACATCCCTCGCGCTTGAGTCGGCACTCGGTTTGAAGCCTCTCGGCGCGAACAACTCGGACCAGTTTATCATCTTTTCGAGTTTCACCTTTGCGCTTTGTCACGCTTGCTGTGTCTTTGCCTATTCGAAAGTCGCGAATCCACAGCGTGCAGCCGAACATGAGGCAATCAGAGTCCGCTGACCACACGGCATCCACTAGTTTCAGAACTTGTAGACGGCAACATTCGGCTTCAGCCTCCCCTGGTGCCTCGACATAGGGTACTCCAAGCCCGTCGAGGATCTCTTTGAGCAGAATCCGCTCTTTGTATTTCACTGTTCTTCCTGCAGGCCTGCCATGTTTAGGTGGAACGTCCGGTCCGTCAAATACATATACTGGGCGAATATTCCAGGTCAAAAGCCTGCATAATCGTCGAAATATCTCCTTTTCGACAGGATTGGCCGCAGGCTCGCCTATGAGGCATGCACTTAGCAAGCTGGATCAACAGTAAATCTCTCAGCACAAGATTTACATCCTACCTTGACGGATGCGAAACACTTGTTCTGGGCTGACGCAGTTGAATTGCCAATCCGCCGCATCAATAGCGACTTTGAAAGGCTGCGCCTTTGTGCTCTCGTTGTTGAAATGATCCTCGGCCAATTTGGTGAGAGGAACAATCTCTTCACACCTCTCAATATCCTCTCGTAATCTAGGTGGATCAGTCACCCTTGTCCTTAGATATTTGGCGAAGCATATGCAAAGAGACGTACTGCGGAATACCCATGACGTCGACGGGTAATTGTCGAGTTGCTATATCTAGTGTCTCCACTAGCCGCTGGTGGAGATGTGCTAAGCTTTGAATACTGCTGTTCACTGTTATGGCTCACGTTAAGATGATAGAGAAGGCTTCCTTAGGAACGCTGCTTCGGATGTGTGAAGAATGAGCAAGTGTCCCAAGTGTGAGACGCGTATGTGAACGTATGGTAAGCAAACATTACGCGCTAATCGCTTGGCAAGAGCGCGGTATCACGTGAATCTTCACCAAACTCCATGTCCACATGTACAGACGACAACCTTGTGAACTTTTGGTATGAACATGTCTATTTGCCGGGAGACAGTACGGAAGAGAAAAGAAAATGTGCATGTCACTGCAACTTTGACGGCTAGTAGTTTGTCCTGGAATCCAATAGTCTCCAGCCTGGTTTGGCGTTAAGGTTGCCCTATCTCTTCAAAGTTTTCTGCTTCTCGGCATCTCTGACCAACACCTCCCTAACCAATAAGCCTTTTCTCCTCCTAACCTTATCCACATACCGCCTCGCCACGTTCTCCCTATCGGCCAACTCGCCCAAATCCTCCAACTCATCCTCTGTAAACGGAACCCAAAACGGATCTTCGTCCAGCATCTCAAAGCCGGCAAAGCGCAACTGCGGACTAGCTGATCCAGAACTTCTTTTTCTGATTTCATCGCTGAAGCCAAAAGACTCTGCTACGGGTAACAGGGCAGAAATGGTGAAGGTTTGGTTACCAGTTGTCGAGGCCGAGGAAGTGCTGGACAGCGTCTCTGACAGGATAGTGCCGCGACGTCGTGTTAAGACGGCGTAGACGCGGCCCAAGACATCTGTTGAGGCTTGAATCTCACACGAATACATGGCGAGGAGGATGCGGGGCGACCAATCTAGGAAGCCTTGGTGGATACTCGATCGCACGGCTTTGATGACTTCACCTGTCAGCCTGCCGCGATCATGAGCGGATTCATTATCAGGTATGTTGAGTGTTACGTCTTCGAGGAAAACAGCGATGCCTTGGACGGGTTCAGCACAGCAAGGGCCCTGGGCAGTAGCGAGCTGAAACGCATATGTGATTGTCGAAGCGAAAGTTGAGGGGGTGAGGATGCGATCCGAGGGGGGTTCTGCGTCGGGGTCTTGGGGCGGGCTAACATTGTCGCGGAGACTTTGTGGGTCATGTTAGCATCGTGTACAGCACATGTGGCAAGAAATAGTCAGGCATAGTGACTTACGCTTTCCCACATATTCCAGCCTTGGTTGCATCCACCAGAATATTCGGTCCTACTCTCCTAGGCCCAAACGCTGTGATCTTCTCAATCACATCTGCCCAAGTTTCCTTTTGCCCCTTTGCCTCTGCAAAGGCATCCTTCAGTTGCTTCTTGAACTCTGTGAAATCAAGTGCATGCCCGACTTCGCGTTGCTCGGCTTCCTGCATGCCATCGTGTTCAGCGCCGGCAATCACATTCGGCGAATTGTGTTCCTCCTCCCCTCGCCGCTCGGAATATAACCTTCGTATCGCGCCTGCATTCTTGCTAAGAAACCCAGTGACACTGGCTGGAAGCGGACGTACGCGAAGACGCACAGAGACGTGTTTGCTGGCTGTCTCGCCGATCACAGTTCCTCGCGGTAGAGTTGCATCCTTTGGCGGGTTCATTTCGGCTGCGGCGACTATTGACTCTCGATAAGGTACGATGGGTTCACCAGCCTGGATTTCACACTTGGCAAAACGTTCGCGAAGATCTTTGAGACATCGCTCGAGATGCAATTCGCCCGCAGTGAGAATGACGTGCTCCCCACTCGGCAGCTGCTCGTACTCGGCGCATGGGTCACTTTGTACGAGAAGCTGGAGGCCTTTGATCATCTTGTCGAGATCGTAGGGGTTCTCAGGTTCGAGAGCAACGCGGACAATGGGCTGTGTACCCATCTGTACACCAGCTAGATTAGGAGAGCCAGATAGCTGTGAGCATAGTGTACCGGATTTGAGCATGCGTCCTTCCAGCCCACCAATACCAAATACCACACCAGCAGGTACGGATGTCAATGGCTCGAGACCGCGGCCCATCATGAGGTACAGTGCTGTGACCTTGACCTTCTGTGGCTCTGGCGCAGCATGTGGATTCGCAGGTGTGAACTTGGGACCGAGCACATAGACCTCATCACCCACACTCAAGGTACCAGAGAAGATGCGTGCAAAGCCGATGAGATGTTCCACTTCACCCTTGTCATCTGGTGTTTCTTCTTCAGGCGTCTCCGTCTCGCCAATGGCAGTAGCACCAAGAGCATCCGTAACACTATTGAGATCTGCATCCTCCGAGTTGGCGGCTTGCTGTCGTGCGATTTCTGCACGCTTCTTTCGTCCCATTTCTCTAGCTTCTTCGGCCGTCAATGCTCCTCCACGACGCTTATTTTGTGGGAGCTCGCTCTCGGGCACAGAGATCATCTTGCTGACATAAGCTACAACAGGGGCGTCGTCTCCCGTCTTGAAGCCGGTCATTGCATCGCGTACTTCTGGAGCAACATAGTCGGCGCCCGGAGAGGAGTCGAGAATCTCAGGAATACGCTCAGCCTGTGCCTTTGTGGGTGGAGGGAGATACTCGGTGACGGACACGAGAAGGGCAGTCGATAGCGGTAACCATGCGGCGAAGAGTGCCATTAACAGGGCACGAGGGTCGCGCGATCGCATAATGTGGGCTGGGAGAGTGATATTGAGAGACTTGGTAATCTTTTCCACCATGGCGGGATCTCTGTCATAGAAGGTATAAGTATATTGACTACGCTACATGGATGCGGAACAGCAAGATGAAAGGAAAGGAAATCCACGCACCCCTTCCCATTGTTACCTCCAGTGGTAGCCTCGTAAATAGCCCATATGTTGTCCAGAACTAGTTGAACAAACATGGGCTTGAGGTGGCGGCCTTTGAGATGCTTGGAACTGAGCACGCGCTTCGTCTTGGTATCCAGGTAGAAGTCACCCCAAAGGACTTTTTCCAGTACGGAGCGCTTGATACCTAGCTTTCGCTCATACAAGCCCGCGAACTGCTTCACGGTAAAGGCCCAGCCATCGATGGCGCTGCCGAAGATGACATTGTTCTTCTCTGGGGCAAAGTAGATGTCTTGGTCGTCCTTTTCTTCGTACTCGGCGGGTGTGCTGGTCGTGTCAATACCCTCGGCGCTGTCCATGAGAGCGGAGACGCGAGTTTCACGAGAGTCTGTTTTCCCTTCCGCTGCAGCATTCAATCGCTCTTCCATTTTTTCACGCCAACGGGCATCTTCCTCCATGCGCTCCCCTTGGTAGAAGCTGCCCATGACTGCGTTTACCTGCTCGAGTAGCTTGCTCAGATGTGTGTATGCTTCCCCTGGGCTCATTTTGAGTTCAGTGATTAGCCGATCCATTTTGTTAATGACGAGCAGAGGCTTCAGTTTCTCGATCCATGTCTGCCGCAGCACGGTGACTGTCTGACTACACACGCCTTCCACGGCGTCTACGAGCACAACGGCGCCATCGCAGAGGCGTGATGCTGTAGAGACTTCGTAGCTGAAGTCTATGTGTCCGGGCGAGTCTATGAGGTTGATCAAAAACTCCTTTTGTTCCGGCTGTGCGTCTGGCGCCGACCGGCGTAGCAGCGAGAAGTACAGGGAGATGGCGGACGACTCCATGGTGATGCCGCGCAGTTGCTCATCGGGTCTTGAGTCTAGGTATCTAATCTTGCCAGCGAGCTTGGGGGAGATGATGCCGTTCGTGGCAATCAGGGCATCAGTGAGCGAGGTTTTGCCATGGTCGACATGGGCTAGCACGCAAATCTGCGCGTCGTCAGCACCAGCAACGAGGCTTTACGCGGGAACGGCAGGCGAACGTTTCTTATGGTTTCAGGCGAGCGCTGCAGCGTCACCAGCTTATCCGGAGCGACTACGACCATGTTGGCGGTTGGTGAAGTGGGAGAGGGTTGGAGATGTGGGATGTGGTTGAATCCGGCGGCCGCGACCTGTTTCAAAGTGGGGGGTGGGGGTATTACCGGTACCGGTAGACACGCAGACACAGACACAGACACAGACACAGACAGGACAGGACAGGACAGGACAGGAATTGGAGGAACAGGTCTTGTGGGTCGGGTTGTGGCAGCACAGTGTGCAGTGTCTGGGCTGGATGCAGTCCACTTTGCCGTGCAAAAAGATGCGAAACAGGGTGCTGGGCTGGGCTGGGCCTACCAACGACCCCGCCATGCTACGGTTACAGTGTGCATCAATCATCACAACAGGTACTAGAGTACTACGCCTAGGGGAGCTTTGCCGCGTCTTGGCCTACATCAATTGATGCACACAGTACACACACTACTCTATGCCGGCCCCAAGGCTTCACAGAAAAGAACCACCGGCGACTCTCCGCGCCCCTTACCACTCGGCCGCACTCTTTCTCGATGCCGGCGACCCAGGACCAGGCCATCATCCATAAACGTTAATCAACTCGTCAAGGCTAAGCGCTCCACCCAACTCCCTCTCCGTGCTCACTGGTCGCCCCTACCACTGTCTCTCACACCACATACAGTAACATGCACCTATATGTATGTACATAATCGGCGCCGCATCTGCCCTTCCCCCTCTACGTTGGCTTGAGCCCTGAGGGTGCGCGCTCGATCCTCGCACTGGATGCATTCCCCTGTCGCTCATCTACCGCTTTCGTCCACGTCGCATATACACGCCCTGCCAGTGCATCATATCGCCAACATTCACCTTCTTCGTCCCCAGACCACATCTGCACTCTCTTCTGCTGCAGTGTGGCCCCGAGACCAGACAGACACACACACGCGACACATGACACACCACGACACACGACATACGACACACGACGCTCGACATTGACGCTTGAACCCTGCAACCTCCACTCGCTCTGTGCATGTGAACTCCCTCTCCGCCACCATGGCAGCCACACTCGCAGGCGGCGCACCCTCGAATCCAATACCCATTACCTCGCCTGCCATGAGGTTGGATGCGCCTGCACCGCCGCGGTTCGACCATGCAAAGACGTCGGTAGCTACAGTGGGCGTCATGTCGCCTGTCAATCAAAACGGCTGCTTCGAGTTTGATCGCATCATCAAGGCTGGCACGGTACAGAAACGCACACGCAAGACAAGAGTCGGTAAACGCTACCACACAGTGCAGGACATGTACTAATGCTCGCAGTCATGGAGGCCCATCTACGTCGTCCTGCGCCCCAACTGCCTCTCCATTTACAAGGACAAGGACGAGACGAAGCTGCGCCACCAGATCAACCTGTCCGAAATCACCGCCGTCGCACGCCAACGAGACTCGAAGAAGAAAATGGACCACGTCTTTGGCATCTTCTCGCCCGCCCGCAACTACCACCTGTGTGCCGCCACCGACAAAGAAGCGCAGGAATGGGTCGACCTGATACGGGCTGAGGCGCGCATGGACGAAGACGAAGTGGAGGACTTTATGCCCTTGAGCCCAGCCACGAGCAAGCCTTTTGGGAGTCTAGGCCAGGCCAACTCCAAGAGAGAAGTCGGTTCGAGCTCGTCAGAGGCAGACCCAGCAGCCGCAGGACCAGCGCCAATACCGCCGAGTGCCAAAGCCCCAGATACTGCGTACGGTGCCCGTCGCCCATCGCAAGTCCTCAACTACTCGGGCAACGAACGTGCATCCATGTCCGACTTTGACTTCTCCGACACTGGCTTCCAAGCCTCCGCCAGCTCGCTGCCCAAGAAGGAAATCAAGCAAAAGCGCAACGTCAGCCAGCAGAGCAACATTGGCTCCACACCGGATGAAGAACGTGTAGTCTACAACGGCTGGCTCTACGTGCTCAAATCCAAAGGCGGCGTCCGGCAGTGGAAAAAAGTCTGGCTCGTCCTTCGCCCCAAATGCCTCGCGTTTTACAAGAACGAGCAAGAGTACTCGGCAAACGTCATCATCCCCTTTGCCAGCATCATCGACGCCGTGGACATTGACCCGGTCTCGAAGAGCAAACAGTACTGCATGCAAGTCATATCCGAGGACAAGAACTTTAAACTCTGCGCCCCGGACGAGAATTCCCTCGCCCGCTGTCTGGGCGCGTTCAAGAGCCTGTTGGCCAAGAAGCGCGACGGCGAGCAGAAACGCGTCGTCTCTGGTCCCTCTGGTGTAACAGCGTCGTCGGCGGCGCAAAACCTGGGTGCCGCGGCTGTTACGTCGAATTCGGCGTCTCCACCGCACTCTCAACTTCAGCCACAGCTTCAACTTCAACCTCAGGCTCTCAGTATGAGGTGATGTACACTTCGTCGATTTGTGCATTGCGCTCTTGCATCTATCTCACTCGTACATATCACACTTACACTCGCATCCGCGTATCCAAGCATCAGCAACATGAGCGTTAGCATCTGCATCAACACTAAATCAACATCATTACCAGCACCAGCATCAATATCAACATCATCACAGCCCACCTGGCATCCAAATTCTCCTTCCCTCACACCCTCGTGCACCCCACCCCACCCAGGGCTCCTCGACTCACGACGTCACGATTGTTTCAGTCGTACTCTAGCCTCTCTTTTTCTCTTTCTTTCTTTCTTTTTTTTTTTAAAAAAAGCCCCCTTATTGGTGGTTTTGCGGCTTGATTTTGGAATTCTCTCTCTTCTTTTCTTTCCTTTTTTTCCCCCTTCTCCCTTCAAACTAGTCTACGGCCCTTGACCCCTCGCTGCTCAACCTCGTAGTTCTCTTTTCACACACACACGCGCGCACAAGCGGGGGAGATTCTGTTGTCTTGTCTTCTGTAGTAGGCGCTTTTGGAAAAGAGTATTGCTTTGTCCAGCTGCGTCTTTGGACTTTTTTTTTTATAGTTTTCTGCGCGGTTTTGTATTGTGGGGGGATATTGCGTTGGGAAGGTGGGGTGGGGTGGATGGGGTAGAGGAAAGGTTAGATTGGGCGGCTTGGAATTGGATTTCGATTTGCGCTGGAGAAGGCATGGCGGGGGGGTCCTGCATATTGTGTATTGCCGTTGTTGTGTTTTTGAATATATATCAAGTGTATTGGGATGTACTGTGTCATGCTGTGCCATGCCATGTTTGATTGTAGTAGAGTTTGGTAGGTCATAGTATACCATACCGCACCATACTATCTATACCACAACACATCCATCAAAAACAAACAGGCCACGGCAGACAAAAGCCATCTTCAGAGTTTGCAGGTTCTTCTCTTCTTGATGACGTATTACACAGGGTATACTTCATCTTCACCAAGGGGGTCTGCGGACATGTGCTTTGCTTTTCTTTGCTTCGTCTGCGCCCCAGGGGTATGGAATTTCTGCCCTTTCATCAGCGCCATGACTATCCTCCACGCCTGTACTCCCTCCTCGCCTCCCCTCCACCCCCTCACTGAATTCTAGAGTACAACACCCATCACATCTCATGGGCAATAATACCCTGCAAACCAACATCACCAACCTCTTCTTCCGCCTCGCCAACGCAAAACACGCGTCCCCCTTCCCCTCGATGCAGATCAACAGCGTGCAGATCGGGGGTATGCATTTCGACCGCCTCCTCCCTGAGCGCCACGCCGCCCTCGACCTCGACCTCGCTGCCCTCGTCTGCAAACGAGTAGACGGAGTAGTCATCCGAGGTGTCGTCGTGAGAGGCGGCACGCAAGGCCAGGACATGTGAGTGAGCGTCTGAATGGTCGTCGTCGACGACTTCGAAGCCGCCGAGGTAGGTTCCGTTTTTGATTTGGTTGCGTTCCTTTTGTCTGCGGACGCGGCGAAGGGCACCAATGTCGAAGTCGACTACGGCTGGGGGGCCGTCGAGATCGCGGGCTGTGCCGGTGCGGGGGAGGGGGAGGGTGACGTTTGAGCCGGATGAGCTGGAGTCTCGGCCGGGGCGGAAGATGCTTTGGACGGCTGTTTTGAGGGCCTCGGGGGAGAAGAAGGAGGGGAGGCGCGATAGATCCCGGGCTATGTCGCCTGACGTTCGTCTTCCCATCGAGTAGAAGCGGCGACGAGGGTGGCGCTGGGCGTGAATTTCGTCGACGTCTGATTGAGTGGTTTGAAAGGTCATTTCGCTGGAGCTGCAGGATGTGCTGGTTGGCGCTTCTGTGGAGTAGGGGAAGGAGGACGAGGTGGGCACGGTAGAGGGAACAGTGCCGAGGGTCATGAGGGAGGGGAACGAGGGAACGGTGGTGCCGATAGTTCGCATGATGTTTGCAGGTTTCGTGGGAAGGCGCTCAATGCTGGCCCGGGTCATGGGTGCAAAGTCGCCGGCGAGAACGGCCTCGAAGGAAATAAAGACTCGTTCGCGATAGTATGGTCGGCAGGCGTGACATGCGCGGAAGAAGCACCTCCGGGGGAGCTGGGTGGTCGTTAGTATCAGTCTTTGACAAGGGACCCGACAAGGTGAAAAGCACTTACTGCATTCTTGGCCGGTGTACTATTGTACGCGCCATCGTGGTTTGGGGGAAACTTGCTCGTAAAGGACTCCGCTATGCTAGTCAACTTGGACACGGCGTCGTTGCACTGTCCGCGTTGGATCTTATCCGAGATGGTTTGTTGCAGCTCTTGCTTGAGATTGATGAGCTTGTCCAGGTGAGTAGTGGTGTAGTGACCGCCCTCGGCCGCCAGAATGACACTTTCGCTCATTTCGACCTGCTCCAGTCGTAGTCGTACATTGGACTTTGCTGGTTCGATAGGGTCAGGGTCTGCGCGCAAGAGGCAGTCGTGTAAAGTTTCTGGGTCACAATCTTGGGTGCACTGGTACAGAAAGGCCAAGGCCGGCGGGCGACCGCAGACGAAGCAAGTCTGGTCTTGTTCATAGACACGATCCAAGACTCGATGAGTGCAGTCAGGCACGCGAGCGCGTCTAGGCATAATGGTGGGGGAGCTGATTCTCAAGTGGATGAAACTGGTGATGTGGATGTGGATGTTAGCTGCAACGCACGCGCACGGCGTGGAACTCCAGGCGGAGGTGAGGGATCGAATGCGGAGGGAGGGTGGATAGGATAGCAGGATTGCCAGATTTGTCGTGTGGCAGCTGCCTTTGGTGGCTGTTAGCTCGGGTGCTGGAGTTGAGGAAAGAGTGACTCAGGAGGGCGGTGGAGCATTGATGCAGAGCATGACTGTAGACTCTGCAGGCCAAAGCTTGGATGGAACCAAGTGACGAGATATGAGACGAGGTGGCATTGGGTGCCATTGTGAGGGAATGTACAACAACAGCAGTGGGTGCCGTTGTGAGGGAAAGTACAACAACAGCAGTGGGTGCCGTTGTGAGGGAAAGTACAACAACAGCAGCGAAGTGGTGGCCTTGTAAGGGCAAGTAAGACAACAACCGCAGGTGAAGTGGGCAGGGTGGAGGGTGGATGCTGCGTACCTGACTCTTTTGCAGCCGCAGTTTTCTGGCTTGGGTGAGACGGCAAAGGAGGACGACGATGACTGATGAGTTGCAAGGCTTGTTTGAGCCCCTTAATTTGGATGTTTTGATGTGAGGCTTGCAACAACTGGGTCTGGAAAGCGCAATGTTGGGCGGCACCGAAGACATGCAAACGGGCGTGGACAAACAGTCGTAAACGAGTGAGATACGGTAAGAGGCAGGAAATCACAAGCAGGGGTAGGAGAAGAAGACGAGAAAGGTAGGTTGAGGAGAGGAATGATTGTGGACAAGGAAATGGAAAGAGTTGTAGACATCATTATGGTATATCGATGATGGGGGGGCTCAGAAGCTATGAGGAAGCTGATGTAGTACAGAGGGTCGAGTTTTACGTCTTGGTGATCCCAAATGGCATGACATGCTCTGCAAGCATCTAGTCAGTCTCCTTGATGTTGAATCTGGGCAAGCTTGACGATGATTACAGGATGAAGAATACAGACGTTGTTCCCTGGTCGTAGCCTGCCTTGTGAGACGTGCAAGCCAGGATGGCGTTGAGGTTGACACGAAAGGAAGCATTCGATATTCACTGTGCTAGCCGAGCTCGCCATGTTCACTAGTACTGCGAAAATAACTAAACAGGTTAGGACTCTTCTTTCTTTCTTGAATTTTTTTTTTGGAGGGGCATTTAGATGGAAAGATAGAAGACGGGCTCTGGGTTGATGTTGTGGACGCGATTTGGCGATAGATGATGCACGATAAACATGGTAAATCCCAGCGCGTATTGTTTGTTACATGGATAATGGAGGCCGTACCGGTAGGGGAACCCCCTGTTCTCTGCAGACCGTGGATTCGACAACAGACAAAACAGCGAGCGGGTAGGAGTAGTGTACACTCGCTGTACCGGTACTGTACAGCAAAAGTCGGTACACAGGGGTAGAAGAAAGCAGCCATGTCCACCTACATCCATCGCATCGGCAATAGAGCCCATGGGCCGAGGTCGTCGTTGGTTCCAGGTCACGGACTCACGCTACTTTTCTCTGCTGATACCGGTACATAGAGTAAGTACTCTACCGGTAACTCAAGACTGCTGCTGGCTACTCTACTCTAGGCACATCCATCGCTGGCCAATGAAGCGCTAACCGCTAGAGCAGCCGAGGAAAGCAAGCTTAGCCAGCCAGGCCAAGGTGCCGCAAGCCGCTGTTTACTGTTCCTGTTGCTTCCTGTGCTTCCTGTTGTTGTTCCTGTCCTGTCCTGTCCTGTCCCGTCCCAAGTGTCCCAGTGAGGTCTGGCTCTGGTCCCACCCATTCTCCCCCAGTCCTTCTTTCCCCAGCCATCGTCAACCCAAAGGCTCCACATCCATCCGCCCAACACACGCCCGTCCGCGACCTGTCTGTCTGTCTGTCTGTCTGCTGCCATCCCTCCTCCAACTAACCCACCACCATCCACCCGCCCCTCTACCCACCCTCTCCCTCACCGACAACACCACAGTCGCCCTCTCGCACTGCAGGCGCCATGTCGGTCAAGTTTGAGAAGGACACGCTCAGGTCGACCACGGCTGCCGTCGGCGAGGCTGCCTCCAAGGGAAAGGAAGGCCTCATGCACGAAGTCGGCCAGGCGCTCACCAAAGGCTCAGGCCCCAATGGCTATCTCGCTGTAAGTCTTGCGCGCGATGCCTGCGCTCATGCGCCCCATGCCTTTCTCTCCCCCCCCCCAAAAAAAACTAACGCGTCCTCGCACCCAGGCCTACCTCAGGCAGCTGCAGAGCAACCCGCTGCGCACCAAGATGCTCACCTCGGGCACCCTCTCGG
Organism: Plenodomus lingam; assembly: GCF_022343315.1. Taxonomy (NCBI): domain Eukaryota; kingdom Fungi; phylum Ascomycota; class Dothideomycetes; order Pleosporales; family Leptosphaeriaceae; genus Plenodomus; species Plenodomus lingam. Next base: position 466,048 of record NW_027093939.1, read on the forward strand.
GCCTGCAAGAGTTCCTGGCCTCGTGGATTGCCCACGACAGAAGCAAGTCGGGCCACTACTTCACCTCGCGAGTGCCCAAAATGGCCGTCTATGGCGCATTCATCAGCGCCCCGCTCGGCCACGTCCTCATCAGCCTCCTGCAAAAAGTCTTCCAGGGCCGCAAGAGCCTCAAGGCCAAGGTCTTGCAGATTCTGTTCAGCAACTTGATTGTGAGTCCCATGGCCAGGCTGTCCAACTGCATGGCCCATCGCTAACAACGTCAAGATTTCGCCCATCCAGAACAGCGTCTACCTGACCTCCATGGCCCTCATTGCAGGCGCTCGCACATTCCACCAGGTGAAGGCCACGGTCAAGGCCGGCTTCTGGCCCGTCATGAAGGTCAGCTGGATCGTCTCGCCCATCTCCCTGGCGTTTGCCCAGCAGTTCCTGCCCGAGGCTACTTGGGTGCCCTTCTTCAACATCGTCGGCTTCATCATCGGCACCTACATCAACGCGCACACCAAGAAGAAGAGGCTCGCTGCCCTCAGGCGAAAGCACTACGGAGACGGCGGCAGCAGCGGAAGGAGCCAAGTCGGCGGAAGGCCTGGCGATGACTACGGCCGTCCCGACATGCGTCCCGACATGCGTTCTGACATTCGCCCAGACGATCGCCCACGTTACTAGCCGGCGAGAGCAGCCATGGCAGTACGACGAGAGCGATGTTTCATTCGCATCACCTACCAACCAGCTGGAAAGCGGTTTGCTGCTAAGAGTGAGGCGCTTCCGTCCTTGCTCATGAGTTAACGAAAAAAACTCGGGAAGCCGATGGCGGTTATGTTGGAAGCGCTCTCAGCATTCGTGGCGCTGCCTTGGTCTTCGAGTACCTCATTTTTGGCCCTCTTTGCGCCGTTTTGTATATCCCATGTGTTCCTTGTTCTATGATGTAAACCCGCTTGCTCGAGTCCCTATTGACTCGGCCAAATATATACCATAACTCACCTACCACCATCATCACAACTGCTCGATTCGTGAGGATCAGTCGGCGAAGGCTTGGTAGAGTACGATGCATGCAGGCTAACGGCTGTCAGACTCTCCCCACATTGCGCCCTGCATTCGGACCTATTAACATCTCATGGTAGGGCTCGGCTGATCTTCGCCACCGCGCTCGTGATGTTTGCTTCTGGCCCTAGGCCAACTGCTTTGACACAACGGACTACTCTTAAGGCTGGAACGAACACGGTCTGTATGTCACAGGTTGGCAAGCTCATGGTCGCTCACATGTCTTGGCTCTTCTCAAGACCTAGGCCGATTGACGTACCGACCCATTGACGTACCGACCCATTCTGTTCGCTAATATGCTGGCATGGACAATGTAGCACGGTACAACACAGCCAACGAAAGCAACAGTGACACCAGGCATATGACAACACTTGCAATCCTATTAGATTGATAATGCACAGTCCACAGTAGTACGCATGTCATCGTCGACCAAGTGGCTTGTGCCTCCCATGTCATTGTTATATAACGTGATGGCATACGTGAAGCTGTAGTGCCCCCTCGATATCGACACTGGGGTGAAGCTCCTACAACCTTATGTCATGTTCGATTCCAACGAGGACCTGGCAAGCTATAGTGAAGGCACATTTGGAACTCCTACTCGAGCTCGAACACGAACTTACCCTTCCGATCATGATCTCGATCTGTACTTGACCCATGATGATCTGGAAATACTACGTCACCCTTCCGCCGCCATCCTCAAGCTCCAAGATCCAAACCTCAAGTGTAGTAGAAACCTCGGATGGAGCATGGATTGGGCAGTAGCATTTGTCGTCAATCATCCCACAGCTCCAGACGCTGCAGATGCCTTTCGATCGATACGAACACGTGCGGCGGACCTTGAGAGTGCCGGTTTGCTCTGTGAAATACCATATCGCATCTTCCATAAACTCCACGGTATTCTCTTCGCCGGGCACCCGCACAATCCTGTCTTCCACAACACGCACGATCTGTGCTTGGACGTCTCGGGAGCCACGTATAATCACGGCTGGGGAACCAGATCAGCATATCAAGCGCATCTCGTTCACCATACGCTACCTTTGTGCGCTTCTTGGCCTGTGTTTCTTCGAGATACTGTCCAGGTCCGACCTCTTTCGCCGCACTGTCTCTGGAGTATGGGTTATGGGTGTGAAGGAGGGAATTTCTCATTATCAAACCCCAGTTTCCTTCTACCGATGCGCCTATATTGGCTGGTGTCGAGTCCGCATGGTTTGCAGACTTGATGGGCTTTGAGGAGTGTTGTTGATACGGGCTTGGTTGGGTGGATACGTATGGTAAAATCTGTGAAATTAAGATTCTGTCGAGCGGCTGGGTGCGGCTTATTGTGGGTAGGAAGATGATTTTAGTTTCGAGGTATGGGTGTGGTTGTTGTAGTGTCTGGTGCCGGTGTTGGGGGGGGGGGGGGTTTGTTTGATGTGCGGGGTGCATTGTAGTCCCGTTTGTTATAATAATATAATTATTCTCGTTTTGTAGAGATAAAGGGAGAATGTGAATGTGGGTATAGGCTATATACATGCTTCTATAGTATCGTGTAGTGTATAATCCCACATGCTGTACCAGCTTGACTTGATATTGTACTTGAGTAGTCATGACTAGCCTTTTTTTTGGGGGGGGGGGAAGTTTGCTTGCTAGGGTAGAGCCCCTCGTGCTCGTGCTCGTCTTCATCATGGAAGAAAATCTTGCGCGGGAAAGGGAAAGGGGTGTATGACAGCCTAACTCTAGCTACCATCAATTCTCCCGTACACGCACGTGGCTATTCCAACCCAGAACGCAGATATATTGTCTCCCCAGCGCCAGGCCCAATGTGTACATAGCATAGCATCCATGCATGGCGTAGCGTAGCGTAGCATAGCATGGCGTGTGCGGCTTTTGCACCACTGACGAGCCATGCAACCTAGGTTAAGGGTACTCTATGCTAGAACTAGAGTATGGTATAGTGCGCAATGGCGGAGGAAAGTTGTCTGGGCGAGGGTGTGTATGTGTGTCGTCATGTTGATTGTAGGGTTGGAGGTGGAGTGGGGATGGTGGGTGGATGGTGGGTGGGCTAGGGGTTAGCTGCAGGCTGGGAAAGCTTAGTGTTGGAGGATATGGGATGGGATAGGATGGGACGGGATGAAATGGGATAGGTTTGTGGGTGATGCGTTTGATTTGTCTTTTGTATGGTGAAGTTAAGGAGGGGGATTGTGATTGTGACTTTGGTGGGTTTGGTGAGTGGGTGGGTTCTCTTTTCGCATATGGTGTTGAGCTGGCTAGATACCTATTGTTAGCAAATTCCAGTAACTTGCAACTGGGTAACGCATCATTGAGATAGGTGTGGCTGACGGCATGACGTAACCAAGCCATGAGGAACCCTAGCTGCCGATCACTGGACATCTCGTCCACGCTTTTCATGTCCCCAGCTCCGTCATCTAGACCAGGGGTGCACGCTTCTTTCGAGCCTGGACTTCTTGCCTTGTGCTTCCTCCTATCGAGACAGAAGAGCGTACGAGTGTAATTTGTGAATTTCCACGCGTGTAATCATCAGATCGAAATGAAACTGGACAGTCGCCCGCGGCTTGCTGATCTTGCCTCCAGTCTGCACATCCAATACTTGCCCAAGCAAAGCGCGGGGACCACTGGCTTGCACTCAAGAACAGGAGTCCACGTAACTTGGCGGCGGCCTTTTAAATCCCCTTCACGTTGGTGTTAAAAAAGGGCTGGAGGGTCGTGGAGGTTACGCGCATATGATGTCATTTCGTGCAACCACCGCCCGCTTGCAGCCCAGATTCGTGTCACGGCAACCACCTCCCAACGCTCCCCTCCCCCCCCCCCCCAAATAATAAAGCTGCCCTTGCCCTCCCTCGCCCCCCGTCTTCGACAACATCACAACAGCTTACTTTGATACCCCCACCACCACGCTCTCACCTCCCCCGCCCCCCCCGCCTCTATTCAATCTCTCCCATTGTTTCTGCGTCTGCTTATTTGATACCCCTCACCCCCTTTCCCCTCTTGATACCCCAAAAACTAGGACGACGTCATGACTTCGAAAGCGGTCAATCGTATGTGCAATTCCTCTGCTCTTACTGTCTTTGACGGCCAACTGACGAATCACAGGGCCGGTAGACCTAAAGGTCAAGGAGAAGGATGTCAACAACAAGCTCCAGCTCTACGGCATCTTCCAGGGTAAGTCCACATGCCATTGCCGCCACATTGGGCCTACGGTGTAAACATAGACTGACACCCATTTCCAGCATTTGCCAATGGCAAGGTCCCATCCAACAAGCAGATTGGTATTGCGCTCAACTCCGCGCTGGCATCAAAGGTGCTCAGCTCACCCTCGAAGAAGCTGTCAAGCGAGGGCCAGAAGCTCGTCAACGACCTGAAGACTGTTATTGAGCAGGCCAAGATCTTGCTACTCACCAAGAATGACGGCAATCTCCTCCAAGACTTCATCTGGCAAGCCGAGCAGATCACTGGTGCTAACGCCCCGCTGCCCAACACCCCAGTCGATAAGGACACTGCGCGTCAACACGGCAATGAGGCTCTTGATGGCATGCGTACCCTCGGTACCCTACTCATCTCCAACGGCCAGTTCAGGAAACTCCTATCAGATGCCACTGTCTTGCTGAGAGATATCGCCGGTGATGCTGCACAAAACACTGCCAACAAGGTGAAGCCATCGGAAGAGCGCCTGAACCGTCTTGACGAGCCTGCCGAGGACAACACATGGCACGATACGCCCGACCTGTCCAAGGAAAACCTGCGCAACCAGGCCCAATCAAAGCTGCCTTTTGGCAAGCAAGAGGCCAAGAACATGGCCGGCGACGTCAACCAGGCTGCTAATCCCGATGGCTCGCGTGACCCACGTGACACCGCCCAACGTGGTACTCAAGAGGGACAGACTGGCCAATCTACCGGTCTCGATGCCCGCGCTGCTGTTGAGACGGCAAAACAAAAGGTTGATCAAAATGTCTCCGAGGAGGACAAGGACAAGGCTCGTGCCCGCCGCGACCAGTTGAACAACTATATCAAGGGCAAGATGCCTGAAGAGCGCCGTGAACAAACCATTTGGCGTCTGAAGAAGATGGTCGTCGAAATCCAAGGCCACCAGGATTACCAGCGTGCCATCGAGACGCTCCTCCGCCTCGCGGAACAGTATGCTGGGCACGGCAAGAACCTGGGAAAACAGGCCACCGGAACAGTGCAAGGTGCGCACCAGGACGACGCCCTTCAAACTGCTGAAGCTGACCTCAAGGTGCGTATCACAGGTTTCACTTCTGAGAATCAACATTGGCTAACCAATATCAAGACTCTCCTCGAACGCTTTGCCAACAACACTTCGTCCGACGACCTCATCGAGTCTATCAACCAAATCTACAAGGATGCTGATCAAGACCCCGAGCTGAAGAACTGGTTCAAGCGTATCAACGCATTTGTCCACAAGGTTCTTCAACAGCAGGGCTACATCCTCGAAGACAGTAGCAACGAGGAATGGAACCAGATCTATGACCAAGGACACAACCTCCTCCGTGGCCGTTACCGCGGTCACACCGACCGTATCGCTGACGAGTTCAAGTACTTGGGCGAGCAATTTGATGCTGACCCACAGAACAAGCAGTTTGCCGAGTCTGTCAACAAGCTCTTCCTTGACCTCGGTCAGGACGAGAATGGCAAGACGGTGTTCAAGCCCCACCTTGTCAAGGATTTGACTGATGTCATCATTCCCGGCTTCTTTGAGAATGTCCGCTACGTTCCTATTCCGCGTATCGAGTACAGCGATCCCATGATTGATGCTGTCGTCGAGAACCTCGTTATTGAGGGTGATAACCTCGCCCCCAACTCCCTCGAGTTCGGTTCGGACAACTACTGGCGCTGGGGACGCAAGTCCATTACGAGCAAGAACAAGAACAAGGTCATGCTCTCGGTCTCGGGTGTGCAGATGGATCTAAGGGACGTCTCATACTATATCAAGCGCAAGCAAGGCTTCCCATCCATTACTGATAAGGGCGTCATGGATGTCTTCATGGGTGGATCTGGCTTCAGCTTCAAGGTCGAGATGGAGACTGCTGACAAGGCTCGGGAGAATCACGCTCAAACCCACTTCTTCAAGGTTACCAAGGTCGAGTCCGACATCAAGAACTTGCAGATCAAGATGAAGAAGAGCAACCACAAGCTCCTCTTCAACATGTTCAAGCCTCTTCTCCTCAAGGTCATGCGTCCCGTCATTCAAAAGGTTCTCGAGAAGCAAATCAAAGACTCTGCCAACCAGCTCGACGGTATTCTCTACGACATCAAAGTTGAGGCTGACCGTGCTGAGGCCGAGGCCAAGCGCAACCCCGACCCTGAGCACCTACAGAACATGTACCAGCGCTACGCTGCTGCTGTCAAGAGCCGTGTCCTGCAGGGCAAGCAGAAGGCGGAGAAGGCCAAGGCGAAGGTTGACGAAACCAAGGTCAACGTCGCTGTTACGCAGCACGACTCCATCTTCAAGAACATTTCTCTGCCCGGCGGCATCTCAACCAAGGCCACCGAGTACAAGGAGCTTGCTGCCAAGGGCGACAAGTGGGAGAGCCCAATCTTCTCCATTGGCTCGGCCAAGGAGACGTCCAGCCTCCCCCCGGTTGGCAAGGTTACCCGCAAGCCTCACGGTCGCCAGGGTGGATATGGTGGTCCCACGGGTGCTGTTGGTGGTCAACAAGGTCTTGGTGCCTCTCAGGGTCTGAACTCGTCTGCCAATCAGTACGATGGTGCCACTGGTAGCGCACTTGCTGGCTCTCTCGGTCAGACGGGTCAGGGTTTCGGTACCCAGGTCGACAATGCCTTCAACAACACCACTGGCTCAGGCCTCACCAGCGGACAAGGTCTTACTGGTGGTTCATCAGGACTGACCGGCAGCCAAGGTGTTACCGGCGGCTCATCAGGGTTGACCAGTGGACAAGGTCTTACTGGCGCCACTGGTACGTCGAGTGGACTGGGTAACACTACTGGCACCTCCGCTACTGGTGCTGCGCCAGGAACTGAGGGTTACAACACGACCTTTGGTGACCAGAACCCCGTCTTTCAGGGCCGCGTTTAAGCTTGTCAGTGTGATACCCGGTTTCGGATGATGGGGAGTCGATGTTTTGGGTTGGGCAAGTCATGATTACGGCCTGTTTACGTTTTGATCATGGATGATACCACGATTGCGCCACGGCGTACAGCACATGAGTCGACAGTTTAATTTGAATTTAGGTAATTGTTGGAACTTGTAATGTGGAGAATGGAATAGGATTGCAGAGCAGGTGGTGAAAAGTTGGGTCGTCGGAACAAGTAGGTGCCCGTGGGTTGTAGTAATAATTAATGCATTACTCTTTTCGTCCATGATCGTTTACTTGAAAACGTACACGACATGTATTGTTTGGACGACCGAATTGGCCCCCCATTTCTATTCAATATCAACTTGGCAAGCAATGTTGTTGATTGTGGGACACGAGCTTAGGAGTGAATTGGGAGAATAGAAAATATCACATTGTAACTAGCAAGAAACAGCTTAAATGTATACTGATGATGGCGGGTGGTGTGAGAGCCACGTTACATGCTGTCGCACGCAGGAAATAGCTGAGGGGGCAAAAGTGAAGACACTTCTAGCCCGCTGCTTTGCGGGGTATACAAGTATGGTGGGATGTTGATGGTGGGATATTGATATTGCGAACACATGCCTTGTGCCATTGATATAGCCTGGATCTACATAGCTGGCAGTGGTCCGTGACTCTTGAACTACCCAGGCGCACGAGGTACCTAATATTCCCTTCGGCAACACACTAGCATTCCTTCATCATGCGGAAGGCGCAGCGAGGGGTTCCTGGAGAGGTGGTAGCCGCAACCTGTGCGGGCCATTGTGATTGCGGGGAAGTGGCCATGCTGCCATAATACACCCCCGTTCGTTGCCCATGCATGGCATGCTCCTGTTTGAACCATGGCGGGCTACATGGCACAAGAAGATGATAGAGGTCAATACGGACTGCGTGGGCAGATGTGTGGCTGGCTGCAAGCAAACAAGCAAGCAATCGCCCATGGCATGGCGTTTTCATGGGAGCGCCGACAGTGCGAAGCGAAGCAGCGTTGTGTAGGTACCGTGCAGGTTCGTGTCATGCACGAAGTCGACGCATTTGACTGTTATATACCTACTGACTATTTTTGGGTAGTGAAAAGGTGTTATAACTGATACGGTAAAGCTAGCGAGGTGTTTGATAGGCTCGACGGCGCATGAGAACCAAGTCAGGCAATCCCATAAAGTGACATGCCTTGCAAACTCACGTGGTTGACGAGCTTTGTAGGTATAGTGGTTGGACGACGGAGCAGTTTTTGTTTCGGACGGGCAAGCCATGTGAGTATTGCAAGATACTATAGCCAGTCGCTTTTTTTTTTCGACTTGACATGCACTACGGTAAAAAATTGTTTACTGTAGAATGGTACGCTAGGGGTTTACTATATAGGTGTAAACTGACCTTATATATACCTGTAAATAGGTTTAAAGTGGTAGTTTACTTTATTATAGGTGGTTTAAATTAAGTATAAAAAGTAGTTTTATATCTATTATACGCTATAATACCTAACTAAGACTAAAAGGGGTAGAAAAGATTTGCTTCACGCTATACGCACATATGACATAATAATAAGTCATGATATTTTTACTAATAGGAGGTGGTGATAATAGAGGTGGTGATAGAGGTGGTGGTAGAGGTGGTGGTAGAGGTAGTGGTAGAGGTGGTGGTAGAGGTGGTGGTAGAGGTGGTGATAGAGGTGGTGGAGGTAGTGGAGGTAGTGGAGGTGGTGGAGGTGGTAGAGGTGGTGATAGAGGTGGTGGAGGTAGTGGAGGTAGTGGAGGTGGTGGAGGTGGTAGAGGTGGTGATAGAGGTGGTGGTAGAGGTGGTGATAGAGGTGGTAAAGAAGATTAAAGAAAGGAGGGGTAAAATACTTAAATAGTTAGTAGGAAACTAGTTATTACTAATACTAGTAGATTAATAGAAGTAGAAATAAAAGTAGTTTACTTTTGTGGAATACATGGTATAATAAACCCTATTTAGGTTTACTTCTTCTACCTAAACCACTTCTTGGTCTACTTTAGATAAATATGGCTACTGTAAACCGGTTTTGTACTGTAGTGCAGTTTTGGCAGCTTAGAGACACATCATGGACGATGATGCGGTTGCACTTTGGCGAACCGCGCCAGCCTGGCGGAGGGTTGGCGCAGCCTCCCCCTATATATATCCACCGTAAAGGATAGATAGAGAGGGTAGACTTACATTGAATGATGCACTACCATCCACACGTGCCCCGTGCCCCGTCTCCATTTATCCATATCAGACGACATGGGGACTCCAGCGATGACGACTTTGGCGACGCCCCAGCTCCCAGACACGCTGGGATGGGAAAGCGAAGCATCGATCAAATAATCGAACACGCCTTTGAAGACAGGCTCACGTCCAAGAAGATGGCCAAGACCCTCGTCCTGACCTGTAAGAGCCCAAATGTGGAGTACCAATGTGAGCTCTGGCACGCCCGCCTCACGGCCTTCCAAAAAGACAGCCTTGGTTATACAGAGTAAGTGCTGGAGATGATTACCGGGGCACAGAGTTGACGATCACAGTCCTTCAAGCAAGGGCTCCTAGTGGGGCTGATATTGAGCAATTTATATCAACCATCGCCAAAAGAATGATACCACGCAGCCGCACTGGTGTCATTTCAGCTTCCAGCATCACACAAGTCCCGAGTGCATTATCAGAGCCTCTATTTTCTACTTTCCAGGTTTTGGACTCACTGAACATGAGCGGGCCCGGATCCAGTCAACTATGCACGCCCTTATCCGAGATGGGGTTTTGACCACTGAAGCAAAAACCGAGAAACAGTGGGTAGGCTCGGCTATTGTTCAGCAGCTGGTTGAATCTATGTACGACAGCGGACTGCGCGAGGGTGTACGTGACTGGGATGTCATGCTTGGTAAGTTTCAGCATATAATCTTGGTAACTGCTCTGGCATGTCGCGCCGGCGACATCACTAAGGCCCAACGAGACCGACACGAAAATCCGTACCTAATGTACAGTGACCTGAAAACTCGCCTAGTTGGAGGTCACAGGCTTGAACATTTGGTTATGTCTCTCAGGATGCGGAATGAGAAAAGAGCAAAGTATGTTTACTAGCATTATCGCCACTGGCGATTCTATCCATTGTTGCAACTACTAAACCTACACAGGAACCAGGCCTTTGACGGACCAACGAAACGATTCGGGAGTGTCGACAAGAAGGGGCTTCTACTGATGTGTCCGATCAAGGTTGTACTCGTCATGGCGCTACACACTGGCATGGTCCAAGCGACGTCGGTAGACGACCTTTTGCAACAGACTGCATCGCGTCAAGACAAGACCGTTCAATGGGCCGCCCCCACAAGGCACGCCTTATGTGCATTCTCTGGTAATGGCGGTAGGCTACTGTTAGACACAGCTGCAAACTCTCGCCAGCTTGGAACAATTCCAAACGAGGCCGCCAATCAGGCTGGCATCACTGTCCACACCACGCCACATGACTTGTGCAGAGGGACGGCTCAGGACATGGTCAACACCCCCATCCAGGGTGTACATGAGCGTACTTCACTGGGCACACGCACAGAGCGGGCTTGAAAACTGAAATGCGGATATCCGTCGATGGCCGAGACCTCTCAGTCCTGGAGTTTATGCAATTGTTCTCTACCATCAACTTCACTTCTCATCGTCAAGCAACAACATAGGGCGACCTGAAGGATTTAGCATACTTGAATGGTAACACCAAAGACGCTGCCACGCCAATGGAATTCCATTGTATGTTTAGTGACGCACACAACTGCACCTACACTACTAGCATATATGCGGACCTTGTACTCCACGAGGCGAGCTGTACGCCACACTTAAAGGATTCTTTTTGACTTTCGTGACGGCTGCATGGCGACCCTCAAGGGCTGGAAAGCTTCGGCAAGACATGTCACCAAGCAGGTCGTTTGTAGTTATTAGATATGCTAATAGCATTGTCTTACATAGTTGTGAAAGAGGATGAGCGTTTTATACTAGAATATAGTGCTCTGAACAATACAATATCTCCCTATTAGTAAGGGAAGAGAAATTGAGGATGGGAGGGGAAGCTTAATAGCACTTGTTGGAGAGCTCATGCACCTGGCTGAGTGAAGGCGAGGCTATAGCGCCATGTGAAGTGAGTGGCCTTGAGGCGAGTGTTGGGCTAGTGAGTGAGTTTGCTTGGACCCAATGCGTGCGTGGTGGTACGAGATGGTCGGTACCTGGCCTAGGTAAGAAAGATTCGAGTGCAGTGGACCAATACAATCACCACTAGCGATTCGGCGGATATTTCAGTGCTATCATTTGTCGCTGTTCGTGATGTGCTCTCTTACCTTGACCTACCTTCGCATACGTATGTGCACCTTGGGCGATCGGGCTCCCTCAAAACATGGTCGTTGACAGCGCCCGTCACAGCCTCATGGCTATTCAAAGAGGCATCAAACATGTAGAATCAATCATCGCATTACTATATTCCTGCGGCCCTTGGTTCGCATAACCCACCCACACTCTTCTTCCTCAAGCAACCGGCAAAGCCAGACAACTCAATGAAAAACCAAATTGCGCCTAACCAGCAAATGGTGCAATAGCTGGGGCACTGTGGTCGCAGCGCTGAGCAAGCCCAGTGAGCTGCAACCTAGGTCCAAAAATAAGAATAATCAAGAAAGGCCCGTAGGCCAATTTCAGAGATTAAACTGAAAAGAACAGATACTACACTTGATCTAAGCCAAAAGGCAAAGAGGAGCTGAGGAAAGGAAGACGAGGACGAGGGAGGCAGGGTTTATATACATGGGTGGAGGCTCTAGCGCGGCGAGGTATGACTCAGCATCATTAGCGTTACGCTAGGCCGGGAGGACTTCGGCGGCTTCGCGCACGGTTGGTGTACAGGTAACGCCGTCAAGAGCCACACCAGCACTTGTGTACAACAAACTACGGATGAATTTCAAACAGCATGTTGATCGACAGATGCACGACGCTTTCTCCAAGCACTCACCGACTTTTGCGAATCCGAATCACGCGGACGATAAGAGCGCGGTAACAAGCATACAGGAAGCATACGACGCCCACATGTACATCCACCAAGGTAACGGCGCGCTCCGCATTCTCCTCCGTGACACCCACGTCTATCCCCGTTTCTTACGCACGCCAATTCCCACCGCGTATTGCATGTATATATCCGTGGAATTTATGCACTGCATGGAAGATATACCGCATTAACAACTTCCCACCGTCCCACCGCGCGCCCTCGTTCAGAGAGAAAGCCACCGAGATGCGGTTTCTTGCGGCTGAGGTGTGATGGGGACAGGGTGGCTTAGAGGGTAACAACAGGGACGGTGGGAATGGTTGTGTGATGCATGCTTTGCTGTATAAGTTTGGATTTAGGAATATTTTGTGTAAGAACACGTGACTGGACTTTTTGTCCCTGTCTTCAAGGTCGGAAAACATGCAGATGCGTTTCGGGTATACAAGTGTGCGCCGATATAGGCAACACCATGGTTCCCGTCATTCCCCAGTGCCCAACTGTACCTCAGCATTTCACAGTAAATCCAATCACAGCACAATCCCAAGCAAACCAAATCACCCACAAGCGCTCAACTCAACAGCTCCTTGATATCCTCGATCCTCTGTACCCTCTTCTCCTCATCACTCATCATGCCCAAAGAACTCGCACTATGCACTCATTAGCAACCGTCGCACCCCTTGAAAAACCCAAACAACAAACTCGACTTACATAAACTTCTTTCGCTCCTGGATCCGCAACATCTTCTCCTCGATACTGCCTTGCACCACAAAACGCACCACCTTGACCTCCCTCTCCTGCCCCATCCGATGCACGCGGTCAATCGCCTGCGCCTCGACGGCAAAACTCCACCACGGATCCATCATGAAGACTTTATTCGCGCACGTCAGGTTCAGGCCGACGCCGCCTGCGCGCAGACTGAGCAGCAGGACATAGGGCTTCGGCGAGGCGGTGAATTCGGTCAGAATGTGGGCGCGCTGTTTTTGCGAAATGGAGCCGTCGAAGCGGAGAAAGGGGATGTGGTCGCGTGCGAGCGCGGGCTCGATGAGGTCGAGAAAGGAGGTGAATTGGGAAAAGACTACTGTTTTGGCATCTTTTTCCACCTTCCGCGTCTTCTTTAGGTGACCAAGCAGGGCTTGCATCTTCGCCGAGCCGCTGAGGCCAATGCGGCGGATGCTAATGCGGGGAGTTGTCCCAGTCGGTGCTGCGTCTTCAACTTTGAAGACATGATTTGGTGAGTCGGGGATGTGATCGTGACGGACGACTTCGAAGATGTCGCGGGCGTTGATGGGTTCGCGGCAGTTGAAGCAGCGTGGGATCTGGTTCTTGTCGCGTTGGTGAGCAATGTAGTTTAGCAGACATTCTTTGCAGGCCGAGTGCCAGCAGCCAGTCACGGCTTGGTCAATCATGGGCTCTTCGGAGCAAATGGGGCATTCCGCATCGGCTTCATCTTGAATCTGTTTTAGTACGTGCGCACCGAATCTGTTGATGTCCTGATCGCCCTCGGCGGTGAAGCGCTCAATCAGGCTTGATAGGTCCATGTCGTCTGCGAGGCCGTTTGCAAGATCTGCTGCTAGTCCAGCATCCTCTTCGTCTGCCACGATCTGGGGTTTGCGGGTGAGTGTAGGATGACAGCACGACTGTCGTAAGCGTAGAATTTGGGCAAATATGGTCGTATACGACTTTAACAATGTACCCGCCTCTGCATTTGCTGCAAAAACGCTCTTTGCACGCAAGAAAATGTGGTCGTAGACGTCTTGCTCGTCTTGCGAAAGGGCAATCTTTTCAACCTCGATAGTACGTGGTGGCAACGGCACCAGAGCCTGGCCGTCAGGCGTTTTCATGTCCTTTGTCCGGCGAAGAACGAGCGGCTCAAGCACCGTCTGTACAACATCTAGAGCGCGGATGAAGTCTCCAGACTCGAACGGTACAGTAATGAACGTCTTCCAGAAGGAGAAATTACTCCAGGGCTCGACCTTCAAGAATCGGACGAGACTGAACAGATCCTCTAATCGGTTCACAATGGGGGTACCCGTAAGCACCCATCGATGCTTCGCACTGAGCTCATAGCAAGCCTTTGCCGTCTTGGACGACCTGTTCTTGATGTAATGCGCCTCATCCAAGATGATGCGGAAGTAGTCTAGTGAGAAGATGCCGCCGTGCGAACCGCGATTGCCGTCTTGTGCTGCCACTTGGTTGAATTCGGACAACAATGTGCCATAACTTGTGATGAGAACGTTGGGCGCGTTAGCTGCATTCGACGCACAGCATAGCTTTTGCAGGTTGACCGCCTTCTCGGAGCCATAGTAGACCATGGCCTTGAGGGTGCCCTCCTTCGATGCCTTTTCGGCTTCAGCATGCCACTGCGCAAGCAATGACATTGGCGCCACGACAAGCGTAGTGTACGGAGCAGGCTCTACGGCCGCACTCGTCTTCTGGAGGCGTGGCAGTTTCCTGTTTGCAGTGGACTCATCTTTGACGACCTCATTTCTATGGGTATGAATCAAACTGAGCATCTCGATTGTCTTCCCAAGACCCATCTCGTCAGCCAACAGACCACCTAGGCAGTTCTGCTCCTGGACTGGGAACTCGAGGGAGAGTTCGCCAGAATATGGGTTGACGTAAAACATGGTCTGATGCTCGATGGCTGGTAGTGGCTGATTGTCCGCATCTTGCGTTGGCCATTGGTATTCCTCCCATAGTGGATGCATCGAGGACTCCGCATGAGACAACGAATCGTCCTTTTCTTTCCCGACCATCCAGTGTAGTGCTTGTTTTTGATATTTCCGTAGATTCAGGCAGAAAGTGTCTGCCGGATCCATTGTTGGCGTATTAAAGTCGAAGGACTGTGCCTTCTTGTATAGCGAATCGAGTTGATCTTGCTCTAGCTCAGCGCCTTCTTCTGCTTCCTCTGAAGGGGGTGAGGAGGTTTGTGTAGGCGTGCCCGTCTTGGCCTTGTTTGTCTCGTCCTTTTTTTCTGCGCTTTCCACCGCTTGTAATAGCCCTTGTCGCTTGTGCTTTGCAGTCGTCTCGTTCTGGCGGGTTGGCTGAAGATTGATAGACTCGAAGAACTTGACCAGGCCAACTTGTCGCAGACGGAGGTCTCGCTCATCTGACGTCTCCTTCTCTTCAAAAATGGATACCTCCCTATTGTTGTCCGGCTTGGCAAACTTGCGCGCGTCGAATGCACTCCGTAAAAAGTACCCACGGAGTTGTAGGTAGATAGTGTCGCCTGTCCGGATCCTGTCTGGCGTGTAGACGACGGTGCCATCGAACGAGCACACTTTCTGGTCGATCAAGGCCGAAACCCATGTCGCAGAATCATTCTCCAGTCTACCCACTTCCTCGCCTCGTTGATTTGTGAATCTGACTAGTAGATCCTGCTTCTTCAGGTTGACGACCCTCTTCTTGCCCATATGTGGCGACTTGACTCGCTCGATGCCAATTGTCTCGTTGTGCTTGAGCAGGCCCAATCCGCTCTTTGTGGCCCAGCCAACCACACCAAAGGAACCAACATAGCGCTTCGAGGGCATCTCCCGTAGAATGGTAGGGGTTTGGGTATCTGAGCCGGACATGGAGGCATTGGAGACATCGGATTCGGTTCGCTTGAGATTGCTTGCCAGCTTCATCTGTACGGGCGGTGGACGGGCTTGGAAGATGGGCGCAGATGGTTGAACAGAGATGGCGCTCCAGGAGCCATCAAGATAGAGATTGATTGCTGGTCCGATTGTCAGAGACTCAAAGATGGTCCTGTTTATGGTCACAAAGACTCTCTTACCTCGTTGAACATCTCCTCCACTAACGTCCTTCAATTTGTGCATTGTGGCTTCTGGAAGTTCCCCCACCACTGCCTGCAGCATGGCAAAGTCGAAGTCATGTGTTTCGCCATTGTCCGCACCAGTACTGCTTTTCTCTGGTGATGCTGCTTGTGGTGGTGGCGGGGAATGCGGAGGAGAATGGGGGTTCGTGGAGCGGGCCTGGGCGGGTGAAGAGGCTTCAGTGAAGAATCTGCGCTTCTTGGACGGTCTCTCATCTGGGTGCGGCGACTGCATGGTGTTGATGGCCGTCGAGCCGTTCGCTGTTCGCCGCTCGCAAAGTGCCCATGGCCGACGCGTCGCAACCTTGAACGCGCTTTCACGGGAGCACGCTAACCGAGTTAAAGTGCGGGCGATCTGCACAACCGCGTCATGCACCCTCGCTCCAGTCGCCATCCATACCAATTGGCTTACCACGAGTTCTGTTACAATATCATCTGTGAGCCTGGCTCACTATATGTTTGTACGGTTCATACTAGGTCTATTCAACACGCCTCGAAACTGCAATCCTTGAACACAATGGCCGTGTAAAGCGTCTTCGCAGCTGAAAACTATTTTCCAATGCGCTCCACACATCTCTACAGAGCTCTCCTCCGGCATAGACACAACTATCCAACGCCGCGGAGGCGACTTTTCCACACCTCACCATGTTGCAAAAACGGGGCGGCACAAGTATCGCAGGCTGAAGTGGAGCGAGCACGCAATTACTGCGCAAACCTCATCCGTACCTACGATGCGCCGTCGCATGTCCTCCAAACCTTCATCCCCCCGTCCTCACGAGATGCCTACCTCGCCATCCGCGCCTTCAACATCGAAGTTGCCCGCGTGGCCGACACAACGAGCACTCCCACAATTGGCTTGATGCGCATGCAGTTCTGGAAGGATACGGTCGCCAAAGCGCTGGCAGGCACGCCACCAAAAGAGCCTGTGGCCATCATGCTCGCCAGAGCAGGCGATGACCTACACGAACGTTCTGAAGGGAAGGCGCGCCTCAATAAAAGCTGGTTTTATCGCATGATAAGCACAAGGGAGCAGCATTTGGGAAACCCGCCTTACCCCACCTTGAGCGCACTGGAGAGCTATGCTGAAAACACGTACTCGACTATGCTATACTTGACGCTTTCCGCCTTACCGCAGGCCTCGCTCACAACGGACCACATCGCAAGCCACATTGGCAAGGCCATGGGTATCGCTGCAGTACTGCGAGGAGTGCCTCTCGTTGCCTTCCCTCCGCAACAACCGCTGGGGACAAGTAACTCCATGACTGGACAGTCCGGACCGACACAAGGCGCCGTGCTGCTACCATTAGACGTCATGGCCGAAGCCAACGTTAGGGAAGAAGACGTCTTTCGACAAGGCGCTGCCGCTCCAGGCCTCCGCGACGCCATCTTCACAGTCGCCACACGCGCCAACGACCATCTCATCACAGCACGCGAGATGCTGTCCAAGTTGCGGTCAGAGGGAACGTTGGGCCACGAATTCGAGCACCAACACGAGGAGGAACACCAGTACAGCATGCAGCAGTTGAACACGGGCAAGGATACACAGTTGGCCGAGGTGGAACAGGCTTTTGGCGTATTCATGCCCAGCATATCGACGCAGTCATGGCTGGACAGACTGCAAAAAGTGGATTTCGACATTTTCGACGCAAGCCTACGAACAGTGGACTGGAAGCTACCAGTCAAGGCATATTGGGCATACAGTCGGCGTCAGATATGAAAATCTATCAATATGAGAGATCCATCACAGTATATATTCATACATCTCTGTCAAGTTCACAGCGCGCAACGCTATCCATTTTACTCCTTTCTCTGCTCAATCATGCATCCCTCAAAGAACGTCCTAATACCATCGAAGTCGTCCAGCGACGTGACTTTCGAGACATCTACACTCGAATTAGCAGCATTCTTACCACCATCCTAACAATCTGCATAGGAAATAGGAAACAACGTACATTGATCCGGCCTCACAATCACCACAGCGCCCACATTAGGATCAACACCGTAAGCTTTGTACGCGTGCCCGTGCCCAGCATTATAATGCGCGTCGTCGATATATGTCTTGTGGAGATCTATACACTCGTCAGGACCAAGGAGGGGAAAAATTCAGCGAGGAGGACCTACCTCTCATACCCCACTTCCCAGTGACAGGCCAGAAATAATCTGGTATCTGCTCTTGCGCAACGTCCACAAAGGTGCTGTGTAAGACCAGAATGGGCTCGATGAAACCGTCAATGTCACGTCCGGGTGGCGTGAAGCGTCGTGTGAGAGGGAGCAGATGTGCTGCCAGCTGCCCAGATCATTAGTTTCTTCTGCAACAGCCAGCAGTCTTGAGTAGTTTCCCAATCGTGCTGGAAAAGATGCATGTCAGACTCACCTGCTGTAACCTCTCCTTGTGTGCGGCGACATTGATATCCCCGCCAAACACGACAACACGCCATCGCCCATCACTCTTCAACACACTCTGCAACTGCACAGCCTTGCAATCGCAATACCGCACCACCTGCGCAGTGGGAAACCTCATCCCTACCTCCACACCCCCCGCTACCAACATCCCCTTGCCCCCCACAACAACACTCTCCTCATACCGTGCCCCCAACCCCGCCGTAAACCGCGCACTCTGCACAAAATACTCCTGGAACCGTCCCGGCTCTGCCTCCTTCCTGCTAAACAGGCTCGAAAACTCGCGGTCAAAGGCAATCAGGTCTGCCGCCGTCTGCCCACGCTCACCCACATACGTGGATAGCAGGGAGGGCGGAGACAGCCCGGAGAGCACGTGCCCAAGTTTCCAACCGATGTTATAGCCGTCTTGCAGCGAGACATTCATGCCCTGGCCTGCCTTGGGCGAGTGCGTATGGCACGCGTCACCCGTGAGGAAAACGCGCATGTCGGTGTGGAAAGACTGGGCGAGGCGCTGGCCAATGCTATATGCGCTCCACCAGTGCACAGCGGCAAAGTCCATGCTGTAGGGCGCGAAGATGCGGCGTGCGGTGGCTTGTAGGATGGGCAGGGTGACGGATTGTTGGGTGCTGCCTGCGGGGAGCTGCATGTAGAAGCGGACGAGGGAGCCGCCTTCTCGTGGGATGATGAGGAGGTTGCCCGATGACGAGTGAATGGTGCATTTCCGGCGGATGTCTGGGAAGTTGGTGAGGGGGTAGGTGTCCATTACGCCCCAGACTGTGTCGGTGGTGTCGCCGATCATGGGGATGGAAAGGGAGTGGCGGATTGTAGAGTGGGCACCGTCACAGGCCTGTCTTGCTGTTAATTTTTTGGTTCTGGACTTTGTTTGAGGTGAATAGGATGATAAAAGTAAAGGATAACATACCAACACATACTTTGCCTCCCACACCTCTTCCTTTCCCTCCTTCTCCGCCTTGACCTTCACAGCATATGCATCCCCATCCCCCTTCATCCCCTGATCAATCTCTACACCCCGCACCTTCCACCCATACTCAATCGGATTCTCGGTCCTCCCCTTCTCTCTCAAGATCCCCTCCATCTTCTCCACCATCAGCCCATTCATGCGTGCCTGATTCAAAATAACATGCGGCAAATGACTCAACCCAGGCGGCGTATCCACACTCCTGCCCTTCCTCTTGATCCCCCCTGCACCACCCTCCTCCGTGCCCCAAAAACACACTTCGAGGATGTGGTATGCTTCCCGCAGGACATCCTCGGCGAGACCAAAGGACTCGTAGATTTCAACGGTGCGCACTTGGACGCCGTCGGCTTGCCCGATTTCTAGGGGGCCGTTGCGCCGCTCGAGAATGGTGAAGGGGATGTTGTAGATGGCGAGCCAGGCTGCGGCGAAGATGCCGGCCGAGCCGCTGCCGGCGATTAAGACGTCAGTTTTCGGCATGGCTACGATGAGGTAGATATGTTGTTGTGGATGCAATTAGTGATGGACATGGGACGGGTCTGTGATGTATGTGGTCAATTGTGTAATATGTCTAAGATGAACAGAGTGGAAGCATGTGAGCGAAAAGGTGCTCAGTCAGACGAAAGTGTAACAAGGTTCAGCAGTAACGGATATTGTTTAGCTGGTGAGCCAATTGACATTTGAATCTGATTCTCTTTAACATGTGCTCGGCACTCCCGAATGCAGGTACCGTGGGGGATGAAGTATATTCCAGTGACGCGGGGAGGTGGGACTAGCGCGCTTTCGTCGTATGCCGGGTTCGCGCGCCCATGGAAGTGTAAAGCCATTCCGATCTTTAGTTCCGCCGCCTGTTCATCACGAGCCAGCCATCGAATAGTATGCTGTCATAGGTTGTGTGTATGTGTACGGCGAGAACTCCAGGAGACGTTCAATCGAAACTGATTTTCTTGCCTTTCAAGAGGGTGCCTCCCAGCAATTTACCAATCGCATAGCCAACATAGGCTCCGGTGATGATTGTGACGGGCCACTTTTGCCATTCGCGGTCCCTATCAAGTGTCAGCCATAGATCGTGTTGAGGAAGAATCGTTACTTGAAGTTCTCGCAACAAAGATCAGATTGTGCATGTCGACTCACCAGTCTAGAGGAATTGGCACGGCGCCCAACCAGGCACCAAGTATCGTTCCAATCAAACCGCCATAGACTTCATCAATTGGTATGTAAAGGGCAACAATTTGTCGCCATTTCTCGCCGTCAACGCCGTGTACGTATACAAGCGGGAGGGTGCTCAGCAGCGCAATGTGTGCGCCGCAGAGAAGCGTGTGGTAGTGGTGCGTGGTCACGGGCGCGCCAAAGAGAACGAGGAGCGAGGTGAAGAGCGGCGTAGCAGCGAAAGCAGCGAGGAGAAGAGACAAAAATGCTGGCTTTTTTAGTTGTTAGCTACAAGTCCATTGCATCCGCAGATGCCCATGTGATAAAGACTAGAGGAACCGACCACGATCTTGCTGTTCACACCCTGCTCCAGCTTAGTCGGTACCTTGCCCTTCTTCTCGCCAGGCTTTTGTCTCCTGATGGTAGGCGTTCCACCCGTTGGCGGTAGGCATACTGCTACGTATGCGATTTGGAGCACAGCAAGTGGCACGAGAGTGGTGAGCAGAGTAGGGACGGGGTCTGCCACAAGCGCCGGGAACTTGTAGGCATAGATTGCGAGGATGAGGGCAGGGTGAATGTGTGTGTACAATTGTGCTGTCCCATTTCTTAGAGGCTCAATTGGCGCTGCGGTGGCCATTTGCGGCTTTGTCGTCGCGTTGGCGTTGATGACGGTGGTGCTGGCCATGTTGGCGATTGCGCGTCCTCCTAGTAATATGGTTGAACAGGTGGAAGATATTTGGCTCTAGGTAAGATAGTACGTGATATGTACAAAGGAGCGGAATTGGCACCTGGCCCGTGGCTGAACACTTGGTCAGTCGGTCGTGATTATGCTGGTGAGTTTACGACCAAAGATTCGCGATCTGCGATGACATCCGTGCACTTTCCCTCTAGCGGCAGCGAGAGCGCGTTTTCTCGAGTACCACAATGGTCTACAAGAACACTGATGATGTCGGTGTTTTGGATCCTTCAGATGTCCACAGTGATTTTAAATGTTATGTATCTAAAGTACTCCTCTATCTTGACGGGGAAGCCATATTGTCCTAGATGGGCTTTCCATTATATACCGCCGGGTTCGCTCGAGGAGTATCATGATTCAATCTATTGCTTCTGCTCACCTTTCCTGGGAACTAGGTTCCTCAATGAAAGGTCGTAGACAACATCTTCTACGTCCTTTACTCTATACTTCAGACCATCGCTACGACGGCGCAGGCTGTCGTTCTTGAGGTTGAGAATCTGGAAACCCGCGTGCAGATCTTTGACAAACTGATTGATCAGTAGAGGACGGTCATAGTCGCCCAATGTGACTGCGTTGCGCGCAAGGCGAGTCTGTCTGCTGTTAGTACTCGCAAAGAGATACGAGGGTCATCAAACATACCAGCTCCTCCACGAGCGTGATGAGCGCCTGCAAGTACTCCTCAAGCGATAGATGGAACTCATCACGATCTTTGAGATTGACAGGGACTTTGTGATGTCAGTTGAGTGTATATTGGTATGTCGTGATGAACATACTGTTCAAGATCTCACCGAGCTCCTCGATAGTCAGCAGACGTCCGCATTGAACTTCGCCACCTTGATACTGATAGCCACCGAGCCATCCCCAAAGAAGCACGCTCTCAGCCTGTAGTTGTTTTAGTGGAGATCAGGTATAGATTCCGTGGTCTTGACGCACAGCACCTTGCATCTGGCGGCTCCACATGTTGTTGAATTTGTAGTAGGGCATTTTTGATGCGGCTTGCGACAGCTTTGATACAGTTTCGACTACATTCTTGATAGGCTCTTCGGCTGCCTTGAGCACTTCTGACACTGTTACCATCATTAGCAATTGAAGCTTGCATGTATCAAAGTAGCGGATCTCACGGTCGGATACGGGCGTAGAATGAGCTCTCGACAGTACGAAGGAAACGTTGCGGTCTGTTTTTTTTGTTAGCATAATCTCCTTATAAATAAGCATACTTACTGTGCTTCTCGAGTGCCTGGATGATATCGCGTAGTTCCTGTCGCGTGATGAGTGCGCTGTCACGTGGAAGAATGCGCAAAGGTGCCTCTCACATCACGAACAGCAGTATCTTCGTCAATGCGCGACTGTAGATCCTGAAAAATGGCCGGATTTACCATTCCGGATTGTGCGGCCATACTGAGAGGCTGGGCACCCAATAATGAGTTATCGAAGTGAGGTCGGTGAGGTTGGTGGTTTTCCTGTCCAAACACGGCGACGAAAATTTGTACCACCGCGTTGCGCAACGCCAGATTATCTTAATATAGAGAAGCACGACTACTTGCTGGCACGAACGTGCATTTTCTGTTTGCTTCGCAATATGGATGCTTGCAGGTGCCACGTGACAGGTACTACTTCCTAGTCATGGATCACAGCTAATTCACTCTGACCCTGGGTTACCGTACAATATAGTTATCCCATCTGTCCTGTCCTCAGTACCGTACCGATACATGGAATTTCAGCCATCATAGACGCCTACTTCTCCTAACAAGCGAGTCACCAGGAGATCAGCACCAGTACCGGATGCTGTAGAACAAATGACAAGGTTCCTTCACGTCTTTGAGGAGGCTTGTTTACCTCGGAGCTTCAACATGCACCTACATCTTTGCAGTCGTCAACTCTTGATACGAGAATATGGGAGCCCAGGTACCTGATATGTTCTCGATAGTGAACAATAACCACACAAGCAGTGGATGTTGGATTAGATGCACTTTGTATAGATTGAACCACCCCCAACATGCTGTGGGTAAAGTTGCGGTAAGGTATTCATTCAACCCATTACTCAATTTACAAACGGTTAGCATGGTTTGTGATCGTTCTGGCCGTCTGGTGAAACGAAAGTTCGTTCATGCAGTGATTGGAATGATCCGATTATGCAGTCAACATAATGCCCATTGAAGGGGACAGTCCCAAGAGGACCAGAATGTGGGGTGCCGACCTATCTGTACAGTGACACCCGGAGAAAGCCGCGCTTGTGGGATGGTGGGGGAAAGCGGCTGCGGAGCCGAGGCAAGTGCTGGTCAACGGACGTTGTGCAACATGAAAAACAAGCTATAGTTATTGTTGTTGTGCCTGCCAAGTGGTAGGTACCTACCGGTAGCCATCGCCTGTCCATTGTCATTCAATCCCAGTTTTTTCTAGGCCGCCATAATTGGAGAGACACATGAAAAAAAGGAACTGCAAGACAAAATGAACGGCACCTCGGAGGCCAATGGTACATCGAAGAAGGCAAAGTTGCTCTGGAAGCATGCCTCGCCACATTCCACGCCCATGTACAAGTACATGCAAAGAGTGAACAAGGTGTATGGAAAAGACATCTCAGAATACCAGGATCTTCACCAATGGAGCGTGGACAACACCGACCATTTCTGGCGCAGTATATGGGATGTTGTTGGCGTCCGACATGAAGGGCCATATTCGATGGTCAGGCAGCACGTTTTGCATCATCTCGACGAGTACACACTGATCTGTAATAGGCTGTGGATCCCAAAGCACCCATGTTTCCTCGTCCCATATTCTTTCCAGGCACGATGCTCAACTTTGCAGAGAATCTGCTGTTCCCTACGCAGGAAGTTGATCCCAATTCGCCCGCCGTCATCGCCGCGACAGAGACAACACGAGAAACCGTAACATGGTCGGAGCTGAGAGAACAAGTCAGAAAATGTCAGGCCGGCATGCTGGCCATGGGTTTGAAAGTGGATGATCGGGTCGCCGGTTATCTTGCGAACCACACACACGCTCTCGTCGCAATGCTCGCAACAACTTCTCTCGGTGGGATATGGACGGCTGTCAGTCCTGATACTGGTGTACACGCTGTCCTTGAGCGCCTTCGCCAGATTGAGCCGAAGCTCCTCTTCGCGGACAACGCTGCTTTCTACAATGGGCGAAGTCATCCCGTGTTGCCCAAGGTAGTGGACATTGCACGCGACCTGCCCTCTCTACAGGCTATTGTCGTTCTTCCGACTGTGGACTCAGTAACGACCGAATTGGACCCTACTTGCTTGTCATCTGGAACCGTGTACGATTACGCGACATTCATCGCCTCAAAAAGTGTGACAGAGCTCACGTTCAAGCAACTTCCGCCAGATCATCCGGTCTACATACTTTATTCAAGTGGAACCACGGGGGCACCGAAATGCATTGTTCATAGTGCGATTGGTACTTTGCTTCAACACAAGAAAGAGCACATTCTCCATTGCTCGATACAGCCCGGCTCACGTCTCTTTTACTTTACGACTTGTACCTGGATGATGTGGCACTGGCTCGTCTCAGGCCTAGCATCAGGGGCAACACTTGTCCTTTACGACGGCTCCCCCTTCCGATATGTCGACGAAACAGATCCTTCGACCTCAGTCGCAGATGATCTTGCTATGCATCGCCTCATCGACGAGTTCCAAATTACCCACTTTGGTACCTCCGCAAAGTACTTGTCCATACTGGAGCAGAAGTCTGTCAACCCCAAAGCTGCAGGTCTACGACTGGACAAGCTTGAAGCTATCTACTCCACAGGGTCGCCGCTTGCGCCATCTACATTCTCATACGTGTATTCGGCTTTCCCAAACACAATAAACCTTGGCAGCATCACTGGTGGTACCGATATCATTTCGTTGTTTGGTGCTCCAAACCCTCTTCTCCCTGTATATGAAGGCGAAATCCAAGGGCCGGGTCTGGGTATGGCAATTGCAGCATGGGACTACACCGGAGCCGACATTTCCTCCACCGGTGAACCGGGTGATCTAGTTTGCACCAAACCGTTTATATGTCAGCCAGTCGCGTTCTGGGGGTCAGAGGGAGCGAACAAGTATAAGAAGTCTTACTTTGACATATTTAAGAACGCGAGCGGTCAACCCATTTGGCACCACGGCGACTTCGTACGTTTCAACCCCGAGACTGGTGGTCTCTGGATGCTTGGACGTAGTGATGGCATTCTCAAGCCGGCTGGCGTCCGCTTCGGGTCTGCTGAAATCTACAATGTAGTGCTGGAGCACTTCCCCAAGGAAATCGCCGATGCCTTGTGTATCGGCCGGCGGAGGGAGACTGACATGGACGAGGCTGTTGTACTATTCTTAAAGATGACAGAAGGCCATCAATTGTCTTCCGATCTCATCAGCAAGATAAATTTGACCATCAAGAATGCTCTCAGTGCGAGACATGTCCCGGCCGTGATCGACGCGTGTCCTGAGATCCCGATTACCACCAACGGAAAGAAGTATATTTCCCCATCTATCGAAAATTCAAGTTCGTGCACTTACATTCACCAGGGTTGAAGGAGCCGTGAAGCAGATCCTTTGTGGATTGAACGTGAAGACCAGTGCCAGTGTCGCAAACGTGGAGTGTCTGGACTGGTACCGGGAGTGGGCGAGGACACACTAAATTTACAACACGTCACCGTCAGCCAGCGTTCCACATTACGGTGTTCCAATATGAACATCGGTAAACAGTCATCAATTTGGATATCGCTTTCATTTGACTACTACGCGCAAGAGAGAATCAGTTCGGATGTAAGGCGCTGCCAATAGACCACATCGCGTCAAATGCAAGACACGAATGCCCAAGGCAAAAGTCCGGTTTGTAAACTTCGGTCTTAGAGCGCTTCGAGAAGCATTTCGTCAACTTTTGCGCACAAACTATCCATCACATTGGCGCCCACCTTTAGATTGGCCTTGACAACGCCTACTATCATTCCTTGAAAGCGTACAAGGATCGCAAACGTCCCTCCACTTGCTCCCACTCCATCGCCTGTCCAGCCCCGCATAGCAACGAACACATCTTCGGCACTGATATCGCGTTTGACATTTTGGAAATGGTTTCGTGTGAGGAAAGCAATGTTCACTGTCAGAACGTCAGTTTAAAGTAGCCTTGGTACGTTCATCACGGAGAATATAAAACGAGGGCCTTACGACACAGAACAGTCAACTTCCTCTCCGTCTGGAGAGCGAGGTCGTGAACATTGGGATTACTATTTGTGCTAGTGGTTTGGTGTACTTTATTGCGGAAGGGGCGTAGAAGATTGTGAATACGCAGCTCCAGCGCGTTGGCGGATGTCCCGTGGGCCATGTTGAGCGCGATTGAGAAAAAACCTGGTGGTGTGCGCGAAAGAAGATGTGTGGATGATGTCGCCAGATGATGAAAGCGAAAACATAGGAAGAATCGGGAAGATGCAACTTCACGCTCTCCGTTTGCTGCAGCACAGACCAAACTTCTCCACAGCTGTACGCCATTTTCATGCAAGACAGTCAAGACAGTATTCGCTCGTTGTCGCATTTAGTGAAGATTTTGTAGTGATTTTCATCATGATGCTCATGTATCACTATTATTTCGACGTCCAGACATGATCACTCCCAGTCCTCATTTATCTCCACCTGCAGTCTGTCCAACATATTCTCTCCCCTTTGCATCGTGAAACTCACTACTAATTCAATGTTGTGCGAATCTTTACACATGTGATTATTTGGCACATTTTGGCACTATTGAAGTAGACAATGCATGGCGTCACACCAGCTTTGGGAAACATTTGTACCAGAGAAGGTAGAACACTACTAGATTTACCGCCAAATTTCTCCAAGCTGTTACGGTACAAGAAAGGTGATGTATCCGATGATATAGCCCGATGAAGAGCAGTAGTCGTACACTGACTGCGGAGGTTTCGCACTGCTTAGTAATTGCTTATAAACATATCACACTTATCATAGTCCGTTACGTGAGGTATAAATAAGACGTTCTAATGTCTTTTGAGAAGCTTCTGAGTTTGTAGCCGCCAGCTTATCTGGCATTTCGCCGTGATCTGTGAGGGTGGTGTAGTATATCTTTGGTGATAACGGAAGAGATACCTATGCGATCAGGATCTGGCAGAGAGTTTCACCGGGAGTGTTTGCGTGCTGGAGATAGGGAGGGCGAAATTGAGGCGGAATCGTACTTTTTTTGCGGCTGGGCCTGGTGGTTGCAGTGCGTATCCTGGTGTGAAAGTGGCCAACGACGTGGTTTAAGAGAATATTTTTTTAAGCTCCTCGTGATCGTTTTCTATATCTATTATTCAGAGTGCAGGATGGGTATATTCCATAGATTGAGAACGTATATTTTGTTCTCGCATGAACATTCTCATGGACATCGTCGATGATATTTTAGTAACTGCTGCACTTATGTAAATATAAAACACATGTTTTGGATAATATGATTTCAGTATATGATTTCGGCTCCGATATACCTACCTGCTTGTGATGCAGTCTGCTCAAACGTAGAGGTGATGGACTGCGTCACGTGCGCATACAGTGACATCCTGCAAGTACTGCATTGCTGTAAGTGACGCAAACACTTTGCCAAGTATGATCGAACGATATCAACAAGGAGATAATTTTTCTCTGGGGAAGACCGAGAAGTAATGTATCAACTGCCGGAGGTAGTACGTTGTTATATGATTCTTATCGATAAGCGACGCACAGGTTTCGACCCCAATTTACGGCCTCGACTTATTTGATCCTTGAACTCAGACGTATCATCATCAAATTGCCGTCTTGTGAGCCTTGATGAGAATCTTAAAGAAATCATATTCCTTACTCGCGAGACAAAGTTTCACAGGAAAGCGGCCCTGGGCCCGACCACATATTATTCCGCTCGTGACTCATTTCGCCACAATGGATCGTTCTACCGGTACAACGTCAACCGACCGAGTGGGTATGTCACATACTTCACCAAACGAGTATGACTTATAGTAGATACAGAAAGGCTCTGTACACCATGATACCCATGCAACACCCCCAGAGTTCATCCAGAAAGAACACTGGCGGTACCAGAGCATGCGAAAAGCCGATCTTGAAAACGATCCAAATATCTTCGACCTGAATAAACGAGATGCGTTCACCGATGAGCAAAAAGACCTGTGGAGACCGGCTGGTGTCATACCAGCCGCACAAATTGAGTCTGCATGCCAAGCATATGCCGGAGGAGTACCACTTTCGACACCAGTACATGACGCGCAAATCTGGGAGAATAAGGAGTTTCCTGGCCTACAGGTCATTCCTCGATTGCTACCGCCAGAAACGCAAGTGCTGTTTACTTCTTGCCTGATGCACAGAGATCTGGCCGATCCAAGCCACAAGATCAATATGCAGGCAGATTATAATGTGCCTTACCCATCAAGGCCGACAACAGAGGCCCTTCGGTTTGATAGCAGCTTCTTCCTTCGTGATAGAGCTGCGCCGGAGGACTGTCTCGTTCCCAAAGTGCTTGAAAAGCAAAAAACTCTCAACAACGAACAGTTTCTGTACACGAAGCTGCGATGGCTTACACTCGGCGAACAGTATGACTGGCCAACGCGCAGCTATGAAAAACATGCGACTCCTTTTCCCTCGGATCTATCGATACTGGTAACTGGTCTCTTCCCACACATTCGGCCTGAATCTGGGGTGGTATTGATGTACTCGGCCAAGGACTTCATGCCTGTTCATCGTGACGTTAGCGAGATGTGTCAAACAAGCCTGGCTAGTTTCAGTGTTGGTTGTGATGGCATCTTCATCATGGCGCGGGGAGAAGACGACGGCACTGGTGATGATGCGCCAAGAACGGTGGCCATCCGAGTGCACAGCGGAGACGTCGTGCATCTCTCGGGGCAGGCGAGATGGGCATGGCATGCCATGGCAAGAACCATTCCCAGTACGTGCCCATCGCATCTCGCAGACTGGCCGGTCGGGACACCAGGGGCCACTCCTGCCGAAGAGAGATCATACAAAAAGTGGAAGGGTTATATGGGCACGAAGCGTATCAATGTCAGTTGCCGTCAAGTATGGGATTAAATCTGCGATTTCATGGGTAGCCATCGCAACGGGCCGCTCGGGACAACCAGCTGGTCGGAGGCGAGCTCCACACATGTATCATCAGATTGGAGACTTTTGCTTCGGACTTCTGGAACGGCCAGGGCCTCTAAGACTGGCTAACTTGGATTCTACAAGTTCGAGTGATACCTATCTCTTGAGTCGACTTTCGCCTTTTGCTATGCAATGCTCCCAGAAAGATAGACTTCATGGACCAACATGAACTGTACATACGGTATTTGTGAGTCGTGTTGGACAAAAGCGCTGGTGTAACCTGTATCCAGACGGTAATATCTAAACGACATTAGAATACGAGTTGCAGCAATCGGGCCTGCAAAACCAGTTCAATCCTCTATCAATGATTCTTATTCCGTGATTCTGCAGCAAAATGATATCAGTGGTGTAGCCGTCCGCGACTAGCGGGTGAGGCTGTGACGTAGGTACGGCTCAATGCACGACTATCTCTCACTGCATTATCTTGAACGCCTGATTCATCAGTTTGCCCTGTGTTGGTGCTAGCCCGCAAATAAACCATGTCGATTAACCCCAACTCCAGGCGAGTTTGCCTTGAAAGACCCACCTTACTGGTTACGCCCCATGATATTATCCAGAGAAGAGGTAGAAGAAGTGCAAACTGGTCTGAGGGCAGTGTACTGCATTGTGCAGGTCAGACCTGCAGTCAGTTCAATATGATATTTAGAACTACCGCCCCCAAAAGTTCCCTGTGAGAGAAAGAACCTCATCTCATCAATCCCGTGCAATTGTAGTCGTACAACTCCCAGAACCTCGATGCTATGGCTATACTCAATCTCCCCCAGATCCGTTACCACGGCCCCTGGATCCAAATGCTCATCGCAGGCATAGGCGTCGGCGCCTCCGCCGGAATCTACGTCGCGCTCAACCTTCTCGGTGCCGGCGGTGGCAGACCAGACTCGGCGCAAGTCGTGCAAGTCGTCAATGCCACGCTCTGCGCCGTCTGGTTCTTCTCTTCGTCTTTTGGTGGCTCTATTTTGAATAAACTGGGGCCTGGGTGGACCATGTGCCTCGGCGTACAGACGTATGCTGTTTACGTTGGCTCGCTAATTATGATCGTGAAGAGAAGGGCGCTGTGGTGCCGAATCATGTTCTAGAGAGACAGGGCCTGGTGTCGGGGCAACGAGCGAGTGAGAAGGTTGGGAGGGAAGGGGAGGTCCAGGGGTCAGAGGGTTAGACGTGTCGTGCCGGACAAGTGGTAGATGCAATTCATGATGTTAGGTCAAGGAATTCATATAGACTATTATAAGAACTATACGCTTGACAGAATATTGACCCACTTTTGCAACAATGTTGGAGCGTACAACTCGCTGTACGCTCTATTTCCCGAAATTATACACATTCCTACACATCATAGACGTAGTGTATCTCTTGACGCCTCGTCCAGGGCCCGCTTCTGCCTCCGACACTGCCAACCTAGACACGACTGGCCTAGATGGCCGGCGACGCTCCTAGACGTCGACAAATTCGAATCGGACGAGCAGAGTACACTTTGTCTCATGGCCTCCCAAGTCGAGCATGCGAATGAAGCTCCAGCCGGGAACGGTGTACATGAGCCTAACGGCGGCAACGGCAAAGATGGGATTGCGCGCAAAGCTGTCATCGCTCTTGATAAGGAGGCGCAGAAAGACGAGTTCATTGTCGTCGTATTCCCATTCCAGGACGTCCTTCCAGACGGGATCCGTAGAAGGCGAGTTGTCTTTGTGCATGAAGCCGGTCAGTTTGTGCGGCTTATAGCCAGCCGTCTTGCGCTTGGGCGGCATGTTGTTCATGTCGTTTGCGTGCACGAGGGTGCATGTCAGATAGGGTTTGATGGCTTCGTTGTCGCGGTCCTTGGGCAAGGGAACGTCCGTTGCACCCGCAACATGGAGGCGGAGTTTCTTTCTTCTGCCTGTGTTCAGATTACCGCTACCACCAGCGCGGAGGGCAGCCGGTTTTAAAACATAGCCTCCTGAGCCTGCAAAGAGAGCCTCATTGATCTGGGAGCTCGCGCCAAAAGTCTGCCAATTGAGTGCGCAGATTTGGGCTCCAATGGCCCAGAAGGGTACGGGCTGGAGGTTTTTGGAAGAAATCCGGGTTCCCTTGGGATAGACGCGCATCAAGTGGTGGGCATTGTGCCTGGCAATCTTTGCACTGTTCGCAGGAAGATGCGCTTTTAAGCCAGACTCTGAAACGTTGATGAGCTGGTGGTGAGGCGCGTTTTCGAGATCAGCCTCGAACCAGGAATTGTTGACAGGCTTGACAGATTGTGCATACACTCCTAGCTCTGCCAATTCTGGTACGATGATGCCAGCATTAGTAGCCTTCTTCTTTCGAGCATACTCTTGTCGCGCTTGCTTATCCTCTTCCTCCTCATCCGAGCTGGAATCGCTGTCACTGCTCTCCTGCTCATTTGGCAAGTGATATTCAACAATTACAGCAATCTTATTCCCAAGCTCGGCCAAGGTGACGTGGTTGTGTTGGCTATGGTCCTCCTGCTCTTGCATACCTTTCTGGCGAATGTCCTTGCTGAGCAGCCTGTCCCCCCACATTTCCTGCATGATCTGTGCCAGACGACGTTGACCATGCGCATCGCAATGGTTCTCGAGGGAGATCATAATGGGCGCAGCATTTCTTGCATCGGCAGATTCTTTATCAATAACATCCCGGATGGTCTCGCAGACTGCGCGAAATGGAATGTTGGATGTGAGTGTCCAGCCGTGAGTGACCTTTGGTTCTTCTTTGTTGTCGTCATTATCCCAGGCATCAATCTCCACACATCGAGATCCCGTATGTAAGGCAATCTCATAGGCAGAGGCATGCGACTCGCCGTATAGTTGATGGGCCATCAAGTACGTGTTGTGAGACGAGCTGATGAAATATTCCGGTAATGGATGATTCCTCTCGATGACCTCAGGTGGGACTTGGATGTGAGATTTGGAAACCAATTCACGTAGGGCTGCCGTTGGCTGCTCGCTCTTCAATCCCGCTTCTGCCTCTTCTAAAACGTTCTCCTCTACCAAAAAGCGTCTCAGCGCCTGACTGACACGTAGCTCATCTTTCGTAATGTGCGACTGTTGCGCCGCATGACCACCGCCAGCCACCGTGCCTGCATCGATTGCCTCGCCCTTGTCTTCATCGTCGATCTTTGATTTCTTGGAGAAGGGATTGAGTTTCGCGATACCAGAAACCAGTTCTGCCATGACGTGTGACGCCGGTGGTGCGCTATCGATGAGGATGTTTGGGTATGGAAAGAAGTGTCGCAGAGAGAGGCTGGACTCGGCTGGTGGGGTAAGCTTGGCTGGTTCAACCGGTTAACATGGAAGAACTGTCAATACAAGCAAGATTTGATTTTCATATAAACATGAATATCCTGACTCTGCAAAGGGCGTTCCTGATACAAGCAGGTTTGAGTGACATCACATCCCGGCTCATGCGAGGGCAAGGCAGCTGGGGTCGCTATTCACTGCGTACGATAGCCGAGGCACTAAGCTAAACGTGGGGTTCACCTTCCTTTAACGTGAGGGTGTCTGAGCTCCCGCAATCAGCCATGTCGTCTTGGTGTTATTTAAAATATCTAATAACGAATAGTTAACTTAACGATGATAGCTATTTTGTTGGTTATTTTTTATAGTTAACATACATAACCCGCTAAGCCTATTGACATGGCTACTTCTAAGAACGCCAAGACAGTGCTTAGTAAGGTCTAGCCTTCGTACTATGTCACGTGAACAGTCACATGCTTTTTCATGCACTTGAGAATACCAGCAAGATCTAGGCTTAGCATGTCCTGTGTAGAGTCACGTGTCCTGTTATATATGACACGACATGGCTACTCGCAATCACAAGAAGTGACGCCGCTTGTCCACTGCACAATGCTTCAATCTGCAATCCATCTTGACGTTTTCGCGACGCGTCCTTGTGCGCGCGAGACAGCTAGCGGACGACACTTGAATAGACGTGCCACTGACGGCATCTGACTGATTCTTTGCCCTACGACATAGTCGCTCCATTTTATTGCTGCCATGGGTGAGCATCAAATGAAGCCAAGGCAGGGCAAGTCGCACACCGCATTCCCATCTCTCCACACTCCACTCTCCCCGAAAAAAATTAAGCCTGATGTCAAGGTTTATACACGAGCATCTATGGCAAGGATAACAACTATACTCGTCTCCAATCGCGAGTCGGGGTATCCATGTGTTTCATGCTGGTAAACATTTGAGGGCGCAGTTCATATGACCATGGAATTAGCGCTGCGTGAACTCGTATTCAGCATGGGGTTAGGCCGTGCCAAGCTCTACTAGCTAGCTAAGCAAGGTTAACTAAATATTATACCGTAAGATTTTGCAACGCGTTCTAAACCTATTCTAAATATATTCTATACTAGTAACACTATAAGCTACTACTACTATACCTGTTACTAACGTATCCCTCTTATCCTACGTAAGTAGATTAAAACGTGTTTAGAACATGTTCTTAATAGGTTATAGAAGCACTATTAATAGTATCTTGCCCTTAGCTACGTCCTAAATAATATTAGGGTATAGCCTATAGTTAGCCCTAATAGGGTAGTTAAGATAGAGAGTAGAGAGCGCTACTACTATACTAAGATTAATAATAAGGGCACCTTATATAGAGTAAGAATAGGTTCTAAATATATTCTAAATAAGTTCTAATATTCTTAGGCTATTCTAGGTACTAGGGGCACTCTATATACCTATACTAAAAAAGATTATAGGCTTAATATAGCTTACTATAAGGTTAGTAGGGTTAAGAAGACTAGCTAGCCCTCTATAATAGAGGTCTATAAGGCAAAGAGTAAATATATTATTAACCTATTCTTAACTTATTATACTAATATATATAGACTTCTATATAAAGGTTATATATAATTACTAGAATACTCCTTGCTATAAGTTATTTAGAATATATTTAAAACTTATTACTAATATATTTTATAGAAGTTCTCTAAGCCTAGCTAGTAGCTATTATAGGCCCCCCTATAAATACTAATACCCTCCTAAATATAATTTAGAAGAAGACTTATAGTAGCTATAATAGTAATAAGGTATAGCCTATAAGAACCTATTAAAAACACGTTACTAACTTATTATAGCTTAACTTTATTGCTATATCTACCCTACTAAGGATTTAAGGTTATTAGGTTCCTTATACTATCTACGCTTATAATTATCCTAGCTATAGTAAGTTATTTATAATATATTATTAACCTATTCTTAATATATTTTAAGACTATTACTTTAATACTAGTATAGACCTTGCTAATTCCTGCTAGAATACTGCCTAGTTCCACTTGTAGTATACTTTTATAGAGCCTAGGGAGGATAGGGAGGATAGAGAAGATACTAGAGAGGGGGAGGGAGATAATAATAGTAACAAGTAGGAACATATTAAGAATATATTAAGAATAGGTTCTAATAAATAATATATAATAGTATATAACCTAAAGGGGTAGTAGTAATTACTAAAATAAACTCTCTACTCTTCTCTTTTTTTTTCTATCTACTAAAAGTAAAGTACTATTTACTTTTATAGGGTCCTTTAATAGTATATAACTTTTTCTTTTAACTTTTATAGGTATTATAAAGCTCTAGTAGTCCCTTAGATTAAAGAAGAATCTAGTATTTATAGGTGTCTAGCTATAACGTATTATTAATATATTCTAAATATATTTTAAGAGACTAGACTTATATCTCCTTTTTACTACTTTTACTAAATATTATTTATAGTGTAAAGGGGAGCAACTATTTACTCCTTTTCTTTACTCTCTACTTCCTCTTTAGCCTCTACTCTAGCTACTACTTCTTATTATAGACTAGCTATCTTAGAGGGTTCTTAAACCTTAGAGGAGGCACTTAGTGTAGTCTACTCTACTAGCAGAGAATGTATTATTAACGTGTTTAGAATATATTCTTAAGTATTTACTATTAAGCTCCTATAAAAGATCCTTACTTCTGCAATACCTTATATTATAGTTCTGCTATAGTTTACTAGGGCTATTTAAACCTTAGGATAATACCTCTTAAGGTAGTAGATAAGATTACCTCTATTAGAGAAGCAACACTAAAATAGTTATTAATATATTATAAACGTATTCTAACTTACATATATATATACTCTATAAAGTTCCTATACCCCTAATCTAGCCTAAATAGCCTAGTAGAAAAGCTTGCTAGGAAATACTATATACCTATTATTTAGGTAGGATATTATAGGAGAGAATACCCTAGTATTAGATAGAAGTAACTTAAGCTTAATATATTGCTAGTATAAATCCTACTTAGTATTAGAATAAGTTTATAATATATTCCTAACGCGTTCTATTATATACTAACTTTAAAAGATCTTTATAGACTATATTAACTAGTTATATCTAATAATATTAGGATAGATAGATAGTAAAATAGTATTAAACTCTTAAATATAAAAAGTTCTTATAGAGTGTAAGAAGAAAGAAGAAGAAAGAGAAGAAGAAAGAATATATATTTATCTACTTATATATACTTACGTAATAGACTAGAATATATTAAGAACTAGTTAGGAACTAGTTACTATATTTATAGACTAACCCTACCTTATATAAAAAGTAGCTATCTCTTTCTTAAGTTTAAACTATGCCTTTTATAATTTAAATAGTGCCTTTTTCTATACAAGTTCTTCCTTATCTATCTCTAGCTTTTCTTTTCTCTCCTTTAGAGCCTAATTACTAAGAAGAGCCTTTTATTATAAAGTTTATAGTTATAGACTAATAATAAGTTAGGAACGTGTTATAAACGTGTTTTGTAAAGCATACCTTTAGGTTGCTATTAGTAGAGGAGAAGAGCCTAGTAGTAGAGAAGATAGAAAAGGGGCTAGTAAACTTCTTTCTAATACTACTCTACTACTTACCCTCTAGCTTTAGGCTTTTAAGCGTGCTCTTTTATTTCTTATTAGGACTAAGATATATCTAGTTAAGTTAGATATAGCAAGACTTGCTTTATTATTATCTAGAGTATTATTATTATTATAGGACGCGTTCTAAATATATTCTAAACACGTTTTAATTAGTAAATATATATAACGCTAGCGTAAGACTTACTTTCTCCCCTCTAAAGCTTTTTAAGGTACCTTTACTTAAGCCTATTAGGAGTTCTATAGTTATAGCATATTCTAAACTTACTCTAGGCTTTAAACTCTTTTATATCCTATAGATCTATCTAGTGTGCACTATATAATATTACTTATACAATTCTAATAGGTTAAGAATAGGTTATAAACTTACTTCTAAGTAGCCTTAAGAATACTTATATGCTTACTAGTTTTATATCCTTTCTAGCCTACTTACTTAGCTATATTTAAATAAGATTCTAGTTTTTCCTATACCTCTTTTAATATTTTACTATAGTATTGCATAATCCTAGTAGCAATTACTAGGTTTTTCTTATAGATTACCTAGTTTTAGGTATCTTTAGAGGGTTCGTGTTCTAATTATATAAGAATAAGTTAGGAACACGTTTAGAATAGGTTTAGAATATGTTTACTTACGTAAGAGGAGGTTAGCAAGCTAAAAGTATTCCTTTACTATTAATACCTATAGTAATTTACTTAGATATAAAGAGGTAGTATTATCTAGCTCTCTTTTATATACTTTGTAAATACTTCTTTGTAGATATACTTAATAAAATCTTATATAAGATT
The DNA here is from genome assembly GCF_022343315.1 of Plenodomus lingam. Lineage (NCBI taxonomy): Eukaryota > Fungi > Ascomycota > Dothideomycetes > Pleosporales > Leptosphaeriaceae > Plenodomus > Plenodomus lingam. The sequence continues at coordinate 503,016 of NW_027093939.1, forward strand.
AAAGTTACTAGCACTAGTTACGCTTGTAGGGATTAATTAACTAGAGATAGCGCCTAAGTCCTAGAAACAAGTTAGAAACACATTACAAATATATTATAGTGCACTATAAAACTTGCCTATTATCTACTTATTATATATATTAATAGTAGTCCTATAGAATCCCTATAAGTAAATATACCTCTATAACACTTATCTTTTTATAAGTGCTTTACACTTCTAAAAGAAGTTAGTAATAGTAACTTAATATATCTTAGTTGTGTCCTTATCTATAATAATTTAGCTAAGTATAATAACTATAACGTGTTAGAAACATGTTACAAACCTATTCTTAATACGTACGCTTCTTTTCCTATAAGTAGAAGATTACTATTAGAATCTCTACCTATACCCTATATAACCTCTTATATAACATATCTATCTAGAATATATCTTAATCTAATAGAATTAATGCCTACTCTTTAAAAAGGTAAATAATTAAGTTACCTAAGCTTAATATAAAGATTTGCTATATATACGCCTATAGTAATATATTAGTAATATATTCTAAACCTGTTCTCTTACACTATATATAGTTTTAGGATCCTAATACTTTATCCTCTACTTATAGTGTACTCCTCTAAGGCTACTCTTAAATAGGAACTATAGAAGCTTTTCACGCTTTATAATACGCAAGATTTTATCTTTATTTATAAAGCTAATATATATTTCTTTAATAGAATAGAAACCTTTAAGTTAGAGATAGGTTTAGAGCTAGGTTAAGTTTAGGAACTAGGCTATAACAAGTTAGGAACACATTTATAACAGGTTGCAAATAACTTATATTGTATAAGCTATAGAGTAAGCATAGGCTATAATACCTTTACTACTTCCTTAATATTACTATTAGATAGTATTAAGGGAGGAGGAGGTATATATATATATACTAAAAGAAATAATAGCAAAAAAAGGTATTACTACTATATCTATTAGTATAATTACTTAGAAGGTAACTTTACACAGGATTTTAAATAGAGATCCTTACCCTTATAGATAATTAACGCCTAGAACATGTTAGGAACGTGTTAGGAATAGGTTACAATATGCCTACCACACTTCTTTATCTAGCTTAACTATAGCTTAACTATAGAATATAAAGCAGGACTACTAGAAAGATTTAATATCTCCCTAGTTAGAAGACCTTATAGATATATAGAGTCTACCTCTAGTAGTACCTAACTAAAATAATATTTTTTCCTAGTAGCAGATATTAGGCTATAGTTCTAACAGCTAATATATAGTTAAGCCTATTCTACAATTTGCTAACTTATTATTAACACGTTTTAAATATATTTAAGTTTTGCTCCCTACCTAATTTACTATAGTCCTTATTATAGGATAATAAGACACCTAGTAGTCCTTATAAATCCTTAAAGAGAAGCGCTTAATAAGGCTATAATAATAGCTTCTTATTTATAGTTCTCTTTATAGAATTTTCTTAAGTACTATACTTTTTAAGGTTTAGATCTAATTATATAATATATTATTAACAACGTAATAAGAACACGTTTATAATATATTCTTAAGATACTTACACGCTTTTACCCTAGAGTATTAGTATTTATACTAGCTTGCTAGCTAGCTATTAAAGAATAGTAAAGTTATAGGCCTGTTAAGATAGATAGACTAGCAGGAGTATTATACCTACTAGAATTAGAATAATTTAAGAACGTGTTCTTAACATGTTACCTATATAGCCTGTATAAGCACCTCTTCTCTTATTAGGTAAGAGCTATCTTTATATTGCTAAACTAGTATTATATACCTATACCCTTAGCTATATAATTAAGGGTATGCTAGGAGAATAGCTATATACTTAATAATTGCTAGTATAAGTAGTAGTCCTTAACTATTACTATAAGTAAGGTATATATTATGCCCCTATAATATATTACTAACCTATTCTAAACTTGTTCTATTTACTTTTACTTACTTCCTTAACACTACTACTACTATCCTCCTCTAGCACTTTATATAGTTACCTAAATTTATCTCTAATATTACTATCTAGTTTAGATATATTATCTAGTACTACTATACTAAACTCTAGTATAGTATTTAGGAACACCTATATATTATTAAGAATAGGTTTAGAACATGTTTAAAAAAGATAGTAATAAAAACTACGTTTACTTACTTAAATTACCCTAATTTATACTTAACTATAGGCTAGTTTATATAACTATAAAAATTTGCCGCTATAACGTGGACTTGAACCTACAGGGATATTCTAACCACTCGGAGTAAAGCCCAAGTCGCCCGACGCTAAACCCATGGTCATATGACATGCCACCACTAAACATTTCCCGCAAGAGCAAGTCATGACCACCAGCTCCTGGTGGGAACACTTGGCATGTCTTGTGCCTGACTCTCTGCTGACTTTTCCAGCATTCCGGTCGATCAAACGTAGGTACTCCTTAGGTTGATGGCGGATGTGTTACACATGAAAGCTTAGGTAGAACGTCTTGGGATGTTTGTTGAGGGTCGTCGTCGTACCATATAATTGAGGCTGGTTGTGTCATCGAGGTTGGTCGTCGCATCATTGAGGCTGGTCGCATCTGTGACTAAAGTCCGCTCTTGGAAATCAGCAATTTCGGACACGTCCAGAAGCGCGACAATTTCCAGCGGTCTGGCCTCAACACGAGATCAAATTACGAGGTCGTCGCGCCTTGCGCTTTGCCGTAACCTGTTACTTCAATATCATGCAAGACGATAGCTAAGGCGAATGCTCTTGGTGGACAAGTGCTCGAGCTGTGGCGCCCATTGAGAGACAAAGTGGGGTCCGGGCCTTCCCGGTGATTGACAGTGAGTAGCGGTGTGTCGAGGGGATAGATGCACATGAACTAAATGAACACTGAGTGGAACGGGATTGTGGAGTAAACATCATCGGAAGACGCGTGAAATAAATTTAGGGAATGATGAAGCCTCAAGAAGCAGACCTCATCATCGGTATTATACTTAGTACGTCCGTAACTATGGATACCTATCGTAGTCTGCTCACGCCTACGGGAGCCTCCATGACCACTGCCGCAGCGGTTGATAGTTTATTGAAAATCCCATCACACTCGAATGTTGCTGGTGCCGGCGTAAGTTTCCACAAGTTGATCTGTTCTTTGCCAACATACTCTGATACATGATGTCTACCTCAGCGACTAGCCAGCACACTTTCAACAGCCGCGGTATTCTATTGACGCTTTTCGAGCTACATTATTCACTAGTCCACTGTTGTACGGCTATTTGTGTGTTGTCAGAATTTGTAATTAGCAAATGCCAGATCATCCAAGGCAGCATATGTACGTACGTACTATGTCTGGCGAGTACCTACCCTAACATGTACCACCTTTAGTTAGTTAGTGAAGTCAACTGCCCGAGATGAGAGCGCGCTCCGCCGATCTCCGTCAAGAAATGATCTGCAAACCATGTGCCCCTTTTCTGGGGCTCCATTCCTGTACAATACGAAGGCGGACGATCACGATCAAAACGGGGATTCGGGAAATTTGCACTGTTACTATATGCGTACGCTGCTATAGACATCATACTCAAAGCGGCCTCAGCGCTCCACTGCGATCTTCCGCCCACCGCCCTTGAATAGCTTGCCGCCCACTCTTGCCCCAGAAAGCGACTGGCATTGCGACCAACCCACCCACAATTTGGAGGATGCTCAATTGAATGCCAACCCATTGGAACCCTTGCGACTCGAGCCATGGGACGAGTGCAAAGCTCATCGCAAAGGAGAGGAGATAGCAGCCCCCTCCTACAACTGCAAGTGCTGGTGCTGCCCACCTTGGAAACGCTTCAGTCACCCAAAGTGTATTGGAAACCATGAGCGTGACAAAGGCAAACCCATTGAGTCCATAAGAAAAGTAGATCCAACCCTCCGGCCACTGGTGTTGAACGGCCAAGCCATAAATCAATGAGCCCGTCGCACCGGTTGAGATTGGCACAATGTAGCTAATGAGATAATGCTCCGCTTCGAGGACGCCGTGATTTCGATGTGACAGGCGTGTCACAACCTTGCTGATGATGAAATAGTAGACGAAGAAACCACAAAAAGCACCTACACCGGATGCGACGTTGACAGTGCCGACAAGGTCGTGAGAAATGTTGTAAGGTGGCGCAAGAAGGACTCGGGCATATGTTACACCAATAAAGATCATGCTGGCCGAGTTGAATGATGAGGCAATGAAGACCCAAAAGATAAGGGGATTTATGATGCAGTAGCCCATTTGGAGAAAGCAACGGCCCATGGATATCCAAGATGCGAATGGCGAACGAGCAAGACCTAGGCGGTCACGAAGACCTGCGAACCCTGTCCGAAGAGGGTATTCGGGGAGATCGCGGTATATGCTAGAGTCTTCCTTGACGTCTTGGTACACTGTGAGCTTTTCAGTCGCACTTTGCATGAGGATCATCCCGTCAAAGGCCACTGTTGGTCTCTTGAAGTAGGTCTCCGGGTAGAGGGTGAAAGTGACAATGATTGACACAATGATTGGTATCGTCCAGTAGTGAAAGAAGGCCCTCCAGTCATGGCCGTGATTCGACATGACTGGTACTAATCCGACACCTGAAGTGCCAAAACAACCTGCTAGGCACCACATTCCGGCCACGGCTTTGGATCGTTGGTTGATATACGTCAAATCAATCACCATCAGGAAGGCCTGGAGTCATTAGCCAAGACATACGTCATCAATTGCAACGAGACTCACCAGGGAGAGGCTGAGTCCCTCGCTCAGTCCTATTACGCACAGAGCTACGACAAGGGAGGCGAATGAGCGTGCTTCAGACGCCCAAATGGTAGCGAAGAGCGCAACAAGACTGGCTATCAGCAACGCGGGCCGTCTTCCCATGCCAATGGACAGTGGCACCCAAAAGAAACACCCAATGCCCATGAAGAGGGTTGGTCCCGTATAGAGCGCCTTTATTAACCAGGGCTTGACTCCCTCAGGCAACTTGTTAGTCCCAAGTGAGTCCAGAGAGGAGTTGATTCTTACTTCGTCCCGGAAATCGATTTGAATGGCCTCCAACAACACGGAGGAGGCTTGAGCGGCAGTCAGACACACGACCGAGAACAGGAAAACTGCAAACAGGGCCCCGGCGGTTTTCCATTTACTCCAATTCAAAGGGTCCGCTTTGCTATCGGATGGCACTGGGAGTTTGAGGGTCTTTCCCGTATTAGTGATTAGGTAGGTACTGCCGCATAATTCGTATGATTCGCGCTTCGTCCGGGCAGATGGAGCTTCGGGGTCTGCAAGGGCGGTTGCTGGTTTGTATAGTGGTCCATCATCCGCGCCAATGGATGGTGTAGGAGATGAAGTTGGTGGTGAAATTTCGCGAGGTTCGACGAGAGGGTGCATGTGTGCGCGTGGTAGCGGAGCCAGCTCCACCATTGGGTAAACTTCTTGCAATGGCTCTGCCATGCTGTATTAATTCCTGGGTTGATGATTAAACGGTAGAGGGAGCGCTCGGAGTACGAGTCACTCTAAAAGCGGGATCGCAATCCTGTGGGATTGAAAATCAGGCACGAACGATTGGAGATTTGATTCCTTTCAAGGTGACTGGAGCCGTTGTCGTCTTTATCCACCAGTCTCCGGTCCTGACCCCATGACAGCGGACGATGCCGCAAGTACACTGTTTGTTCAGCCCCACGGGCTTACCACGAACGTTTATTTCTCCATTGAGTTCCCAGGCACGTTGACATGGCGCCGAAAGCAAAGGCCTATTGTGAAACTTTGAAGGCAGCTTATTTGCTCGACGTGAAGTGGAAGAAAACGGCCGTACTCACGGCGGCGCACGGTTTCAGACGTTGGGATAACACTGACGAGCTCGGGAGTCAACAGTCATGCATTCACGATCGGAGCGCGAGCCATGGAAGGCTATTGGACGACCCCTGACCCCCCTGACCCCCCTGACTCATCTTCAGACCACAACTCATGGGCTCAACAGTGTATCCGGATCGTGGTGATCACACACATCCGTGTTTGGCTATGACGGATTTGGGAACACCAACGGCTCTTTGCTGTGTGCGTTTCGTCTTGGCTCACACTACTGCGCGGTGCCTGATTTGTAAGTGGCTTCAATCCATCCCGCACGAAACGTTTCAACTCCAGAAGTGGCAGAAGTGGCATCGTGGTCAAGTGGCGGTGACGGCGACGACGACGTACACAGTGCCCCTCTGCTAAAGACCTCGGAGCAAACCTTCGACCCGATAGATTTGCTCTCACGTCATTACACAATGCTGTGTGCAGGTACACACAGACGCCCTGGCAGGGCTGACCTAGGATAATCACTTACAAGAAAACCCCAGATTACCACGACCCATGAAAATCAGAGCTTCGTCAATTAAGCGTGCCACGACTTTCAACGCGCCATGGAACCGCCCAGCGAGCCGTTGCGTATAGGCCGGACCGATTCACTCGCTACACCCCTTAGTTGTCGAAAAACTAGGAGGCATCGGTGTTATGGCTGCGCTGACTGCCTCAACCTCTCCTTCACCCAACAACTGGGCACCTACTCGGGCGAATTGCGATACCATAGTAGCTTCACAGTTTGGAACGTCAAATTGCAGCCTGCCAATCAGCGCCTTGTGCCTGAAGAGAGTCGCAAAGTTTAACGTTCAATCAAGACCGCAAATCTTGCGGGCGCTTGTCTTGTAGCATCGAAGGCTTACCGTACCGGTGCATGGAATGCAAGTTGCATTGCACCGAGATCGTCAAGAGCGTCACCCAGTTCTCGATTTTGAACTCAGGGCTTTGATGCTGCCCAACGGGCTGAAGACTGATTTACAATCCATCACTTGCGCTTGACCATGTCACTATGGATATACAGCATTCTTCCCGAGGACTCAGTATCACAATCCATGTGATGGGCGCATCCATGGTATATCTCTGTATCATGGCGCAAATGATGGTCCTGCAGTAAGATATCAAAGCGAAGCTTACCACATCCGACCAATTCCGATATTCACAGTCGAGGAACACAGGTGCCGGTACCCTGACCTTTGGATCCAAGGAGATACTTGCTTTGAATGCCTGATGCGTCTTTACAATTGCAAATTGCAGGCTCATACCACGAATGATCGCCCGCACTCTTAAATGGATACTGCAGTGGGTAGATCTACAAAGAAAGATGAGAACTGATGGCAAAAGGCCGACTTCAGCACAACAGCTAATGCAATACACACTTGTCAACGCTTACTATACATAGAACTACAACTTTGAGGTCCGATTAAAGTCTAATCCTACGCAGTACATCAGGACGCAGCTACTGCTGTCATGTCACATCACGCCCGGCTTTATCATACCGTCACTTGTTCCGTCGTCAATATGAATCTCTTACAAGTTGAAGGAGGCACGACTTTTCAACGAAGCAACCCTTCCTGGTGCTTCTTCGGAAGCCGGTGGCTTGAAGTTTCGAGTATGCTGCAAGAAGGAGGCGGGACGCTCCCTCGGGACCTCGCGCATACGCTGTTGTCGTGTGATATCACAGGACATGGTACCGGTATCGTATTCGGCACAACCGAAAACTAACATCAACTGGCTCGCCGTCAATCTCAAGGTTGAACGACTCCATAAATGTGCGATTACCATGTGAATTGCTCATGTATAACGCACATTGTTAGCAGTGACTCTACCTAGGTAAGGAGGCCCATAATGATTGCTCAACAATCGTATCTAGAAGGGGTTCAGGCTATAGCGGCTAATCGTGTGTCGATAGCCGAGGAGGAATGAAGGCTGGCAGCATACTATGTTTGGAAGTTGCGATACTAGACTATTTCAAAGTGAGACGAGCAGTGAAGGCTACTAAGCCCATTATCAGAACTATGGCTTCTACGCCCCCAAACGCGATATGTACCTACACTCAAAGAGTTGGATTATAAGAGCTGACGAAGCGAGGCAATATGTCGGTCATTATATAGCCTGTCACCGAACAGGCCAGCAAATTAATCCTTGTGGACGATGAATTTAGCCTGGAGGAAAAAGGAACCATCGCTCCGCTTTGAGGACCCATTGGCCGCATTCATCTGTCTTACCCAACATTTCTCAAACATTGCTGGCCTTACATCTCGACGAGAATACACCGTTGCACTTTTTCTGAGACTTGGAACGTCTCGATACCTATTGGAAGCATCAAGGCAGGGTCTGAGTCAAGAAAGGCATAACACTTGCATACCGGTATTTGGAAGGCCAACAACTGATGGACCGATCACAGCTATGGGGCGGCTTATACAATTCTCTAGACTGATGATACCCTTCATCAGAAAAAAATGTCACGAGTAGCAATCGTAAGCTCGCGTTCTTCCCACCAACGCCACTCTTTCGCCATCTCCGCGTGGGATACTTACTCAGATGACGCAGGTAGCAGTACAGAATTTTTGTTTACCTGGTCAGCGGGGTAGGATCCTTATTACGCAGGGACCCTCAGAACAGGTCCGACTATTCACGCTCTTATGGGGTAAGCGAAACTCAAACTCCTGATCTTCAAACGATCGCTCCCTTTGTCCAATGAGTGGTCCTGAAATATTCTACCATCGTTGGTATAGCGCCTGTATTACATGTCTTGGGAGCTGAGAAAGCCACCTTTTGAACGCGCTTCTATGGACCCGACTACGATTACATCGGTGACCGCCCACTAGCATAGGGCTGAGTTGGCTGGGTTCATGTCATGTGAACCCGTGAGCAGAATATCGCATTTTTTGACGTGTCTTAGGTGTTGGATATTCCTTTTTGAGCAGATTACGAAGTCTACGGTTTACCGTAATACTTCGTTCAGCCAGATCGGGACATTCACCGGCGGGAGCCTTGACGCGCTTCTATTTTGGTCTTCCATTCGAGATCATCTGCGCAGCTTGATGCTCAAATGCCGGCTTCTGGTTGCCAAGGTCAAGCATCAAGGCTTGTCCTCCCGTCAGCACTACATAAAATTTCTGCCACGCTTCTGAGGTCGACACCGCATACTACTCGTGGAAGCAAAATGCCCCTCCAGTTCATATCATCTATGGCTCACCGGTCGCAGCAGAAACGCCTCCACCGCTCGTTCAAGAGCCAGTACTAACCTGGAAGTCCTTCGGAATACAACAAACATCGTAGACCTGCTAGACCTAAGCATGACTTAAAAAAGTACTGGTATAGAACAATTCCATGACCTCGTGGTGTCTGATTTCCCTTTTTCAGAGGTCATTTGAACATCAGTGCTCCACATCCAACACACAAGGCGTTGCGATGCATCACCAACACCAGTTGCTAAGACGCCTCTGTTGGTTTGCCTTGCTCGTGTCAGCGGGAGAGACCTCCCAGTCTATCGAAACATGCGATCATGTGGAAATCGTTGTCGATGAATGTGAATTATAAGTAGACCTCGATGATTACAGTACCATCCCTCATCACAGCACCGCTTCAGATCAACTCATCAATCACATTTTACCGCACAAGCAAGCACATATTTCTTTTCCAAGCACCCAGCTTCCCCACAAAACCTTCAAAATGCAGTACCCCCTTGCCCTAGCCCTCCTCATCTCCGCAATCGGCGTAAACGCTGCACCCAGCAATTCACTTGTTCCGCGTATCCCAAGCATCCCATTGAGCATCTACACGGACAATGCCTGCCTCACTCCTGCCAACCCCGTCGCGGTGATTCAAATCCCCACAAACACACCATGTGCGTAGTACCAGTTCCAGTGAGAGGCTTTAGCATTTTGACATGACTGACTCTTTTTATTTCACGGCCAGGCTTCAATGTAACCTTCACTCCCCCCAGCTCGAATGAGAGTGCCAAGATTCAGTCGACCAACCTTGCTGCTCTGCCCGCTGGATGCACACGTAGGTTGACCCTATCCCCTGAGTTGTGTTAGAAAAATTACTCATCACAGTCCGCGCAGTCCGAGCATATAGCGAGTCTAACTGCGGTGGCAACTTCATCACGTTTGACCGCGTTTCAACTCCAAACGACAACTCTCCATGCAGGACATTTGGCGATGCAAACAAGTTCATCCGCTCTGCAGTAGCCCTTGGAACCTGTCAATGAATAGCCTGATACGGTCACAGGGTTGGAAAGTGTCAACAAACGGTTTTGTCGCTCCGGTTAATGGTTGTGTGGAACTTGTGCTAGTAGGGGATGAATGGCGCAGAAGTCGCGGGGCAGTACGGCTGGGTTCAACACGCCAGCTTACTGCACTTTCGTGAAGTCTGTGATGCTATGTCCCTTTACTTGTGGTCACTCTTTACTTAGATTCGAATAGATGATGATGAGATCGCTCTCAAATACATATCGGAACGTGAGTCACTCGTCTTTTGCATGGTGCAACAGTATTGATATCATGCTCTGGTAACGTCAATGCAGTCTTGACGTAAAAAGTCCATGTGATTGAAAATAACTAACTGGTGTTGAGAAAAACCCATGTCAAACGAGGGTATTAATGTCAGCCCAACTGTGCGTGAAACTGCAGAGCTTGGTAACCGCTTTGCCAACATATTGACATCAAATAGCTCGCTTCGTCAGCACCGACAAGCAGCTAGCCAGATTGGCCGCATTGTCGCCCTTGTACACAAGTTCTGAGGTCGTCGATGTATAGCTCTGCAAATTTTGACAAGCAATACGGTTTATGGCCCTCCTAGGAAGCGTCTTTCATTGAGCGTAGTGCTCCCATGACATCGATGGGGTCGGATTTGCCGGTGATCTCCTTGAGCTTTGGGTCATCCACACGCATGAAGACATTGTGTTGCTGCGACGGTCAGTCATCGGTATCGGGCACTACAGGCTTCGAGGTGATCTAACCTTCTCATCGCCAATAGTGAATTTGCCTTGTGTCTGTTTGTTAGCTTGCGAGTACGCATCAAGCCTTTGAATGGCCTCATTGTCGAGAACTTTCTTCGCGAACTTAACATTGCCTTTAGTGTACTCGTGGCCTGGGTATACCCTAGTATCATCGGGGAGCGCTGCAAGTGTCTTGTTGAGCGCTTCATGCATTTCTTCGGGAGAGCCTTCGAAAAAACGTCCGCATCCTCCTATGAAGAGCGTGTCACCGGTAAAAACTGCGCGATCTTCACCGTCCTCAACGAAGTAGCAAATGCTGTCCTGGGTGTGACATGGAGTATGTAGCGCAGTGAACTTGATGTTGCCGATGTTGAAGCTGGACTTGTGAGGCGGCGTGTAATCGACCAGTGCACAATCTGGACCGCCAATAATTGGTACATTGTACGTTCTTTTCTAAGTTGAATTTAGCCAAAATTAAGAAAAACGCTCCTCTTGGGATTTTTTTTTTGGCTTACAAGAGCTTGGTTACCCCCAGCGTGATCGCGGTGACTGGAAATGGAAGTTAACGACGAATGCAAACCAGAAAATTGCGACACATACTGATGGGTATTGATGATGTTCCTCAGCCTCAAGCCAGAGGTTCCAATCTTCCCTTCTAAGGCTTCCTCGACTCTAAAGGTTTCGTGGTCAGTTATCACAACTGGAGCGAGGAAGTAGTTGTGTTGATATACTCTGGTGGATTGGCCGGATCGATGATGGCTGCTTCCTTGGTTTTGTCACATGAGACCAGGTAGGCATAGTTGTTACCACTGCCTTCCCCTATGAATTCTGTCAGAATCAACATAACCTTAGATAAAGCAACAGCCGTTCATACACATGGGAATCGATTGGATATGCATTGCTCGAACGATGGATGGCTGTTCGGCGTTAGCGTTCGATCCCGGCGAGCCACCCAGTCAACTTTACCCGTATTGTTCCTCTCGTAAACAATGGTCGAGAATGCTTAGATGCAATACCGAAAAGGGTCATAAGGAGAAATATGACTCAAGGTTTGAGCTTTGATGTGGTTGTCTTTTGAATTGCGGAGCCCCGAGACAGTGACGTCGGATGCAGGTGGAGCATTATTCAGCTGGGTCACGTGTTGTGGGTCACATTGCAACCTTCCATTACGGGTCGAGCGTCGCGCATCGCTTGTTTCGCACCTACCTGACGTTCTTGTATTAAGGTGCAATGGCACTCATATACAGCACTCATAACAGCACTCATAACAGCACTCATAACAGCACTCATAACAGCACTCATAACAGCACTCATAACAGCACTCATAACAGCACTCATAACAGCACTCATATACAGCATTGTGCGTTGCTAACAATCCAATTCGTTCCACGGTCATGAGCCAGTCGTCACTACTTGGAATACCTAGCAATCGTACAGACGTTCAATCATCTCATCGCCCATGTTATCAACCTACCCTTCTCAAATGCTGCATCGAAATCTCGACCCAGTCGAATGCGCCAAACTCCTATGCAGTCCGTGAATCATGCGGGTCATTGATAATATTGCCAGTCTATCACAACAGCGACCTGAGCCTCTTTTGTGGCTCGGTCTTGCGCGATGAACCTTCGCTGCGAAGACGTCGCTCCTGCGGGTCGTGCAATGGATCTTTGGTTACTGTTGCCGCGATTCTCTTCCCAAAGTACTGAATTTCTACCGTCACTCCTTCACTGATATTGCTTGGCAACCAGGCGTAAGCGACCGGTTTCCGCACTGTGTATCCAAAGGCAGCACTGGTGACGTAACCGGCTCTCTTGCCGGCTACAAAAACGGGTTCCTTGCCCAGTATCATGGACCGACCATCATCGACAATCAGGCATCGGAGCCTTCGTTTGGGTGCTTTCTTCGATAGGTGCTCGAGCGCAGTCTTGCCAACATAGTCGGTTTTTTTATCCAATTGTATTGCGTACGTGACGCCAGCTTCCCACGGATTATGTTCGGATGTCATGTCACTCCCGGACGCTCTGATACCCTTCTCTATCCGAAGACCGTTGAAAGCCGCACGACCGGCGGCGACAAGGCCATGAGGTTGCCCTGACTGCCATAACATGTCCCAGAGACGGAGGCCGTACTCAGGCGAAGTCTGAATCTCCCATCCGTATTCCCCGACAAAGGACTTCCTAAACATTGTCACCGGGATACCGGCTATGATTGTCTTCTTCACACCCATGTATGGTAAGCCCTTGTTGCTGAAATCCTCAGAACTGACAGTCAGGATAACGTCTCCTGCTCGTGGACCCCAAAGACCGAGGCAGCAAGTACTACCAGTAATATCGCGTACTTGTGCCCATTGGCTAGGCGTTTCTTTACTTTGCTTACGCGCTTTGCGTGCAAGATGGACGAGATCCGTTGCGGTGTTTGCGCCCACCTGATAGACATTGTCTTCAAGTCTCGACACGAAGATGTCGCTCAAAACGCCACCATAAGCATCAACAAGTAAAGTATGTGTTATGTTTCCCGGCTTTTTAGATATGTCGCTTGTCGTCAATCCCTGGAGCAGATTTGTAGCACCAGGACCAGATATCTCGAAGCGGTGAAATGTTGTCATGTCGTACATGGCTACTGCGTTGCGCGTCTTCCAAGCCTCAGCGGCAGCGATTGGAGAGTAAAACTGCGATGACCAGGCATCTCGATCGACTGGCTGCCAATCAGGAGGCAGTGTCTTGATCAAATCTGCGTTTGCCTCGTACCAGTGTGGACGCTCCCAACCACCAACTTCAAGGAAGAAGGCACCAAGTTCTTGTTCTCGGAGATAAAAAGGGCTGACGCGGAGATTACGAGGGTTCAGCTTGGGGGCAAGAGGATGAATGATATCGTAGATTTCGACGAAATTTTGCTGCGAAGTCTCGCTGACGTACTCTGGACTTAGTTGGACCTCTTCGAAACGTGTCAGCTCACACTCGGCCATATCTACAGTCGAATGGCCATCAGTCAGCGTCTCTGCCACTGCACGAGCTACACCAGCAGAGTGCGTGACCCAAACGGCCTCGGCTACCCAGAAGCCATCCAGATTAGGGGCTTGGCCCACGACAGAACCACCATCCGGAGTGAAGGAGAAAATACCGTTGAAACCATCAGCAATTTCAGTATTTCTCAAGGCGGGCAGTAGCTCTTTGGTGGCTTTCCAAGCTGGTTCGAAGTCTTCTGGTGTGAATTCGAGACGTGACGGCATGTTCTTTTCGTCAACATGCTTAGGAGTGTTTCCTAATGATGAGGCCACAATGGGCATAGGTCGATGTCCATAATATCCAATTCCAAGCTGTTCGCCATGTTCTCGATAATACAAGTCCTGGTCCTGGTGTCGTAAAATGGGAAACTCAGCGTTCTTTGCATTAATCTTTGTGTTGACTTCCCGACCCTGTAGGCCTGGCACAGCCGTTGTCTTGACATATTGATGTCCGAGAGGTAGCAGAGGGACTTTCAATCCAATCATTGCACCGATTTCGACGCCCCAGAAGCCAGCACACGAGACAACGATGTCGGCTGGAACATATCCCTTATTTGTGGTTACGCCCGTCACGTGGTCATCAGCCTGCTCAATCCCAGTGACCACTGTGCGTTCGAGATATCGGACGCCAGCTTTGCTTGTACTTTCAATGAGTATTTGCGTCGCGCGAGCTGCCAATGCCAGACCGTCACTCGGGATATGAAGTCCGCCGAGGATCATGTCTTTGTTGAGGAGCGGATGTTTCTTCAAACACTCCTCTGGGCTGATCAGGTAGGCCTCGATACCCCATGATTGTGCATATCCATGCTTGCGTTTGAGCTCTTCAAGGCGTTCTGGGGTGGTCGCCACCTCTAGACCTCCAAGTTGGTTGAAGCAGTTCTGACCATCCCGCTCCAAGGCTTGAAACTTTTCCACCGTATACTTTGCGAACAAGGTCATCGTCTTGGACGGGTTCGTTTGGAAGACGAGTCCGGGAGCATGTGATGTCGAACCACCTGGCATACTTAGGGGGCCCTGTTCGATGACAGTAATGTTGTTCCATCCTCGGGAGACCAGCTCATCCGCAAGATTGGTACCGACGATGCCGGCACCAATGATAACGACACGCTGCGAGGTCGCCATTGTAGAAAAAAAAATGCAATTGATGGGGCCCTCCGAAACTCGTAGGTACACTGTTCTTAAGGCTGCAGACGCCCACAATGACGGACCATTTCGCCGCCCGACTTCAGACTAGGAGCCGAATCTAAGCGTGGAATAGAGGCTCAATACGGTGAAAGCTTTCCCATGATCATTGCAAATGCAATAGTGATAGACTGACAGCCCGCCACCCCGCATGTGGGATTCACGGCATTGGTGGGGGATGAATACCTCTCATGGATGTAGGGTCCTGATTGCCGTTTTGGGTCTAGTGAGATCTCTCGGACCGCCACTGCGCCAGACTACATATGCTATGGCAACCCCGCCTCGCGTGCCCGCTTCCTACTCCTTTTGCTTTTCACAGACATTCATCACTGTCGGATCAACTGAGCACTACTCTACGTGGCCACATGGTAAGGTTGTGTGAGCGAGTCAAGTTTCAAACCATTTTCTCACAACATTGCGGCTATGTCACCGCTTCACTAAGCATTGTTAAACTTCAACACGATGAATTCCTACGACCAGATGAACGTCAGTACCATGGGGCCATTCGAGAGCACCAACCCAGTCCGCTCACCGCAATAGGGAACTTGATTGCCGATCAAGTGATGGCTTCGTTGCGACTGACAGGACGCTGGCAATGGCGAGTAGATGCACGCATGTCATAGCAGCTCCAAGGACCTATGCAATGCCCTTGCACCTGGAACCTCACTGTGAGAAAATGAGCCAAAGACAGCTTCCTTGAAGTAACCAGAAAGGTGTCGCAATGAAAGCTCAGTGAAGCTTCATATCAACACACTTACGTCGAAGTCCAAAGGTCAGTGCAGATCCAATGCGACACGTCACTGCTATACAGTGGCTCATCTGCAAAAGCTTGACACAAGCGAGAGACTTGAAGGCGCCAAAAGACCCGTCAAGAAGAGTAATACAGAAATTGATGAGGGGTAGGGAAAACGGTGCGGTAATGTCGTATCATTCCTAACGAAACGAGCCTTTGGTGATAGGCGGCTCAGCCGGACCACATCTTTGCTCGGAACAATGGGCTATCGCTCTGAAATTTCTACTCATCAATACCGGAGCCAACTATAGTATGCACTTCTTTGTTCGCACAAGCTGCGTATGTCTATGTCTCCGGCGTTGCATATCGACTTACCGCACTGCTTTCGCTATGATGCGCAACATCCGTCACTTCTGAAAGTCACCGCGAGAACGGTGTTATCATTTCAAGAATTTCTGAATATATTTAAATTCAGATTGTGGCGATAAGACCCCGATAAGAGTAAGGAATGCGACCGAAGTGTTAGAGTTGATAATCTGGTAGAGCCTTGGGTTAGCGTCTAATATCCACATTCGGAAATCAGATCCATCGCAGTCCGTGTCAGCGAGAGGGGCAGCTCGACGAGAACGGTCTTTGAGTTCTATCATAATGACCGTTGGATGCGTCTCATGCACAGTCATAGAATTGGCTCTGTCGCCAGCCACTCATGGGAGTCCATTGGCTTCTAGCTCCTTATTCAGAGCGTCTAGTCAGACCTGGTTGATCACGATGGCAATTCAGTGGTTGCAAAAGGCTTCTTCAGTGCAACACACGTAGGTATGTATGTGGTGCTGGCAGAGCGTTTACCAGCCGCTTACGTTCGCAAGCCCCGCTGGCCACCATGCCTTGGTAAGATATGGAAGCCATTACCCCATGGGGGCTTAGGGGAGGAAATTATTTGATAAGAATAAGGATAAAGTTGTGAACTGATCTGAGTATAATTACGCTTCTACCACCCATCAATCAAATACCATCAGATTTACTGGCAACGTTGATACTACATCGACTTGATTGTCCTTGCCATTAAGTTGCAAGCACGTTCGGACATAACAACAACGTACAAATATACCAGCACAATGGTTGGATCATTCCTCAGATACATCGGCCTGGGCGGCTCCGCCCCCAATTCACCACCACAGAAGGAAGCGGTCCGTGCTCTTCCCGCTAATTGGTACACTTCAGAAGAGATGTACCAGCTTGAGAGACGCGCAATTTTCTCCCGGCGGTGGTTGATCCTCACACACAAGTCAAGATTGGCGAATCCCGGTGATTACCTTCGCTACAATGTAGCCAACTACGACGTTGTTGTTTCGAAAGATCGCTCTGGCGAGATCCACGCCTTTCATAACGTTTGTAGGCATCGTGCCTACCCTGTGGTCGAAAGCGACAAGGGTAACGCAAAGATCTTCTCCTGCAAATATCACGGCTGGTCATATGGTCTGAATGGCAAGTTGGCGAAAGCCCCAGGCTACCAGGATCTCCCTACATTCGACAAAACCAGCAATGGCCTCTTACCTATCCACACTCGCCTTGACAGAAATGGGTTCATTTACATCAACATGGATTCCAAGAAGGAACCCGATGTATCATGGGAGTCACAGTTTGACCACGTCGACGAGCAGACCCGCTTCAATCAATTCAACTTCGACGACTACGAATTCGATCACACATGGAACCTCGACGGACCCTTCAACTGGAAGATTCTCGCAGACAACTTCAACGAATGCTATCATTGCAAGACCACACACCCCGATCTCACCACTGGGCTGGTCAACCTCGACAGCTACGATGTCCACTGCGACGCCGATCACATCCAGCACGACCCACAAACACCCGAAGACCGCAAGGCACTCGGCCAAGAAATCTGCTCCACATACTGCTTCCCCAATGCCTCCTTCACGGTCACACAACACTTCCTCTTTATGCAGAAGTTCATGCCCAAATCACCCACCGAGTCAGTCATGTACTACGAGGTGTGGCGTAACAAGCACTCTTCCGACGAGGATTTCCTCCTCATCAGCGACACGTACAAGCGTGTCATGGGCGAGGACAAGATCCTCTGCGAGCGCGCGCAGAAGAACATTGAAACTGGTGTCTTTGTCAACGGCGAGTTGCATCCACACATGGAGAAGGGACCTCTCTTCTTCCAGAAGCGTTGTCGCGAAGTCGTGCTCGAGCACGCTGCGCGTGAGAAGCGTGAGGGCAAGAAGATTTGGCCTGCGAAGCAGCAGAGCAATGATACCGGTACGGATGAGCTTCAGGACTTTTGTGAAGGCCTTGCTTGCGGGAATGGCAAGGGGAAGAAAGATTTGGAGTGGTAAATGACACAGTGACTTGATGTGGCAATGATATATGAGTAATGGTGTCTATGGGTTGGTTGCATTGTTTGGCGTCTGGAGCTTTGGGAGAGGCATCGACCCCCGTTTTCTTCAGTTGGTATTAGCGGTTATGTCTCATTTACTTGTTCTTACTCGACTATGCTCTGCCGCGTCTACCAAAAATGTAAAACCACCCCGTTTCGGTGTTTACTTTACTCTAGGGCCTTGTCATCGTGATCTCACCACCGAAGACATTAAGCAATAACACCGCCATAACGCATTATATACAAGCATCCGCATCTCAACACCCCTATCTTCAAACCATAGTCCCGTTTGCCATCCCATTACACGCCATAAACGACGTGTCCACACCCCTGCCCTCTGACTGACAGTCCGTTCACACTTCTCCTACACCTCACAAGACAACAAGTAACATCACATGCAACAACCCACAACACCCTCTATCCGTCAGAGTCATGCACCAACAAACCAACAAATTAACCTTTTGCTCACAAGCAACAGCATGTGCGCTCCCCCCTCGTGCGGCAAATTCAGTCCTGATTCGGACTTTGTATCCTGCTGACCAACTGACCCGTCGCATTTCCGCCTTGTGCACTTCACTAGCATTCCCGAGATATGCGTCACACGATCAATTCATGCTTTCTCGGGCACGAGTCGGCGTGCTGTGCGGTTGATTGTAACAGATCCGAAATTGGCTGTCAGTGCGACAGCGATTGGTGAATGTTGTGCTGTGCTGTGCGAGAACATTGAGAGGGGTGGGGAAAGCAAGTGTCGGATGTAATGATTCACGGGTGCAGTTGCTGCAGGCTTGCTAATGAGCGGATTCTTGGAGTTTTTTTAGGTGTTGGGTGGGGATCATGTGGCTGGGTCAAGGTGCATGTGTAATGTGATGAGAGTTGTAGTAGTGATGGAATTGATCTCCCTCTGTGAATGGTAGAGACGGGTTATAATTTTGCAATGAGGGCCCGCTTTAACTGCGCATATTGGTTTGCAATGCTGTTGATGGTATAAATTTTAGAATTTGGTGTCCAGTCCTTGTAATAAAGCCACTAATCCAGTCTAAACACATCTATAGGAATAATAGACGCCTAGCTCCTGGCGTTTGATTCCATAATTTCCTATGCATAGTCCAATTTGCACCTATAAAACATCATGATTAGACAATTCGATAAGCCGAGTCTCTCAATTGCGCCATCAATCTCTTTTTCTTCCCCTCTCATCCTTCTTAACCAAGGGTTCATCTGAATTACGCCCACTATCTGCCGTACTCACTACATGGAACGAAAAGTCCAATTCGCCCACCAACTTCTTCACCGAAGCAAGAAGCCGCTCTATGTCCATGTGTATGCATCTCGTGCTAATGGCCATCACCTAGTCTATCGTCAGCATCCCTTCATTCAGAAATAGACCATGATCGCTCTGGAACTACTACGTATAATAACAACAAAGCGTTGATCGAGGCGCAATGTGAATAAAAAAAGGACAGAACTTACAGCAAAAGCGGCATACCCCGGCTCAGTCATATGTCTAAGACTCAGAATCCCAGGATCCACGAGCTCCAATCTCCTGTTCAGACCGTAGGGTTCTGGCGCACGCAGATACGGCGGTAATGGTTGGCCAGATGTGATACTCGAGGAAAGCAAAGCAAGTAGAGATGTGATCTCATGCGATGTAACGCGTGCATCGGCAACCACACGGCGGAAGTCGGTGAACCATTGTGCGGAAACATGGCGAGCTAATGGCTCAGTATTAGAAGATGGGGAGGTTGGTGACCTAGGACCATTGTTGGTCAGAGCTTTAGTGAGATTTGGATCCGTGAATGTCTGGCTCGCGTAGCCAATCAACGATGTGTAGTTTGTGATATTCTGCACACACTCGAGAATTTTACCGTATTCTTTCTGGGGGAACTTGCCGCCGAGAGGAAATTCCCATCTCACAAATTCAGTGTGCATCTTCAACCCCTGAATAGTGAGCATCTGCTTGGCGAATACCTTATTTCTCGCTTTCACCAATGCATAACCGGGAGACTCTTTATCGTTTTCCTCATCGCCAAGATCTCCCCGAATCTGCGCCATGACCCGTTCGTGCATGATGCTATAGAAGTTTGCGTTGAGGTATAAAGCTCCACCTAACTTCTGCCGTAGGGCAGAATGCTCTGTGATTGGGTATGGGAAAAACGTCCAGAAGAATGCTACAGCTAGTCCACCCACTACGGTAGCAAGACGATATGGCCCGAGTATGTAGATGGGGTATGCAGGCTGTCCCGTTGCTGTTGAGGCCGCGACACCGAGCTTCCGGACTTGCAACTCGTAGCCTACGATCATGGTGACAGTCACGACGCTAACGATACCGACAATGACGAGGTCGAAACGCTTGAGCGGGATGTAAAATCCAATCGCCACAAAGATGAAGACGAAGACAAGAATGCCTGGAGTGTGTTGTCCAGGGATGTACCACATGAGCCAGGCGACGACCATGGCGACTGCGGTCCCGCCGATGCGCAAGACGAATTGGAATATGGATTGACCAGCTGTCGGCGTCATTGAGATAGCAACCATGACGAGAGCCCAGACAAGTCGATGCTGCACGAAAAAAACCTGTGTATCGCGGAGGAAGGCAACAATGGCTATGCTCATTGTGGCACAAGCTGCCCGAAGCCCAAAAGCGGATTCCGGACTCCGTAAGAAGTGCGAAACGCTGCGAACTACGTTTCCGAATCTCTCCCAAGAGTTGGAGGGAGGGAGATGTTCGGGGTCTCTTCTGGATTTGTACGCATCGCCCATGTAGACCGTCGTGTTGTTGCGGTCGAAACCTGCGATTGTTGTTTCATCCTCAGAATTCGAGTCTTGGCTATTAAAGATACTCCTCATCCATTTCTTAAGGCGCTTGCCACCGAGCCAAATGAACTTTTTCTTCTCTTTTGCAACGTCGTGCTCGTCAGCGAATCTAACCAGGTCGGAGACCGCCCGGCTGATGCCATTAAGCAAGAACATTATGTATAGGACCAGGAAGAGCTGGCGCTGATCACGCTCGCGGGTAGTTATGTTGGGAAGTAATTTGAGAGTTTCGTCATTGATGGAGTCAGGCTCAGAGAAATAGTCGTCGTGAAGTGTGATGCCTTTGCTCTTCACCCAGTGGCGGAGCGTAGGCTCTTTCTTGCCGAAGAATATTGCGGCCTGCTGGTCGAAATGTTTGGCAAAACCTTCGTCTCCTGGTCGAATAGAATCGCCTTTGGCTTCCTCATCATTTTGGTTATGACCCTTCATTTTCTTCGGTGGTTCAACGAGCTGTAACTTCAGAAGGACGTGAGCAAGACCGTCATCAAGGGCCTGAAATATATTGTCGAACGGTTCGTGTACGAATGAGAATAGTTCGTTCCAATCTGCGACAGCCTTCATGCGCTCCTCCTCATTGTAGTCAGTCTCATTGCCTTCCCAATGATTGATTTCAGCCGCCCGGGCGAAGAGATCCATAATTGAACTCATGCCCAGCACAGGCAATAATATCGTTCTCAACTTCTTGAACGTGCCCTCCAAATCATCTGCCGTCAGCTTCCCATACGCGACCTCCCGCTTTGCAAACGGCAAATCGGCAGTAAGCTTCCCATGCAGCTCTTGCAGCTGTCCAATCACCTTTTTAATCGCCGCAATTTCTGGCCTGTCTTTCGGTTTGCTGCGCTCCCCCTCCTCTGGAACATAAGTCTGCTCGTACATGTCTCCACCTTCCATAGAGTGAATGTAAGCCTTGTGGGCACCCAAAGCCCCTCTTAGCAACATAATGTACCCCGTGAATTCTTTCATGACGACCTTTCTCGACGTGACTGGGATGATGAATAGCGATACCCCCGTCGCCAGCCCAAACCCGGTCAAGAATGCTTCAAGCAGTCTCAAAACGAAGGCCTCACACTGTGGCGTTGTCGTAAATAAGAATCCATTGGTCGCCGCAACATTGATCTGGATGGCATAGATTATTGTAGGAAATGCCAGTTGTGGAAACTTGGCCTTGATAGTGCTGACAGCATAAATCTGGAAGAAAAGCCACACAGCTAACACGGCCGATTGGGACGAGTTGTAGCGCTGAGGAGGTGCGCCAGGGACAGTGGTATGCTCACGGGCCTTGATACCAGTCCAGAGCATGAGCATAGTGAAGGCCGACCCGAGACAGGTTCCGATGACGTTCATAATCATAGTCTGTATGAACTTTGCCCGTGGCATGATGCAGAACCCGAGAATGGACATGATGGCAACAAAATAACCAAGGGTAGCGAACTTCTTCGCGACAGCATCTGCTTGTAGCATGGCAAGGGCGATAGTTGGGGGACAGGCCGCTTTTGCCATCATTAGGACCGTGTCAACATCCAGACCTAGTTTCTTCCATATTCTGACTATGAAATTCGATTTTCCTTCTTTCTTCTTGTCCTTCTCCGCGTCTTCCATGCCGGTCGTGTGCTGCTGGTATCCATTGGAAGAACCGTGCTCTTCTTGGAGTGCCGTAATGTTCCCATCTGGTTCCGTGTCTTCCCTCCCCAGCACACCTTGATTCATTGCTCAAGACACTATTGCGACGTTTACCGGTATACCACCAAAAAAGGCTTCAAATCATGTATCCTAAAAGGCATGGATGAAAGAACCCCCCAAAGGAAGATGAGAATATTGGAGACAAAAGTGCTGCGATAGTGGTTGCGCAAAGGAAGCAATCATCGAAAGCAACTAAATCTTCGAAGCTTTGGCGCCATCTCATCGCGGCGACGAGATTTCGATGCGGACCGAGACCAACGTCATTTCAAGGTTGCTCCTCGTACGAGTGGCTTGGTTGCAATGCCAAGATCTCTATAAACGCCCAGTGCACAGAGCCCCACTAGTCTTTTTGGGATATCGGTCTACCTACTGTATTTCAAGCATTCGGCCCTAACCAGTACAAACAATGGCGCGGACGAGCAGACGCAGTACAACAGCTGCAAAACACCTCCTAACGTCTGCTCAAAAAGAGATGGCCACGGAGGGCAACGATGCTATTCTGACTATGCAACTCAAATCGCTCCGCATTCAAATGACAATTCTCTCGAAGCTGTACTTCGGTACCCGCTTACTAATCAACATGCCCATTTCCCTTTTACTGCGCTCTTCCTTTTTGCCCCCGTGACCCTTCTTCATCCTCTCGATGCCCATATCGGCCTTTCCGCCCAGTGGAAGCATGGGTAGATCCTCATCCCTGTCAAGTTTACTCATGACTGGGAATGGTTTCCCTTGTTGCTCTAGCTTTTTATTCGATGGTCGTTGAGACTTTGGAACAGTGGATGCGTAACGCAGAAACTCGGACAAGAGACCACGCATATATCGCGCTTCCCAGAACCCGTTGAGTGCTTCCGATGTGTCCGTGTGCAGAGACTGGATGATGTCTTCGCTCGTCTCTGATGTTGAGAGGGTGCCAACAGAAGCAAGCCAAGCGCCTGCACCAATCGCATCGAGCGTACTGCTGAGGAGGGAGGCGATAATCGTGACGGCATGATCATCCGGGTCCCCAGCAGAGCTCTCAGCAAATGCAGAATCAGAGTTGAAGTCGTAGGAAGAGGTCCAACCGCCGTTTCTTAGCTCGAGATGAAGCAGACGGATGAGCGATTCCAGATCTCGACGAGGCAGCATCGAGCGCAGTGTTGCACTGACAACTGGTGCCGGAAACGTATGTAACCGGATGAGCGCGGGACGCAGAGTATGACTCCGTGTTGCGAGACCGTGATCGAGGACTGCCAGGGCATGCTCGATTTCGTGGGATGCGGCCTCGAGTTCGGAAGTAATGTCTAGGTCCATCTCATCTTCGTTGTTTCCAGAAGTAAGAAGCTTCATGGCTTCATTCTCTTCGTCATTGTCATCCAGGCTCTGCATGAGTAGCTTGATAGACTGAACCACTTCACCCGCTGGTAGGAACTGACTGTGATTCAGTACCGCAGAAAGAATATGCAAGTCAGGATCGAAGTCAACCAGAGCTTTGACAATGTCTCCGTCCACAATGATAGATGCTGCCTGGATGCTTTCGGGACTCTCTTCAATAATGGCTCTTCGGATAGACTCCTTCGTCAACTGTCCTATCTGGAGTAGCCACTGGAATACGTTTGGTGGGAAGAAGTCAACTTTAAGATGCCCTTGTGGCTCGTCATGCGACGGGTGGGCAGCTACCCAGCGGAAGATCTTGCTCAGCGCAAACAGCGCGTGTTGTCGATACTGCTGTTGCTGGCTGTGGGGCACACTCTTGGGCATTCTCCATGTTCGCAATTCACTGTCCTCATCCTCGTCATTGTTGATGTTGTCAACAGTCATCGCGTCTACATCAGGTATTTTGGGACCAATCCCATTTGTTAAGGGTCCCCCATTTTGCTCGTTGGCTTTCTTGGTCTTTGAACTGCTGCCCTCAAGCTCAATACCCAGGCTCGCAGCAAAAGCTTCCTCAAATTTGGCAATCTTCCCTTTGCTGGCGTGCTTACCTAGCTTGATCTTCTTGCTCCGCCAGGCCTGCGCATCTACCCCCATGCTAAACTTGGGTTTGCAAGCTAATCCTTTCCCGATAGCATCAATGAGAAGGGTGCCTTCTGTTTTCACACGCTTTCGTGTGAGTGTGCTCCCGTATTGCATACCGAAAATCTCACCTCCGCGCGTAGCTACTACCAAACCCAGGTCGGCATAGAAGGCAATGAGATGGCATGGCGAGATGGTCTGGGCAGCTTCTTCTTGTATTGCGTGTTTGCGTTTTCTCGAAGGACTCGTGGGGTCTGCTGTAGCCGAGACATGGTCCACTGACAACAATGCCTGCAAAGATTTGTACTTGGAATCGAATACTCGGCACGTGTTCTGGGTAGTCGTGAAAATTACATCTTGCGAGATACGCAGAAATGCGTCCAAGCTCACTCCAGGCATGCTCAATTCTGAAGTGAGCTTTGGAATAGTACCAGACAAATCGTATGTGAGAAGCGTGCCGCCAATGAGTGTGTGTAGTATACCGCTAGAGGCGTGGAACGCAGATTGAGGTACCTCTGTCGTATATGCTGGAGTGGAGGAAGTCCCGGGTAGGTTCCATGTAATTAGGTGCTTCACCGGCGATAAACGGCTTGTGGGAAGGTCTTGGGAGCGGGGGTAAACTTGCAGAAGTGCAACTATCCTGCGGTTCTTATCAAAGCGTCCCACTAGACATATGACCTGGGTAAGGTCTAGCAGATCTGATGCAGCATCTGGTGTCGGGTCTAAGATGGCTGCAATGTCTTCACGACTCTGCAGAAGACCACGAGTAACTGCCCTAGCACTCGCCAAGGATACATGCTCTAGCTGAACATTGGAGGCACCGGATGACAGAAGCGACTTGAGGTTGACAGACCATCTCTTGGTTTGCAGATCCGCTGAGAGACAAAGCACGTCACCATCGTCATAGGTCACAAGTAGGTCGTGTGTCCTGGCGCTAGTGGCGCCGCTGGCTGGAACGGGTAGCGACTCAAGTGAAAGAACTTGGGCGGTAGTTGACGGAGTGCAGAAGGTCTTCGTGGTCTCGGTGTTTTCTCCCAACGTCTCTTCGTGGAAGCAAACCAACTGAGGTTTTTCCGCTGAAATTGAGCCAGTTAAAGAAGCATAGGTGAAGCGACATGTGGGTGTCCGTGAAGTACCCTTGCGGTAGATCGAGTATGGGGCGGCGTTGAAGGTGGCGCTGGGTGGGAGGGCATACGATGTGACAAGCTGTGGATTTTGCAACTTTTGGGCATTGTGAATTTTTTTTCTCTTACAGATGGAGCAACCAAACTTACGCTGTAGATGGATACACCCTCGCCATTGAGGCCGACGGCGATTTCAGTGCGCTTCCTCTTCTTGATGCCGCTGATGCTGCAGACACCGGCAGCATGCACACGCCCATAGGAGGAGGCAACGGCTTTGGACAACGTGGCCAGGGTAAAGGGCGCGCCAATTGGCTGATCAGACGACATGATGGTGTTTGCCAGACCTGGGCGTGGGAGAGAGGGCTGGAGGTCTGCGTGAGCCGTCGGTTGAGGCGCGTGACGAGATTGGACTTGCAACTGCTTGGAAAGAAAAAAGTTGGAAGCTTGGGCAGAAAACGCGAGCGGTGAGGCAGAAAGGCAGAACTCTTGGCGGTGTGGCCAGGCACTGTGGCGCGCAGAGGAAATGGGGAAAAGCGGGCAGGGCGGGAGTGTGTGGCTCGTGCCCGGCGCGTCGGCGCGTCTTTGACGTCTGGTCTCTCTTAGTCGCGTTTGGAGACTGGAGAGTGAAGCTGTCATCTGCCTTCAGTGCCCTCGACACCGTCCTTCACCCGCTAGACTCTATCATAAGATTCTATTCACGACTTATCTAGACTCTACGCCTCGCATTGTGTGCACTCGACATGCTCTGGTAGATTCTGGTGCTGGGCTGGGCTGTGCGGTGCTGTGCTCTGTTGTACTGGACTGTACTTTAAATGGCCCTTGCTGCAGTATCAACTGCAATGCATCTAGAGGCGAAGGGCTTGCATCCTTTCTTCTCCAAGGTGTCCAGTATGTCTGAGCTACGATTATTGTATACGGTTGACTGACCAGGATACAGAAGAATCTACACCCGAAGACCCGCAATCCACCAACGCAACGAACATTCTCGACGAAGCACACAATGGCCCAGAACATGATGAGACGATTCCTCAGTCGGTCAAGGGACGAAAGACGCGAACAAAAAAGTCTGGCACGCCGAAGGGTAGCATGTCTAGTGAATTCGCTACCAAGGGACAGACTTCTCTCGAGAGATTTGCGCGCCCAAAGGCCCAGAGTGCCAGTGACCAGGCGGCGACTAATGGTGATATCGTAACAGAAATTTCGCTAGAGGCAGATCCCAACCATGAGCGCAGAAAGAGGCAGAAGACGGCGTCGCCACCCCTGTCGATACAACCGCAATCCTCATCGCAACCACTGCACCGACATTTAGACTGGCATCACCAATTGCAAGTGGAAGCTGAGAATCAAACGAACGAATCGAGAGAAGTTTCGCTTGTATACGAAGCCGAGAGCGGGGAAACCCACATGGATGTTCAAAAGCCTGTATCGCTGTCAAGACTCGACGACCGTGCAGTAGCTTCAGACGCTGAGCTAGTTGCCAACCTGGCAGAGAATGCGACACCTGAAATGCGTCAAACACCCCCCAAAAAGCAGATCAAGGTCACTCAGAGTGGGAAACTGGTATCTAGTCCACCCAAGCCTGTGCTAGAGTCGCCCAAGAAGAGACGTGGCCGACCACGAACCAAAGTCAAAATCTCCCCTACAGTGACTGTGATCAAGTATGGTTCCATGTCAGACCTCAATAGCAGAACAGCTCTTGGTAAAAAAATTGAAGAAATACTAAACGGACCGAGACGGCCTGGGAGACGTGCTCCCAAGATCAAAGTAGCCACCACCAAGCCTACAGGTCCCTCCAAACCTCCTCATCCCTTCTTCACAGGCAAGAAAGATGATCCGCCTGCCAAATCTGCTGTTCAGCAACTACCTCCTGCCCCGCGAAAGAGCGCATGCACACCGGGTAAGTTGTGTGCTGAGACTCGTCGTGATCAATCACCGGAGGACTTACCAGCTTTTGGGATAAACGGAAAGAGGGCGCGTGGAAATAAACAGTCTGGACTATACGAAGCCTCTTGGCCAACAAGAGAAACAGCTCACGTCCGCAATTCGACCAGTCCCCGTCCAATGCGATGTCAAATTGAGACGGTGCAATTGGGGCTAAGGCCTCGCAAGATGAAGAATGCTGTTGTTCAACTATCACAAGATGAAGAGCTAGTCTCACGATTGGCGCGAAACCTTTGCAATAGTCTGCAGGACACATCGAGACAGCACTCCTCTACCTTTGAGCCACCTCAAGACGTTCGATTACCCACACGACTACTCACCACGAGCACGGATATATCGCGCAGAGTACGTGCGCAAGTTATGACTTGCCTAGGAGACCATGCCACACAAGAATTACAGCCGGGGTGCAGCCCTGCAGTGGCTAAGTTGTACTTCGACATCCACAAATCTCTAACGCCTTTTGATGAGGGAAAGTGTGAAAGTCAGACATGGAACCAGAAGTACAGCCCCCAATCCACTGAGAACATTTTGTACAACTTCGAACAGGCGAGGACTCTGAAGAATTGGCTAGAAAGCCTGACGGTCATGGCGGTTGGCGGCGCGCTCAAGACCTCTGTGTTATCTGATGCTAAGCAGCCACCACGTAAGAAGCGGAAAAAGGCTGCGGACGATTTCATTGTCTCCGATAATGAGGTAGAACCTGAAGAAATGATCGAGCTTCCCCATGCGGCAGTCATGTCTCACATGAGATCTTTACGAGTATCACGGTGGACCAGAGACAAAAATGTTGTCCTTGTCAGCGGGCCTCACGGCTGTGGAAAGAGCGCTATGGTGCATGCTGTTGCCAAAGAGTTGGGGTTTGAGGTGTTCGAGATCAATTCTGGCATGCGCCGGGCAGGTAAAGATATTCAGGACAAAGTGGGCGACATGACGGCAAATCATCTCGTTAATCACAAACGGGCCGTATCATCGATCAAAGAGGACCTTGGTACAGCCGAAAATACAGATACTGAGCAGTTTGATTCCGTTCTGCAAGACGACATTGCCAGTGGGCGTCAAGGCACAGTGACTTCCTTCTTCCAGGCAAAGCCCGCAGGGAAACCAAAGCATGTTTCCAGACCCAGGAGCTCCATTCCGAAAACGCAAGATGCGAAGAAGAAAATGGCGCCTGCCGCGCAAGCCGTGTTGCCCCTGATTGCAGAAGCCCGCACATCCCAGAAACAGTCTCTCATCTTCTTTGAGGAGGCAGACATTCTTTTTGAGGAGGACCAGCAGTTCTGGGCTCAGGTCACAAAGCTCGCGCTCAGTTCAAAAAGGCCTATCGTCATCAGCTGCAACGACGAAACACAAATCCCGGCCTATGATCTACCACTAGCGGCTATGCTTCGTCTCCAACCACCTCCAATCGACCTTGCAATTGACTACCTGCTAGTGCTTGCTGGTAAGGAGGGTCATATCCTGGAACGCAAGGCCGTGGAGGATCTATACAAATCGAGGAACCATGACCTCCGCGCGAGCATCAATGAACTGGACTTTTGGTGCCAGATGTCTGTTGGTGATAGAAAAGGTGGACTGGAGTGGATGTACCAACGCTGGCCACCCGGGAAAGACTGCGATGAGCACGGTGACACTTTGAGGGTGGCTAGTGAGGGTACGTATCAACCTGGAATGGGATGGTTATCCCATAACATTTTTGAGGCACAAGCACACACTGCGTTCGACAAAGAGGAAGAGCTCTTGAAGGAAGTCTGGAGAGATTGGGGCATCAGTCCAAACGAATGGACTTTGCCTGTGGATAGCTCCAGCCAACACTGCACTAATCAAACCCCCATCCCGCCCTCAAACTTGGCTATGCTCGGACGCCTCGACGACTTTGTCGACTCCCTCAGCGCAGCAGACGTATACTCTCGCATCGGCCTGCCAACCTATCCCCACCACCACCTCGAACCCACGGACCCAACCCTCCCCCCCATCCCCGACAAGACACGCCTAAGCTACACCCTCTCCGCGCCCCTTCTCCAAGTCGATCCCCGCACCGACTTCTCCTCCCTCGACACAGGCCTATACATCCAATCCCGCCTCCTCCTTTCCCGCGCATACCCAGAATTCTCACCATCCCCCCCTTCCCCTTCCAACACCAACGCCACCGCCACGGAAACAGCCTACACAGATTCAATCCTCGCAAGCAAAAACATCTCCCCACATCCCCACATCTTGACCCGCTCCGTCTTCGCCTCCGCCCTCGACCCCCTCGCCGCACCACCCGACGCACCACTCACGGAACGCAGCTCCTACAATCTCACACCCTCCTCATTCGACCGCACATTCAGCATCGTCACCCTCGACCTCGCGCCCTATGTCCGCAGCATCGTCGCACACGAACGCCATCTCGAGACAAAGCGGGCGCGCGTAAACGGCCTGCTCTGCCTAGGCGGAGCCCAAAAAAGAGGCCGCAGCACGAGGGCAGCGCGCACGGCGATGGAGGGCGGGATTAGAGAGACTAAGAGGAGGGAACGCTGGTTCGAGGGCGTCGAGCTGGATGCCGATCAGGTGCTTGGAACGGCGGGGGAGGGCTGGGCGGGTATGGGCTGGATAGATGAAGACGGTGGTAGTGGGGAGGGACGGAGCGAGAGGGAAGGTAGTCTGAGTGCTGTGCTTGATGGGGGGAATAGCGAGCACGTGCTGGATGCTGGACATGTTGCAAGTGCAGGCCAGGATGTGCTTATGCAGGACCGCGCAGTAACCGGGCGGGAAATCACGCTGGATTCCTCGCAACCGCAATGAGCCACAAACGTCAAGGACAAGAAATAGCCAGCTGGTTCTTTAGTTTTGGCAAAGTAGCGGGGAGAAAAAGGGTGGCTACCCCATCCGATCCCGATCCCATTCCCATTCCCATTCCCATGCGTGTCAAACCCTCAATCCCAGTAATCTAAACCGAAGATGAGAATTCCGTTCTTTGGCCACGTGTTTTCAAAACGCGTCATCGCTTCAAGACGAGCGCGGGTGCATCTTCACAATACAGCTCAATGAAAACCCTTATTACATTAGCCCGGGGAAGCAGGAAGTAAACAGCAAGCAAAAGTCTGCCAGAAAAACGCCCAGTACGATGAGGCATGAGGCGAATACACAACCCTTGGTACCCCTCCCATGCCCGCTTACATTCAACCCGCAAACAAACAATAAATCAACAATAATCCCCCCTCTCCCAAAGAAAACAAAAAACGCCGCCCTGACCCTGTTCGGGCAGCAGGTATATCTCCCCCGCCCCCCATCCGTCCATCCAAAACGCCATTTCATTTCAACATCAAAAACTTTCACGCTGATACCCAGCCTGGCTCTGTCGAAATACCCCCATCTCGCCTCAGTACCAACGCCGAGTCCACTCCCTCCACCGTCTCCAGCCCTGCCTCCACCGACGCCTGAGCATCTGGGCCTGCCTCGTGCCTCGCGCAAACTACGTCGCCGAAACAAGGGGGAGGCTCTTTCTGCCACCCTGGCCGCGGCGCGCACCTGCTGTGCGCATGAGGTGCGGGCTCACCTGGGGGATGGGTGTGGTTTTCGGAGTAGGGGCGGTGGGCAGGTCGGTGTCTGCTTCTGATTCGGCGTCTGAGGGGAGGGTGGTGAAGGATGTGTTTGTGCTCGGATCTGAAGTGCTAGTGGTGGGAGTTGGTGATGGAGATGCGGGTGGAGTTGACGATGGTTGTGAGTCTGTGTTGGAGTTGAGGTCGTTTGTGCTTGGTGGGGTCTGGGCTATTGGTGATGTAGGGATTTCGACGGTGGGAGGCACACAAGACTCAATTTCGCCAGGTTGTACTGGTTGCGGTTGCGGGGGAATGAGGTCGAGGAGGTCATCCTCCTCAGGAAGTGAGATATTCGCTGCTTCATCAATATCAACAAGGTGAGGATCGGTTGCAACGTCGGCCGGAGGCAGAGGGGCATCCGCGGGAACCGCCAGCATCTGCGGTAGACCGAGGTCGGTGCGTGGTGGCGCTGGAATGGGATCATCGATACGCTCGTAGAACAGCATAAAGACATTACCCTGGTGCGCGTCCAACTCCGAAATCGCATATACGCTATCGTCACTAAACCGCCACCACTGCTCTTCTTCATTGTCTTGTGCCTCATCTCCTTCGTCTTCAGCGCCCTCAACAGTCTCCTTTCTTTGACTCATCGGCTTAGGATGCGGTCGATAGCAAACATAGTGTCCATTTCCATGACTGCCATAGTGCGTCACCACTGCACGTAACCGGTACTGGAACGGCGAACTCGTCGTAGGCTCGTCGTCTGCCACAGCCAACATGGACTCCTTGGGATCCCGCGGCCACTCCTCGAGGGACATATCGGGATGCTGAGACCCGCTTGGTGTATTACCCAAGCACCAGTGCCCCAGATCCAGGATTTTGGGATACGAAACACCGGCCGTGTTCTTGTACGAGTTGCCCGTCATCTCATTGAAACTGCTTCGGTTGACATGTAAGACGAGGGATTTTGGCGCCCGCGCAATTACTATTTGCTTTGACTTTGTGCTCTTCACCCAGTTCTTCTTTGGAATGTTGAGCGTCTTTATCAGGGTTTTATCCTCAAAGTCTTCCTCGTCGAGCACCTCTTGTACGGCGTTCAGCCTGGCTGCATATGGCGAATCGGGGCTCTTAGCGACTAAAGGTGTCAATGTACTCTTCAGTTTAAGAAGTGTACACTTTGCGCATTCAACTCCTCGAATGTATTCCAAGGAAGTGTACTCGTCGAGACAGTACCTGATATCATAGGCGTGGTCTTGACCCAATGATACAGTGATGCAATTGAACGGTATCAGCGAAAGACCCTCCGAGTAGCCACAAGATGTGCATCCAACGCGCTGGGCGAGGAGCCCGTCCAGTGGATTGGGTACGGTCTTTGGTTGCTCCGTCAACGGGATGGACTTGGTCTTTTCCTTTTTCCTATTTTCGCAATTCGTTTCTGAATCGGCTGCACTGTCTGGTGAGTCACTCAGACTCTTTGCCGCTTCAACCCAGGAGACAGAGGTTCGCCTCTTACTACTTGACGCCTTCTTCACCTCTTCATCCATTGTGTCCAGGATCTTGCTGTAATACTCCTGCGCATCCTGTTGCTGGTATACGCTCATCGACTTGAGTTTTCCTCCAACCCAGAAGCTCTGGCCCACGTTTTTGGGATCGGTCAGCTGGCGGAGCAGGTCGTAAAGCGCGCCGTTCATGGACTCCTTGGTAAGGGAGGCATGTTCGGATTGTATCTTCGAAAGGTATTCGCGCAGCGACGGGAGCGACGCGAGCCCTTGGATGACGCTGTTCTGGTAGCAGGAATTGCTCATGTTGCCCAAGCCGGGAGGAGTTTCGGTCGAGCCTCTTGACAAGGCCCCCGCTACGCCCCGTACCCCTTTCTGCAGTAGACCCGTAGGACTCAGACTAAAGAGGCTCCCCAACATTCCTCCACTGCTTGATGCCGTATCGTCGCTCGTGTCAGATTCGGATCCGTGTGGGGAGGATGCGCCTGCGTGGCGCAGGATTTGGGCAGCCATGCGCGCCAGTCGATAAAGCCAACGGCCAACCGGATAGCCGAGGAACTCGACGGTCTTGAAGAGAGTGTATACTATGACGACGGCTCCAACTACTGTCGAGGCAAGCGATTGTAGGCGTGGTGCGGCTGGGTTGGGCCGTTGTTGATAGTCGTCGAACTCTGGATAGGCGGCGTAACCCATAGCTCTCACCTTCTAGGCTTGGGACGCTATTGTTATTGTGAGTGATTGGTACTTGTATATTGGTCTGTGCGCGGTCGCAGGCAGATTTGGCGAGGTTATAAAGTATGAATGTGCGTGTGAGTGTGAATGTGAATGTGAACAGTGAAGAAGGGCTTCCGGGCGACGTCCCACTCAGCCTTTAAACCCACGCATGGACAAAGTCTCGCAAAGCAAGCACGAAGCGGTACAGTGTGCCTGCGACATGGATGGGTGAAGCAGAAGCAGAACAGCGTGGAGGAAGACGTGGGTTAGAGTCAAAAGGGACGCTGGACAGGTGGATGGCGGTGGATGGACGGTGGCGGCGTTTGATTATCAAAGGGACAGTTTGTTGGCTTGTGGAGAAGCTCAGGGCCATTGTCGGGGACGCTGCCGGAATCCGCTCAAGAGGGCTTAGCGCATTGATGTGGGTCTTAGTGAAATTCATTTTGTGTTCTAGGTACGTCGTGGGCAACATTTTATTGCGAACCAACATCCGACACGAACTGAACCCAAGCAAGTAAACAAGATTGACTCGACAAATCCTTGAGAGTTTAGATCCATCCTTCTAGCACCAAAAACTTCCCACAACGTCCATGGAAAAATAATCAAGAATTCGCGAAACCACATCTACTCCATAGGTACCCCCCAAACCGCCCAAATGGCCAAAACCGCAAAAGTCAAGAAGCGCCGTACGTCCCACCTCAAACGCCCTTACCCCCGTAAATATATATATATATATATATATATATACTCCCTAACCTCCATCTAACACCCCCCTCCAGAAGTAACAGTGCACTCGCGCGCCGCCCGCCGCGCCGCCTCCCCCTCCCTCAACCTCGACAAATCCGCAAAACCGCCTACACAGCCAACACGCGACTCCGCCTCGCCCTCACGCCCCTCATCCCTGAACCCGCACGCGCTGGCCGCCAAAGACGCAGGCATAATCAAGAAGCAAAAAAAAGGCAATCTGACGCGGGCGCAACGGCTGCGGCAGCAAAAAGGGCTCGAGCGGGCGGCGGAGAATATGGATAAGCTGGAGGTGAAGCGGAATAAGAGTTTGGGTAGGGAGCGGAAGGTCAAGGAGCGGGCGAAGGGGTGGGAGGATGTT
This sequence comes from Plenodomus lingam, assembly GCF_022343315.1. Taxonomy (NCBI): domain Eukaryota; kingdom Fungi; phylum Ascomycota; class Dothideomycetes; order Pleosporales; family Leptosphaeriaceae; genus Plenodomus; species Plenodomus lingam. The sequence goes on from NW_027093939.1 coordinate 537,511, forward strand.
AATGATGATGGGGTCAAGGTGGGGAGGAAGAAGGGGAGGAAGGAGGTGGATGTGGGGTTGGAGGATGCGGGCGGTTGGGTGGATGAGGATATGGATGAGGTGGATGTGGGTGCGGGTGTGGATGCAGTGGTGCAGGATGGCGAGGTCAAAGGTGATGGGCAACAGGTTGATGTCGCTGTGGAGAAGAGCACGGTGATGTCGGTTGGAGACGACGAGCTGTTATAGGGTGGGAGGGGACACACCGCTGGTGGCGGGAAATAGAGACAGCCGCTTGTCGTGTCCGTCGTACCGATTTGGAAAAGTCCATGATATGATACCCACGTGTTACGAATGAACCATCTTGATATACGCACATTAAATCAAATCGGAAAAAGGCGTAATAGGATTAAAGCAAGTGCAGAGCGCATGCAGCAGAGACCTATCATACATCCATCCACACACACATCTCTCTCTCTCTCTCTCTCTCTCTCCTCATCGACATCGAGGCCCCCACCTGATCGTCAAAATGCCGAAGCGCCAGACGAGAAAGCAGAAGAAAGAAAAGAAAAGAAAAGAAAAGAAAACCTCAGCGTGGGAAACCATGACGCGCTAAATGAAAACCATTAGATAATGCAGCAGAAAGCGAACGGGCATAAAACAAATCTCAGAGTAAAACTCCTCTTCCTATCTTGTAGACTTCTCGTGCAGCTCAGTCGCCAATAACACTCTCGTCATCTGCAGCCACATCTCCATTGGCGCCGCCTTCGTCCCTCGTCTCTGCATCAGCATCACCCATCTCTTCATCCTCCATCTCAGCGCCCTCGATCCCACCATCCCGCTCATCTTCATCCTCATTGTCGATCTCGTCGTCCTCCTCATCCTCGTCTTCGCCATCACTAACCTCTACAATCTCCTTGCTCTTCGGCAGCTTAGTCGCCGCCTTCGCAGGCGCCGCTGGCTTCTTCGCTGCCCTCTTGACCTTGGCATCCTCGACATGATTGACAACCTCCCTCCACGTATGCGTCAATTTTCCCTTGTTCCTCTCCAGCCTCTTGCGCACTGCCTCACCGGCAGCTCCAAACGCGCCGACGAGCACGGCATGCACGATACGGCCGCCAAAGGCACAGAGGCTGTTTTCCGTGAGCAGGGCGCGCACCTGCTTATCAGTCACACCGTTTTCCGTGGGCTCGCCTTCATCGTTTTCTGGCTCCTCGTCATCGGGGTCAATGGGGTCGTCATTGACGTCTGGTTCTTCGAGACGCTTGTGTGTGAGTTTTGCAAGCGCGTTTTCCTGCGCGTTTAGAATGGCAAAGAGTAATTTCACAGTATCTCCGTCAATGTCTCTGCATAAAGCTTCCCAGTCATCATTACCGCTGTCCTTTGCATTATCGCGTCGACCCTGTGCCTTCTTAGGCGTCTTGATAGCTTTCGCGCTGCTGCTCTCCTTCGCTTTGACGCGTATAATGTGAAACATGCTGTGAATATCCAGCAGGAGATTTGCGGCGTCAAGGCGTACCTCGTCGACGCCTTTACGGGATTCCATAATGGCCATGAGGCTAGCTATGCACATGTCACGGCGCTCGACGAGCAGACCAAGTGCGTCGTCAGACATGGATGTTCCGTCTTCGATGTGGGTAGCGCATTCGCGCGATTTCCAGAGGAAGTAGATGAGCATGAGGGACATGGCATGGCGCACGAGAACGTCCTCCGCTTCCTCGATTTCGTCATCGAGATCTTCGGTTGGGATTCCGCGGTCTAGGATTTGGAGTACGGCTTCGATGGCTGGGGAGTCCAAGGCTGCCTTCTTGCCCTTGCCCTTTGTTTTCGCAGGCGCGGTGACGTGGTCGAGGACAGAGGCATCAGAAGTTTTGGCTAATTGTGCCATCTTAAGAACGACGTTTGAGACGCCGACGAGAATGTTTTGGTCGAGGCTGCCGCGAGTGGTAAGATCGCGGTCACGCCGCAGCACGTCAAACGTGTTGATCAGGTCGTCCCAGAGCGATTGTATTTTGATGCTGACCGTTTCCTTGAGCTCATCGTTGTCTTGGGCATACCTGATTGATTCAATAGCTTCTATCAAAACTTGTTCATTATGGTGGGTAAGGAACTGTTTGTTGATGTCATCAAGCAGTGCTGTCAGCGCGGCGTTTTGTCGTAATTCTTGAAAAACTTCGAGATTGAGTTGGCGCTCCAGACGGAGACACAACGCAGCCGCCTCAGGAAGGGCGCCAAACTTCTTCAGAAGCTGGGGTATCAGTAGTGAAAGCCGTCGAGCCATGTCTGATTGGTCCTCTTTATCACTATCGCGCTGGGCCTTGGTCTTCTTCTTGTCTTTTTGCGCCTCTGCCAGTCGATGGAGACGTAGATGAACGGAGGCATTGAGCACATCGAGCAGGACCGTCTCATGCCTCTCCTCTAGCTGGCAATTTTGACGAAGCATGGCCTCAGCATCATCGCTTGTGCCATTCTGTGTAGTTTGTGAGTGATCATATAGAAGATAGCCCGCGATCACCTCCCACGATCTTATCTCTGGAATGGCATCATACAGAGCCTGTGCCGCGAGAGAGCGTCTCGACTCAACACCGGCAGTTATCAGCCCAAGCTCTGCACCACTTGCAGAGATGCGCTGGATCTGAGATGGCAGTTCGGCCTCGTCTTCGTCGTATGAGAGCAGCTGGTCTACAAGACACTTGAGCTTCAGCCACTCTAGCCGTGGGTTGTGATATTCTTCGTCATCCTCGTCAGGTGGTGCTAGGGCTTCATTGAGAACTTCCTCGCCTCCCATATCTTCCACGAGCGCGTCGTAGGCCGCGTTGACATTTTCTGCGAAGAAGCCGACCACAGACTTGCGGACCTTGGCGTCCGAGTCAAAGATGAGTTTACCAACAGAGTCGATGTCATCAGGCTCCAAGAAGCCAGCTTCACGTAAGATGTCGAGAAGCTCCACTGCAGCGGCACGAACGTTGTTCTCTGCATCGTGCGTGGCCATCTCGACAATGCGCGGCCTGAACCGTTCTGTAAAGGTCTTCAGGCCTGCCAGTTTGTTCTCGTCCTTGAAGAGTCGTGCCAGCTGGTGCAGTACTTCAATGCGCGTAGGGGGATTGGCATCTGACAGCACCCAGCCCAGATAACGAAGTTTAGTGCCGTCAAAGAACTTGTCGGGGTAAGTGATGATCCAGTCCGCCAAGGCAATGACACTGTCGATTCGAATCCGTGGGTCGACATCGCGATAGCGATGTACGTAGACGACGCTGAACCAGTCGTCTAGCGCACTCTCGACCACCTGCAGTCTCTGATTGTACTGAGCAATCTCCTGATCAGCTGCCGAAACTCGTGCCTTGTTGACACGCGACTTTTTCGACTCTGCCTCGCTCTGGCGTATCCGCTTGGCTGTATTCTCGACAATATCGGCAGCCACTTCTGCTAATGCGGTTGTGATGGCTAGTGCTGCGACTGTACTTGTGTGTCGGATGGGACGATTTCCCGTGGAAGACATGGCACCGAGCCATACGGATATGTTCTCAATGAGCTCTGTATTGTCGTACATGAGCCCCGATTCGGCCACCGTCCGGACGAGGGCTTGGAAGAAGCCTTGCAGCGCGTGTTTGAAAGCATGGCCGCCACCGTCCTTGGGTTTTGCAATCAGCGGGTAATCGGTGATTTCATACTGCTTGCTGTTAGCGTGCTGGTGGTAGAGGGGGACAGCAGATGAGGCCTTGCCACGCACCTGCTGAAACTCTTCCTGTATTTCGGCCACGCGATTCGGCGCGTTATCTGGGTCTGCTATGTCTTCTTCATTGATCCGCAGGTCACAGCCCGCGGCCTGCAGCACCAGATTGATAATCTCAGCCACAGCTTTGGCTTCGTGCTCGCCAAATCGCGCAACCCATCGTGCTGTGACATCTTCTAGTCGGTCTCCGCTCGCAAACACGTCGGCTAGTGCGCGTCAGTCATCCATGCAAAGCTGCCAGTACCGGACAGGCCCTACCGTAGAGTCCTTCAGTCTGCTCCGGAAGCATGCTCTTGCGCACAGGTGCTTTGCGCGGCCGCTTGCTCATTTTCTTCGCCGCATTGGATGCGGGACGGATCGCGAGACTGACACTCGTACCATTGGTCTTTGCCTTCTTCGGCGCCGGCTTTCGGACAGCTGGCCTACCCTTCTTCTTGCGCTGGCGCTCCCTCAACTCTTCCTCGTCTGGCTCACCCTCGCTGCTCTCCGACTCTTCTTCTTCTTCAGACGACGGCGCGTCGGCATCAAGCCCACTGTCTTGGTCCTCGCCGCCTTCGCCGCGCTTCCGCTTCGCGCTTCCCGTTGGACTTGTCCCAGGCGTGAATTTCTCTGGTTTCTTGGACACGCGTCCGGATTTACGTCGCGTGGAGGGGGCGACCTGGACAGCCTGCGAGGGCGAATTCGCGGCGCTCATATTGGGTGCGCGCGTTGGAGGATTGGGCAAGGTGGAGTTGAGGTGGAGATGTCGAGTGGCGCGACAATGGCAGTCGATGTGCTTGGTGCTTGGGGCGGGGAGACGCGTTGGTGTCTGAGCTTTTAGGGTAACGGTAAGGTTCTCTCGCACGTGCCCACTGGGTACGGGTACCTACGTGTTCAAGCAAGCACAGCACTTGAAAGGTAAACCAGGTAGGCAATGCTCAAGCAGAAGCATGTTTCCACGAATGCTCGCAGCGTTGATGTTCGATGATGTACTCCAGATTGTCACCTCTGCATCTGCGTCTAGTCAGATGTCTTTTCTCAGAGGAGCGTACAACAACCACCTTCTTTGGGTAGGTGATTGCAGCGAGACATGAAGACAAGCTTGGTCTTTGAAGCTAACTGGGCCGCGATTTTGTAAGCCATCGGCATACATGATCTTGTTGCCTGTGTAGTACCCATGGTGGATCAAGAGCCTTCAAGAGGTTTACCGTAAACTACCTATAGGAGCTATTCTCCAAGAATTTGCACCGCAGGAACAGGTACCCAGGCCAACACGTGCAAATTGAGAGGGAACCTTTATTTGATCGCCGTGCCGGGGAACCGGTGTCCAAGATTGCGGTAGCTACCTACTGTACCTAGAGTACTGGCAATGGAGCCTATTTGGATAAGGTATGGGTGGGCTGTCTTGGTATGGTACCGTAATCGTAGGTAGACATACCGAATACTGGGGATGACAAGCTAGGATCAAGATGCTGGGCAGTGCAAGAGTTGGGAAGCCGAGCTGATTGGCCGGTGATGGGGTTTGGTTGGCTTCCATGTGACTGGCTAGGTTGGCCATGCAGAGCAAAGTCTGGGTAGATGGAAGGTAGGTATCAATGGCGGGTAGCCGTCAAGCTTTGGCACAAGACGAGGCTGCCCAGATTGCCGTCTGAAGCGAAGCTTGGTCAGATGGGGAAAAAAGAAGGGAAAGAGGCGTTTGTTGTGTGGATTGTGAATCAGGCCCAGGCAAAGCAGGTAGTATTGGGCCCACAGGGGACAAGCGAGGGGGGACTTGGATGCAGTGTGCAGTTGGGGGAGAGGCTGGGCGGCAAGAAGAGCGGGTAGATTGTTGTAGGCACATGCATACATACATACCGAGAGATTGTAGGTACAATACTCCTAGCTAGATAAACTACTCATGCTAACGTGGCCGTGTGGGGGGCGGTTAACCGTGAGGTTCCGAAAATCAGCTAATGAGATCGAGATCGAGATGGGGGGGGGGGCGCGGGATGTTTAGATGGATGGGGGCCATCATGGTGAAAAAGCACAAGTAAAAGTAGAATTAAACTTTATTTTGACAAGGCATTCATTCCAAGAATAGAGACAAAGACAAGACATGGTCAGACAGCTGTCATGTCTACTGTGTGTGTCAAGGTTCATATGGCAGTAGAGAGCAAGTGCAGGGCAGAGGCAGAAGCAAAGAGCCAAAGAGCCAAAGAGGGAAAGGTGGAAAGATGGGAGGGGGAGGGGGCTTCGATCCAACTTCGGTAGGCTGCGGGCTGCGAGTTCTGCGACGGCGACAGCTTCGAGGGGCACGCTAGGCTGCTTAGAGAAGGGCTCCGGGGTTGGAGTGCGTGAGTGTACTCTAGAGTACAGTACATGCTGTACATGTATAGTACACAGGCTAGCATGGATTGGGATAATAGGCGATGACAGGACAGGCCCATTGCAGGAGGCGCGCTTTGATGGAAGAAGGGAAGGGCCGACCAGGGGGGGGGGGGGAAGTGGCCATGGAGTACTGGAGCATGTACCTACTAGTACGTACACAGATAGTACTGTGTTTAGAGTAACGTGATCCACCACCAAGCGCCCACCCCCACCGAGCGCCCACTAACACCAAAATTACCAAATTTTTAACACTAAATTTCTTAATAACTATAGCACCTATTAATAACACGCTTGTAGTAATTAAATCCTTAACTCTTAGAGAAGATTTTATATACTTAGAAATAGTAGAAAAGTATAGTTACTTATAGTTAACCTTATCTAGACACTACTAGAAAATTTAGTAGGTATATACTACTACTCTACTAAATAGTTAAATACTTAATACTATATAAGAAAGTAAGCTTATAGAGTATATTAAAGAGCTTTATAAGCAAGGATTACCCCTTATATAAACTATTATTTAAAATTTTATAACTAAAATAATAGGGAATTTAGTAGGCAAAAATTAGGTATAGCGCTTTATTAACTATTATAATATTAATCTTATCTTCTATTAGGCTACTAGGCTTAATTATAACTACTTTAAAGCTAATTCTACCTTTAAGTATAGCTTATACTTTAAGCTTTTATACTAAAAAATAGAGTAATATAATATTAAGAGTTAGCATATCTATAATATAGATAAGAAGGGTTTTCTTATTAGAGTACTATTAAAAACTAAATATATATTTAATAAGAGCGCCTATAAGTAGAGGAAGATTAGAGCTATACTCTAGGATAGTAATAGGGAGTAGATTACTACTATAGCTTGTATATACGCTAATAGTACTACTCTTACCCCTACCCTTATTTATTAGTCCTAATCTAGAGCTCTATAGAATACCTAGTTATAAGATTTTAACCTATTATAATACTAAGCTTTCTTTATAGGATTACTAAGTAGGTAGATAAGCTATACCCTAGGGGTATCCTAGCTTAAGAAGGTGTTTAATTATAAGATAAAAGCTAAAGCTTATACTTTATACTAGCTTCTTATCCTTAATAGCTATAGATCTTATATAATAATAGAGTTTATTAAGTACTATAATAAATATAAGATCCTACTTATAATATATCCCCCTTATAGCACTTATACCCTTTAGCTACTTAATATTATAGTATTTGCTCCCTTTGTAGCTTTATATAAAGCTTATGTTGTAGGAGGGATATTAAATAGATTACGGAGCATCTTGATCCCGATTAATCCTAATTAATCCTAATCAATACCCCTGTATGACCCACTATCTGATCTACTGCTAGCTTACTGCTAAGTGCCTAATAAAAAGCAGGAGCTCTAGTAAGGAAGGTTTACTAATTATTTACCTTCTAGTAAGGGTAGCTAAAGCTCTATATATATAAGTACGATCGTAGTAGATATAATCTAATAATCTATCTCCTAAATTATTCCTAACCTTAGTAATCTAAATTTCTATAGTTATAAGCCTAGTTCGCGCTTTACCTTATTAAAGATTGTCCTATCTATTTAAGTGTATTGTTTAACTTAGACACTAAGCTAGTATGCTTTACTCTTTCTTTATACTATTTCTTAAGTAGAAGCTTACTTATTACTCTTCTACTATAAGCAACTAAATCCTAAAGGGGGATATCCTACTTACTAGATTAACTAATTAGCCCACCTAGTATATTCAATTTAGATACCATGCCCTAACTAAAGGGATCTAGGTAGAGGTAGACCCTAAGGCTCTAGATGCTAAAAACTACTTTAAGAATAAACCTATTAAGCCTAATATGCTAATAGATATTACGCTATCTAATATAACAAGCAAGCAGTACAAACTTAAAATAGCTTAGTACTAAGCCTGCTTATTAGATTAGGTATTAAAGTTATTAGTAATCTAGAACCTCTTTATATAGGTTAATAATATAGTAGATTAAGGGATCCTTACCCTAGCCTATATAGAGCTTGTTAATTAAGGAAGAGTAACCTTCTAAGCACTTATCTAAGTACTCTATAATAACCTAGCGCTAACTAACTTAAGTACTATAACACTAGCGAGATTATAGTATAAAGCTTATCTTACTAAGGCAAAAATAAGTAGCTAAGACGCTAATTACTAGTAGAAGGAGTAGATAATCCTATATACGTAAGCTAAGGTATATAACGTTCCTAATATTAAAGGATAGCTTATAGTACAGGATTATCTTAAAGCTCTATCTACTAGGATCTTACTAGATTAGGGTTAAACTATATTTTAAAGGATTATTAAAAAGTTAGTAATAGGAGAGCTAACTTATAACCTCCTATAGGTTGCTAAGATCTATTTATTACTTCTTTAAGAGAATAATATAAGATTAAGCTCTAAGGGTCCTAGAGTGTTTGCAATAATAGGAGCTCTACCTTCTAATTAACCTAAGAAGGAGTCTTTATACCTATATAGTAGATCTTACCTATAGAAACCTCCTAAATATAAAAATATTATTAAAGCTTAGACTAATACAGGTAATAAGCTTACTACTACTTAATAATTAGAGATTAAGAAAAAGATTAATAGGAATCTAAAATTTAAAGAGTTAAGAAAAACTCTAATTAAGTCCTATCCTATTAATTAAGATTATAGTAGTAAGGCAAAAGAAAACGCGATTACCTATCTAGGCAGTATCTAGGCAGCACTAATTAACCCTATGTTAATAGCAGAGAAAACAAATAGGATCTATTTAACTATAGACTTTGAAGCTTACGCTCTATTAAAGAGCACTATCTTTAACAATAGGGGTGCAGTGCACCTAGTTAATAATATAAGCTACCTAGAAGAAAGCTTGTTTAGATTAGTTAAATATAAGACAGTTAAAGCAGGAACTTAAGCTTTTCTAATCTTAGGTAGAGGGACTAGAGTAATCCCTAATACTCTTAATAGACTAAGAGGTCTAAAAACAGAAGATTTAGTGCTTACTAACGTAGTATTAGTAGAAGGTTTTTATGTAAATATTATATTAGAAGCTTAATTACTTAAAGTAGGAGTTTAGTTCCTTAGGCTAGATACTACCTTATAGTTTAGATTATTAGAAAAGAGCGTTATATTAGCTAAGTTACTGCGCAAGTTTAACTTAACTTTCCTAGAATATAAGCCCTCTACCCCTTATTAAATAATCTAAAGTATAGTGCCTAAACAACCCTAACAATCCTAGATAACTTACCTAAGATATAATAGTAAGGAGCTTTAGCACTAATAATTAGGCTATTTAGGACCTAAGGCGCTTAAAGCTCTAGTTAAGTTAGTAATAAATATTAGGATTAAAGGAACTCCTAGGAGTAAATACAAGCACTACGCTATTACATATACCTAATAGGTTATATTAAGATAACTAAGGGAAAGATTACTATATCTATACTACTAGGTATTATAGGATCTATTTAACATGCTAACAGGTATAGCTTATAAGTAATAGATCTTAGTATTAAAGTGCAACTACTTAGGAAAGCTTTATACCTATCTACTATAAGCTAAAAACCTTAATAAGATTATATAGGTGTTTAAAAATTTTAAGAGCTTAATACTTAACTAATACAAGCTTAGTATAGTTAAGATTATGCAAGATAATAATATTACAACACTCCCCTAGCGTGGCAAATCTTACTTTTAGATCTAGGTAGCTAATAATAGTATTAAAATTAAGAGCTTACCTATATATACCTATAAACCTAATAGAGGAGTAGAAAGAGTAGGGTAGGAGATTATAACAAAATTAATTAAAATAAGGATTAGTGCTAACCTACTAACAAAGCTCTAGCCTAAAATTATTAAAGCAGTAACTTAGCTCTATAATATAAGCCTGTCCTATACTTATAATATAATATTACCTAACAAAGTGCTAGATTGTTAGTTTACTAGATACTTTAGGTAGTAGCAACTAGAGTAGATAAGGGAGGCAACTACTAATCTCTGCCCTAATTAGAGTAGAATATACGCCTATAGCTATTAAGCTTACCCCCTTAACTAAGATTAAGCAGCTAGGCATTATAAGAGGGTTTTTAAGGTAAACCCTTAGGGTTATATTAGATATCTAGTAGGATATAGAGTATCTAATATATATAGGATATAGATCCCCTTGCTTAATTAGATTATTATAACGCAGAACGTTACCTTTAATAAGGATCTTTTCTATAAAGAGAAAGATCTAGAGTAGCTTTAATAGTTAGAGGCTTAAAAGATAGTTAATATTATTAGTAAAGATAAAATCTATAATATAGGAGAAGTATATAAAGAGCTTAATATCTTTAATTAGCTTTATATTATAGCAGAGTAATATAAGGAGTCTAGTAAGCAAGGAGGACTAAACCTAGTGTAGGAGCTAGGGGGTAGGGTAGAGCTAGAGGAGGTAGATAATTAGGCTAGCTAGCCTAGTAATTTACAACCCCCTAAGCAGACACCTTTAGCGTAGGTACTAAGTATAGCTAGCTTAGTATAAAGGATCTATATAAAGTCCCCTAAGCTAATAGGGCTCTAAACTCCTAAACTAATACTAGAACTAAACTTTAGTATAGGAGATAAAGGATCTATACAGGTTATAGATTAGGGTCTTACTACCTAAGATAGTAGTAATCTAACTTACTTTAACGCTATAATAGGTAGCTCCTAGGAAAGACCTAGAGGGGAGAGTGCTATTAGTAGGTTACTCTATAAGAGTACAGAGATAGGTAAGGGTACCCTATCTAGCTCTTATAGGGGTAGTAAGCAGAGCTCCTACCTACCTGCTTTAGGACTAGATTCTGTATCTCCTACAGATCCCTTATAAGCAGCACCTAGAGCTCCTAGAAAAAGTAGAAAACTGCAAGTTAAAGGACTACTACTAACGCGTGTTAGTAAGCAAGCTTAGGGACAGGACCCTAATAAACTACTAGGAGGCTTTATAAGTGTAGGGATATATATAGTAATAGATCTATTAAATATAGATCTAATTAGAAATCCCTTATATAATCTTTTAGTATATCCTAAACTAAACACTATAATCTACGCTATAATTATAGTAGTAATAGGGAGTAAATCCCCTAAAAACCCTAAAAGAAATACGCACTAGGACGCTCTATAAAAAGAGCTAAAATAATAGAAGGATCTCTATAACCACTAAATAGGATAGCAATTTAGAGACGTAGTATATAAAGAAATTAATACTCTACTAAAAGCTAGTACCTAGGAGGAGATTAATAGGCTAACTAAAGGAGAGCGTCTACTCTTACTTAAATAGGTGTTTATATACAAGCTTAATTAGGATAGTTACCTAATTAAGTGTAAAGCAAGGATAGTAATAAGAGGAGATCTATAGCTTACTAACTTAATTTATTTAACCTACACAGCTACCCTAGCAGCTTAAACCTTTAGGACTATAATAGCTATTAGAGCTAAGTTTAACCTTAAGATATATTAATATAATATTATTAGAGCTTTCCTTAATACCTTAAGGGATTAACACCCTATAGTTATCTATAAGCTACCTAAAGGATATTAAATACCTAGGAAGTGTGTTAAGCTTAAACAAGCTTTATATAGATTAAAAGACTTACTATTATTATAGTATAATAAGCTCTTAACTACACTCTAAGAAAATAAGCTTATTACTTCTAAAGAGGAGCTATACCTATTCTTTAATAGAGATTGCAGTATCTTGTTAATATTCTATATAGACAATATCCTATCGCTCTATTACTAAAACTACGCAAGCTAAGCTTACAAAGTTATCTAAGCTCTAAAGTAAAGATATACTATAGAAGAGAAGGGACCTGTAAGCTAGTTTCTAGGGGTAAGAGTAATCTAGGATAGAAAGAGATAGACAATAACGCTTATTTATAATAAATATATTAACAAGATTATAAAGAAATTTAATCTAGTAGAGATAGGAAAATTCCCTACTACACTACTATTAAGTAAAGATATTAAAAAGAGCACTAGAGAAGCTACTAAAAAGGATATTAAGGACTATTAGGAGCGCGTTAGATTAATCCTTTACACCTTAATTATAGTGCGCCCTAATATTACCTATATAGCCTCCTAGCTCTCCTAATACCTTACTAACCTATCTAAATAATACTTTAATGTAGTTAATTAAGTAATTGTCTATCTATACTAAACTTAATACTAATTAATCTAATATAGGAATAGGGATCCTAATAAGCTTATAATATATAGTAATGTGTTATTTGCTAATAATATTAATACTTAGCAATTATTATATAGATACCTAATTACGCTCTTTAGAGGACCTATTATTTAGAAGGCAGCTTAATAATTAACTATTACTACTTTAACTACTAAGGTAGAGCTCCTTATACTTAAGCAAGTAAGTAAAGAAGTAATAGCGTTAAAACGCTTTTTAACTAAAATACACCTTACTTTAGATACTACCTAGATAATTAATTATAATAATTAATAAACTATTAGGTTAGTAGTAGGTAATAATAAAAGGATTACTACTAAGCTATACTATATAGATATTTAAAATATATAGCTTAGGTAAGAGTATATAAAGGGATCTTTCTATATTACCTACCTACCTACTAGTAATATACTAGCTAATAGGCTTACTAAAAACCTAACTATATAATAATTTATAAGGTTTAGGGAGCACCTAAAGTTATATAATAGTAGAGTATATATTATATAATATTAATTAAAGTAAGATAGTATATAAGATCTATTAATATATAATATAAAAATAACTAACTATAACCTACCTCTCTATTATTAACTAGGTAGCTTCCCTAAGGAGCTCTATTACGCGCGCAAAGCGTGCCTTAGAGTCTATAGGGAGCTACCTAGGTTACCCTACCCTAGGATCTATAGGGGGAACCTTAGAGGAGCTAGAGTCCTTATCTTCTAATAAGGAGCTCTAGGCGCCCTTAGCTATAGAAGCAGCCTTGCGCGTAAGCTTAGTAGTAGCAGTAGCAGCTTTTACTAGCTCCTACTATTTAGCCTTACTCTCCTTAAGGAGCACTAAGACCCTTTACTTCTTATCCTTAAGAAGGTCTTAGCTCTTACCTACCTACTTCCTTACTAGGAAGGACAGCGTAGAGTATTAGGCAAGCTTAGGGCTATTAATTAGTTTATTAGTATAAGATCTTACTAAAAGTATTATAAAGGAAAAATTCTTATATAGATTATATATATTAGGATATAGCTATACCTAGAGGAGCACTACTAGTACTAAGTCCCCTTACTAGAAGAGTTATAGCACTTACTATTAGACTTATTAAAGAGCGCTAAGTATAGATAATTTAGACAAGTTTTAGTATAATAAATGCTAGGCTCTCTATAGTAGGAGGATCTTAGGGTCTCCTTAGGAGCTAAAGAGGGAGTAGGCGCAGGAGTAGGGGCCTTAGGTAGGGTCTAGGGGGGAGCAGGAGCTAGAGTTAGAGCTAGAGTAGTAGGAGCTAGAGTAGGAGCACCTTACCTTAGCTTTATAATCTTAGCTATAGTAGTAGTAGCTATATACTTAGCTACTATATACTCTATAATAGCCTTACGCTTAGTAGTAGTATACTCTTCTTTAGTAGTAGTAGCTTTAGTAACTATAGCTTTAGCTACGCAGGAGGTAATAAGGGTAGTATAGGTAGAGTAAGCATAAGTAGTAGGTTTTAACTTTAACTAAAATATAGGTTAGTAGGGATATAAGTATAGTTTAGATCTTTAGGGTTATATAATCTTATAACTTAAGCTATAGTAAAGATTATAGTTAGGTAGATAGAGTTATAGAGCTTTATCTAGATAATATCTACGCGTATAAGCGTAGGCTAAATAAGAAAGGCACGCTAGTTAGTATCTAAAGGGTAAGCTAATTTAACCCTTTAGATATATAATACTCTAATTAGCTATACTACCTACTAACTATAAGCGCAACTATAATAATAAAAGATCTACCTATACCTAAGGGGTATATTATAGGAGGGATATTAAATAGATTATAGAGCATCTTAATCCTAATTAATCCTAATTAATCCTAATTAATACCCCTATATAACCTACTATCTAATCTACTACTAGCTTACTACTAAGTGCCTAATAAAAAGTAGGAGCTCTAGTAAGGAAGGTTTACTAATTATTTACCTTCTAGTAAGGGTAGCTAAAGCTCTATATATATAAGTACGATTATAGTAGATATAATCTAATAATCTATCTCCTAAATTATTCCTGACCTTAGTAATCTAAATTTCCACAGCTTAACTATCTAGTTTTCTAGATAGCTCCTAAGGGCTTACAAGCATTACTAAGAGGGATTTCTACTAGTTATTTAATACTACATAGAGTAATACCTTTAAGGAAAAGCTAATATTAATAGCTTTTAAAGTAATAGGTATTTTACTACTTAACCCTAATATTATCCTTTTAAGGTTTAAAGCACCTATAAATAATAGTAACTAGCCTTCTTTAAGTAATAGTATAACCTTAATATTAAGTGCAAGCAATTAAAGAAAAATAAAGTAGTTACTCTATAATACTATAATTAATATCTATAATAAATAGTTAAAGAAGCTTAGCTAGATAATCTACACTATATTAGTAAGAAATACTCTACTTAACTATAAAAATAAACACCTAAGGGCTACCCTAGCTAATAAGAAGAAGCGTAGGAAGCGTAGTAAACCTCTATTATTACCCTCTAATAATAATTATAGTAGTAGTACCTAATTTATTTTACTATTAAAGGTAGAGTAAGTATTTAAGCTCTAGAAGTAAAAGAACCTTAAAGAATAGGAGCTATAATACTAAAAAAGTAAGGTAATTAAGCTTTATAAGTAATAGGAGCTTACTAAAGCTTAACTTATAGAGGAGTGTTACCTAAATTAAGTAATTACTAAGAAGGAGTAGGAGGAGAAAGCTACCTAAAAAGCTACTACACGTAATAAGCAGAAAACTACTAAGTAACTAGAAAAGTAACTCTAAAATAATATTAAAATATCCTAAATAGGCAAGAGGTAAATCCTTAAGCCTCCTACTATTATACTAGCTAAGGTAGTTAATAAAGAGCTAGTAGAAGAGGATATAGTAGTAGAGGCAACTTTATAGTGTAGGCGCCTAATTAGACCCCCTAAAAAGCTGCTTATATAATCTAAAATATTTAATCTACTCTAATAGATCTAATAATCACGACTCTAAGAAATCTCGTGATAATAGCTATTATAGGTGGCGCAATATCCTTATTTAGTGGGTGGTGGATTTTGGTGTTAGTGGGCGCTCGGTGGGGGTGGGCGCTCGGTGGTGGATCACGTTAGTAGGGACGGCACAATACCGCCAATCGGACAAGTTTGTCAGCCGGGTGTGCGGGTGCTGACAGCCGTTCGCTGGATGGGCTGGTGCTGGTTAGCTTCACTGCCTTTGGTAGTGTGGAGTACTGTGTATACTGTGTACTGTGTACTGTTGTATTCGTAGTGGGAAGTGGGTAGTGTGTAGTGTGCGTACAGTAGTGTGCAGTGTGCAGTGCTTCCATGCCATCAAAAGTCTGGTTGCCCTGCCTGCCGGGCTGAGGGGCTTCTGGTGTCGGCAAGCCAGCCCTGGCAACTTGACCCTGGCAACTTGACCCTGGTCGTGCCTGCCCTCCCAACGCCGCCGCCTTCTTTTCAGTCTGGGAACCTCTGGCTCACCCACCCTTTCTCTCCGCCCAGCGCACAAGCTTTGGACTTGGCTCCAGTCTTCTCTGCCGTCCCTCGACGCTTAACCCACCCACACCACCCCGTCTGGCCTCGAACACAACGCCCTTGGACGACACACACACACACACACACACACACACCCCACACCCGACTGCCCTCACGCTGCAAACACCACACCTCGAACCCCCTCTCGCTCGCTCCTCCTCACCCTCAAAGCCGGTTGCCCTCACCCTTTATCCTCCACCCTCACCGGACCGGCCATGCCACACGTCTGAAACCCCCCGGATGGGCCACCTCGAGCCGACTCCCACTGCTGCTGCTGCACACGTCTAGTCGCCCCAGCATGTGGGCGTTCCAGCCGTCCGACAGCGAGTCCCTGGAGAGTCGCGACTCCAGCCGGCCATATGTAAGTTCATCCCGTTCACGTCCACGTCCATGACCGCGCCCGCGCCCGCGAAACCCCTCTGCCCTTCTCCCACAACGCGACTGACACACCCGGCCATTAGCACTGCCCTTCGTACAAACTGCCTGCCCTGGGCGTCATCGAACTCAGCCCTGGCAACACCATCACCCTCGACTCCGACGCCGTCTTCCGCCCCCAATGCCTCTCCAACCAAGTCCAACAAGGCGGCGACGGTACGGGCGGCCTCACGAGTATCGCCGACATCCGCGACCCCTTCCACGCCTCCATCACCCCCCAGGCCTATGCCACGGGCGCCGCCACCGTCATCGCCTGGATGCTCGTCATCATGCTCATCATCACCCCGCGCACCTTCTTCGTCGGCAACGCGTCGGGCCGCTCAGGCCTCATGGGACGACGCGGCATTATCAGCGGCGCGACCGGCAGCGGCTCCATCATCGGTGTGGGCAGTCGGCCGTGGCTGCAAAAGGCGGCTGCCCTGACCGTCGCCATCTCGCTGACCCTCGCCACCGCGGACACGTTCAAAATCGCCCAGCGCCAGTACGAGGATGGCTTCATCGACGCCAAGGAACTCCGCGACATGGTCGTCGCCGGCATGGAAATCAAGGTCTCGCGCGTCATCTCCGACATCTTCCTGTGGCTGGCCCAGGTCCAGACCCTGATCCGCCTGTTTCCCCGCCACAAGGAAAAGGTCATCATCAAGTGGGTCGGCTTTGCCCTCATCCTCCTCGACATCGTCTTCAGCTCTCTCAACAGCTTCGGCCCCTATGAGAGCGCCCGTCGCCCGGCTCACTTCGACACGGCCATTCCCGCCCTCAGTTATCTGTTCCAACTCTCGTTGAGTATGCTCTACGCTGCCTGGGTCATGTACTACGCCATCACGAAGCGAAGATACGCCTTCTACCACCCCATGATGTGGAACATGAGCGTCGTCGCCATGCTATCCACCATTGCTATCCTTACCCCCGTCATCTTCTTTATTACCGACATTGCCAACTACACCATTGCTGGATGGGGAGACTACTTCCGCTGGGTCGGCGCCGCCGCTGCCAGTGTGATTGTGTGGGAATGGGTGGAGCGAATCGAGGCACTGGAAAGAGAGGAGAGAAAAGATGGGATTCTAGGAAGAGAAATTTACGACGGAGACGACATGCTCGATACGACGCCCTCGTCGTCATCAGACCCAAGTTGGCCTGCCAAACGGCAGAGTCAACTTTCCGAAAAAGGAAACACGGACGGCCCCCAAGGAAAAGGTGGTTTCGGTGCGCAGGCCAGTCGCTTCCACCATCTGGCTCATTCATGGGGCCGCAAAATGACTGAATCACCACGTGCCGAGGCACGCAAAAGGAGGACCATACGCATACCAGCACCAGCACCAGTTCTTCGACGCTCAGATACTGCGACCCATGGGGATCGTAGCTCACGCACGTACCAGCGTGTGCAAACCCCACCTCCTGTTCCCGTCATTTCATCCCCCGTCAGTCGGACAGACACGACCAGCGCGGATTCCACCGTCTATACCGTTCGCTACCACCCAATCAGTGAAACCCCGCCTCATCAGCCACTCCCACCCATGGCCGATCGGGGGGTAGCAACCATGGAAGAGCGACCCGCGGCTGCAGACGAAGCTCCAAGATCGCCACGCCAGCCAGCCAATAGGGAGGATCCCGAGCAAGGCGATGCAGCACCATCAGAACCCGTTACCAGCAGACGTAAATGGCAATGGCAAGGCGTGGGGAACACGTTTCGGCGCAAAGGGCGTACACCACCTCAAGAACTGCAGCGCGGCAGGGTCATTGAGCCGCTAGAAGTGGAAGATGTAGCCGTCCACATTCCCCCACGGAACTACAATGGGCTTGCTTTGTCAGATCGATTAGGCACGTTCGCTGCACAGTCGGGAGAGCGCTTCCGGTCCAAGAAGAAACCCGGTCCCCATCTCGAGACCAGCTTACCAGTGACGATCATACCAGCTCAGCCACGAGGCCAGACTTGGTCTCCTGATATATTATATCAACCACACGCTCATTCAGACTACTCACCCACCATGATTGAGGGAGAGTCAAATCCATCTCGCTTAAATACGGGAGTGGACACCAATTCCAGCGAGGTTGTTCACCCCCCATCTTCACCCAGTCAAAACCGCAGTTCACATATTCGATTCGCAGCTGAGTCGTCGTGTGCTCGCCAGAGAGACGACGAGTCTTTGCAACATGGTTCCGTCTGCGACGGGATCGGTGCAGAGGTGCGACGACCAGGCACAGCAGCAGCTGGAAGCCCCCTATCACCCGTGCAGGAGTCCACAGCCATAATGGACTTTAGCCTACCACGACAACAGTCACATTCCCACCACGACCGGTAGCCAACTTCTACCGGTTCGTTTTCCTTTGGTTCATCGTATATACCCACATTTGGCGCATAAGTGGCATTGGATGCCGTGGAGTGGTTTCATTGTACCGCACATTGCATGAGTCGGCGCATGGTTGGAATTGGGAAAAGGAGCGAGATGTGTTTTTTTACGAAGCATTGGACTCTTTTGGATACCCGCCGGCTACTAGGGTCTGGCCCTTTTATTTCATTCAAGGAGTGGAGTTGCGCAACAGCCTGTTGGAAGACGGCAGGCATTGCGATTGGAACTGTGTTTTGGAGTACACCACATGTACACCACAGAGAGAGAGAGAGGGGGAGAGGGAGAGGGAGAGGGAGAGGAGAGAAATGCCATCAAATCTATGCCAATAAACAGTTCAAAAAATGTGTCTTGGAAATTCCCCCTAAGCGTCTCGAATTGTACCTCCCACTTCAGCCAGTAGTGTGTACCTATGTACCATGACGTGAATAAAGATGCGGGCAAAAGAGCTTGGGCCCAACGCGTGCTTCTCGGTTGGAGGGCCCTGCTTTCCCGCCCGCTCGGGCCCTGGGCAGTGCCGCATGTCCAAGCTTCATGTTATCACCACTCTGAAGCCATCCTCGCCTTTCATCTGGAGCCTGCCTATCGTGTACACTGCCGCTGCTCTTGGTTGACACGTGCAGGGTGCAGACTTGAAAATTCTATTCCTTTTCTTCGCGCATACATGCGACTTGGGCATCCACCTACCATTTCACGTGACTCGCCTCCATGTCTCTCTTCGGCGAGGACGATGTGCCAGCGCGCGCGAAGCAATCGACGTCACTCTTCGACGACGAGCCCAAGGCCACGGGCAGGGCGGGCAGTAGCCTGTTCGCAGACGATGTGGACGCTGGGGGCGACTCGCCATGGGCATTGCCCACGCCCAAGAAAGCTGGCCGTGCTGCGCTGGTGAGGTCGCTGCTACCCACCTCGGACGTGCCCGACTCGTACATTGATGCCTACGACGCACTGCTAGACGCCGGCAATGGCGTGGGCAACGGTGTCAGTGTAAGCAGTGTGAAGGCGCTGGTGGCCTCGAGCGGGGTGTCGAGTGGCGACCAGTCGAGGATCCTGGAGATTGTCTTCACATCGCGACAGGAAAGCGCGAGTCTGGGAAGGAACGAGTTCAATGTCGTGTTTGCACTGATTGGGCTGGCGCAAGAGGGCGAAGACATCACCCTGGACAGCGTCGACGAGAGGAAGAGAAGTGAGCTGGTCGCCTTGTGGGTATGCCATAGGAGCAGAGCAGCATTGACGTCATTCTAGATCTCCCCGTGCCTACCGTAACGTTGCCCACGCCCTCGAAGCCAGATACGCTGGCCCCTGAAGCGTCGCCCATGACCCAAGACGCGGCTCCATCCACGCCTCCTACGCCGCAGCCGCAGTCCACTGAGCAGCCTAGACCTGCCCGGTCGCATGCTGCTCCCATGCGCAAACAGTCTTTCGGCGTCCCAGAGGCGGACCCCTGGGGCAGCCCCGATCTACACCGAGACCATAGTCATGCGAGCTATACCAGTCTACCATCTCAGAGCAATGGCGCGAGCGCAACTGCCCCTGCAAGAACCACCAGTCAGTTCACCACCCAGTCCTCTCCCAACTCGTCGATGCAAGCGCCCGTCCAGCCCAGCTCGTTAGGCAGTGAAGGGGGCTGGGGAGGCTACAATGGGGGAGGAGCTGCTCCCTTTGCAGCGCCTGACCTTGGGCATGGTGGATTTGGTGCACCAGCGGCAAACGAGGGTGGACCCAATCCCAATCCTGAGCTGCACAGATCCATAGGTCGGATTAACCCCGCTAGTAGTAGCTCAGACGAAGTCATCACCATTACCGCACTGTCGGAGAAAGAGGGCATGTTCATGTTCCAGCATCGCAACTACGAAGTCGCCAGCTCACGGCGGACGGCAAAGGTGGTGCGTCGGTATAGTGACTTTGTCTGGCTATTGGACTGCCTCCACAAGCGCTATCCCTTTCGACAGCTACCGCTCCTCCCCCCGAAGCGCGTTGCCAGTAAGTAAGCCTACTGCGAAAAGACCATTCATGTGTGTTGAGAGTTCTGAAATAGTCAATGGTACCCCAATAGCCGCGGACGCGAGTTTTCTCGAGAAGAGGCGGAAAGGTCTACAAAGGTTCACAAACGCCCTTGTGCGCCATCCAGTCTTGAATCAGGAACAACTTGTTGTCATGTTCCTCACAGTGCCCACTGTAAGTCTTCCTTGACCCTCCATCAGGATGCCCTTCGAACAACGGATCTAGGAACTCGCCGTTTGGCGCAAACAAGCCAATCTCTCCGTCCAAGAAGAATTCACCGGCAAAACTCTTCCCCCGGACCTCGAGGACTCGCTTCCCAAGACCCTGCCCGATCTCTTCGATACCGTCCGATCCGGGGTGCGCCGAAGCGCAGAGACATATATCATACTTTGTAATATGATGGAGCGCCTTACACGACGCAACGAAGGCATGGCAGCCGAATACCTTCGCTTCTCCACAGCGCTCTGCAGCCTCGCCGAAGCATCTCAGGAAACGTATGCTGTGGACACGGGCGATGTGGCCCTGCTCAACGAAGGCCTCCATGCTACAGCCCGCCACCTCGACCAGTCCAAACAGCTGCTCGAAGATGAGGCAAGGGGCTGGGAAGAAGGGGTGCTCGAGGATCTGAAACGACAGCGCGACACTCTGGTCAGTGTACGCGACATGTTTGACCGGCGGGACAAGTATGCAAAAGACAATATCCCCTATCTCGAGAAGCGGATTGCGAACAACGAGGCAAAACTCCAGGCCATTAGGAATAAACCGGCCGAGCAGGTCAAGCCTGGCGAGAAGGAAAAAGTTGAAGATGCAATCTTCAAGGTTCGTTTTTCACTTTTTTTTTTCTTTTCCAATTCCTACCACTTTTCCCTCGAGCCACAAACTCCCCCATCCCCCCTCCAGTTGGCGTACCTCTGTACTAACAAACCACCCACCCACCAGGACAAGGAATCCATAGTCGCACAACATGCGCGCAGCGTCTTCATCATCGAGTGCATACGCGACGAACTCTTGTTCTTCCAAAAGAGTCAGTATCACGTCACACGCTTGCATCAGGATTGGGCCCAGGAACGGGTCAAGTATGCGGAGCTGCAGGCGGACAATTGGCGTGCTTTGGGCGAGGAGGTGGAGAGTATGCCGAGTGCTGAGTAGAGGGGAGGTTGTTGGGGGTTGGGGTGTCGTGCCGGTAGGCGTATCATATGCGGTTCTTCAAGAGTGTCAATAGTCTTTGTGGACGTGAGGCTACTAGGAATTGCCATTGCGCAATCTGGGCTCGGGAGGTGGAAATCTGTATATCCTCGCCCTCTTCCCTCTTTTCCCCACCTTTGCCCTTTTCTCTTCTTTTCTTTTCTTTTCTTTTCACAAGCAGGATGATGCGCCTACTTGAGAGGACAGGTCACAACGCGAGCTAAACGAGTTTTGTCATGTGCAATCGGAGAGGGGGCAAAAGGACGGCTCAGGCCCCGGGCAGGCAGCGTTGGAGTTTTGGGCGCGAGATGTACTTTCTGTGGGGGGGGGGGGTGGTTAATGATGAGAAAGGCTGGATGATCTTGGGTTGTTTGGACAGATGTGGCTGCTTTTTTTACTTCGTTTCTCTGTCCGGATTGGATCAGAACTGTGGCCGGTTGGAGTGTGCACGTCACGTCTTGGTCGTCCTGGCTGTGTAGTGAGGCTTCTCGTCTCCGTGCGTCTCTGTGGTTCGGGTGGACTTGAGAGGGTGGTGGCAAAGTACTGTTTCGATGAGCATGAGATTCCCCCAAGTGTGAATTAGAGACACATGGGGCAAAGCTGGCATGTTGTTGTAGATGAACTGGTATTTGACTTTTTTTCTGCTTTATCAAAAGCCGGCACACCGTTCCCCCTCGGAGCATGAGCAAGTAGTTTGAAACCCGAAAGAAGAAAAGCCATGTAGAATCGTGCTTTATGCAGACACCCAGACTACCCGCTCCTTCACTCCTCCATGTCCGACACTTGGTTTCCCGTGGGGTAGAAGTCGTGATCGTCGTCTATTCGGGTAGTCATCGCGTCACACCGTTTGCGCCCTTGTCTACTCCGGCCCGTACATTGTTGCCATGTTTGGGAAATCTATCGGTGCTGTCCAAGTGTTAGTCTTTGGGGTCATGAGCAAGCTGGCTGGTGTGTGCCGCTTGTTTCCACCGAGACTCGTCCTGTCGTCGGCGGGGACAGGAAAGGCATCCTACCTTGACGAAACCAATGTCGGCGGACTTCTCGCGGAAGCACTGACGGCAGATGTTAAGGCCGTACTTGCGGATCAGACCAGCAGGGTGGGTGCAGACGCGGCTGAGAGTACCATGTTAGCAACCTTTTCCTGATGGAGCCATTCATGTCCAATGTCGCTGGCTGCGCATATGCTCACTGCCCATCACAGTACGCAGCAACGATCTCTCTCCGGCAGCCTATATATATATATATATCCAACGTACCACTCGCGGGCGCCCTTGCCGTAGGTCCTAGGACGCGAATACCAAACCGACTCGTGAGACATGATGTGTGGTTGTGGAGGTGTTGCGGTGACGCTGGAGCTACAGGACAAGACAAGTCAGCATTTCGACTCGTCTACGAGAGAGGGCGCCACGCGTGCTACCTGGGAAGTTGTACTGACGGTGAAGTTGTGCGGAAAGGCGAGTTGTCGGTCGTGCAGTTGGGGGGCGCTTGTCGTTCACGATTGTTGAAGTTGCTGCCCTTTCCGAGAATATTGAACGGGCCATCCTCGGCGGGTGTGGGCTAAGCGAGGGTCCGTGCGTGGCGTTGCGGTCGCCTGGCTTTTCCACCCACAAACTCCAACACAACACACACCTTCGTCACGCTGAGGGGGAAAGACATGCTGGAGAGAACCTCTGTGTCCGTGGCTAAGACAGCAAAAAACTCCGTTTCAAGGCCATCGCCGAACTCAAGGTTACGACTGCAGCTTCGCCCTATCACAAATGACAGCCCAATAAAAGACGGTGGCGCTGAGATGGCGCTGAGATGCCGCCGACTGCGAGGGTTTCCAGACACTTCTCGAACAAGGCCAAGAATGTACGGTGATCAATGGTTTGTAGAGAGCTGCCAGAAACGGAAGTTTGAATGGCTGCAGCGTGGAAACAGTCAGCGAGTTAGAGTAGACTCTGGCATTTCACAGCAGTCTTCCTGATGTTTCTTCGGTCGTTTCCCATTCTCTTCATCCCATCCAACCACTCATGAGTATTCTTGCTCCTGCATCGACTACTGCCGCATCTCCTCGATGAGACTTGCTCACGGAATGACAATACAGGGATCCTGTCCGTCTGTATATACCGCTACTATTTACGAAAACTGACAGCCAGGCTCTTGCACACCGAACAATGCGGTCCAGACACCATGTGGTGGCCACAAGACTTGTCTCCCCATGACTGCGCTGGCACATCTCCCGCGGCATCTTTCGTTGAGACGTGAATCTGACATGTGCAAGCGTGTGGTATAGCACAGCGGCCATGGGAGGTTGGCAATTGAATTTTGAGACATGCCATTGACACCAGTTTGGGCGAGAACAAAGCTCTCATGAATATAGCGGTACTGGTCACATCCAAGGTCTCACTTTGAGGAATCAGGTTCGAGACGCCGGTAAATTCTGGGAGTGGAGAACAATATTGTTGGCCTTGCTATGCACTCACACATTCACTCTTGCCTGGAAAACTTGACACTGTTGTAAGGAATGTCCCATAGGTACCACGCGGATAACCTCTAGCCCGCCAAAGGTAGTCACGGCGCTCTTTGGAAAGGATAGCATGCGTGACGAATGGGTTGGTCGATTGTCAGTTGCATTCCCATAAAGCACAAATGCCTAGAGAGGGAAATTGGGGATACCTTGTGCCACTGTGAGCTCTAGGAAACTGAGGCATTGCATTGGTGGAGAGGTGGCATTGCCATTCATTTTTCTACTTCATGCACGCGGTGTTTTATCGTTGCAGTTGCGACGACTTCAATTCATGCAGTAGACTTGTCGCAAGATGGCCAGAACTGTCTATCTACATGCATTCTCAAAGTATCAAAGTTCTAAACAAAATACCCTTGGTTGTCACAACGTTGTATGAAGGATGTGGTGTAATTTAGTCTGGATGCATCCCGGCCTGCAATGATTCATAGTTGGTGAGGTCCCTATAATCATTCTAATCGACAAGCAGCTATGAAACAGAAATCAAAACTGCCCAGATGAAAGCTCTACATACAATTTGAATTTCATAAATTCGAAGCCTCCATTGATCGCAACAAGGTCGATGCTGTTCATCGTCTGTGAGTCATGTGGTCACGTGGTTACAGGTTTTGGCAGATGGGGAGATCGACAGCTCCCAATGCATAACCTGCACGCAACAGTCTTTCTGTGAACATTGCTGCGACTGCGGAAATCTTTTGCACTGTTTTCCAAGTCAAAGGACAGTTCCGCACTGCGCTGATATTGCGCTCTGCAGGCAAAACTTGGATGCGCACATGTTTTCAACCCGTGTGTTGTTGGCTAGCGACCTGCCCAGGTACCGGTAACGTACCTTGCGCGCGTATCCTGTCTACATCAAACGTATTAGCCGCCATCTCCAATCAACCATCACTCTACCTGCGTACTACCCTCGCCATCCACGCGTTCCGCACACTTCCACCGTAGATACTGTACAACACTTGCGGAAAAACAATCTGGCGAAACGAAAGAGGACAGGAGTCATCCACCCTTACCTACCGGTCAACTACCGTCGCAGTCAGCTCCACGATAATTCCCCGGCAAGCCAACGTCCCCTAATCCGCCGCAACGA
Organism: Plenodomus lingam; assembly: GCF_022343315.1. Lineage (NCBI taxonomy): Eukaryota > Fungi > Ascomycota > Dothideomycetes > Pleosporales > Leptosphaeriaceae > Plenodomus > Plenodomus lingam. Next base: position 562,873 of record NW_027093939.1, read on the forward strand.
GACCTCGGTGGGGCGCGTGCACCCACGCATGTGACTTTTCACGAGAGCATAGGGTGATTGGTGGTGCGCGACATGTACCGGTATGGTGATGATGAGGGGGGGGGGGTTTGCTGCGTTTGAATATACCGTACCGTATGGGCCCGGTGCATCATCGCATCAAAGTCTGTGACTCCGCACGCCTCGGCTGCGGATCCCGTGAGTCAAACGCAGTGCCGCAACCGCAACGGGGGGTATATAGGAGTGGCCTGGGCCCCCTGGGTGGATTGTGGTAGATGGATCTTACTGCTAAATAAAGATTTTCCAAAGACGGACTTTCTTGTACGGATCTGAGCTGGGGTTTCGTTTTTGTCTTGTCTGTGTGCGAGATATACAACTGCGTTTGATTTGTGCAACTACGTTGATTATGCGTTGGTTTGGTTCTATTTGTCGTATTCGTACTTAAGGTTAACTGTCTACCTACCTACCAACCAACCTACCAACCAACCTACCAACCAACCTACCAACCAACCTACCAACCAACCTACCAACCTACAATCAATCCACCAACCTACCAACCAACCTACCAACCTACAATCAATCCACCAACCTACAATCAATCCACCAACCTACAATCAATCCACCAACCTACAATCAATCCACCAACCTACAATCAATCCACCAACCTACAATCAATCCACCAACCTACAATCAATCCACCAACCTACAATCAATCCACCAGCCACCCAACCCTCCCTCCACAACCCTCAAAATGCCCCCAGTCAGCCAATTCCCACCCGCCCGCGTCTTCCTCAAAGCCACCACCTCAACCCCATCCTCCCTATCCACAACCACCACAGCCGCAAGAAAAGCATCCCCACCCTCCGCGCTAAGTTCAAGATTCACAACCTTCTCCATGACGGTACCACAAGGCAGAGGAACCGAGGCGTCGACACACCAGTCCAATGTGTCTGCGAGCACGATGAGAAGCGGTGAGTTGCATTAGCAGGCATGGTGGGGTTTGACGAGTTGCATGCTTTCTTGTACGGTACTGATGATGGGTAGGAGCTTCGCAGTGAGTGAGCGGGGGCATGGAGGGATGGGGTTGTGGGAGAGGAACGAAGTTTAGACTGGGGGGGTGGGGAGTTGATGGGTTTTGCATTTTAGATTTGTGCGCTGGGATGTGTCCTTGCTGGGACTCGAGCATATGATGCGGATGGCGTTTTGTGGCGTATGGTTGTCGTGTTTAAGGTGTTGGGGGGGGTTTTTTTTGGGGGGGGAATGAATTGGGAAATCACGCCGCCGACCAGAGCGAAAGGAATTGAGAAAAATACGCCCATGACGGGTGGCAGTGCAGTTGAAGGTTTCTTATGATCATGAAGAGCTGTTGAGAATGGGCCTTTTGCAGTGCCGGAGGAGAGAAGAGGGTCAAGAGTTGTATGACTCAAAAGTTTGGTTGCCTAGGTAGTATTCACTCGACTGTTCAGGAACAATAAGCTCTTCTCTACCGCCTCCTGACTCAACCTCGTGATTGGCATGTAATAGGCATCTCAGGCTCATGCCTCGCTACTACTATCATCATAATCGTCATCGTCATTAGCACTCTCGCTTTCCGTCTTCTGACTCCCCTCTCGCTGTCTCAACTGGCCCTTCAGCCCGTCCAGAATAAACCCCATTCTCTTCTTCAGATCCGGATTGCAAACCTTGCCCAAATGCTCCTCCATCTCCCGAATCTTCGTCCTCAACTCCTCCGCAACTTCATCAACCTCTTCCTCGTCTTCCCCTTGCACACCACCAACCTCTTCCACCTCGACCCCACCATATGCCTGGGCAAACGCCTGCGCCATGGGACGATTCCCAATCGCAAACACCACTTCTTCGATTTCCAAAAAAGTCTCCATCTCTCCCCCGGATTTCCCCCTGCCCTTTCCACCATGGCTCACCGCGCACCCCTCCAGCACCTTCCTCCACCCCTCTGCAATATCCCCGACTGGACACCCAAACGCACCACACCCCCACGCCCCCAAAACCACCTTCTTGACCCCGTTTCTCGCACAAATCCTCAACACCGCCCTCATCCTCCCTTCCGCACTCTCCCTGTCCGCCCGACTCAACCACCTCGCCTCATCCTCCTCGCCCCCTTCCAGTTCAGGAAAGCGCAACATGCCCGCACTCACCACATCGACCCACCACCGCTCCGCCGCCGGCAACTCGCCCTTGCTGTCCCCAAGCGGCAAATGGTTGCGGAAGACAAGTACGTCGGGCGTGTAGACGCCGCCGTACTCTGGCAGTCGGTAGTAGGAGTCGAGCAGGGAGGGGAGAAGGGTGGTTCGGGCGCAGAGAAACTCTTCCTGCGAGGTTGCGCCAGTGAGGACGCCGCCGCCGGGACGGAGGGGCGAGGCCATGTTTAGGATACATGTGTTTGGTTGATTTTTGCGGGGCTTGGGTTGATGGGGAGGAAAGGTGAGCATGTGTGCGGCCGTCAGGGAGTCGGTTGCGAGAACACGAATGGTACGTCGGGAGGTCATTTTTGCCAAAGGCTCTGCATGAGGTTCTTTGCTCTCTTCTCCAAGACCCTCCATCCGACTCCTCCTTCTCCCTGTCCTTCCCTCGTCTCCCTGCTCTTCCACATCCCCCTTCTCCACCTTCCGCCGGCCCCGGCCTTTCCGCTTGACATACATGGAATCTCCAGATTCTCTAGCCTCATCCCTACTCTGGCCTTCACAGTCGCGAGCCACAGACTTGGGATTCACAATCAACTCGCTACTCCCGACACCTTTCCGTGCCCGGGCACTAGAGGCTAACAGTGCCGGTATAACTTTGTTGATAATGTGGCGGGCTTGCTTGGCTCGAATATCCTTGCGAATGGCAGGTGGCGCAAGGCCTTTGGAGGTTTCTGTCCTGCCCATGCTGGCAGGTGGAGGTAGGTACAGTAGGTGCTGCAAAGTGCAGAATATCCTGCTAGCGAGCGGAAAGAGTGGGTTTTAGGTGCTTCAAGATTGTAGAAAGTCTGTCGTCTGTAGAATATGAGGATCCTTCTATGACCAGAAAAAGTCAATTATGAATTGGGGTAAATGCGCAGCAATTGTGTTGACCGAGTACCGTGTTGGAGGGCTACGAGGACTGTGTGGTCTGTCTCACGTGTTGGGAAGCTCTAGCCGAAACGTCACTGTACGGTGGGTAGCAGGATGCTTTTACTCATTCGCGGGCACAAAATCAGCATTGATCAAAGTCAATCGAATTCTCTATTAATGCAGATGCGCGATAGATGACCTCTACAGGATCGCCCTGGGTGCCCTTCTACAGAGAACTGGATGTCTATCTACAGAGCTTCATGGTGTTTCACTTGTTCATTCAAGGAACTATAAAATCCAATAGCCCAATCTCATGCTATGTATCCGCTATGCTTTGCATCCCATGAAAATGCAATATCATCGTCATTCATTCCGTCGTTCAAGTCGCTTTACCTATTGAATCGCAACTAACGATCACGATCTTTCAGCTCATCTATGACAGCTTTGAGGCCGGCCGAGTGTTCCTTCGACACCCAATCCCAGTAGGCCGACCACTGACGCGAATTTGCGTCATCTTGGTTACCGTTGCCTTCTGTACCCATTTGCTTGTTGAGCTGAACCGATACTTTCAGTACACCCTTGGCGCCTTCTGCAATCTTTTCAATCTCTTGTTTGACGGCATTCTCCTTGGCCTTGACCGACAACACGGCACGGAAATTTGTGGCGATGGCATCAAGTCGAGAATGCAGTTGGTCGGGTGCAATCGCCATTAGCTTTGTCAGCATAAGATTGCATAGTACGCGGATGTCATGTTCATCGGCGATACCCGCCACGACGCGGTCAAAGAAATCCGAGACCTCAATCGGTGAAAGCCTAGCAAACGCCTTCTCTAGCAAAGCGTAAAGAGTCTCATATGCACTCTTTCGAATCTCTAGTCCATCATCAACCTTGTGCTTGAAAGGTCCCATTTGCACCTCGCGAATCAATTCTGGCTTGATGACAGTCTCTTTCATGGTCAACGGCAATAATTGGTCCAGGGCTGGAAGGATAATGTCAGGTTTGTTGTGCATGGCGGAGTTGAAGGTCATAAGGGCTAAGCGGCGGTTCTCCAAATCAGGCTCGCCGAGCATCTGGATGAGCATGGGAACCACGATTGGGCTGAGATATTCGTCATAGGCTTCGTCTGTTTCTGTGAAGGTGTAACGGAGCGCAGAGATGACCATGCCGCGGACACCACCCTTGCCATTGTTCAAGAAGGCCTACGCTATGTTAATAGGAGTCTGCAATCATACAGGCACCATGTCTTACCTGGAGCTGAGGAAGGTATGTCTTTGGATCAATGATGGTCAGGCGTCCGATGCACTCTGCACCGATGGCCTTGTTGTCCTCTAGTTGTGAAGCAACGACAAGGTTGTTCCAGAGCGTCGAAGCAAAGGGCATGATCTCGGTTTCTGTATCCTCTTGTTGAAGGATCTCCTTAATAGCGTGTAGAAGTAGGTACTGTGGAGCTTTGGCATCACCCATAGTAGACAAGATGACGGGAAGGTACTTGCTAACATTTCCAGCACCAGCACGACCGAGGGCAACTGCAGCTGCGAGAGGTACCTGTTCAGACTGTACAGTGAAGTACTTGATGAAAAGCTCGGGATCGACTGTTGACTGTTGTCCCAATCGCATCGCCGACTCACCAAGCACAACTAGGGCCAGACACCTACGCTTATCGTCGGTCGCAGTTTGGAGCTCTGCGACGAATTGTTCGAGTTTTACGCCGACACTGTCACCGCCATAGACCAAGAGATTTCCAATGACCTTGCCCACGACATCTGCGTGTCCCGCAACACCGACGTCTCGAAGCAGGGACTGCATAAGTGCCTGACCGGAACGCTGTTCTCCAATTGTGCGCACAAGCTTAAGCAGGGCGTCCAACGAAGAGCCACTGATGGAGCCTTGCACGACTTGGCAAAGGGCAGCATTTAAAGCGGGCGTCATGATGGCTTGCGCATCGTCCTTGACGAATGTAGCAAGGATGACCAGGGCGGGTCCAAGGAGATGAAGGTCTACTGAGTTGAGCAATGGTAGCAACATTTCGACAATCTGCGTCTTGGTCTGCCCATCAAGCTGACTTCGAGAGTGCGAGTTCAATGACAGCGTCCGCAGAGCACTAAGACTGGCACCGCGAAGTGCCCGACTAGCCTTTCGAAGCTGTGCGCCGAGCTCCAGAGCTACGCTTCGAACCCAATTGGTTGACACCTCGCTCGCAGTCTTTGTATGAGCAGCAATAGAATCGATCGCACGAACAGACGCAAGGCGCGTTAATTCATTCTTCAGGCGGTCGCCCAGAAGCTCAAGGCCAGCCGAACGCTTTTCAGCCGCAAGAAGGCTCTCAGTTCCCGAGGTGCGTCCCAGGAGCAGGCCAAGGACATGAATGGCGCTCCTTCGGACCTCTACATCGGCATCATTTGCGGCTATCCGGTCGACTAGTACTTCGTAAAGTTGCTCCAGGTATTGCCGGGTATCATTACCAGCCGCGGCAGACCGAGGAGGCGTCAAAGCCTTGACAACTTGCTCCGTTGCAGCAAGGGCTTCGATCGAAAGCTTGCTGTACCTGTCCTTGACGCCGAGAAGTAGAGTTTCAACAATGGGAGCAATATAAGGTTGTATGGTTTTGGAAGAGTGTGTGTCGGCAATGGCACCTGTCAGCTGTAGAGCCTGGACCCGCAAACTGTTTGCCGTAGCAGAGGCACTACTCGTCGATCCACTCGTCGTTTTGGCTGCGTCAACGACAGGGCCAATCAATTGGCTAAGGAAGCCCTCGAGGCCTCCCCGCTGGGTGATGACAATGTCTTTGATTAGGACAATGGACGCCTGTTTGGTAGTAGGTGGGCAGGATGGCTGCTTCAGAAGCTGTGCCACACCCTTTACGATCTCGGGACTGAGCTTTGCAAGACTCGCTCGAGGGCCAGCTGGCGGTGTACCGGCCGGGGCGGGTGAAGCATATCCCATGGACAGCGAGGAACTAGCCTGAAGGTCGAACATGCTGGCGTCACTACCACCACGCCGACGCTTTTTGCTTGGCGGAGGCATCATGAGTCCGCCTTGCGGGAGCTCATCGGCGAACTTGATGGGCGAGGGACCGTCACCAGATTTCTTAACCAGGTTTGACAGGGTAGCTAGCACTTCTAGTCGCACGTTATCTTCACGCTCCTTGAATCGCGTGACAAGGACTGGGGCGACGCGGTTGTAAAGTGTGCCGTCGTCGAGCAGATCGCCGTTACTCCGCGTGGAGATCAAGGTGTACAGGACCTTGGTAGCGCACCTGCGGACCTTCCAGCTCGCGTCTTCGTCATCGTCATAACCAACCTCTTCCTCAAAGTCATCACCCTCGAGGGCTACTTCGTCGTCACTGCCCGTATCGTCTTCGTCATGTGCGTCGTCGTCGTCATCGTCTTGGGCGAGGTTGGGATCGTACTTGATATAGCGTGTAGCTGCATCAATGGTTTCGTCCGTGTATAAGCGCATGTCTTGTGGGCAGGAGGCGAGAAAGCTATCGAGTGCAATGAGTGCGGCTTCCAGGACCTCGTCAATCTCAGGATCTCGCTCGCCCTCGTCGTCCGAGGCGTCCATGTCCTCGTCCTGTTCCTGTGCAGTCAGCGCACTGATGACAAATGGCGCGAGCGTCTTAAGGTAGGGCCCAAATTTGCGGGGGATAGAGCGCGCCATGGAACCGAGGATGGTGATGTAGAGCTTGCGCTTGGAGCGTGTGAGGTGGGGGTCTCGTAGGAGTTCGATGAGGCGCGAGAGGAAGTTGCTCAAGAGGGCGTCTGAGAAGTAGCCAGCCAGGGTGGAGATGGCGGTGACCGACTTCTTCTTCATCATGGAGCTCGCGCGGTCATTTTCGAGTATGTCGAAGGTGATGCTCTGCAGGGCCTCGATCTCCACCTCCTGCAGCATGGGGCCAAAGCAGCGAGCAACCTCGGTGAGAACGTCAATAGCATTACTATCGGTTCCTTTGGCCAGGTCCGTCTCCAACATGCCCGGGGGCGGCTTGGGCAGGCCCTGCTGGACAGGCGCAATGACATGGTGGCCGATGAGGCGCGGGATTAAGACGCGGCTTATGGCGCTGTACGCGTCGGTGACGGCTTTGTTGCGGCTCAGGCCGGCGACGGGACGCGGTAGGGAGACGACAACTTCACGGAGGGCTAGGGCGGGGATGGCCTGGTCGACTGTATTACCTGTCGGCAGGTTGGACAGCTTATCGATCATGGGCGGCAGAATGCGCTCGGGACACTTGTTGACAAAGGGTCCCAGGCACTTGACCGCCTGATTCTGCACCTCGCCATTGCTATCGACGAGTGTGGTGAGCAGGCCGTCGACAGTGCGGGCGGCCACGACTTCATCGTGTGCGAGGAGGCCAGGGTGGGCAACGACGAGGATGTCGTGCAGGTCGCTCAGGGCCATGAAGCGAAAGTCGGGGTCGTCGTCACTGAGTCTGGGTAGGAGATGGGCAACATTGACGGCCGTCGGATTGGGGGGGACCGACGAGGGCGCCATAGTTGAGGGGGGATGGTGGTGGTGGCCGATGGCGGCGGTTGGTGGGAGACTGGTAGTTGTGGTGGTGCCAATGCCGATGGCGTGGGGATATATTGTTTTGCTGGTACAATACAATGGGTAGTAGTAGAGCAATGTTTAGGTAGGCGGGGCAGCAATGGTGGGGGTGGGACCTGCCTACTACCGCCACACTGTGTCTACCGTCTGCCTGGTGGGTTCCTATCTACGTCGAGTCAACGGCAGTGGGCAGCCCTCGACAATGCTGGATGGACACTGAGTGAGCGAGTGAATGGGTGACTGGAGAGAATGAAGGAGTGTTCGTAGTTTCGAGTGTACAAACGCCAAGTATGTGTCGCGGATGAAATTGGAGAGGGCAATGATTTGCAGAGGGTCGAGAAGAGTCACCACATTTCATGTATCTGTGTATGTGTGTGTGTGTGTGTAGGTGGCTGCCGAAACGGAAATGCGCTTTGATGCATCCATCAACCTATACCGTCGTGTAATCAAATCGTCGTCCTAGAATAGCTGGCCCTGGGACCGGAGGTGCACAGTACATGAGACAGGTAGGCAGACGGGTGACCTTGGGAAACTCATGACTCATCACGTGATATGTGATTTTAGGAATGACGTGACCTTCCCGACTGCCCCAAGCTCTCTCTCCCGCGCGCATCAAAACTCCCACGACGCCGGACGCCTGCCCATCCCATCGCCCTCGCCCTTACTCCCTCCCAGCCAATTGGCCTTGCTGCTCCTTCACCATGTCTTTTCTCCGCACCACCACCCTGCGCGCCTCGACCCTCGCCCGCGCTGCCCGCCAGACGCCGCGTTACCTACGTACTGCGGAGCTCCAGCCATGGCAACGAGCCGTCCAGCGCAGGACGTATGCGAGCGCCCACGAAGGCGGCGCCCATGCTAAGACCAGCGATATGCCCTGGTAAGTCCTGCTTCGACCCCCACACTCTCTCCAGTCTCTCCTAACAGGCAGTCTTCAGGGCTATAGGTGCTGTTGTCGGTACGGCCGTCGGTCTGTACATTGTCGTGAACCAGGACACCAGCGGTGGCCACCACGAAGACCACGGCGACGATCATGCTGAAAAACACCATGAAGAGGAAGCGCCTGCCGAGGATGAGTCGACCGAGGAAGAGTCCAAGACGGATGCAGAGGACGACTCCAAGGACGATGCCAAGACTGAGACCAAGGACAACTCCAAGGACGAGAAGACGGACGAATCCAACGAGGACATCAAGGGCGCCGCAGGGAACAGCGAGGAAAAGGACAACCAGTCACCGGACAAGTCCGACATTGTAATTGCCCTCATCTGCCACGGCTCTTCTCTGCTAACCTCGCCAGGCCGATCCTCGCAAGGCCGAGACCAAGAGCCAGAATGAAACTTCGGGCAAGCAAAGGGGACTGTCCAATGACGATACCCACCATACATCGCAAATCGCAAAGCAGCCCGAGAAGAGCAAGAAGGGCGAGGGTGTCGCTGAGAGTGCCAAGCTCCAGGGAACCGTCTCCACAGATCGTCCTGGCGTGAGTCATGTAGAAGCACAAGATACTGTGCAAGTGCTGACCGTGAACAGGCTGAGAACAAGGAGGAGCGTGGCAAGTCCCATATTGACAAAGACGCTTAGAGCAATCTTCCTGTACTATACATGTACTGTACACCATCTCCGTTGCTATAGTAATCCAGCGGTGACGTCGTCTGCCGCCGCTAATTGTATACTGGACTGGGACTCACGTATTATCTTATTTGCTACCATGATTTCTATGTTCCCTCTGATCTACTGCCTAGCCCGAGATACGACGTAGCATGGCAGCACTTTAATCTGTCTGTGCAGCCTTCTGATGAGATGTGGAACATGCCAAGACAAACGGCAAAGGTGAGATGCTGAATGTGGCTTTGCGAATGCAACAGAAGGCTTCTACCTACACGAATCGATCGAGACAGCAAACTTATTCTAAGAGAGAGAGAGAGAGAGAGGCATACTACGCAAAGTATCAGATTAAAAGCAACGCTCATGGCGGCCGCTGATTGGTCACATGGGCCACCCCGTAAGCGCCGACGACTCGCTGTCACACCTCAACACCAACACCAATTGGCCACGCCTGCGCCTCAACTGCACGTCTTAAAAAAGAGAGGCATCCTACGGCGGGAGCTCTGCGAATCTCCTCTTACGAACATGGCCGTCAACGACCTAGATCCTGGCTTAGAGCCAACCGGAGTGAATGGCAGTCCCGACGCAAGGCCGATCCTCTGTTCACAATCTTTCTCCACCCTGTGCTGGGGGTTAATCTGATATCATGCGTACCTCCAAGGACCCAATATCAGACCGCTTAGCCCCCAAAGTGAAAGTGCCGCATACCCCATCTACCTTCTGCTAACTCCTGTACATTACTCGTATTTCGCATCCTTCAATCGCATAGCATCCGCATTTCCTGTTGACTTGAAAAAGAAGAGGAAGAAGAAGAGAAAGCATACCCTCACCACGCTGGATAGCGACGACCGCTAGAACCACTTCGAACCCGATTTCGAACTCAAACTCGAGCAAATATCGCAGATCATGGACTACAGCCAATACAACCAATCTGGACAACTACAACCCCACGTAAATTCACAACAACAACAACGACAACAACACAATCGCTTCTCATGGCAGGCTCCACTGCAGGAAGAGGCGTCTACACATGATGAACATGAGCAGCAAGTGTCCCAACAAAGTATCCAACGACCACAGCCCACGACCGATAGCACACAAGCATCATCGCGACACTTTTCCTATGCGCAGACTCCGGCCGAGCATCGTGCCTTTGTGTACACATCCACACCAAACCAGCCGCCTCTTCCGCAACACCGAATATCGGTAGCAGCCTCGTTATTCACACCAATTGATCCGCGAACACAGTCCATTGTCGACCCCAACTCGTCAGCCCCGCCTGTGCCTCAGATGGCTTACGTACCACCGTCTTACTTGCAGGATGAGAAGCCACCAGTCTCGTTGTCCGCACGTCATGACCCCAATATACAACAATATCATCATCAGCAGGCAAGTCCGCAAATGGTGATGTCGCAACCTACACCGAATGTCCAAATCAACACCCAGCAAAGCAGACACACACGACAAATGAGCAACCTCTCCCCCATCAACACCAATCTCACCACGCGCCCACTGCCTCGTTCCGCCCAACAACCCACCTCACCCTCTACCACGCAGCCGCACTCCCCCCTCCCCCACAAACACCCCATGACGCCCATATCCGCAGACTCCCCAAGACGAACCAACCACCCAACCACCCCCTACTCCCCCCACGGCTTCCAAACCCCAACCCCCCACGCCATCTTCTCCCCCAACGCCCCCCACGGCCCCAACGGCCTCGACCCAGCCCTCCACCAACCCGGCCAAATCACCCACCCAAACATGACCACCGCCTCCCCCCAACCCTGGTCCTCGCACCTCTGCGCGTGCAGCCCAAACCCCTCCACCTGCCTCACCGGCCTCTTCTGCCCCTGCCTCCTCCACAGCCGCACCACCCACCGTCTCGCCCGCAAAGCCGCCGCCCAGGACCCAACCGACCTGCTCGACCACCGCGCCATCAACCCACACTGTCTCCTCATGACCCTCGCCTGTGGCCTCTGGTGCGTCTTTCCCACTCTCCAACGCACCCGGATCCGCCATGCGTATAAGCTGCGGGGTAGTCTGGCGGGCGATGTGGCGCGTGGATGTTGTTGTTGCTGCTGTGTTGCGGTGCAGAATGAGAGGGAGGTTAGGGGGCGGGAGGAGGCGAGGGGGAGGTTGGCGGGGCCGGCGAGTGCGGAGGTGTATGTTAGGGATCCGGGGATGGTGTATCGAGCGCAGCAGTAGGGGTGGGAGAAGCTGGAATGAGCTGGAGTAAGCTGGAGTAAGCTGGAGTAAGCTGGAGTGAGAATGGCATGGTTTGACGTAGGATACAAGAAATCAACATCCATTCTTGTGCAGAGAATGATGGATACCCATTTTCCACCATACCATGACACCACCACCCCCTCCCCCTCCTCCTAAATCCATACCTACCTTGTTTAAAAAAAACCCAGCCCTCGACACTTATACACAGCAATCATAAAAACAACCCCCCAAGCCAATCAATGTACCCCAACCCCATTATTTTCCCCAACAAACAAAACAAAACAAAACAAAACAAAAAAAAAAAAAATCCCAGAAAAGTAACACAATCTGCACAAGTTGTTTGGAGATTTACTCGCCATTCATCCATCCATCCTTCACCCTGCCACTCTCCATCACAACACGGAACCCCGTCGTCTGAGATGCAATGCCCACGCGACCAAGAGAGCTACATGATTCGTTGTAAAGGCGGCATTACAGGCTGACATGTATCATGACGTATATTGTACTGCACTCGAAGTCGCTCATGTAGTAGTGGTAGTAGTGGTAGTAGTAGTAGTAGTAGTAGGGAATCAAAGCACCATGATAACCCCCAAAAACAAAACACACATCTCTACGCCTTTTACAGCAATGGTGACTTGCATCTTGTCAAGTGATCATGTAAATTATTCAAATTACTCTTACATCTGCAAATTACAACAACAACAAAGACTTTTCCGTGACCAAACACTATGCCCTGCCAAGACAGGAAAACAAGAGGAGCGCACAAAACGGGCTCAACTCAGTATACATGAAAAAATGCAAAGAGCCTCCAACGCCATACTTTAAACTAGAGTGGTGACGATGCATAGTCCCAACTATGCACAAACCGATCCAAACAAAACGGGGGTATCTCCTGCACAATTACACAAGACCTCTTCTCAAACTGAAACCAATCTTCGTCGGTAGGCTAAGGAAATTCGTAAAGAAGCTTCCATCGAGGTCGCTGTAGTAATAACGTGATGGAAAAGAGGCAAGGCACCAAACGGACAAAAGTGAAGCTTCACAAGCTAAAGCTGGCAGAGCGCGAACTGGCATTGGAAATTGGAAATTCACAATCGTCGACGTAGGTAGGTGGGCTAGCGGGAACGTCTTCGTAGACGGGCGGCTGCTCCTCGTCCCATGCGATGCCCATGCCAGAGCGCTCGGTGAGAACGAGGTGGAATTGGGTGCGGAGGACGCGGGCGGCGCCAGTGGGTGTTGCCTGACTGAGTTTCTTCAGAGGAGCCCACTCCTCAGCAACGACCATTTCAATGACGAGATTGTGCTTGACGCTCATACCGCTTGGGCTGTCTACATCGCAGAGCGGCTTCAAAGCGACGTTGCAGGCAGCGTTGAATTCGACATCAATCTCGCCCTTGTCAAAGTCGGTCTTCCAGCCAGTCTTGACCTCTTCATTGGCAATGGCGCGAATATCCTCGTGCAGAATGCCCTTGCCTTGGCCGCCCACCTTTGAAATGTGCTTGGTGCAGGCAGGGGCAATGAATTTTTGCGTCTCTTCGATGCGCCAGTTGAGCTTTCGCAGCCTCCATCGGGTTTGCGAGTCGGCCTTGTTCTGGACGATGCCGGCTAGACGCATCTCAATGGGAAAGTCACCGATGGGATGGATGACGGGCGGCAACTTGACCGTTGCCGTCAGATTGGTGGGTGGGAAGATGCGGACGGAAAGCTTTTCGTTTCCCGGGAAAATGGCACGTTTGACTTGGATGTTACGCTTGTAGGTGATTTTGCCCGACGAAGTGGTCGCTACGGCCGACAGGTAGTAGTCGAGCGAGGCTAGGCTTCCGTGCGTGGTAGCGGGCAAATGGCCCGGCAGCAGGTGGCTGAAGGGGAAATTGTGTGGGCCGTGACGCAGAGAGGTAGGATGGGAGAGGAACTCCCATTTGTGGATCTCGGTAGTTTGCGAGGTGCAATCCTGGCAGTGTGGCGCAACTGGCTTCTTGGTGCTCACAATGGCCAGGAGGCGCATTTCGAATTTTTCGACAGTCACATGGGGCTCATGGATGTTGATGACCAGCTGACCGGAAAAGATGGCGCCAGTCGAGGATTGCGGGCTGTTGAAGAAGACAATAGGCGGGGATTCGACGCTCATGTTCATCGAGGCCACACCCTGGGCTTCCACCTTGGGGCTCTTCTTGTGGTCGTCATGGTGCTTGTCGTGCTTGTGGCGGCTGAAGATATCCATGACCAGCGAGTCCTGGGATTTTCGCTTCTCTTTTTCTTTTTCCTTTTCCTTGAGCGGGGGCTCGAAGGAATAGACCGGGGGGAAGAGCGGGGTGGTGTGTGATTTGACCGCGTCGGATCTAGGCAATGGAGAAGGCGCCGCCCGGACGAGGGTGCTCAGCAGACGACCCGGCATGCTAGTAAAGTAGACTAGAAGCTGGGGTACAGGGCTGAGAGGACTTGGCGGGTTGAGACAGAGAGAGAGAGAGAGAGAGAGAGAGAAGAAGGTGTAGTGAGGGCTGAGATTGGACGGCTGTGAATCGATAATGAGGTGCGGGATAAGGAAGCTGTCCAATGGCGGCCTGGTCTGCGAGTCCGGGGAAAGAAAGGCTATGGTTCTAGTATGGTCTATGCTATGCTATGCAGGTGCAGGCGCAGGCGAGGGGAGGAGCAATCGATGAAAGCGGCGGTTGTTCACGAGTTGATTCTGTGCGAGTGGAGGTGATGGGTGAGTGTTTGCGGCAGGAACATGATCCAAAAGGACAAGCAAGTTGGATGGAAAGGTCAGGCTGAAGTGGAAATGGAAGGGGGGGCGGGAGGCAGGGTGGACGGGCAAGACATTTATTTGTACTTTGTTTGTAGTAGAATGAAAGAGCCTGCTGGACGTGGATTTGTTACATGAGAGAAACACGATGACTGGGTGGGTGGCCATGGGCGTTTGCATGATGCCATCAGAGAATGAAAGGCGGGATCCAAGCTTTTCACTGTCGAGGCTAGGCCAAAGACGGCAAAAGCAAGGTGGGCCCCACACCCTCCTTCCCTTGCGCGCGTCCTGCGAGCAATTTCTGGGACGTCAGGAGGGCACACACGAGGGAAGGCACGAGGCACAAGGGAAGAAGGGGGAAGCCACCACCAGGAGGGGAGCGGGGGGGGGGGGAAGGGGGGAAGCCACAAGGAAGGAAGGCAGAGGAAAGGCGGAAAGGGCAGCCACTGGACAGCCACGGGCACCTGCCCTAACCACGACAGTTACTGTACAGTACATACGGTGTACCTAGCTGGGCAGGCAGGGTAGGGCAGGGCAGGGCAGGGCAGGGCAGGGCAGGGCAGGGCAGGGCAGGGCAGGGCAGGGCAGGGCAGGGCAGGGCAGGCGAGCACAGACAGCCGCTGCTCTCTCGTGATCGCCGTGGGCCGACTACAACAAACCCCGGTGCGCGTACCAGTGTGCGTGCAGCAAGTACAGTACGCAGGACGGTTGGACCAGTACGGTTGGCCGTGTACCTTGCAGTCCTTGCACTTTGTTGCAGTCCACCATGCCAGTCGCTACTCTACTGTTCGCTGTCTTCTTCGCTGTCTTGCTGTGTTGTGTAGGTACGATGATGCTACGAATCCACCACCATGAGACAGTGGCCATGGGCAATCGTACCATCATACCATCCTACTACACCATCATACCACCCACACCCCATCCTCTCTACAGCGTCCCATGTGGGAGAGAGCAGACTCAGCAGAGCAGGTACCATGTACCGAGAATACTCCATGCACAGCCAAACCCACCACGCCAACACGTCTGGTACCGTACGTATACCTGTGTATCATCCAACACGTCTAGTGCCGTACGTATACCTGTGTATCATCTACTTACCTACCCGTACCTATTCTCTCTCGCTCCCCGCAAACTTCCAAGCCTTGCCGCTGGTTCACCAAGCCCATCTCGGGCACTCCAGCTGGACATCTCCGTGCAACCACCTGACCTGCAGACTCGAGACTTCTCCTCATCGCCAAGGTAGCCGGTAGGCATTCGAGCAGGTTGTGCAAACCTCTCGTCACCCTTCAGTCATGGCTGCTGCAGGCCTGCAACAGCCTGGGAAGTATGCATCTACTGTACCATGGGAATAATAGCACCGTCAGCGTCCTCTGTGCGATCGATCTGCCAAGACGCCGTTGTCGAGTTGTGTCTGGAAAATTCTTTTTAGCCGCACTCGACCAAACACCATCTTGTCCTGGCTGCCCGTGGCCTGACTGCATGCTTCTTTGGAGTACAGTGTAACCACTAGTAACAGTATGTACCTACACAGTCAGTGACTGCGCAACCAACCTATTCTAGTAACCATGCTCCAGTTTTCCTTCCCACTTGGTCTCGCCTCGTGTCAAAGCAAGCTGGAAAGTCCCACATCCTGTGAGGCCCAGAACCCGAACCCTGACCATTTCTTCCCTCCTTCTATGACTCGATTGTTTTTATTTTTTTTATTCCGACGCCATCCTTTCTATTGTATCCGGCCCTGCACCCGCATTCCGTCGGACACACTCGACCACGTCGCTGATCGGATCCGTGTGACCAACAAGTCAGATCCCGAAACTCAATTCACCTGTCCAAACACGCGTCCTTGCCTATATTTGCATACCACCTCTTTTCGCTTAATCCCGTCGAACGAGCAAACCGAAAAGTGTGTTTGCGCCACGAACAGCTCCGCCGAGTCCGCCTGCCCCAACAAGGCAATGGAGCGGCAGCATCTGCATGCAAACGCTTTTTGGCTCACCTTGGACATACCTAGATCTGGCTTACCTACTTACCTACTTGCCTACTTACCTACTCACTAACTCTACCAAACATACAGGAATACAAAGTCCCGTCGGCTTCATCGGCTTGCTCACCATGCCGCGCCTTCCTTGCTGAAACCATCCATCCGGTCGAGATTTTGCAATGCGCCTCGCGCCATCCAATCCTGACAAAACGTGCCCCAATGGCACCGTGCTGCCAACAACAAAGACAATGTCTCACCGCTCCACCCCCATCCTTCCATTTTCCTGTCTGGAAGTGGAGTTGGTTTGGCTAGATTTTCTTGTTGGCTTTTTTACTCCTCCCACGAGTCCCCCCCCAACTCTCACCTGCAGTCGTCGTCCTTCTTTTCAAATGGTAAACTCATATGACTTGGTTTCCCTTCCCCCCCCCCCTCCTTCAAAGGGCCGACTGTGACTATAGTAATTTCCATTCCACCGTGAAAACCCTTTTTCCCAACCCCCCCCCACCTTATACTCATCCTAGGGCTTACCTCAAACCTCCCGGACAAACTAGAACACGGCATCTTCTGTCGCCCTCTTTCACGGTCATGTCGCAAACTAGGTAGACTTTTTGTTAGCTAGCGCTGGCCAATCGAGGTAACCCACCACCCCTTGCAACGTGAGCGGCTACAGGACTACCTACGAGGTAGAGTACTCGTCTCCTTGGGTGCCCAGGGGGAAACGCGTTACAATTGCACGCTGTTTTTCTTGCCCGGATTCCCCGGATTCAATACTGCCACGCAATGCTTGCCTATATCAACGGCAAACTGGTCTTGGTCCGCAGTTTTGTTGGTGTTTGCCTTGTCAAGGATCCACCTCAACAATCGACTGCAAACTGTTGCTCAAGGTTCCACCTCAACATCCGACTGCAAACTTTGGGCGGCTGGTTTCAGGTTCCACTTTCAACATGCAATTGCAAAACTTCGGTCATCACGACAGTCATCATAGGAAGCATGCATCTAGCGATGACAGCAAATCAATCAAGATTGTGTAATCTGCCTTGTGAACTCTCGCCCTAGTCTATATCCCATTTCGGATGCCGTCTCAAGTCATCTCATCACACAAGGGGTATAATCTACTCGTCGTCTTCATCCGCCTCATCGTTGACAACGTTGAAGAAGCGGAGCTCGTAAACACCCTTGGAGGTGGAGACGACACGAAGCCAGTCACGGAGCTGTTGCTTCTTGAGGAACTTCTTGGTGCTGTCATACCGTCAACATCCACCCTTGGACAAATGCAATTCGCATCCTGCGAAACCACAGAAACGTACAGGTACTTCAGGTAGCGGCCAGAGAACTCCTGGTGCGCAATCACCTCGATCTTGCCATCACCCTGCTGCGAGATTTGCACAACGTCGCCCAGGTTACCGGTGCGGCCCTCGACCTTGATGCGGTCGTGCAGGAACTTCTCAAACGCCTGGATGTCGAAGATCTTGTCGTTGACGGGTTGCGAGCAGTTGATGATGAACTTCTTGGTGACCTTTTGGCCCTTCTTTGCGCCGGCGGCGGACTTCTTCTACACGTTCACTCTACTCTTAGCCTACTGTTCTCATGGCCGGGGGGAGAGGCGCAATGCTCAGCCCAGCAGACAGCAAAGCGGTGTACGTACGGTTGCGGGAGCCATTTTCTGCAATGGGCTGGTGGTGAGAACGCAAAGAGGTGGATATCCTGCGTACGGCGAGTGTTTCGTGGGTGCTGGAAAAGGTGTCGTCGGTTGCTGGCAATTTTGCCATGTCGTGTTGTGTGAGCTAGTCTCGAGCCGGCTTAGCTGCGCCAAGATTTCGAACTCCCCTCTTTGACACATCCTGCATCCATCCCGCACCACATTTGTGCACAGCGGGCTCTCTTCGTTTGGCGGCATCCTGTCACGCCTCTTATTTCACTAAACATCAGAGAGCGCAATCTCACTACACATTGAAAAGCATTTGGTCAAGCGTTATGCAATGGAACAATCACACTGGCTCGAATTTCATGATACTAGTTAACTGCTACCGGTACGTCCTTCTTCTCGTTCTCTTCGGACCTGTGGCGACCCGACACGAACCACATCAAAAATAAATGGTGATACATGACACGCATTTGAGGGAATACTGTCATTTGCTAGCTGAATACGTGGAGAATTATGCTGAAGCATGCCTAAGTCGTCCTGATTATGCCGAGAGTTTCTGGCCAAAGTTGCTCCGGGCGACCTAATCGGTTGTTAGCACACAATCTACACGCAGCAAAAGCCCAAGGACCGCTCACCAAACTTCTGAACCTCTTGCCAAATATATAGGCTGGGATTGTCATGGCACAAATGCCAGTGTTGATTATACTAATGGTATCAAAGACACCACGAGGTCCCGCCTGCGCCAGCCAGCCATTGGCATAGGTCGTTGCAACAAAAGTGAAAATGGCCTTTGCAAAGTTGATGGTTACGAAAGCTTGATTAGCATCGCGAGGATGGCAATCAATGACATAGGCCAATGATGCCGTAGATGCAAAAGGAACCGACAGAGCATGGATAGACATGAATGTCAGCGGCCAGATAAGAGGCAACTGTTGCTGGACGCTGATACCGAAGCCTATGAAGCCAAGGGTGGCAAAGACTGTCGCTGGAATCATGAGCACCAGACGGAATTCCGGCTCAAAGATACCGTTGTTTCTGCGTGCCATGACTTTTGCAACTGCATCTGCTAGCCATCCAGAGAGCGGGGAGCCAATGAGCGAGACACCCAGTAGTGGGATGTTGGTCAGTCCAATGTCAGCCGGTCCAAGAGAGTATGGCGGTGCAGAGAAGATGCTGACGGAGAGAACCGAGATGGTGAGCAGCCAAGCAAAGTACGATGCAAACACAACGGTGGAGAACAGCACTGCTGGGTACGCGATCAGAGGGAGTGGTTTCCAGACATTCTTCCAGAATGACTCTTGCGACAGACGGCCGTTGAATATACTTAGACTCTGGCTATATGAGCGCTTCGGCTCGTCCTCGTCCAGGAATGACAGGTCCTTTTCGTCCGGAATGACCTTTGTAGCTGTCGGCCGGGGTCCATTGTAAGTCGTCTCGATCACGAAGAAGTAGATGCCGAAGAAGAGGGGGATGTAGATGAGCGCCGAGATGCCAAACGTGGCTTCAAACGAAAGGTTCTGGATGATTGTGCCAGAAATGATTTGACTAGAGACCAAGATTAGCTGCTGTCTACTTGAAAAACTCGGCATCTCACAAACCCGAGAAGCACACCGCTGGCAAGCATACACCCCCAAAGACTGATGCGAGTACCCCTCTGGTGCACATAGAACAGGTCAGACACCGTCGACGTCACCAGGGTCTCGAGTGGCGCCGAGGCCATTCCCTGTATCGCTCTCATCACGGCCAGCGAGGCGAACGACTTTGCTCAGTTAGCCTCTCGAGCAGTGGCAAGTCAAGCAACTGTGAAACAAAACTCACGGTTCCAAAGTAACCCCACACATTGGTGCCGAGCAGAATAACAATGGAGATGACAAAGAATGGCCGTTTACCCCAAATATTGGCCCCGGCTGCGGTGAAGAAGGTGGTAAACCCGATCCAAAAGGCGAGGAAGCCGATGAGTAAACTGGTAACCATTCCTATGCTAACATTGTACTTCATCGCCACAATTTGCAGTCCGGGCGTGATCATTGGCCCAAGCCTATATACTTTGTCAGCAACTCGGCATGTCAGGGCGGTTCGGTACGCGCAAACTCACGAAGTCGTCACACCCGAGCTAAACGCCAGGATAACCATAATCGTCTCTTTCCAGACCGGCGACCTAGACGATGTTAGCATAGCTGCACATTTCCCACAACGTCTTGCGGCGCGACTTGCCAGTTGAGTGGGTCGTTTGGGCTGTCTGAGGGCTGGGGCTGGAGTATGACATCGCCGTCCCGTTTGAGCGGGCTCGATTTTAAAGAGTCGTCGACGTCGACTAAGTGTAGTTAGCACAACATATCTGTGCTGGCCGTTGGTTCCTTCCGCGCCCATTTCGTACCCTCTGTTTCCGTGGAATTGATGGTGGCGGTGCCCGGAGGCATCGCCATGTGCTTGTCTTCCAGCACACCGAACCCCATCGTTTCTGGGACCTTGTCTTGATTTTTTGAGTTTTTAGTAAGTTTTTTTCTTGTCTGCCAGCAGACTTGCGTGGATTCACAAATCGATGTGAATGGCAGTATAACGAGCGCGAGGACAGAACAGAACAGAAATTTGGCAAAGAATAAAATAAAATAAAATAAAATAATAATAGTTAATAGGAGTCCAGCTCTGGGGTACTGTTCGATAGCGTCCGCTCTGTCCTCATGAATGGTTTTATGCTGCCTGGTTCAGGCACCAGGTCTGCCATGTAGTAGCGAAACCGTGATGAAGCATCCTTAGCAATGCTTTTCTTCCTATTCTTGCAATCACGAAACCGCATTGCCTATACCACAACTACTGTTGTACCCAGCGCTTTGGGACCTCTCGGTACATCTGCTCATCTCCCCTACACCAACCGTTTCGCCTCGTTCGAGCATCCTAGTTGTTGCTTCATACGTGAGTTGACTGGTACAGGACGCGTAGCTGAAGTGTGGCTCAATCCTATAACGGATTAGCAATCGGCGTTGATCTGCAGTGGATCTCGGAAACTTCCTTGCTTCCGTCGCGAGGTGGTGCTGGTGATTGAAAATGGAACTTGTCAGAGCGGTTGTGTGCCCCCTGAAACGCAGCAACATGGTTCGATGTCGGTGTTTCCAGCTGAACTACACACCGCTTGGAAGTACTTGGATATATCTTGGGTGGAAAGTGCCGTACTGAGAGTACGACGACACCGGTTTCGTCATGTGTCGTGTCGAACCAGTGGAAAAGACGACATGTTGGCGAGACTGGCGAGGTGTTTACCCAAGTCGCGACCAGGTCCCGCAACGACCCGCGATCAGCCACATTCAGCACCAGTAAGCCGTGATCACTACGGGCAAAAAGAAACTATGATTAGGGCGCGTACTAAGGCTGTTGTCACTCAAGCTGTCCATCAAGTTGCGTCAGATATACGGGAACACGAACATGTTTCATCTTCACAAGTACGGTACCGGTACTGTCTGATTACCTGGCGTTGCGTCATGTCACCTGTGTCACCCCCCAAAGCTGATGACTAAGTACTCTGAACAAGGCGTGCAGCAACGTTTACAACTCTAATGCCAAAATGTGTTACCTATCTGTCAAAAGTACGCAAGGCAGTTCGTTCCGCGGTGCAGAACTGTTGTGGCTGCTCTGTTGGGTAAAGCTTCCTAAACGTCGCTAACTTACCGAGTACTCTGACGATACCTAACTGGTTCCTCATAGCGGGCCAAACCTCTGCTATGACGCAGTTGCGATGGAAAAGCAACGCTAAAGTCAAACATCAGATTTAGCCACGGGCCTGCTATAGTGGCCACTCTAACTGCAAGCATATATATCTACTATCTCCCGCTCTACAGAGTACCGGTACATCGAGACGGATTGCAATTTCGCAGACGTGGGACTCTTTCTTCCTTCTCGCACGGTCACTCCCATTATTCAATCTACCCACGGGACGTCATAATAGCAACGCAATGGCTATCGGAGTCGCAATCATTGGCAGTGGTATCTTTGCCAAAGGAGAGCATCTCCCTGCCATCCAGGCAACCCCAACACTCAGCTTGAAAGCCGTATATTCCCGATCTTTCAAGTCCGCACGAGCCTTGACCGAGGACCTCTCCGACGGCGCAATTTACAGCGATGATTCGCCCAATGGCAAGAGATACGAGGATCTGCTGAGGCGCGACGATATTACAGGAGTGGTGATTGCGTACGTCTTGCTCTCCTCACTACCGCACCATCCACATCGATCTCAAACTGACACTCGCCGACTCGGGTAGTCTGCCCATCCTCACGCAGCCCGAGTTCATCAAGAAAGCTCTGGCGGCAGGGAAACACGTTTTAGCGGAGAAGCCCATCGCCAAAGACGTCGCCACCGCACAAGCCCTCCTCTCCTGGACCCAGGACGCTTCGGAAACAACAGCCATGTATGCTGTTGCCGAAAACTTCCGTTACCTGGATTCCTTCCTCTACGCAGCCCGGGAAATCGCGTCTCTGGGCCGCGTTCTGACTTTCCGCGTGCGTGTCGCAGCCTATGTGGAGGCGGGTGGAAAGTACTTTGAGACGGCGTGGCGTAAGGTGCCGGAGTACCAGGGCGGATTCCTGCTGGATGGTGGTGTGCATTTTATTGCGGCGATGCGAGTGATGCTTCAGGGTGGTGGTGAAAAGATTCACGGCGTCAGCGCGTTCACGGCCCAATTGCAGAAACACTTGCCGCCGGTGGATACGTTGAACTCGACGCTGAAGCTGGGAAGCGGAGCGTCTGGGACCCTGTCCGTATCTTTCGGGACCACGGATAAGGGTTCGGAGTACATGGTTGCGTGTGAGAAGGGGAGTGTGCATGTCAGTCGGGGCAAGGTGACGGTTGTAAAGGAGGGCAAGGAAGTAGTCAAGGAGTTTGGTGATGAGGGGAATGGTGTAGGACAGGAGATCAAAGCCTGGTCGGAGAGTTTGGAGAAGGGACAGAGGAATGAGGCGCAGAGTCCAGAGGAGGCACTAAGTGACCTCAAGATCTTAGAGGCATGTCTACGGAGTGGAGAGCAGGACGGAAACCCAATGAGAATCGATTGGTGAGTGTATATATTCCAGCTTACAATATATCATCCGCAATACCACAAAAGCACGACTTTTGCATCAAATTTGTCAATGATGCATTTTTCGATCAATCAGCACCCACTTTCCTGACTCCATCCAACACATGCGCTTCCACTGTCCCCTCAGGCCACAAGGCCGGACCCGGAGCCGTATAATTCGTAATCTTGCTCCAGAAACCCGGAATTAACACACCAGTCGAGTCCCACGCGTAGCCACCCGGGAACCTGACTGTCGGTCCAGGCACAGAATGACCAGACCCCAAAACCTTGATCTGCGCACACGCGACGTAGAATTGCGCCTTGTCCGGCTTATGCGCTGCGTGAAGCGCAAGACCCTCGGCGCGCAAGAGATACTCTCCAGCTTGCAATTCCGAGGGCAATCTGAAATTAAAGGTTCGCGCGCGGTGCGTAGCCCACTTCAGCAAGCCGTCGCTCGCACCTGCACTCGCATTCAGCGAATACGTCAGACTGTAGATCCTGACCCAGTCTCCGCTGCCGTCGTATGCTGCGGCCGAGCCTGGTGCTTTGGAAAGGTAGACTTGTTGGGGGCCAGGGTGACCGAATGTGTCGTGGATTGCGAAGCCGAGGCGGTTGCCTGCGGTTACTGTGTACGTCTGCGTGTGGAGAAGGGTACCGGAGGAGGCACCGGAGTTGCAGCGCATGTCTGTGGAGTTTACGTTTTGGAGGGGGGCGTTGGTGTTGTTGGATTTGCGGATGTATTGGTACGGGGATCCGATGATTTTGCCGTTGACGATAATTCGGTCATAGTTCCAGTGAGCGAGGGTTTGGGGGACAGTGGTGATGAAAAGGAGGAAAAGGGCGAAAAAATGCATTTTGGACTTGCTCGAGTATTTTTGGTGTGCGGTCGTTGGCCGATTTCATACAGGAGGGTGTTCCTTGATGATTGTATCGGGAGACAAGCCAGCTTTAATCGAGAGGAGTGTTATGCGATTGCATCGAATTGGATGATAAAGAACTGCGGTCCAATGGATATCCGGACTCAGAGCCATTGAGGCTTTTACTGCGACCAGGGTTTTGATTGATTTACCGGCTATACATGCAAGTGGAATTTCGATGAATACAGTGATAATCAACGAAGAGCCCAAAGCAGAGGGGGTATTCGGTTTTCCCAACTTCCATGACTATAGCCTGTTTACAGAACATCATAACAGATGGATTGAGCTGCAGCGGTTCGTACTCTCTCAGGTGTGACTCGCGACATCCGTAGGCTTTGGAATTGATCTTGTGCAGCCATAGCAGATCTGTTGGCTGACATCCACTGATGCGAAATCAATGCCATCTTGCTGATCACCACCCCAGCCGTGGATGCCAAACTTGCCACCAGGCACGGGCATTTTGCAAAGACTACAACAGGCTTCTGTTGGCGCACCTGCGGGCACCTGAAGTTTACTCGTCGTACGGACTACATTGGAGACTATGCTGGGGAAGTTTTCTTCGACGGACTCGAAGTACTGCTTCATGAGGTCGTCGATAGTGGTGTTCTTGGAACTTGTGGAAGCCTGCGTGGCGCCGTATGAAGAGCTCTGCACCAGAGCGGCAAGCTCAGGCTGCGCCATGTTGATGTATGATACGAGTTCCTTCTTGAGCACATCACGGAGTGGATAGTGAACATTCAAACCAAAGGGGGACGGCCCATCTGTGACTTGCCACGGTAAGGAATATCCTCGACCTTTGGCTGTTTCGGACAGAGTCTTTTCAGCGAGCTTGGTCGTACTGTCTCCCCAGAGAACGCTTTGGCATCCAGTAGCCTTTGCATGTTCTATGATGAGCCGAGTTCTGAGGATGGACAAAACGTCCGCTCTGGCTGCGGCCGATGTGAGTGAGGCCATGAAACGCGTGAGTGACTGTTGAGGTGACAAGTCTGCATCTTCTCCCGCAATGAATTCTGGAAGCAAGGCCTGAAGAGCTGGGTCAACTGAATTGATACTGAAAACGTCGTGTAGTGGAAGTGACGTGAATTGACAGTCGGGGTACTGTTCTTGGACCTTGCGTAGTAGATCATGGGCCTGGGTATCCTGGTAGGAATCCTCTATGTGAACGGCGTGGATAGAAAAGCCAGTACGACCCGTCTTGCTCTTCTGTGTGGTCAAATGAAGATGCAAGATGTGCAGGAGAGCTATGGAGGAGACACCAAAGGAGAGGGGTACAAGCACTCGACGTTGCGGGGCTGTGGCCGAGAAATTCACACGGAAAGACTCTAGACGCTTGATGCATTTGGTGTGCACATAGCGAGCAAAACATTCACTACAGACGTCGTTTAGTATGACAAAGGGTGGTCTGGCGGGGGCACACTGACTGGCATAGTGGCTCCGAGCGCACGACGAGCACGGAAGGAGAGTCATGACAACGGCGGCAGGGCTCACTGTTGGAAATTCCAGGTTGTTTGCTTGGCATGGTGATGGGTGGAGAAGAAGTGGTGAGTGGGGTACAGTTTGGTAGATGCCATATATGCGTCCTGTGTGGGGGGGATGATGGTGTTGTGTTGTACTAGAGTTGTGTGTGTGTGTGCATAGGGCTGAGATTTCGGTAGTGGCTGTGCTGCTTGATGTGGCTTGGCGGCAGAGTGCACCGCCACAAGAGATGTCGCGCTAAACGGGAATAAGACCGCATCGCACGGGAGTGACGGACGCGCAAGTAAGCGCAAGGAAGCCGACAAGACGTCTGACGAGTCGTCGCAACAAACAATTGGAGAAAGCAGCACCTGCAACGCGCTGCACATTCCTGGCCAAAAGCAAGGCTATCCCGTACTTCCTACACTCTATACCTTCACATTGACTGTACGCCAACCTCCAAACTGAATATTCCGCATCACCCGTTGCCTCTATCGCACACGTCACCTTCATCGCAGACCTCAGTCCGGCTCTCGAGCCTCTCTCTGCGTACACCAGAATGAGGCCATGGCTGCGCATAGTTGCGCTGCTGTCGCTTCTGACAGCCGTAACCGCTATGGATGTGATGCTAAGTAATAAAGACCGCCAGAAATGTTCGGGCATGTACAGCAAGAAGTCGTGGGGAGGCAAGGTTGACCCGTTTATTCTGGTCAAGTTCATGGACAACGGCGAGCGCAACAAGGGCATCGAGAACCCCACGGTCGGCATAGTCATCTGGGAATGGAAAGATACGCTGTTACTGGGGAAGCCCTCGGATATGCCCGTTGCAGATGTTGGTGCCCTTCCCCGTTCCTCTCTCCTGCTTTCTTCTACTTCTACTACCATCACCACACTACCATCACCTCCACAACTACTACTTTCGAGACCGGTACGCTGACACACTGATATAGCGCGAGTACATTTGCAGCAATGATACGATTGATGCACAGCTGTGTAACGCCACCCACAAGGGTGAGTGGATCCTCGCCGACGACGTCGATGTCGTCTCCCAGATGTACGTCCGCACCGCTGCTGTCAACCTAAGGGATCCCAAGCCCATCAAGTACCCCGTCTCAGCGGGCGAAAAGAAACTCAAGATCAAGACGGGCTACTACTGTGTGGCAGCTGCATCCGACCGAGACGATCTCGAGTACGAGGCCATTGTGACCTTCCGCAATGCCTATGGAGAACTACAGGCTGCCCAGATCGCGAAGCTCCCCTTCTACGGTGGCATTACAATCGTCTACTTTGTCGTCTTGGCCTTTTGGGGCTTCCTGTATTTCCAAAACAGGCACGACATTCTCGCGGTGCAAAATTACATCACTGCCATCCTGGTCTTCCTGGTGGTGGAGATGCTGATGACCTGGGGATACTATGACTATCAAAACCGCCATGGCAACAATGTGGCGGCCAAGGTTCTTATGATCATCGTTGCAGTCCTCAACGCCTTCCGCAACTCATTCTCATTTTTCCTGCTTCTGATTGTGTGCATGGGCTACGGTGTAGTGAAGCCTTCTCTTGGGAAGACCATGACCATTGTCCGCTGGCTTGCAGTCGCGCACTTTGTATTTGGTGTCATATATGCTGTGGCATCCCTCACAATACGTCCTGACGATGCTGGACCCCTTGTCCTCCTGGTTATCCTACCGCTGTCAGCCACCTTGACCGCCTTCTACATCTGGACCCTGAACTCGCTGAACCTTACGATGAAAGACCTCATGGAACGGAAGCAGCATGTCAAGGCGACCATGTATAAGCGACTGTGGTGGTGCATCTTGTCCAGTATCATCGTGATCTTTGGTTTCTTCTTCATCAACAGTTTCACGTTTGCAGGAACATCGACCCCAGACTTTGCACCAACGCATTGGCAGACGCGTTGGTTTGTGCTCGATGGCTGGTTAAACCTGGTATATCTAGTCGATGTCTGTTTCGTCGCCTACATGTGGAGGCCCACAGCCAACAATCGACGATTCGCCATGAGCGACGAGGCAAGTTCCACGAACCCCTCCAAAATGAACCTCTACTTATAGTATGACAGATTGCGCAAGACGATGAGGGTTTCGAGATCGCCTCCATCCGAGACTCGCTTGATGAGGAAGAAGGCCCAAATGATCAGCCGCCTTCCTATGATCCAGCTTATAGGTCACAGGGGAACAGTGCGGGCAACACATCGCCCCTACCGGCACCACAAGCACAGAAGCCCATAAGACCCCCAAGAGAGAGTCTCGATGGTGATACGATTTTTGCTGTAGGCGAGGATGATAAGTGGAGCGACGACGACGACAACAGCGACGACGGCGAGCCATCAAGTCCTCGGGACAGAGACGATGAATACTCTAAGCTGACGGGCTCGGAACGGAAAAATGATTAGATTTGGCGTTTATTCAATAGTTTGATAGCGACAGAGGCATGGGTCACAGAACCTGCTCAGGAATGGGCATTGGCGTTGCAAAGTGATTGAGATACTTGATTTGTCTGAATTGACTCTGTAGTTTCGTGGTACGGCTGTTGTATGCATTGCTGGCGCTTCGTAATACCATAAGATCAAAGCAATACTTGACCAAGCTCTATCGTCATCTAATACCGGAACGCGAGGCGGCTGGAAATGGTCCGGACTTCCCAAAGTGGACATGCCGAGGCGTCATGACGAAATATTCTGACGATAATGGTGGTACCAATGCCCGAAGACGACATCCAGAACCACAACCACAACCACAACAAGATCTTGGCTGATTCAAAACAACATGCCGGCACTGCGCCCTCGTGTGCATGTACGTACATCAGGCTACGCATGTGATTCTTGCTTGTGTAGCGCACGTGTACTCCCAAGGTCACGTTTTGCTACCTTTACCGCGCCATGGCAGTCTGATGAAAACACACTGCGACGACACCCAGTATGGCAGACGCGCAGCTATGTAGATCATAGCCACTTTCACGTCAACCGCACTCGGGCGGTTGCGACCATGCCGATTCGCTTCTACTCTTCAACACACTCGCCTTCACAGCCTCGCAAGTCCGGTTCGGCACCGCTCGCCCATCGAAGTCTCATCTCGCTCTCGGGCCCTGATGCAGCCAAATTTCTTCAAGGACTCATCACGAACAACGTCGATGCAAGCCGACAGGCTCCCTTCTATGCCGCCTTTCTGGACGCCAGGGGCCGAGTCCTGTGGGATGTTTTCATCTGGGTTTGGCCCGAGTTGGTGGCGGAAAAGGGACACTGGGCGTGTTATATTGAAGTGGATCAAACCGAGGCAGGTGCCCTCAAGAAGCACCTGAAGCGACACAAACTGCGGAGCAAGGTGACGATTGAAGACGCCGAATCGGTTGGTATATGGGCTGCTTGGGGCGATGCGCCTGCGCAAGTACCCAAGGAGAATGCTGTCAGTGACCTGCAGGATCCGCGTGCACCAGGACTCCATCGATATCTCGTGGCACATGATCGGACCTCACTAGCAGATCGATCGGAAGTTTTGGATGTGAGTGAATATCACCTCCAACGCTATTTGCTCGGGGTACCAGAAGGGCCAGTCGAGATCCCACGAGAAAGCGCATTACCAATGGAATGTAATATCGATCTATCTTCGGGGATAGATTTCAAAAAGGGTTGCTATGTCGGCCAGGAGCTTACGATTCGAACGAAACACACTGGTGTAGTGCGAAAGCGCATGCTCCCCATCCAGTTGGAACATCCCGGTGCCTCGGTCTCTCCACCAGTCTCTGGTACAGACATCAAACAATTGGATGATGACGGAAGGACGAAGAGAGGCCGCGCTGCAGGCAAATTCATAGCTGGAGTTGGGCAAGTTGGACTTGCATTGTGTCGCTTGGAGATGATGACAAGCATGAAGGTCAGCGCAGAGGGTGGAAGCTGGAAGCCAGGCATGCAATTTGGTGTCGACACTGATAATGGTGTTGTAAAAGTGAAGCCGGTTCTACATGACTGGTTTCTGTCGAGAGAGAGCCATCTCTGGGATAAGAATCGGACACGTATATGAGCAAACCGCAGCCTACTAACAAGAACATTATATATACAAACGCAAATGTGATATCAAGATTGTATACATGGTCCAAGTGCTACACATGCGTCCCTTGGTGGAAGGCTTTAGGCATGACATCCACTGGGCGGTTGGGGCTGAGCTATTGTGGCTTAGCTTAGTTTCTACTCGTAACATCACATCAATGCATGACCTTTGAGGACCATGAATGCTTCCTGCACGTTTAAAATCCTGCGTGATTACTCACTACCACTCGGGCTGTCTCATATGAATAGCTTATACATCTACGCGCTTCGCTGGAATCATCGACGAGACACTCACACCGCGATGGCCTCCACAATGTCCCCAAAGCCATCAGACAATCACTTCACCATCTCAAATTTGATTTCACGCTTTCGATCCAAAAGAAAGACCAAGCGTGCTGTTTGCATCCCCAATAAAGCACAAGATGTCATACAAGATTCAAGGCCACCACTCATCGTCACACCTTTGCCCTTGGTTCTATCAGAACATCAGGAGTCCCTGTCCAGGCTTGGCTGGACGACAATTAGCATTCCCGATTCTATTCCAGGAGACGAATCTAAAGGATCCTCTGATATGCTTCCTGTTCCTGGGCCCCATCCCTTGCAAGCAGCGTATGAGGCCTTATTCGCCGCCAGCCAAGCTTTCTTCGCCCAGCCAGAAGCCGACAAGCAGAAGTGGAAACACAAGCTCGGGTCCGAAGAAGGCTGGTCCAGTATCCGCGGAGAAAAAGAATTCATCACGTTGCGAACGCTCGAATATTGCCCGGAGATTCTTCGCGGGCCAGCACAGCGGTTTTGGAACTTGATGGGCGCGCATCTGTCCACCACGCTGGGGAGAATCGGGACGACGTTGGGTCTACCAGAGAACGAGGACGAGTCCAAGGGATTGAGGCAATTTCTTGGGCCGTGCGCACGCATGCCTGAGAGTGATGCAACCAAGACGGCGACCATGATTCGGCTCTTTCGCTACGAGGGCTGGGAGGCAAAGGAGGTCGCTGAACCGCATGCTGATCTTGGTCTTTTGAGCGTTGTGGTTGGCAATGTGCCTGGCCTGGAAGTCTGGGACGGATCTACCTGGTTCGAATGCGAGAGGGAGATGCACAGCGCTGGACGAAAAGGCGCGATCATGCTTGCTGGACGCCAACTGGAAAGGCTCTCCAATGGCCGATATCCAGCGGGCGGTCACAGGGTTGTCTCGTACGGTCGTCTGCCTGGACCCAGCTCTCCCTCTACTGTTTCCGCGTCCGCGCCAGTCGAAGAGAAGACGAGGTATCGATTCTCCATCGTCTTCGTTCTCCGGGCTCATGAGCCGGTCTTGATCAATTCTGCAGACTTTGAGACGGAGATTGTGGGTACATGGCCGGAGCCGATGAGGGGTGTGACTGCGGGCAAGTTCTACGAGCAGATTAGGAGTAGGCACTTCAATATCAACATCGATGTGGAAGAGCGGGAGAAACAGAGGAGGAAGATTAGGGGTATGTGAAAGCGATTGGGGGTGTGGGAGGCGGAGAGATTGTGTGGTCTCTGTTGGCGGGTTTGTTGATGGTTTAGGGATACTGATAATACTGATGCTGATGATCAGTACTGTTTGAGCATGTTACGTTCTCGTTTGCTCTTGAAACGTTTACAGGTACGTGATACCCATCAGCATATTGAAGTTTCCATGTGACTTGCCAATCTCATTTACATTTCATCAATTCTTATACGATGTGTACTCTCTTTCGTTATCATCAGTATGCACCTACGCCGCTTCGGTGAGACTATGAATATCCGCCTTGTTAACGCCAAACAACGGAAACCTTGATGCAATGAAATCCACAAGCTTTGATTTTCCATAACACAAATCGAATTCTTGCTTTTGCATTCATAATTTACAACACCAGCAAGTCACCAGACGCTCAAAGGGCAGTTATCAGAGCCCATGTTTGGTATCTCTCATGAATCACAGTCGGCCTCAAACGCCCCGAACCCCTCAAACCCATGCCAGAGCTCAGTCTCGAGGAAAGTGCTCACCTCTTGTACCTTTTCCTGTGTGTCTTTTCGCCTTTGTCTCAGGGCGTCACCCAAGATCTTTGCTGCCGAAAGTGCCATGTCAGACTTCCTTCCCAAAAACCATAGCGCTTTTACACAGTCATCAGCTCGCTGAAAGGCGTCATGTCCGTCCATGTCCAGGCGGAAAGCGACTGTATCCTCCAACTCCAGTAATATAACACCTGCCTTTGCAAACGCCCGGATCAATACCGCTGTCCATGGCTCTGTCAGCAGCGCGCCTTCGCTCACTGCAAAATGAAATTCCCCAGACCGTGCAAAGGTAGTATCTGGTCTGGGACATGCGCACCTCGCCAAATCGGAAAGTGTGCGGCAGTGGTCTTCGCGGAATCGGGCAACGAATTCACTCGACATTCGTACAGCTCTGTTCTCCTCGATACCGAGTCCGGAGTCATCTACTATTTCAATAAGATCGACTAGAAGAAGCGTGGCAAGGTGCCAGTGACCTGTAAGGCACGTGTACCAAGATTGCACACGTGGAGGTAGTCGATCATGATGCTCCAGGCAATCGCGGATAAAAGGTGCATACAGCTTGTTCCAGTGCTTGCACACTTCCAGTGCCCCCTCGATGGCTTCCTCAATCTTGGGCGCCTGCGAATTTCGAGAAAGAAGAGTTTGAATTCGGGTGACCTTTCGAAATAGTAGGACCTTGACGGGAGCAGCATCGCAAAGCACAGCCGCAGCTTGATCAAAGGAGCAAGGCCACCTTGTGGGATGTCTTTGTAGACGTTCCTTTTGATGGGCGAAGAGGTACTTGTCCCAGAGCCCATCAGTTGTAGGGGGCACTTCTGTGTCGAAGTTCCCTTGTTCTGTGCGCTGGCCGCTCTCACTGGGATATATGTTGCTGTCTTCGTCTGAGACGACCAAGGGTCGCCGATTCATTGCCGCTGACAGTGTGTCGAACATGACTGCTAACCAAAACAGTAAATCAACCGTGGCACGATCAGCAGCGTCGAGGCGATTGGCCACGGCGCGATACTTCGTCGAGCAGCGTGAGACGCCAGAACCAGTGCGCGTGTGGTCACCGAGCATGGCCATCTTAGACCTAAGAGAGTGAATCAAGCGAAGCCCCTTCTCTAGGTGTACTGGTGGCCCTTCGGTTTCGATAGCAAGATTCAACTTGGACATGAGATCTACACACTCATTCTCGCTCGAAACTGGTTCCAGCTCTTGACTCATACCATCGATATCTGTTTGTAGTGATTCTGTAAGATCAACCGGCTTTTGGGTCAAAGCAAAGACTATATGTGCGAGAACTACACGGAAGGATTCGATATCCCCCGCGCTTTGCAATGCATTGCGTGCCTCATGCCACGCAGTTGTCTGGACGACTTGGTCAAACTCGACATTGGCCGATGCGTTGTCATCGGTAGCACCGTTTGAAAATGCATAGGTCTGGTCGTCTGGCATGCCGGCCTTGTAGGGATACTTTGTTTTGCTTCGTTGACTGGATTGGGCCCATTGGCTGGCGAAAGCATAGATTGCCAAGTTTAGGCATCTCGACACTGCTTGATCTTCGGAATACGTCAGTTGTCTTCCCCGGATGGCTGCCGTCAAGCGGTCCAGCCGAGATGCACGATGATAGATTCGATTCCAATCTGGGGTGGCGCCGTTGGCCAACAGAATATCAGTCTTGGTACTGTATGGACAGGTGCGCTCCGTCATCCAACACGAAAGAGCATTTTCGAAGCTATTTTGATAGATTTGTAACAAGCCTTCTGTAAGGTATGTACTGTTCGTCGTGGTGAATAGGCTGCGCTCAATGGATATTGCGGCATGATGATAGGCAGCATTTGTGATGAACACAGGGGACAGACTGCGCCGACGTCGTTTTCGATTACATGGAACCATGGTGTCACTCATGGTGGAAGACTGCGTGGATCCATTTTCACTATTCGTTCGCGATGTGCATCGGCTATAAGCGTCATGCATCTTATCTACATCGCCTGGTGGGGTTTCCCACGACGAACGCTTGGTCGAGTCGCATTCTGGTGGACTGTGTTCCCCTTGGATACAGGGCTCGGCACTGTATGGGAGCACTGCGGATGGCAGCTGGAACGCAGGCAGGCTCGTATTCGAGTCCAACGAAGACGCTCCACAGGCAAAGTCTCCAAAGGTCACTCCCAACTCCACTGGCGTCGTCCGCGAAGCCGAGGCTTCACTACTAGGCCTTGATGCGACCTTGTCTGTCTTTCCGTTGGCAGCGGTAGACGGCTGCTCGGTTTCGTCGTGACGACGGTTTTGCGTGCGGCGACGCTTTGCTGGGGGCGTGGTTCCCGACTGCGGTTGCAAAGCTTGCGAAACGCGCTGTGATCGAAGCCAGTCAAACGTGCACGATTTTTTTGTCTTGTCGCAATTACTACAGGCGGTCAGAGGACCAAAGACGTCTAGTCTGGTTAGTTTGTTGGTGTTTACACTTTGTCTCGGTAGGCTCGGAGCTTGCTTCACCGGCCTAAGGTAGAGATAGGTGAAGGCATGGTAGGTAGCGTAACAGTTGGGAACCAAGGTTATGGTAACAACATACCACTATAGTGAAACACCGTCGGATGTCCACATGGTTTGTTCGTGTCCAACAGCGTGTCCTCGAGGATGGCGGCGTCGCACGCTCTCTTCCCTTTTCGACACTGATCGCAACACCTGTTCTGCTTCCTGCCGGCTTTGGACGGTTTGGCGGCCTTGATCCCGCCGGCTGGCGAAGGAGAGGTCCAGGCATAGTCAAGGAAGGATCTGGGTTGCACATCGACAAAGTTCATGGCAGCGACCCGGACTCTGCGGCAGAAAGAGGACAAAACACGAGAGGGTCATCAATCATCGGCGAGGTGGAGAACTCAAGAAGGCGTTGCGCCGGCACGGTGATAGCCAACTTATGCACAAACCCCGCGCGCATACGTCGGCTAGCTGCACATTCACCTCCCCCAGCTCACAAAATGCGGGGAAATGGAAGCTCGCCCACCGTCCCGCTCGCTCCCTCGCTGCGCACATGACACTGTCCGCGTATGTACTTGTGATGTCAGCTATGTGTGGCTGGGAATTGCTATTCTGACGGCTATGGCCATCCAGTAGCAAGTGAGGTTGAAGCTGGAGAGAGAGAGAGAGAGAGAGAGAGAGACAGAGAGAGACAGAAAGAGACAGAGAGAGACAGAAAGAGACAGAGAGAGACAGAAAGAGACAGAGAGAGACAGAGAGAGGAAAGATTAGGTATCGTTGCACACAAAAACACACGAGCAGAGGACTACGTATCTGTACCCCATCTTCTATTGGCTGGACACAGGCGTGCAAGGGACCAAGGGTGAATGGTCTGCACAGACCATGGTTGCCTCTCTTGGCACACTGCACCTGTTTCATGGCTTTGCTGCGACGATCCATAGTACATACATGGCACCCTTTGTCCCGTCGGCTTGTCAGCACCAACGAGACATTCCTGATAATCGCCATGTTTGGGAGGAACAGATGGATATCGATTGCTTCCTAGTCCCCTATGTCCCTACAGCCAGGTGCTGTCCCCTCATGAGTGGCATCGTACCTAATGTCAACATGCTGGCCGTTGAACCAGGTCCATTGCTGTAATAAAGTACCATTTCTCCTTGCAATTCTTCCGATGAAGAGGGCGAGGTATTGCTGGCACTGCTCCGCAACGGTGTCCCTTCGCTGCCTTGTCCTTGATTTGTCCGTCGTGGTCAACTGAGTCCGTGTGAGCCCAGATCGACCTTTGGCTGGGAGTTGCCGTATAAACCCGCGAGCAACAGCTGTACCTAAGATCGGTACTAACCAGGACAGATCTAGTAGATGGCTTAATTGGCTATAATCTACAGTAGACCCCTGGCCATATAACGACATCGGCCATCTCGCTAAGGATATCCCAGATTCCAATAGCATCACTATTTTGGTGTGAAAACACCCGTTTGCGGAAAATTAATTGTTGTACGGCGTACATCGTTACATGCAGTATTTGCCATCCATGCCATATCTCTATGAATTACATTTACTCTGTTACCTGCTATATATAGGTTGCGTAGACAGGTTACAAGTGATATCACTAAAAGGCAAGTAGTAGAACAAAATGAAGGAGCTAGGCTATATTGACTCCAAGAAGAAAAGCCTCCCCTTTGAAATGCTAATAAGCAAAGCCGGGCTTGTATCGGCCCATCTTCGGTGGCATGCCACTGCTGACTGCGGCGTTCATACGGTATATCATGATCCGCTGATATAGGCATCGCTCTTGCCGTCGATTCTTGAAACCCGAACTGACGGATAGACACACGAAGCATGATCAGCTAGATCGATCTTTTTTCATCAATGCATATCGCACTGGCACCTCTTCATATTCTCCTAAGCCAGTCAAGTCATGATCTCAGTCATCTGACTACCTAGGCCGTGAATAGGCACAAACCATTAGCAAGGATATCCTATATAATTTCAAATTCCACCTATTATGTAGTTTAGCCGCACAGTAGCAGTCTATGGAACATGAGGTACACAAAACGTCAGACCTAAACATGCAATTTATGGGTAATTATGATAGAGTAGGAGAATGCCTCTTAACCCTCATCTACAGCCTATAACTCGAGAAATAAAAATGTTGTCAGGCCTTGAGGTTAGAAATAGGGGTGCAGGATAGAATATAATACAAAGATCGAAGTGTCGAAGAGATGAAGTTGGGTGCGGGTATTGCATTTCGTATGAGTAGAGAATACTCAGCTAAATTGCTACCTCCTTAAAGGTTATGCATGCCACCAGGTACCGTACGGCAGCGATGGCCTGATAAACAGGTGTTTAGACCCGACCCGCTCTGCTGACCTAAAACTTCACACAATCGCCCTTAATACGCGGTGTAACCGTCGGGAAAGGGCGTACTTGCCAACCTATCTTCAAAGTGAACGTGCTTCGAAAAGGAACACTCTCGATGTAGTGAGCCCAGTCCAATTACTGAGGGCTGGTGCGGGTAGCCTAAGCTAAATAGGTACAACTTGCAAGTAGAAATGAAGCCTACTAGGAGTATGACAAACTCAATGCTAAGTTGCTAACTACCGGTAAAACATTACTTTGTTTGGCCTTACTCTAGCGCTGAGTACTTGTAGGGGTAGGAACATAAGTGAAAAAAGGTTGCATGCACAGAAAACATATGCAGCATGCTTGATACTTTAGAAATGTTTTACGTAACGTACAGAGGGGGGGGGGGGGGGTTAATTTTAAAGTAGTACTAGGTGTAAGTAGCGTATCTTATGTGTCTTCCTACAGTATTCTATCAGGGCTTAGACTCACATTTATAAGTTCTCTGAAGTCTAGACAGATCAACTTATACTCTAGTAAGCAATTCTCTCCTGTGCCTTATCCAAGATATTACTACCATTGGTATCTAACGAAGCTATTAGCTGCTCTCAGTGCTCACTCGATTCCAGAAGACACGACTCCACCTAAACACTCCCTTGTATAAGGATTGATCTTCTTTTGATGTAAGTCGTAATCAAGCCTAACGGTATTATATCTAAGACAACATTCTAGCAATCCAGCATGCAAATCAAGCTGGTTCCAGTTTTTCTACTTTTCCTAGCAGACTCGAGTGAGGCAACCTTGTGTATGTCGTCAGCTGCCATATGCGCGAAGAAGGGAGCTCAAAACAGGTGCGAGGGACCACGCGATAAGATTAAGTGCCACAATTATGTCGTTGTTAATAAATGTCATTGTTCTAGTGGATATAAGGTAAAATGTGGCAGTATATGTACAACAGATTGAGGGTATCGGTACGAGACAGAGCGCATGTATTGATGTAGGTCTGGCGAGTCTATCTACACCGCCACGCTGGTCATCACGCGCAA